>NC_051861.1:31341732-31941732 GCF_015732765.1 Culex quinquefasciatus
GGAGGTCGGCTTTGTTTGGAGAATTCAATTTATTTTGATTGTTCCTTTTGTGCATAAATAAAAAGGATTATCTGCACACGTGTGTGAGTCGGTGTGTGCTTGTATTGGTCCTTCCCCTTTTGTTTGGCTTCGATTGTTTGCGTTTTCGATGAGCATCGACCGATTCCCCATTTGGAAGCCGCAATCCGCACTCTCACACGCATATTCGATGTGCGGCACACTGAACCAATGGCAGGAGAAGGTGTGTGGGTGTGATGCACTGTTTGTGTTTGCCGAAGCGGCTTTACTGATGAGAGCAGATCGATTGCTGATTAAATATTCAACATCTTTCGGCACTTTTCTGGCGAACCAAAAATGTAAAGCTGTGAAAAATATGTTTCGATTAAAAATTGGAAAAAAGTGAGCGCAACATATTTTCAATATATGAGAATAAAGTAAATTTTGAAAAATCTCGGCAAACTTGAATATATATGAAAATAAATTTCCTGAAAAATTTACATTTTTTTCAAAATCTGGCAGCATTGAAAGAAAAATTTTCTGCAGTTTTTTTTTTAATTTTTAATAATTGTTTTTGCAACCGTCTTCAAAACATAAATTCAAATAAGCACTTATTTTTTAAATATTTTTTTTAAACTGAAAACAATCTTAATATCTGGCAGCCCTGCTAAAAGATACAAAAACACAAGAGATTTAAAAAAAAATCAGTTTTGAAAGTATATAAGTGTTTTGTGAAACTGTACTTTTTTGACAATTAATTGAAACGACTTTCTTATGAACCATAAAAATTTAAAATCTGGCAACCCTATCCTAAAGATTTTGGAGCTTAAAATAAAAATAAAGAATAAAAAATATAAACAAAAAAAAATAAAAAAGGATATTGTTAAAACTATTTTTTTTTTAATTTGCTTTCCATGGTATTAAAACATTTTTTTACATCAAAGAACCACAATTAACACCATCATCGATTACGCAAATGGATTTCTCAAAAAAAAAGATCACCGAAAAAAAGTCCGTTCGATTCCAAGTGCGTGCGTGATTGAAGGTAAATATTTACCTTTTTCTCGAAAAAAATGGCACTCCGTAACGTAACGTCATCACAATGATGGTGGTGATGGTAAAAATCACAACACAGAACACAGATTAACAATCAGAGGAGATCTGAGGTTCATCATAAATTCATGAGAGAGGATTGCCATGATTTCGGAGCTATGGTATCGCTTTTTTTCCTCCAAAAAATGGACAGTGGCCGCAATCCAGGGAAATGTGGGGGGGGGGGGGGGGGTACAAACGATGCCATGCATAATAAATCAACAGGAAATGGATCCTTCGCTGAAATTGCAAGGTTTCGTACAATTGTGCGTCATTGAAGCATACTGATTCACAGGGAAATAGTCCAAAACTACTGAAATTTTACTCTACTCTGCTCTACTCTAATCTAATCTAATCCGATGTAATCTAATCTAATTCTATCTAATTTAATCTATTTTTATCCAATTTAATCTAGTCTAATCTAATCTAACTTATTCGATGGAAGCATGCTGGAAAATCTTAGAATTTCGTTCACTTTTCAATCACTACGAAATTAATGGTCAGCCCCACTGTGTTGTGTTTACCACACAGTGGATTCTGCGAGTGGATCATATTGCTCGGAATTTATACGAGAGGAAGGATGCGTATTTAAAGATTGCAAAGTCTGTGCTCTGCTGAATAACTTCCATCAGGCCGCCATCAAAAGCTCATCGCGTTAGCTGTTCATCAAGATAAACAAAAAAGCCCCGTACTTTGAGTCCGCCATCATCTCTACGATCAGTCGGTAAAAAAGCAAGGTAGTTCATCAACAGCTTGACCCCCTCAATTTTAGCGCCAGCTGAGGGCAGGAGAAGGTAGACCACGATTTGAATAATCTCCCCAATCCCTGTCACCGACTGTGTAGGCTCGAGCCATTCCGGCTTCGAGATAAATCAAACAAAAATCCTGTGCAGAACTTTTCAGCTCGAATCCGACGCTCAAGTGGGAGCTACACCATAGATTGACTGACAAAGGCCGACTGCTTGATTACTCCTGGCAAATCACTGACTGGCTTCTGAAGAGGAAGAAGAGCTGGGATGAATCTCTCCTTTGAGGGGCGGGTTGATGTGCGGGATGGCAAGTGCACACATATCACGATTGATTTATTCCGTAATTCGAATCGAAATGAGCCATCGCTTCGGTTTGCCGGCTCGGTTCTCAAGGGCTTAATCACTTGATTCCTAGTGCTGTTGGTTTGCGTTCTTTCATGCTGATGAGCATCGACTTCGGAACAGGGAGTCCGGGCGTGTTACGAGACAGCACCAGCAGCAGCTCTCATTAGTCATCACGTGGTGTGGATCATGGTATCTCTGACAGAGGGTGGGCGATACCAAAGAACTTGAGGTCTTTCAGTCAAGAATAAACCTCTTCTGATTGCGGTGAACCGTTTGCAATAGCAACTCGTTGGAGAGCTGAGCATTGGCTCATTACACAACTAGGTCAAATTGGTGAACTCTTATGAGATATTCTGGATCCTTCTAAGTGTCCTGGAATACAAGTTTTGGCGCCTACCGACGTATCAACACGATTCTACCAAGATTTTGATCATGGTTCACATTCAGTGTTGGCATCACTTTGAACTCATTGGAAAACTTTAGGGATTTGCTGATAGGAACGTCATTTGAAGAACCTCGTTTGAGATATTTTAGGTCACCCAAAGTGTCTTTGAATGTCTGCTCTAGTTGATGAGAGAAAACATTTCTTTTTTGCCTTCCTCACCTCAATGAGGAAAGGCTATAAAATCACTCGAAAAATGGACTTCTTTATTTGACCTCGTAGACCCACCTTCACGTATACCTTTCGACTCAGAATCAAATTCTGAACAAATGTCTGTGCGTGTGTATGTCTGTAAGTCCGTGCACCGAAAAATATGCACACGATTATCTCCGGACCGGCTGAACCGATTTGGACCGTTTTGGTCTTACTCGATCCATCTTGAGGTCCCACAAGACCCTAGTTAATATTATGAAGTTTAGAAAAGTACTTCAAAAGTTATACTAAAAACTAACTTAATCCACCGATGTGGTTGATGCCTTCCTCACTTTTTACCAACAATGGGTAATATGAGTGGTTTGGACACATATTTCAGCTATTTTTTGAATCCAGAAAAAAACGTACACACATATAACTTAAGTAATCATAACTCGAGACAAGGTTGCCAGATCTTCAATGTTTTGGACTCGATGGAAACGTCTTTTGATTACCTAACCAACGATGGGTCGGATGGTGGATCCGGACATAGTTTACTTACATTTAAGTGAGATCCGGCTTCCAAAAAGTACATAAATATTACTTAAGTGGACATATCTCGAGACAGGGTTGCCAGATCTTCAATGTTTTGGACTCATTGGAAAGGGTTTTTGATTACATAACCAACGATGGGTTGGATGATGGATCCGGACATCGTTTACATACATTTAAGTGGGATCCGGCTTCAAAAAAGTGCATCAATATCACTTAAGTGGACATATCTCAAGACAGGGTTGCCAGATCTTCAATGTTTTGGACTCGTTGGAAAGGTCTTTTGATTACCTAACCAACGATGGATCCGGACATAGTTTTCATGCATATAAGTGAGATCCGGATAAATGTGAAAACACATTTTTATATATAACTTTTGAACTACTTATCGAAACTTCAAACAATTCAATAGCGATGTATGGGACCCTAAACCAAGTCGAATGCAACCGGTTTGATCAAAATCGGTCCAGCCAGTGCTGAGAAAACTTGGCAAGAATTTTGAACACATACATACATACACACACACACATACACACACACAGACATTTGTTCAGTTTTCGATTCTGAGTCGATAGGTATACATGAATATAGGTCTACGAGCTGTTTTTCAAAAGTTCATTTTTCGAGCAGGATTATAGCCTTACCTCAGTGAGGAAGGCAAAAAATGATTTGGCTAGAGTGTGAAATATTGTAAAAAAGGGTGGTTTTTGTAAAAAAAATCCGTTATGCTATGTATTGTTAGAAAGGTATTTGAAAGACCTTTCCAACGCGTTCAAAAGATTGAATCTGACAACCCCATCAAAAGTTATGAGCACTTAAGTGGTACGTATACACTTTTTTTTATGCCGGATCTCAAATATTTTGATGATCCGGATGATGACCGGATCTATCATGCAACCCATTGTTGGATAGGTAATCAAAAGACCTTTCCAACAAGCTCAAAAGATTGAAGATCTGGCAACCCTAACAAAAGTTATAAGTACTTTAGTGTTTTTAACTTTTTTTGAGGCCGGATCTCAGATATTTTTATAAAAATATGAGAGGAAGGCACCAACCACCTAAAGGTGGATTAAAAAACGTTTTTTTTCTAAAATTCATATATTCCAAAGCAGCCCAAACCCAAAATTGTAGTTTTAATTTTGAAACACATAATTTAAAAATTTTAAAGTACGGAATATCAGTGTTTATTGAGCAAGATTTTGTATTCATATTTGGGTCATTCCATCTCAACTGTGCACGAAAAAGTGCAAATTTGAAAATTACCCTCTCCGATCCTGCTCAAATTTGGCAGGGCTGTTGATACTATCAAAACATGCAAGAATCCCGAATTTCATCCAAATCGGACCACCCCCTCTATTTTTGTACCTCCCCAAAAAATCGACTTTTTGGCGATTTTTGACCAAACCTCCTAGTTTCAAATGACGATAACTCAGGAATCACAAATCTTAGAGGGTCGGTCTTAGACTCAATTTTGAAGGCAATTGGACGTAGAATCCATTTCCGTGATCAAAATGTTGATTAATTTATTTTTTCTACCTGTATTGCGCAATTGAAAACTTGAAACGGCCGTATCTCAAAACACCCCAACTTATTTTTTCAATTTGACCTCACCATCGTGTTCCCCGGCCAATTTTACATAAGAATCACTTATCGACAGAAATGAATATGTTTCGTTCCAGAGATATCGAATTTTAAAGTTCTGTGTTTTCGAGATTACCTACATCAGCTTCATTCGCCGCATCTGCTAGAAGCACACAGGCGGGCCGATCAATTACTGCTACCTTGTGTTCTGGGAGATGAATAATTTAATTTAAATTTAAAAAAAATTACGCAAATATTTATTCAAATGGCTGATACCTACCTAGATCAATGTATTTTTGTGAAAGGAATATTTATTGGGTTATTTTGAATGCACCGTTTTTTTACGTGTTGCTAACCGTTTCAGAGTACCTCCGAGGCCATGACTAGGGCCTTTATCGTGGGCGGTAGCAAAATAGTGCCATTCAGCAAAAACCCCAAAACCTGCTTTATTATTATTCAGCAATTCCATTTGAAAAGAGCCTAAACCAAAAAAAAAGTTCTCCGATCGGGCTCAAAATTTTTCTGGGGGTTCCTTGGCCAAAATAATTAGACCCGTATTTTTTTGTTTGGCCATTAGGGTGGCCTACATCGTGCTAGGGTGGTTCAAAAAATGGCAATTTTCGTCATTTTTCGCAAAAACCACTTTTTTCTAAAAATCATATCTCCGCGCCATTTCATCCGATTTTAGCTGTCTTAGACGCAAAGAAAGGTGATGAGTTTGGCTATTTGGGAAAAATAGTAAAGTTCCAAAATCTAGCTTAACTATTGAAAAGTCGTATGAAAACTTAAAATGGCGTTTTGACCGTGTCTGGACCAAAGAGCCTATGTCTGAAAATATTTTTATCGGATTCCTCGGAAAATTTCACATAACATATCAAAATTGGCGATGTCGAACCGTACGTTTTGGAGATACGATTTTTGAAAATAAAAACTGCGTTTTCGACGCGCCACGCGCAAAAACGGAAAATGACGAAATCGGCAAAAATCAACTTTTTCACTAAAACTGCGATAACTTTAAAATTTCAGCGATGACCTATACATGTCTGGGTAACAAAATTTTCGTAATTGAGAGACGCAACTTTTGGTACCATAACATCTATAGGTCATCGCTGAAATTTTAAAGTTATCGCAGTTTTAGTGAAAAAGTTGATTTTTGCCGATTTCGTCATTTTCCGTTTTTGCGCGTGGCGCGTCGAAAACGCAGTTTTTTTCAAAATCATATCTCGAAACGTACGGTTCGACATCGTCAATTTTTTGATATGTTATGTGAAATTTTCCGAGGAATCCGATAAAAATATTTTCAGACATAGGCTCTTTGGTCCAGACACGGTCAAAACGCCATTTTAAGTTTTCATACGACTTTTTCAATAGTTAAGCTAGATTTTTGGAACTTTTTACTATTTTTCCCAAATAGCCAAACTCATCACCTTTCTTTTGCGTCTAAGACAGCTGTTCGGGCCTGGCCGACATGGGAAGCGGTGGACTGTATGGTTGTTAGTTGCGAGGGATGGAAAACACCGGAGATTACGTTTTCTACTTTTATTTCTCCCACTTTCCCTTCTTCCTTCTGCTACTACTCTAAAAACTGTGCTTCGTCCTTCTCGGTCGGAGGTTGTAAGCGGACTTACTTGGCGCGCTGCCCGCGCGCTCTTGGTGTGTTGCAAATGACGTTTCTCCCTCGTCGTCGGCAACGCAGATGGTCGTCACGGTGGGGTTTCTGGCTTCGTTCGTACCGAACATACTCCCCCCGTTGAGGTCCCTCAACTCTTTGGCTCGGCCCACACAACGCTTCCGGTGGATGGCTGCGGACTGGTCCGCCGGTTCTCGTCGCTCGCCGACGTCTTCGATGGCCGGTAAAACGGCGTGAAACTCTCGGAGGTTGCTCCTGCGCTTGCAGGGTTGAGCTGACTCGGGATCGCGTGACTTGTCCGGTGGGATTGTCGAATGCCAGCTCTTGCGCCGGCGATAGACCGTTCGCTGGAAACGACTGAGTTGATCTCGTACTTGGAACGGTTCATCTTGGCTGGGCGGTTCATGAAAGCTACCTTGGGGGCCAATCATTGAGATCACGAGCTTCAATGCGACTGGTTGACTCTGCACTTGAGCGATCAGAAACCAGATGGTGCACCACCTCTGGCGGTTTGTGATCTGGATGCTGGGCACACGACGGCTCGTGTCTACGTTGGCGAACTTGTACGGGGTTAGGTTGGACAGATTACTTACTGACTTGTGGCGTTTTCTCGACTGGTTGACCACGTGCATTTCTGACGATGCAGGCTCGGAGTGGGATCGGGATTGGGTTGATCGGCTACACTTCAACTCGGGTTCTTCGGCGAGAACCAAGTCGTTGGGAGGACGCCCTTCTTCGACGTGGACTACGCTTTTGTCCAGATGTATGCGGCTTGGTAAGGAAAGTCTACGCTTGTCTGATGCCTTGGCCGCTGGCTGCGGCAGCGGTTTGTACACTGGGACGGTCATCACCATCGCAAAGTCCATGTTGTAACTGCCGTTCTGATGGAAGCAGTTCTGCTTTTGCTCGGATTCTGGTACGTCCATCTTCTGTAGACCGCTGTCGCTGTGGACACGGCGTTGTTCTGGCTCGCCGTGGTGAATGGAATTTTGAACCACTTTCGGTTGTAGTGGCTCAGTCTTCACGGTCGCTTCTGGTTTAAGGTCGCTGTTGTGTGGGGGAACTTGTTTGGACGGGAACACTGCTGGCAACTCGTTGTCGAGTTCAGCTTCGGTGGTGACGTCCTTTAAGTGTCCGGTTGGATGCGTCGGCTCACTGCTACTCTCATCGGGGAAGTCGGACTTGGTGTCCATACTCGGGTTCGTGGTGACTTTCTCACTTAGTCGGGAGGCGACTGAATTCGGTTGTTCCGCGTTCTGGCTTGGCCGGGAATCGCTGCCAAGCTTGTAGGTGGATTCGATGGCCACCGGCTCCGCAGTTGCCGTCTGCTGCTCCTGGAGGGGTTTGGGTGGTAATCCGGTCTTGCACTGATCGAGGGGCGCTAGTTTTGGCGGATTCCTTGTTGGCTTGTGGACTGCGATCTTGTCCGGAGTTACGTGGCTTGAAAAGGGAACTTCACACTTGTCTGGTGCCCTAGCCGCGGCCTGCAGAAGCGGTTGGTTCTCCGGGACGGTCATCAGAGTCGTCAAGTTCGGGATAGATCCGATCCGGAGGCGGCAAATCTGGATTTGGCTGTGATTGTGGATTTGGACCCCACGTTGGAGGCCACTATCGCTGCAGACATGGCGCTGGTCGGCTTCGTCGTCGGAACATCGCACCATTGCTGGCTGCACTCGGCCTGACTCCGATTCGGCGGTGACGATCTTAGACTCACAACTGGTTGCCTCGAGCAAGTCAGACCTGGCGTTCGCATTCGGGTTCGCGTTGATATCCCTCGCTGATCGGGAATCGGCTGCACTCGGCTGGTCCGAGCTCTGGATTGTCAGGGATTTGCCGCTAAGTCCGCTGGCAGAATCGATGACGATCGGCCTCGTGGGAGCAGTCTGTTGGTTCTGGAGGAGTTTGTGGCTCGGTGCAGGCTTTGGA
Organism: Culex quinquefasciatus; assembly: GCF_015732765.1. Taxonomy (NCBI): domain Eukaryota; kingdom Metazoa; phylum Arthropoda; class Insecta; order Diptera; family Culicidae; genus Culex; species Culex quinquefasciatus. The sequence goes on from NC_051861.1 coordinate 31,350,179, forward strand.
ACGTCCACTTGGTTGGCCTCCCAGGCCTTATGCATCTGTTTCAGCCATACTTTTGCTTGCAAGTGCTGCTGGCGTTGCGCGATCAGGGTTGATGTTGGCTTTCTCTCTGCTTCGATCTGCATTTCTGCCACCGCAGTGGCAACATTGTAGAAACTCGCATCGTTCCTCTCGAATTCAGCCTCCTGCTGAGCGAGGTCCTCTATTGGGATGAGTTCGAGGACCGTGAGGTGGTGCTGGCTGTACTCTCGGAACGCTGCACACAAGAAGTCGTACAGGGTTGTCAGCTGTGGTAGCGTGGGTTGGTACAAACCCAGAAGAAGATCCTCTACAAACACCACCTTCTGTTCCGCCAGATGTCGCTGCTGTAACGCATACAGCAACTTCTTCTTCATTGTTTGATCCATGGCCGCTTCCCGCTAGCCGGGAAGCCCACGTCGAGGATTTGGTTTGTGCTGCTGGGTCGCAGCGCTTCGTCTGGAAAAGTTCGTCCCCTCGGATGGCCGACGACACTTCTCGTTGCGTTACTTTTTTGATCGGTGACACACACACGCGCAAACGCATTTGCTCTCGAGCTCGGCTCGGAACGGGTTGGATCGGGAACTGGGACTACTCGCCGGCTTTGTTCATCCGCGCGAGAGCAATTCGTCGGGTGAACTGCTTGGACGAAGTTCCTAGGATGGACAGCAGGGGGAACTTGGGTAGGAATGACTCGCCGGCTTTGTGCATCCGCGCGAGTTTTCTTCCGGATATCCGACTCCCGATGACTTCCACGGCTGGACAGTCGCTCGGAAATGGTCGAGCTGCGATGGGGCAGCGGGGTAGGGAACTTGGACAGGAGCTCTCGCCGGCACTTTCCGGTCGCTTCCGGAACGCGGGTATGGAGGGAACGGGAAAACTTGGGCAGGAACGACTCGCCGGCTTTGTGCATCCGCGCGAGTTCAGTTCGACGGTTCAACTGCAGAAAGGAAGTTCCTAAGGTGGACACTTCCGGGAATCCGACTTCCGATGACCTCCACGGCTGGACAGTCTCTCGGAAACGGTCGAACTGCGATTGGACGCAGGGGGAACTTGGGCAGTAGCGCTTCTTGGTACTCTCCGGTTGCTTTCGGAGCGGCTGGGCTAGTCCCGGTTGGAACCGACGACTTCAATTCTGAAGGCTTGAGCTGATTTCAAATCCGGTTCGATGTGACCATGTTCGGGCCTGGCCGACATGGGAAGCGGTGGACTGTATGGTTGTTAGTTGCGAGGGATGGAAAACACCGGAGATTACGTTTTCTACTTTTATTTCTCCCACTTTCCCTTCTTCCTTCTGCTACTACTCTAAAAACTGTGCTTCGTCCTTCTCGGTCGGAGGTTGTAAGCGGACTTACTTGGCGCGCTGCCCGCGCGCTCTTGGTGTGTTGCAAATGACGTTTCTCCCTCGTCGTCGGCAACGCAGATGGTCGTCACGGTGGGGTTTCTGGCTTCGTTCGTACCGAACAACAGCTAAAATTGGATGAAATGGCGCGGAGATATGATTTTTAGAAAAAAGTGGTTTTTGCGAAAAATGACGAAAATTGCCATTTTTTGAACCACCCTAGCACGATGTAGGCCACCCTAATGGCCAAACAAAAAAATACGGGTCTAATTATTTTGGCCAAGGAACCCCCAGAAAAATTTTGAGCCCGATCGGAGAACTTTTTTTTTGGTTTAGGCTCTTTTCAAATGGAATTGCTGTATTATTATCATTATTATAGTTTACTATTGACACTTTACCATAATTTGGCAAATCTGATTTATGGTTTAACAGATTGATCATATTAAATCAATTTTTATATTGTTAGCCAGCTCCATTTGATTGAAAGATGATTTTGGTCAAGGTAGGGGAAATATACCCATTTTAATCACACTAAGCCGTTCGAGTTCGACCAATTCTCATCACTTTTGCCGTTTCTGCTATTAAATCAATATTTTCAGATGTTTCAACAATGGAGAGTTGCTTGCTCACTTTTATTTGAGCTATTTATTACTTTGGAACAGTCAAAAACACTTTTTATAAGCTGTAATTCATGATCAAAGTGCTGATAGGCCGATAATAGAAATAGGCTGAGAAAGGGTATAGTTCCCCTACATTTAATTTAAAAAAATCTTCATACGTGATGACAGCAGCCGTGATAGAACAAAAAACACTGTTGTTCGGACGGTGTCGAAATCATCGCAACTAAATTTGGGGAATTAGCCGCTTTGAAGCAGATCAAACTTTGTGATTTGCTTACATTTTTCAATTTTATACTTTCCAGAAATCCTTTTCCTACCTACTCCTTGTGATCGTCCTTCACTAGAGTACAACGCATCAACAAATTTTATTCATTTAATTCATATTTTTTACTCAATAATGTATCGTACACTTATTGTTCAGTGTTACTAACAAGATTAATTGCATTTTCCTGCTCACTTCGTCGGAATCCAATTCTGCCCTTTACTGTGTGTAGTTATTGCTCTGTCCTGTGGGTTAGCACAGAAATTCATTTCATTGATTTTTTTGAGCAGATATTTCGCGATTATTCGCGATTAAACTTCAGTTTCCTACAGTGTTATACAGTTAATTTTTGCCCAATTTGGTAAAGATTATTTATGATGAAATATTATTTCAATAAATTACCAGGTAGCAGTTATTGATCGGCCCGCCTGTGTGCTTCTAGCAGATGCAGCGAATGAAGCTGATGTAGGTAATCTCGAAAACACAAAACTTTAAAATTCGATATCTCTGGAACGAAACATATTCATTTCTGTCGATAAGTGATTCTTATGTAAAATTGGCCGGGGAACACGATGGTGAGGTCAAATTAAAAAAATAAGTTGGGGTGTTTTGAGATACGGCCGTTTCAAGTTTTCAATTGCGCAATACAGGTAGAAAAAAATAATTAATCAACATTTTGATCACGGAAATGGATTCTACGTCCAATTGCCTTCAAAATTGAGTCTAAGACCGACCCTCTAAGATTTGTGGTTCCTGAGTTATCGTCATTTGAAACTAGGAGGTTTGGTCAAAAATCGCCAAAAAGTCGATATTTTGGGGAGGTACAAAAATGGAGGGGGTGGTCCAATTTGGATGAAATTCGGGATTCTTGCATGTTTTGATAGTATCAACAGCCCTGCCAAATTTGAGCAGGATCGGAGAGGGTAATTTTCAAATGCTGTTCCGCTTCAGATGGAATGACCCATTTTGAATCTTTCAATATTTTTTGTTTTTTTTTTTTTGTTCTTCAATATTTTTTATTTAACATTTGTTTTTTTTATAATTGGAAAGGTTTTTTTTTGTACTTGATTTTAAGATTATTTGATTACATTAAGGATTTAAATACGAAATTAGATTAGCAAAAAATCCGACATTTCAGTGTATTTTTTAAGATTTATTTTTTTTTAATATTTTTGAATCCATGCTTAAATTTTTATTTCTCAAATATTTGTCTTATATAAATATTTTGTTTTCTCTGTAAAAGGTTTTTTTTTGTATTTACATGAATTGAAATTTCAAGCGTTTTTTTTAAATATTTTAATCTATTTCAAATTATGATTGTCTTCTATTTTTTATTTCTCTATCTTCAATTTTTTTTTGGTAATCTGTGTTTTTATTTGTTTTGATTGGATTAAAATTTTAAATATAATTTTAAGTCAATTCAATTCTTTCAATATTGATTTCCTACGATTTTATTTTATTTTTCGAATCTTTCAATGCTTGATTTTTTATTTGGTTTAAATTTTCGAATATTTAGATTTTTTCCTACAATATTTGCATGATTATTTTTTTTAAGTCTTCAAAGTTTTTATTTTTTTAAATATTTTTTGTTTTTAATAAATTTATTTGAAATTTAGGCCGTTGCAAATATTTTTCAAAGTTAATGTCACCCAACCCTTCGAAAAAATTTCGAAAAAATCAGGGGGAAACAAATATTTTTTTCAAAAAACTTAAAATTTTTAATGAGAATAGAAGTTACATCAACTGAAAACAATCTTAAATGCATTTTTCTGCATTGATAATCATCATAATCATATATTGCAAAACAACTGGGCAGGTGTATAATGCATTTTAAAACACTTTTTTTCATTTAAATGTTAAAACCATGGCTCGAAAATTCAATTTTTAAACTTTTTTTTATTTTTTTGCCCCCCCCCTCCCCCCCTCGACTTTGGTCAGAGGCGAGGGACATAAACTTCAAAAAATATTTGCAATGGCCTTATAGATTTTTAATTTTTTATTTGTTCATGTTTTTATTTGTTTGTTCTTGGTTATTTTTTATTTTTTTAATCTTTAATCATTTTATTTTTTTTATATTCAGATGCCCGTTGTTCGATCTAGATAGGAATCCCAGCAAGCTTAGTTAAAGGCAGCACATTGGCATCGATTTAGTTTTTTTATACTTTTTTAAATATTTTGCTTTTGTCATTTTTTAAATATTAAGAGTAAATTGATGGAATTTCCTAAATAATTTTTGAAATTGATTTTTTTTTATAAGCTTTGCAAATAGTTGGGATTAATTGGTAGTTAATAAATTTTAAATCTTCAGTTTCTTATTGTTTTGAATCTAAATTTTTTAACCATGTTTTTTACTTTTTCACATTTTCGGAATCCTTGATTTTTTTAGGTGGTTTAAATGTGATTTTTTTGTTTTGCCTTGTTCAAAATTTGTTTTTATTTTTTTAATCTTTTAAATTTGCAATGCTTTTAAATTGTGATTTTATTCATTTATTTCGTGTAAAATTTGCAAAAATATTTTAAATTTAAAAATTTAAATAATTTTTTCTTGCATGACTTGGTCATTTTTTTAGCATCATTTATGGCATCACTGTTTATTCTGTAAATTAGGATGAATAGGATTGTTTATGATTTGTTATTTTCTTTTCTTACTAATTTTAACAAGTTTTAAACTTTGATGATCTGTCAACGCTGTCGTTAGAGGATTGTGGATTAGAAGATCTTATTTATTTTCGAAAGGCACCAACGTGCTACAGGTGAGTTGAACAAATCTGTAAAAAATACTCTGAAATACATTTTGAATATGGAAAACGCATAGAAAAACTCGTGTTGCCAAAAATTAATACTTTGACTTCCGGAATTGTTAACCAATCTGTGATATTCGTTCAAAAAGATTTTTTTTGTTAAGCATGAATAATTTTTAAAATATTATTAAAATGCGATCCATTTAATCTCGATAATGGGAGGATGGTGAGTTGCAGCAAAAACTTGCCAAAATCATCAAACTTCGCCTTTATGGTTGTACACAAACTGCAATCTACTAGCATCGGCAACTATAAACTATGAACTTGCCCGTATCCAGGCCAGGTTGGTAAGGCTCATGAACAGTTTTTTTTTTTTTGCATGGTTTGTTTTTGTCTAGTTTTGTGCGATGAAAAAGTGGCCTGAATTTAGTATTTTTTTTTGTTTTCCTGGTTTTGTTGAACATTTAGCCGGTCGATTAGTTCTGCAGTTGCTCGGATATTTTGCAATCCATTAATCTTGATCATGGAAATTCCCTGGTGAAAGAGGGAAAGTTTTTTCCTTCAGCACCAGCACGTCCCAATTTTAAGGTTTAAGACCATGTGCGGAAATGTTCATGCTGTTCAACTTGAAAGGACGCCCGTAAATCCCTTTTCATAACACAAGATATAACACCACCGAATAGCATCACATCCAAGTTTACAGCCAACATCCTCGGAAGAGCTTACCAACAAATTGTTCCGAATAATTCAATTTTTAAACTAGACTGCACTTCCGGGCTGCGGAACCGCCCCAATCCCACCTTCTGGGTCACGTCTCCACCCTAACCCCTTCGCCGACTTTGTCCCGGCAGTCCAATAACCGAGGCACTATACTCGCCAATATATTGTAATACTGCTTGCTCTGCTGGCGTGTTGGTGCGCCCCTGAATGGCCAAGAAAGTCCCGGAGAATGTGCGCACATAAATTTCGTCCCTAACTCCACTTCCTTACGAAGAGAGGGCTAACGTAAACACACAGTCACAGGGTCGCAGGAGGAGGACGGCGTCCATCAACCTCCTCGTACTTACTCCCGAAGGGGGCATCTCTGGCAACGAAGCCAAGCGGACGGGTTTTGGACGTTATTAGAGGAAACAGACGTAATATGCTCAGCACAACCGGAAGCCGAGCGGAAGTTGTACGTCGGAGGAGCAAACTTGCGGCAAACTGGTATGAGACTCATACGTGCCTCGGGAAGTTACGGGTTGGGAGGTAGTGAGTAGAATGAGGGCACCACTTTTGGTTTCAGCCCGATGCTGTGGACTTTGTTGATTGCGAAATTCACTTTCCGTAGAGGAAGAAGTTAAATTTTAGTTGGATCAGGATCAGATTTAGCGCATTTCAGTGCATTTTGGAAGCATGTGAACGTTGAGTGAAAATTGGCTTTAAAAAGCTAGTACTTTAGTTTCATGACTAATTATTTGATTTATTATTCCTTTTTCCATACAAGTCCCGATGCAATTTTGAGGGCTGCTCATACAAAATTGGTATGTAAATGTATGAAATTTTGTATCTTTTCCAATCGATTTGGTGTCTTTGGCAAAGAAGTAGGCTATGATTACGACTTTTTAAAAATAAAATAAATATACGAAAAAAATAATATTTTTTTTTCAACTTGAAATCACTAAAAGTTGAATTCCCAAAATGAAAAATACGTGTTTTTTATGGCACAGCAAAAATATCAAAAGTCATGTTTAAAAGCAAATTTAATCGGCAATCAAAAAAAACTATACAATGTTTTTTGTTATTTTTTTGTTTTTCAAGTTTTAGCTACTTTTGGGTATCAATTTTCGATTTCTTTTGGTTTTTTTGCTTTTCTAAAATACTACTTAAAAGAAAAGAACCCCTGAAAACTTTCTAAAATTTTTCCTCTGGAACTTACAAAATCGGGCAATCAGTTTCTCAACCATGTTCATGCTCATGCTCAATTAGTTTCTGAGATACAGCCGCACAAAATAATCGACATTGATACCCATATTGCATAATTTGAAAATTTTAGTATTTTCGAAAAAATACTATAATTTGTGAAAATTTTAGTACTTTACAATAATATTTTTATGAAGTGAAAGAAACATAAGAGCAATTCCAGCCCAAAACAGGAATTTTTATGTACTTTTTTCTCGACCCTCTCCGATTTCAATGAAACATTGTAGACATGTTATCCTACCTTTATATAAGCCATTTTTGTGTACATGGAGCCAGTTACACTCGATAATGACATTTGATAAGGGCGTAAGTGTTTTAAATATTTTTGTATTTCGTAATTTAAATATTGATGTATCTCGAAGCCGTTGCATCGTATCAAAAAGTGGTCAAAGACAAACTTGTAGGAAATTTGACGGGCTTTCCGAAAAAATACACTGAAAGAAAAAAACACTCCACTTTTATGAGATTTTTTGATTTTTAAGTTTAAAAGTCAAATTTGAGGGGGAGCCCACTATTTTCTTTCGTTCAAAATTTTTGTGAAAATATCCTAAGATGTTACAAAAAGACTCACGAAAAATGCAGGATGGAGCAACACACCTAAAAAATGCAAAAATAATTTACTGAAATTGTTTTTTTTTTTCAGGAGTGCTCTAAACATCAAAATTTTCAAAATCAGAATACAAGAGTCGATTCTCCAGACAATTTTACATAAAAGTCTCGATATTGACCATTGTCTGAAGTCCAATCCTTGTGAAGTTACATCGGCTTTAAAAATAAAAATGTTGAAAAAGAAGGTTTTTTTGATGGTTTTTCGTAATTTCTATAATACAGACTTGATTTTTCAGTTTCGAAAATATTTTTACCAGAAAGCTTGTCCAATTTCCCATAAGTTTGCCTTTGACCACATTTCAATTGGATGTATGGGCTTACAGATATAAACTACACCCAAACGGCGGTCGCATGATTGTGATGCATGGCAGCATGAAAGTATATCAGAATCTGCATGAAAACTGTCCTCATGCATTTTTTGCGATATAGGGGTATGACATTTTTGCCCGTTACCGACAATTATCGACATTACCGACGACTTTTTGGTTGTATTTCACAAAAAAAAAACACTTAGCAGAACGAGGATTGAACCACCAACTTCTTGATTATTAATCCGACACGCTACCACCACGCCATGGACGCTTGATGAAAAGTGAGTGAAAGAGCACCAACATATTCTTCTCTTTGGAGTGTTGCTCGGGGACGGGCCAGCATTATATGTGTTGGTGAGAACTGCAGATCGCTGAAATGTTTACACGGGGGCAAAAATGATCTACGGGTTTGCTGCAAAAAATGCTATAAAATGTGACATTTTCTGCAGCAAATCCACTGTTGCAGATTATGAGATATATTTTTCCTTTGGGTGTAGTTTACTATCCAGGTTACTATACTGCACAGAAAAATTATTATGTTTTCAGTTATGAGCAATGTATAAATTGGTCTTAGCTATAAAATTTCGTAAATTATCTATTAAAAGTCCTTTTAAATACTGCATTTTTGAAAATACTCAAATTTTCATAATTTGTAATACGGGTTTTAAAAGAAATAAAATTTTGCATGCTTTTTACTTTATTAGAGTTTTTTTTTTGAAAATGTAAAATATTCACAAATAACCGTATTAAAACAAATACTCAAATTATTAAAATTTGCAATACGGGAATAAAACGAATTGAAATTTCGTATGCTTTTTCAATTGATTACAGTTTTTTTTTGGAAATACTGAAATTTTCACAAATTACCGTAATTTTCCAAAATTATTTTTCCTTTACTTCACTTGGTTTTCAGACGACGCAAAATTATGTATGATATGAAGCATACATAATTTGAATGCATGTATGACATGAAAAATTTCGCTTCGTTTGATATTTTGAATAAATACGGTAATTTTCGAAAAAAAAACTCTATTCATGTGAAAAAACAAACAAAAGTTTACTTCGTTTGATATCAATATGGCATATTTTTAGAATTTGAGTATTTTTGAAAAAAAAGGTAATTTGTGAAAATTTAAGTATTTAACCAAATACTTTTAAAAAGTGAAAGAAACATAAAAAATTTCGCTTTGTTTGATACCTATATTGCATAATTTGAAAATTATAGTATTTTCGAAAAAATGCTGTAATTTGTAAAAAATTTAGTACTTTACAATAATATTTTTATGAAGTGAAAGAAACATAAAAAAATCGATTCTTTCGATATCGATGTGACAAATTATGAAAATTTGAATATTTTCGAAAAATATGGTATTTTGTAAACAATTTTGAGCACATACATATACTTTGAAACTTACCACATTTCAAAAAATATATTCTCAGTAAAAGCATTGAAAATTGTACATGACTTGGTTGAATTAATCGATTCTAGTAAGATTTGAAAAATGAGTTATCATATATTATCGGAGAGAAGATAATCACCGATAGAATCACCGATAGAAAAAAAAATATAACGATGGATTTTCGTTATCTTCCCAACGATAACAATAACCATCATCGTTATCGGCAGACGATAATATTATCGACGATAATTTTATCGATAAACAACTTTGGTTCACAAAAAAAATACGTTGTCTGAATTATCAAAGAATTGCCTCTCTAAACAAAATTTAAAAAAGGAAGATTTGGCAGCCCTGTCTCATGTAGTGATTACTTAAGCGGTATTTGTTTACTTTTAAGAAGTCAGAATTCTCTTATCTGAGTGGCAACTATAGCCGGATCTTTCAACCAACCCATCATTGGATAAGAAGTAGAAAGATCCATAAAAAATATGCACAAAGTTGAAGTTTGGTCACCCTGTTTCAAGTTTAGACTACTTATATTGAGAGATTTTTCAATGCTTTTTGAAGTAGGATCCCACTTATCTACTTGGGAACTACGTCATGATAAAACCCATTGTTGTTGAATTTTCGAATATTGCAAACCCTATTCAACAAGTCCAACAGTTGAAGATCTGGCAACCCTGTTTGAAGTTATGACCACCTAAGTGCGTTTTTTTTAAGCCGGATCTTACTAATCCATTTTGAAACGTCATCAGGATATAACATCAACAACCCATCGCTTGATAGGCAATCGAAAACCCTACCCAACGAGTTTGAAAACTAAAATCTGGCAACCCTGTCACAAGTTATGCCTATGTTATTATGTTATTAAGTGCTATCGCAAGCAAGCACTTGCGATTTCGATCGCGTTTGCAGTTATAGCCAATTCTTCACATTTTCCGGGAAACCATGAAAACGACGACATTTTCACGCTGCCAGCTAAAAATGCCCTCTGGTTTGTTTAAGCTGTGGTGGCAACGCCACTGTGGTTCCTGACCGCAGCAAAAAAAAAAAGCGGTTACAGCATTTGATCAAACGTTTTTAATCCGATTTGCACCACCGACGGTGGTTCTGACGGGTTTGCCCGCACGTATGTGGAAAAACAATGGCGTGGGCACAGTAATAAAAAAATGTTTATCTGTAGATCTGTAGGAGTTATACATAAATACTAAAACATTTTTTTTTTTTTCAAACTGTGGAGTAATTTTGCCTCCTGCTGCCGTCAGAGGGATTAGAGTGATGTATGAACAGAGAGTGAAAGTATTTTTTTCTGTTATTTTTGCAAACACCAGGGTCAATTTGTCCTAGAGAACAGAGAGCAGAAGGCTTACGATTTGTTTGCGGTTTATGATCTCTGGCCGTGCGGTCGGTTGCGCCCTCTGGTGTTGTGGGAAAGGGAAATTATGACAGTTTGGTTGTATGGTTTTTAGTGGATCATCCTTTGTTGATGAATTTGCATGGTGATGAGAGAATCTACTTGGGCTACATGTTAGCCCTTAACAAGAAACCAGGTTCAGGATGCAGTCAACTATTTTTTGTTATGGAATTTTAACAGCAGTTGAATACATCAATTAGTCAAACCACAATCTTACAACTTATTTCTTAGTAAGCGAGCATGCACTCATAACTCGTTGTCAAATGTTTGGTACTACTACTTTGTAACAGTTAGCTGAAATTTGTGCAGAACTGAATCGGTTACGATTAGTCACGCAAGCTATCGTATAAAGTAACACAAAAGCGACCTTTATCTACGCTCATGTTCACAGAGATTAGTCAGTAGCCGGCAGATTTGCTTACTAAGCTTGAAAACGGTGCCTCTACATCTGCGATTGAAACCTATTGACGAAAGTGGGTTAAATGGATATCGCTGGACAACTGCTCCAAAGAATCACATTTTGCCTTTCTTACTAAAGAAAGGTATAGGTTTTACTTTATGGCCGGACATCATTTTCATTTTTTTTTTGTTCGTAAATATGACGATTCAGCATGGATTTTAATCGCAAAAATCGCTAAAAAATCTCACTGCATCGATTTTTGACGCTCTATCGATTCATCTTGACAAAACTCGCCTATCTCCAACCCTCGAATTTTGAGAAAATAAATTCCGTGGAGATCGAGTGATGTTCGTGTGTCGTAAAATTTTGCCAAATTTAGTGTCGCGTCGTTCTCAGCTCCTCTGAACCCAGTTTTGATTTTTCTGAATGCAGATGAAAGCTAGTGTGCTGAACCTGGGCGAATTGCCGCTCGAAATATCCATCTGTTTTCGGATGTGGCCAGACTTTTCAACAAAATACACAGTTTTCAAATGAAAATATGGTCAAAATTATTCATTTTCATATCTTTTATTCATCTCAAAAATTGCATTTTTCAAGATCTACAACCTCCCAAAATTTCATCCAGAATCATAATATGGTTCTGGAGTTAGAGCCGTTTGATTAACCTACCATAAGAAAAAAAATCCCTAATAAAAGGTAAAAAGCCCACCTGGTGACCTTCGCCAACATTTTTCGTTTCTAATTTTATCCAAATATAAATATCGTAATACGATTCAGCATGAATTTTAATCGAAAAAATCGCTAAAAATCAGACTGCATCGACTTTCGACGCTTCGTCGCCAAGTCGACAAGTTGTCAAGTTGAGCTTCGAATGTTGAAGCATATATTTTGTGGCTCGAGATATATTCGTTTTGTAGTAGCTTGTCTACCGATGTTTCCTACAACATGTAAGCTATCGTAGCTTTTCGGTTTTTTTTTGCCCTGTCCGTTTTTGCATAACTGTCCAATGTTTATGCAAAAACTTTTGTGACATTCATCCGGCTACAATCAATTTGTTTTCCGTGTGCTCCTAAAATCGCCTTTAAGTAGGCTTTATTTGGTCGTGATTTCGCAAGTTTATTTAACAGAGTTCATTGGATTCCATTAGGAGCTTTCTAAGCTTTTCATCGTTTATATCGTTTTCAAAGTTTTCAATGCTCGCGACGCTAATGGCTATCTACCTAAGGTACGAGTCGCGATTGAGTGTGTAGTGGTGCGGTTGTATCCCAAGTAACATTTTTTTCCAGGAGTTCTACAAGAGCTCTTTAAGATAGCTACAGCATAGCAGTTTGGACCGCGGTAGGATAAAATTCTCTTCAAGTACTCTTCCAAACTTCTGAAGAAGTTTTGAAGAGAATTTTATCCTACCGCGGTCCAAACTGCTATGCTGTAGCTATCTTCAAGAGCTCTTGTAGAACTCCTGAAAAAAAATCTTACTTGGGTATATAGCTACATCTGACTCTCTCACTTTCATAGATGCTGAATGGAAAGCATCCATGAACCGTGCGGCATACGCGGTTCACTTGTACCTCGGTATTGCTTTGCGCCTTCTTTGTTGGTTTTTTTGGGCTCGTACCAAAACTAGAAAACCAAAACCGAGGGGTGCGTCGTCACTGGCGCATGGGAAGCTTTCTATGCCCGCGTTTGTCATAAATGCTTGTTCGATTAATAATTTGTACGATTTAAACATTTTTTTTTTCAAGTATCTTTACAGATAAAAATCATCTTTCTCAGTTACACCCAGAACTGGGCATCGGCATACGAGAGGATAAAGAGCACGATTCGGTAGTAAAATGGTACTGTGTGCGGACGGAGAGAATAAATCCCGAAATTACCGAAAGTACTTTACTCATGGTTCATTTTCCAAAAAAGTTCATCTATAAAAAAAAGTACCGGTACCGAGACTCGAACCCAAGACCTTCGGCATATTGAACCGTGCCTTTGCCGTATGGGCCACCATGGTTCGGTAACTTAGTGGCGGTCGTTTGTCCATATAATCCACTCATAGGATGAACTGTTCCAATGAACGAATGAACACGTGAGAGGACTATACTCTCGCAATATAGCACTTTCCTCACGTTTCTTTTCGTGAGGACTATCCCCTCGTTCTTTAACTTTGGGTGTAGTTATATAAGAACCACAGTTGATTTTTTTTAAATATGTTGATATTTTGTTATCGGACAGTTTGGAATAAATTCCATAAGAGTCAACAGAAATAGGAATGTATGTCGAAAGTCCTTAAGGGACAAACATTCAATATAACGCTCATTTGAAAAGTTAGCTTTGAGCTTTTCTGAATAGTCCTCATCAGTACCTACAGCTTTACCCAAAACACCAAATCGGTCAAAAATTCTTTCAAAAGTCACAGGTTTTCAAATATTCACGTACCATTTTTGTATGGACAGCTGCCAAAATTGCATGGAGAGTGGTTTGCATCAACCAATGACACATAATGGCTTCTTTGGTCATAAGAAAGGACCCCAGAAAGTTTGAGTCAAATAAAAAAAATACCAAAAATAAAAATGGTCGAATTTTCTTGTTTTCTTGTTTTCTTGTTTTCTTGTTTTCTTGTTTTCTTGTTTTCTTGTTTTCTTGTTTTCTTGTTTTCTTGTTTTCTTGTTTTCTTGTTTTCTTGTTTTCTTGTTTTCTTGTTTTCTTGTTTTCTTGTTTTCTTGTTTTCTTGTTTTCTTGTTTTCTTGTTTTCTTGTTTTCTTGTTTTCTTGTTTTCTTGTTTTCTTGTTTTCTTGTTTTCTTGTTTTCTTGTTTTCTTGTTTTCTTGTTTTCTTTTTTTCTTTTTTTCTTGTTTTATTCTTGTTTTAAGTTTTATGTTTTATGTTTTATGTTTTATGTTTTATGTTTTATGTTTTATGTTTTATGTTTTATGTTTTATGTTTTATGTTTTATGTTTTATGTTTTATGTTTTATGTTTTATGTTTTATGTCTTATGTTTATGTTTTATGTTTTATGTTTTATGTCTTATGTTTTATGTTTTATGTTTTATGTTTATGTTTTATGTTTTATGTTTATGTCTTATGTTTTATGTTTTATGTTTATGTTTTATGTCTTTATGTTTTATGTTTTATGTTTTATGTTTTATGTTTTATGTTTTATGTTTTATGTTTTATGTTTTATGTTTTATGTTTTATGTTTTATGTTTTATGTTTTATGTTTTATGTTTTATGTTTTATGTTTTATGTTTTATGTTTTATGTTTTATGTTTTATGTTTATGTTTTATGTCTTATGTTTTATGTTTTATGTTTTATGTTTTATGTTTTATGTTTTATGTTTTATGTTTTATGTTTATGTTTTATGTTTTATGTTTTATGTTTTATGTTTTATGTTTTATGTTTTATGTTTTATGTTTTATGTTTTATGTTTTATGTTTTATGTTTTATGTTTTATGTTTTATGTTTTATGTTTTATGTTTTATGTTTTATGTTTTATGTTTTATGTTTTATGTTTTATGTTTTATGTTTTATGTTTTATGTTTTATGTTTTATGTTTTATGTTTTATGTTTTATGTTTTATGTTTTATGTTTTATGTTTTATGTTTTATGTTTTATGTTTTATGTTTTATGTTTTATGTTTTATGTTTTATGTTTTATGGTTTTCTCCGTGTATCTTCTTTGTTGAATTTCTTTAAAAATGTTTTTTAAAAACCACCTGCAACAGCAATAGAACACCTTGTTATTCTTTGGAGCTCTGAAGAAACCGTCCGACCATATCCATCCCAAAACCTGGAACAGAAGAGCGGAAGAATGTCGCCGGTTGTTTGGCAAATAAAGCAAGTGTAGAACAAAACGTGCATACCCCACCATGTTCAACTCTTTCGCACGAGAGAAAGGCTGGCAAAAATACCACAGTTGACTAGTGCGAAATTGTTCTTCAATTAAAAGCTACAATCAGCGAAGCAAACCCACCTCAACCAACGGTTTTCCTGTGTGAGTCGTCGTGCTCACCTTCCCCGTCAGACAGAAAATCGATTCACCGAGTTTTGCATCGTTCTTTCCACGGTGTTTCACCCTCCCAGGAGGAAGACACGTGCGTGTGTGGCCTCAATTTTCCGCTCCGCAATCTCGGTGTGGCGGGCCGTCACAAATTGCGACACCGGGGGTCACTCCGGCATGTGTCTGATTTGTCTGCTCATCCGGAAGAAGACAACATCAAGGCGGTTGTAATCTTAAGGTCCGTTACGAACCGGTGCGTCTACACGGAGAAAAAAGAGTTCCCATAATCGTGAACAAGTGTTCATGAAAATGGGAACCTCGAACAAAGTGTTCAAATCCCATGGCACGATTTTGAAAAACGTACCATGAAATTTGAACACTTTGTTCGTGGTTCCCATTTTCATGAACGCTTTTTCACGATTTTAGGAACTCTTTTTTCTCCGTGTAGGTGGTGCTTGTGGTACAAAGAGCGAGTTCAAGATTGTTGGTGTGTTTGCATTTCCCATGGATTGAGGGGGGCTTGACCTGATTTTACCGGAATCGGATGGTGTCACGTGTTCAGGGAAAACTATCGTCCCGATAGCATAAACTAAACCAAGGAGCTTCCGAAGTCCCATATTATGACAACGGATGTGGACACAAACAAGAACCAACGCAGGGACGTAAAATGTTTATCATATTACGAAGTTTTCCCCCCAAAACCCTCTTGGAAAAGCAGGAGGATCGGCCCGGAAGGTGTATTATATCGCATCGTACTTTCCACCGGGGAAGGTCGGCAGATTCCGGACCACTTTGCACCGTAAGCCGTGTTATTGTTTTCGAGAATCCCGAACTAGCTCTCTAGGCCTATGCCGGGTACTGGAAGACCCCAGGATTTGCCGGGGCTTAGCCGCAGTAATCGATTGGGCTCCACTTCTTATCTCTGGCGCAGGTCGGTCCCGGCGACCGGAACCAGATTGGAGCTCGTAACTCTTCGTTCACTGGCTCTTGTTTGAGGTTTAGGGCTGGGCCTGACTGTGGTACAGTAGCATAACTTGCCGCTCTACCAGAGACTGGCCTCATATCTTTCCGATATGTGGCGGGATTTATGTTGCAATCATCGACCAAATGTTGCCGCTTCTACGGGACGGCTAACCGGACGGTGGAAGGGATCTGGTTCTCTCTATAATGGTATCCCGAGGAGGGACGGATAACAAAGCGGTTTCTAAGATATCTGCAAGTCTGAAATATGCTCCGTTTTGGCATTGGTTTGCAAAACTTTTGTTAGAATAATTGGTCCCGTATTCAAGGGTTTCCAGAAGCGTTTATTACTTGCCAGTCTGCCAATTAATTACTCAAATTACTGGTCCAAAATGATTAATTACATAAATTACTTAATTACTTTTCACTACGATGAAATACATTTAATTTAAATTCAAGTATTCATTTCTACGATTCTAAACTAAATTATTTCAAAAATTATGCTATTTTTTTGTACCTATCTGGATATTGTGAGTTTCGCGTATAATTTTTATTGAAAATAGCTATAAGCGATCGAACGTCAAAAATGCCCCCCACTAGAGGGCGCTGAAACTTTGGGTGATGTTTACATAATAACCTACAGCGAGTTAATTGGTATGAAATTTGGAATTGTTTTATTTTTTTATAAAATTGACATAAGTATTTAATTATACCATTTTCAGGTAAAAAAAATAAGTAGCTCAATTGATATGAACATTAATGATTGTATTATTGCCAATTTAACATGATCATTATCTGATTCGAAATTCTATTATGTTTCACGTTTCAATCAACCGAACCCTTATCAATCAATTGCAAAAGAAGATTATTTAAGTTGACTTACGTTTTTGAAGTCGTGTTTGTCATAAAAGCAAAAAAATACTGTACTGTTTTACGTTTTTAATTAATTAATAATTTAAAATAATTTTCAGTTTATTGCAAGCCGAATGCCATTAAAATATGAAAGTTGTTTGAAAAAAGGCTCCTTGATTTTTCGAGCCAAACATAAACTTTGACAAATATTTGCAGCAGCTTTTCATGAAAATTGTGAAATTTATCAAAATAACGTTTAGTTTCAAAATGTTTTTCAAACATTGGTTTGACATTACTTTGTATGTTTTTTTTCTCAAGCAAATTAAAAAAATCTGTAACTAAATATACGGATAATGTGAAATGTGACATTTACATTGGATTTAATTTCAGCATCGGAATATTAGTCGATTTTAGTTTCACTGAGTTTAATTTTTTACATTGAAACATTTGTCTCAAAAATATTAGGAAATTTGTCGGGAAAATAGCTTAGCTCTTAAAAGAGAGATATTACAGGACTGTCAATTTCTGCAGATTATGAAAAAATATTTAAAAAAAAATTATGTTTATTGAATTTTAAATGGTTATCACTTGAAAACTGTGTTTCTATCAATGATAATTATGTAAACTTTGGTTTTAAATATTTGATCCACATAAACATCAAATAAAAAGCATAAAAAATTTATCAAGTCTAATGTAGCTCTTGCAAAAACATTAAAAAAACATATTTTTATAATTACTTAATTAAAATGACCGCCCGTGTGGATCAATCGGACCGCGCACTGGACTCACTATCCAGAGGTCGACGGTTCGAATCCCGCGGCGGGCGCTCTAAAATTCTTTGTGTAAATATGGGTATTCGGCGCCGTCGCTCCGTGCCATTCTTTCATACACTTAGGAGCCCAGGGCGGCGAAGTCCTTGTAGATAAAAGGAAGACACTAGTGGTTGGTACTAGCAATGGTGGCCGACAGCTATAAAGTCAACTTCGTTTTTTTTAATTAAAATGAATAAATTTTGGATGCACAAAACATTTTTCACTGGGTAAAATATCATGGCGTTGCCATTTGTTGTTAATCAGCTTCGATTATCAACATGATAAATATAAATTTTAGGAAAGTTTTAGGAGAGAACTATGGTGAATAAGGCCTTCTAAATACAGAACCAGTATTTTTAATATTTGTGTTTAACTCTTATTTGAAATTAATAAAATACTGTTATAATAGATTATATATATAAAGTAAATAGTTTCGATTAAGAAGTACAATTTAAAAAAAAATCTATAACTTTAATAACTCAAAAATTACTTTAATTACCAATTAATTACTTTAAATTACTCTAATTACCATGAATTACCAAGTAATTAAAGAATTACCTAATTACCAGCTAAAAATCAAAGTAATTATTAATTACTTGCCAGTCTGAGGCCTTGCTGGAAACCCTTGCCCGTATTATTTTAAATTGTTGATTACAGAGTAACTCTAAAAGATAATTCATTTTTCACAATTTTCTTAAAATATCAATAACTCTGATAATTCAGATCATCGAAGTACTAAGTTGACGTGCACCTACCTATGGTAGTAAAAACTGTTGAGGAGATTGTCGGTTCCTTACCGCAGAAATATCAGAAATTTTAACATTCAACATTAACACAACATAAAGTAGAATTCTGCACATTATTGGTACTCACAAAATCAGTGATTGTTTATTGAAGTTGACTTTCTAAATCCAGATTTTTTTAAATTAAATCATAGATTTATAACCAAAAACTTTCGATTGATCTAAAGAGCTCATCAGAGCTTGACGAAAAAATACATCTTTTGCGCCAAAGAGTAACATTTTATTCAGAGTTTTTTTAAACGTCGAAAATTTTACTTAAAAAATTAAACAAAAGCGTCACTAAAACGCATTTTTTTTTGTTTGTTTTTTTTATTTATTTTTCGCATATCTGAAAACAGGATAGAAGTGCAATCAACTTTAAACGCACTTTCCTGCGTTAAGAATGATGATTGAACTAATTAAAAAAAAATGAAATTTAAATGCACGTTTCCGAAACAAAACAAATCAAATGTCAACCAATGTCTTGAAAACATTTTATACAAGGTAATCACAGCATGCTTTACACATGAGTAATTCTCCACCAAACCCGGAAATGGATTTTACTTATATTTTTTTGTGGCAGTGCGTGGCCGAATGGTTACGCTGTCCGCTTTGTAAGCGGATGATTCTGGGTTCGATTCCCATCTGCTCCAACCTTCCATCGGATGAGGAAGTAAAATGTCGGTCCCGGCCTTGGTTGTTAGGCCGTTAAGTCATTCCAGCTGTAGGAGTCGTCTCCATGCCATAAGTACAAACAACACACCAAACCAAGCCTACTCCGGTGGAATCGCTGGCGGCGGTTGGACTCGCAATCCAAAGGTCGTCAGTTCAAACACTGGGATGGAAGGTTCCTTGGAGTAAAAAGAGGTTTGGGTGCTCTCCCCATTCAAGCCTTCGGACTCCTAGGTTCGAGCAGAAACTTGCAATAGAGACCACAAAAGACCCGGGGGTCGTTAATGTGGATGGTTTGATTTGATTTTTATATTTTTTTTTTTTTTGATTTGGCTCAAACTTTGTCTGGGCCTTCCCTACGACCAAAGAAATAATTTTATATCATTGGTTCACCCATAAAAGTTTTCATACAATGTTGGCAGTTGTTTATACAAAAATGGTACGTAAAAAAAATTGAAAATCTGTTACCTGTTAAAGAAATTTTTGATTGATTTGGTGTCTGAGCCAAAGTTGTAGGTATTGATGTAGTCTTCATCAGAAAAAAATAGGTACACGGAAAAAATAGAATTTTAACAATTTTTTTTATTTGATTATCCCAAAATTTGTATTTTTTATCTCTTTTTCATATTTTTTAGAGAACAAAAACTTGCATCTTTAAAATCAATCGGAAGTATGGACCAAAATTTTGCCGACGAGTCATGATTTATTTATAAAAATAGTGATTTTCGTTAAAAAATTGTAATCCTGTACTTAAATTTTTTTGACCTCATTTTGTATGTAAAATCGAATTTGCAATCCAAATGTACTGCACAAGTTTATTGATTAAGAGCACCGTTTTCAAAATATAGCCATTCAAAGTAAAATTTTGTCCAATAAATTCCGTTTTTTAACTTTTTAAAATTGTGTCCATGATTGTCCATTCCTCAAAATATAATTTTTTCGAAAAGATCAAAAAATATCTTTTAATTTTGTCTTAAAACCATTGAAGATTGGACCTCTGGTTGCTGAGATACAGCCGCTTAAAGAAAAAGAAACATGAAAATTGAAGTTTTCTAAGCCTCACCCAAACAACCCTTCATTTTCTTATGTCGATATCTCAGCAACTAATGGTGCGATTTTCCATGTTAAAGTATGAAACATTCGTAATTTTTTCCGATCTTTCCGAAAACAATTTATCAACAAAAATCAAGGCTTACATTTTAAAAGGTCGTGATATTGAATGTTTGGTCCTTTTGAAATGTTAGTCTTGATTCAAAAAGTTTCAATCATGGACACTGTTTGAAAGAATAGAATAAGCCTATCTTTTGGACAACATTAAATTTTAGATGGCTATATTTTGAAAACGGTGAACCTTAACAAAAAATAAATGTAAAATACTTTTCGATTGCAATTTTTCACAAAAAAAATAGGTCAAAACAATTTTTGTACAAGACTTCATTTTTTTCAATTTGAAAATATTCAAAAATTGAGTGATGTTGTGATAAGTGATTTAATAACATTTTTTTTGCAAATTTACAGCTTTGCCGAAATCACAATATCAATAAAAAAATATTCTTAAATATTTGCACCGGCCTTAGTAACCACTTGAAAATTTTAAATAAGTTTATAAAAACTTTCATGTATTTTAAAATTTGAACTTCTTTATCCGATATGTTGCTTAAAAAACTAAAATCAAAAAGCCTGTGCCCATTTGATAATAAATGCACGAGAAAAAAGTTATATAATTTATATTTCAAATTGTTTACAGTTTCATTCCCTTCTGAAACTAATATTTTTGTAATGTTTACTCCCCAGATTTATTTGGGAAAGTGGAAGGGACAAAAACTTCAAAAATTGCATTGTACAAATTGAAAAATAATACATTTCTTTCACTTTTTTAAATTCAAAGAAAACCTGTAAACGTAAGAAAAAACTTTTTGTGATACTAATAACAAATTTGAGTAAAACTATCACTTGGCACTGATAAAACCTTAAAACAACAGTTTCTACAAACTCCATAAATTAAGATGAAACACTTTTGTGTGTAACAAAAGGATTTGTTTTTAAAATTAAATATTAAAATTGTTAGAGTTTTCATTCTTGATGAGCCAACAATTGATGAAAGAGAGCAATGTTATGATTCACTCTCAGAAACAGTCATTTGAATTGATTCAATAACTGTTAATCATTCTTTCATGCAAAGCTTGGAAAAAACGTTTCCTGAACAAATAAGGGTCAAATGAATCTAATTTTTAAATTTTATTTTTAGGCATTTTTAAATCCGTCTTTAGTAAAAAATTTACATATGAAAACGAAAAATTGATAAATGTGATAAAAGTTAACAAAAAATTAATGATCAGTTTTATTTGTGTGTACAACTGTTTTAGCTTTTAAAAAGCTTAGATTCAGATTCATTAAAAAATTTGCTACAAATTGGATATCAGTCTTAATTACAAAAGGAGAGATAAAATTTGACAACAAAATTAGATAAAATACATATTTAATCATTGACTTCTTCTCAGACCACCTGTTCATAGAGGCTCATGAATCTAACCAGAATCCAGCAGCGCAACTACTGGGTCATATAATCTATTTGCCTTCCAGGAATAACCAATCCTGTGGGCTTACTCAGCCTGAGCCAGCAAAGGCAAACGCAACCAACCCGCACCAAAACCAGTGTGGTGTACAGATAAAGCAATCAACCGCACCGAAGATTGTAACATAAATATCCACAAATCGGCCAGGATTCCGACCCCTAATTGAAGCTTTGTGGGAGAGGTCCACCTGAGCCACCAACTTGAACTATACAAGTATTTATGCAGTTTTGCCAGACCCCCCCTCCCCCCCCTGGATTATGGTGGTGAAATGAAGGGAGGGGGAGGCACCAATCAAGTGGAAATTTAATCAAAAAACTTTTCCTAAACCCTCAATTTCCAAGAAAAATTAGCAAACGACGACACTCCCACGCCCATTTATAATTCCCCCCCCCTGGAAAAACCTCAAAACATTGAGCTAAGAAACGTAAGGGTTGGTGGGTGGAATAGTTTGGCCCAACCAAGGAATAGGGGAAATTTATCGACCTCCGAACAAGTTCGTGCTTAAGATGAAAGTTTAAAGTTTTCCTGGGGCAAAATTTTGCTCAGCCCAGCAAATAGAGAGGGGAGCTGGAATTAATTAAAACTAAACCTCAACGCTGCTGACGGGGGTAAAACATTTTACTGGGTAATTCAAAATTATGTTTATGTATAGAGGAAGAAAATGTGGTTTCTTTTTTTTCTGAGAACGTAATATTCATAAGTGAAAAACTACATTTATGTGTTTCTGTTTATTCAATTAAGACAATTGATGGTACTTTAACAAATTCCCAATTGGCTGTCTTATCCATGAAATTAAACACCGTTCAAAAATCTGTGTAAGGAGCAAAAAAAAATACTGCAAATTACGTCCAAACCTTACAGTACCAGACCATATTGTACGACCCTTTTCGCAGAGATCATCGATCCCGCAGCACGCACAGAAAAAAAAACGGGTACGAAATTCAAACCCTTAATTTTGGAGTGGCACAAAAAACACACTCACTCCAAGCTCGTCGCCAAATATAATATCAAATTCCAATCTGCTTCTCGTCCTTCCACCACTCCAGCAGGACCTTCCGTCACTTCTCCAAAACTGGGGAATATTAAATTTTGTCCCCCCTCCCTGCCCGGGTGGCGGCAACCCAAAGGCTGGGGACAAAAAAGGCTCCCGGAGAAGAAAGAAGAATTAATTGTCTTCAAAATGCACTTCACCAACTTCACACAAAACTTGTGGTTTGAAGTCAGGATAAGCGAGTTGAGCGAAAAAAGCAGCAGCTTCCAGTCATCGTCTGGAATTCCTTTACCCACGACTTCTTCGTATACTCCTGTCGTTCATCTTCTGGGCTACGGTACGAGCAGCAGATCCTGGCGGGTCCTGGAACAAAGACCAGGGCAAACCGCACAGAGAAACCTAACCTAACCTTTGCCATTTAGATTCTTTCGCTTCTTCTTTTTGTTCTTCTTGCAGAAATGCATCCGAGTGACACAAATGTCCCCTTCCGGTAACCGTCCCTCCCCAAACCCCCCGTTCGAGTTCCAGGACCATGCCGAATTTCAGCAACTTGCCAAACGCATTGTTTCTCCAACACTCGCACACACACACAAACGCATTCTGCAGCGTTTTGTGAGCTAGAATGTGTGAGTGTGCTTTTATTTCGAAAACTCTACCACAAACCATGCTTGAAATCGCTTGTGTGTCACCGGCAAAAACAACCACACCCCGTTGCTTTCGTTGCCCTTCCCCCTCTCACAGCATTTGATCCTAACTTTGGGTCGTCCTAACCTTCCGCAGGATTTTTTCGTGGGCACGGTGGGAAATATTTTCAAACTGGCTCATATTTAAAAAATAGCAAATTTTATTCAATTTGAAACAGTCGAGACAACTGAAACAGTTGGGACAACTAAGGCAGTTGAGACAGATGGGACAACCAAAAACAGTTGAGACAACTGCAACAGTTGAGACAACTGAAACAGTTGAGACAACTGAGACAGTTGAGATAACTGAAACAGTTGAGACATCTGAGACAGTTGAGACAACTGAAACAGTTGGGACAACTGAGACAGTTGAGAAAGATAGGACAACTAAAACAATTGAGACAACTGACTCAGTTGAGACAACTGAAACAGTTGAGACAACTGAAACAGGTGAAACAACTAAAACAGTTGAGACAACTGAGACAGTTGAGAAAGATGAGACAACTAAAACAGTTGAGACAACTGAAACAGTTGAGATAACTAAAACAGTTGAGACAACTGAGACAGTCGAGACAACTGAAACAGTTGAGACAACTGAGACGGTTGAGAAAGATGGGACAACTGAAACAGTTGAGACAACTGAATCAGTTGAGACAACTGAATCAGTTGAGACAACTGAATCAGTTGAGACAAAAGAGACAGTTGAGACCACTGAAACAGTTGAGACAACTGAAACTGTTGAGACAACTGAAACTGTTGAAATAACTGAAACAGTTGAGACAACTGAGACAGTTGAGAAAGATGGGACAACTAAAACAATTGAGACAACTGACTCAGTTGAGACAACTGAAACAGTTGAGACAACTGAAACAGTTGAGACAACTAAAACAGTTGAGACCACTGAAACAGTTGAGACAACTGAAACAGTTGAGACAACTGAAACTGTTGAGACAACTGAAACAGGTGAGACAACTGAGACAGTTGAGACAACTGAGACAACTGAGACAGTTGAGAAAGATGAGACAACTAAAACAGTTGAGACAACTGAAACAGTTGAGATAACTAAAACAGTTGAGACAACTGCAGCAGTTGAGACAACTGACAACAGTTGAGACAACTGAAACAGTTGAGACAACTGAAATAGTTGAGACAACTGAATCAGTTGAGACAAAAGAGACAGTTGAGAAAGATGGGACAACTGAGACAGTTGAGACAACTGAATCAGTTGAGACAGCTGGAACAGTTGAGACAACTGGAACAGTTGAGACAAATGACTGAAACAGTTGAGACAACTGAGACAGTTGAGAAAGATGGGACAACTGAAACAGTTGAGACAACTGGAACACTTGAGACAACTGAACCAGCTGAGATAACTGAAACAGTTGGGACAACTGAATCAGTTGAGAAAACTAATTCAAATGAGACAACTTAAACAGTTTAAACAACCGATGGTGTACCGAAAAAAACTAACCTCAAAATTTCCCACCGTGTCCATCACACAGCCGGCCTGTCACCATTTAGTTTAGTTGGTGGTCTTTTCGTTCCTCTTTTTGTCCTTCAGCACCACCACCACTGTCACACGCTTGTCCAACAATATGGTAGCTGCAGAGTATGAGTGTGTGTGTGTGTGTACAGATGTTAGTGTGCCATTTGTACGAACACGTAAAATTTTATGCATCCGTGCACTTTCCGGAACTTCCTGCTCTGGTGGTGGGGGCCTAATGGAGGAGGAACAGTCGGGCACACACAAATATTTTCAATCGTAGGATGGTATTTTCAGATTGACAGTAGAATTAATCAAATAAAGAATGTTTTTTTTCAATTTCATTTTTTTTTATTTTAATTGAGAAGAAAAAACATCTGAATGCAACCAGATTTCAGTCACTTCATGCTTATTTATTTGCTTGTAACGGTGTTTCATTAAAAAAAAACGGTGTTTAATTCTTCAAATTATTGAATTTCAGAAACTTTTTGAAAATTAATAATAAAATATGAACTATGCGAAACCTTGGAACTGGTGAAGTTTGCACATTGATAACTCAGTTCTTCTTCTTCTTTGTTTTGATCGAAGAGCTTTTGCAATGTTAATCGCAGTAACTTATGCAAACAAATTCCAGGAAATTGAGACAACATTTCATTTCTAGGTTTTTGATAATTATTGGAAAAGGACAAATGAGATTCCAAATAGGGTAACACAAATGTTTACTAAACACAATTCCTTGTTTTAGAATTGCGAAATTATAAAATTAAAAAAAAAAATGTCAAAAAATATCTTTTTTATAAAACGCATACAAATTTTTAAGGGGTGTACATGTAGAAAATCACAAAATTTCGTTTTACAGAAAATTCACTTAATTCACTAAAAAGATGATTTTCAATCACTCCTGAAAGTTTCATGAAGATATTTCGTGACTGAACTGAGTAAGACACTGAATTAAGTTGATAATTTTGCCATGCGCAAAGCGAACTGTCAAACTTTGTAAACTTTTTCACTAAACACCGAGTTGATTTACGGGTGCCACGATATCTCGAGATGGGGTGGACCAAATTGGCTGAAATTTGGAGTGAAGACTCTCAAGACATATTTGATTTTGAAATTTAGCTTTTTTAAAAATAAAAAAATCAAAAACTGACGATTTTTTATATGAAAAACATAAAAATATTTTTATCTTTTTTTAGAATTCAGTTTTTTGAAAATCGGGACACAGGACCGGTTCAACGAGTCTTCACCAAAATTTTGAGCCGATTTGGTCAAAGCAGTGTTGAGATATCGTGGCACCTGTTTTTGTCTTCATGTTTATTTTGTTAATAGATGAAAATATATATTTTAATGCCCTCCAAAAAGATTTAAAAATTAGTTTAAATGTGTGCTCATACCAACCTCGGACATTTTTGACGATTTGCATGTGTGTAACCAAAATCAATGTTTTGTAGAACAGTTTAAAAAAAAACTGAAAAATTTTAATAAAAATAGAAGTTGTAACAACTGAAAATAACAATCTAAAATGCATTTTTTTACATTGATAACCAATTTTCGCATGTTTGGGTTCGTTTAAAAATATTTGGTTATTTTTCATAAAATTTGGATACAAAGCACCGCATAAGCTTTTATTTGCAAAATAAAAATTTTGTTTATCTTGGATATTTTGAAAACTAAAAATTGCAAAAAAAGAACTGGTCAGGTTTAAAATGTATTATTATTATTAGTTTTATTAAAGACACTTTACCATTGCAATGGCATTCGTGTCGTTTAAAATGTATTTAAAACACTTTTTTCATTAAAAAAGTTAAAACCACCTCCCCCCTCCTCCGCGACTTAAGACAGAAACGAAGGACATAAACTTCAAAAAATATGTGCCCGAGGTCAAGGGGGGCGGGCATGGTCATGCATTTTACGTTTATTAGTAGTTTTGCAATCATTAGTTTTCAAGAAAGGTAAGATTTGACAAGAACAAAAATTTCATCTCAAAAAAGTAGGGGCGGATGGGGGGATGACAAAAACTTTTAAAAATATCTGTGCCAGCCTTATGGAAATACATTATTTTTGAGTGATTTATTTTCAAATCTTAAAGTTTTTATATTTTTGATATTTATTTTAAAATTTCAACTACAGTATGTATTCTTAAATTCCAAAGCAAATTAAAAAATGATGCATAAAAAACGAAACAAAATAAAATTAATGTTTTTTTAATACTTTCAATTTTTTGAATGGAAGGAAAATGTTTGTGAAACGTATAATTTTTTTTATTAAAATTTAAATTATGAAATTTTTGTTCAACATTTTTTTTAAATTTTATAAATTTCACATTTTGATCGTAATATCTCGATCCAAGATATAATTTTCACAATAGTTTTTGATTGTAATTTGCCGATGGTAGATTGACAATTCTAATTTTTTTTAAAGGTCTTTTAAACTATAGTCTTTCATATGTTTATAGGATTTATAAAAAAAAAAACTCTAGAATTGTCGTTTTTTTTTTTTTGTTAGAAATAAGCAAGGATGTTTTTTTAGCTTTAAATTTAAAAAAGTAATTTTTTATGACCTTATGAAATTTTATTTCAAGTTTTGTTCTCCCTCCCTTCAAAATTTCCATAAAAATCAGATGCGAGGGGAATCATCGGCCAAAATTTGAAATTTTCATAGAATAAACTTGTGAAATCTTTTGAAAACTATGCAGAGTATGTTGCATAATGCTTAGTAACCCGAGCAGACGGAAATAACTTGGGAATAACATTTTTTGTTATTTGAAAATACTAGGCCAATAACATTTTATGTTATTTATAACAAGATTTGTTATTCGTCGTTATGATTTTTTTGTTATTGGATTGTTATTGTAATAACAGACTAATAACATTTTTAGTTATTCTTCGAACAAATCTTTGTTATTATTTTTTGTTATTTTAACAACTAATCCGATCATCCCAATAACATTTGGAGATATTCTTCCATAACAAGAAATGTTATTCCAAAGTTGTTTTGGATTTCAAACAATATCAGACCAATAACAAATTTTGTTATGATAACATAAACTGTTATTATACCCTTATGCAAAAATTGATTTTTCAAGAAGATTTCATAACAATTTCTGTTATTTTAACAGTATTTGTTATTGAAATGGCATGAATTTTGTTATTACCGTCTGCCCGGGAAAGCATTTTTAAAAATGCCTTTTGTAATACTTTTTGCAAAAAAAAGAAGGTCTAGCTTGAAATTTGATCTCTCCCATCAACATCCAAAATGTTTTTTAGATAGAAGACAGAGCTTATATTTTTACACGTAGTCTTTTTATATTTTTAACATAAAGTTCAGATGAAGACCTTTCCAAAGCACTATAAAACTTTGAGTTTTGGTCATGTTTTGCATAAGATATAAATTTTACAAATTTACTGTAACGCATTTTGCTCGGATATTTTTTCGTTCACCCCCTCCCCCCCCGAACCCCGCCCTAACATCCACTAATTTGCATATTTTTTCCTTAAAGAAGACATTCTGACGATTCCAAAACACTATAAAACATTGAAGTTTGGTGCTATTTTGCATATTTCCCAAGCCTGCGAAAATTTACTGTAACGCATTTTGCAGGCTTCGGGTTGTACAGGGAAATTTTTTTCTTCGGGTCTTGACTGTTAATAACTTGGCATTATCAAAAACGTCCGTCATGTCGAAAAGTTAGCACTTGTGATCCATTGACACAAATTTAAAATAAAAAAAAAACAAGGAGTAAAACGGTAAAAATCTATTTTTTGTGATGAAAAATGAAATTCAAAAGCGTTTTTTCAAATAAACGTCATCAAGGGTGATATTGGGTCTGGGGGTAAGATAGGGTCATATAAAAAATCAGAAATTTGTATAACCCAATCTCACCCTCCAGACCCAATGTCACCCCTGATGACGGTACTAACTTTTTTTCCGAAAAGTCCTAATTACAATTTACCACTAGTCAAAAATATGAAATCGTTCCAAAAATCCATTCTGAAGGTGGACATAGTTTCATTCAAAGCAAAAAATACAAATTTGAAAATCGCCGAAAAATGCGAATGTTACACAATTGCTTTTGATATTTTGCCATTTGTCCGGGACCGTGGTGTAGGGGTATGCATGGTTTCCTCTCACCCAGTCGGCTTGGGTTCGATCCCAGACGGTCCCGGTGGCATTTTTCGAGACGAGATTTGTCTGACCACGCCTTCCGTCGGACGGGGAAGTAAATGTTGGCCCCGGTCTAATCAAGAGGGTTAGGTCGTTAGCTCAGTCCAGGTATAGGAGTCGTCTCCCTGGGTCCTGCCTCGGTGGAGTCTCTGGTAGGCAGTTGGACTAACAATCCAAAGGTCGTCAGTTCGAATCCCGGGGTGGATGGAAGCTTAGGTGTAAAAAGAGGTTTTCAATTGCCTCAACAATCAAGCCTTCTCGCAATCGAGAACGCCAAGGCAATGCTGTAGAGCGAATAATTTGATTTGATTTTTTTTATTTGATTTTGCCAGTTAGAATAACACTGCCTTCATGGTTCGATTTTTCAATGACTTCTTTTTATTTGGGTTGGAAAGCGTAAAACATAAGGTACCTACTTATTTTTTTTAAAGTAAGGTTTACTTACTAACCGCTTATAGACTGAGTTGTAGTCTAAATTTCCACTTACCTAAAAAGAAAGAGAGGTAGAAAACAATGAATTAGTTGATTTGATCAATTCCTTAAGGAAATATTTATGCATATTTATAATGAAATCAAAAATCCACCTATTAAATTTCTAAATTTTGCAAAACCACATCCCATTCCGGATTTTAGTATCCATTGCCGACATAAGATCAGACAGAGCTTTGCGGGTCCGCCACATTTCGGTTCCTCTTGACCGGCCAACCATCGAGACACGACGACACACAGGTGTGATGGCTTGCGGCACACGAGATACCTCAAAGCCCACACGTGTCCCGTGCAGTTCTCAACACGGGTGCTTAAACAGCAAACCTTTATCCAAAAGCCGCCACCATCAGTCACACAGGGCGTGACTTTTTGCGGTTTCATCAAGTGTCCAATTTCATGTAGGACAAAAAAACAAGAAGTTGCAATTTGTAATCCATCCGGTGAACCGAAACCGAGTCTCAAGTCTTTGATTGCCTCCAAGGTGGCTCCTCCTTCAAGGAACGCAGCCAACCAATTGAAATCAAATCCAGAAACATCTCTCAGCTTGGTGGAATCTCGTTTCAAAGTTTTAAATTACAATCAAAAGTATGGCACCCGACTGACGCGCCACCAAACGGTGCTTGAAATTGCTGTTTTCAATTCATTTCAACGTCCCGAGTCGTGGGGCATGACGACGATCCGTCCGACATGGTTGGGTTTGTTTACAATTAATTCAAACGCGTGCGGTGCAACCTGTCATCACATTGCACCCTGTGTTGACGACGGCGGCGGAAAAGAATTGCACCAACCAATCTCTGACTGGACTCGACCCCACGGGGGTTGCTGGATGGCAGCAGTGTGACACGTGCCCGGAGGAGGTGTCCATTTCAAAGCAGTGACATGGGATAGTTGAGAGTGTGTGTCACAAAAACGAAACGAAACTCAGGTACTGCATCATAGAACACTGGAAAATTGCAAAGCAGTAAATTGTAGATTTTTCATAGAATATAACACAATTCGGCTTTTTAGGGCAGCAAAACTATTAAACTTTTCTTACTTCTTACTTCTTACTTCTTACTTCATACTTTTTACTTTTTACTTCTTACTTCTTACTTCTTACTTCTTATTTCTTACTTCTTACTTTTTACTTCTTACTTCTTACTTCTTACTTCTTACTTCTTACTTCTTACTTCTTACTTCTTACTTCTTACTTCTTACTTCTTACTTCTTACTTACTTCTTACTTCTTACTTACTTCTTACTTCTTACTTCTTACTTCTTACTTACTTACTTCTTACTTACTTACTTCTTACTTCTTACTTACTTTACTTCTTACTTCTTACTTCTTACTTCTTACTTACTTCTTACTTCTTACTTCTTACTTCTTACTTCTTACTTCTTACTTTACTTACTTTTACTTCTTACTTACTTACTTCTTACTTCTTACTTCTTACTTACTTTACTTCTTACTTCTTACTTTACTTCTTACTTCTTACTTCTTACTTCTTACTTCTTACTTCTTACTTCTTACTTACTTACTTCTTACTTCTTACTTCTTACTTACTTCTTACTTCTTACTTCTTACTTCTTACTTCTTACTTCTTACTTCTTACTTCTTACTTCTTACTTCTTACTTCTTACTTCTTACTTCTTACTTCTTACTTCTTACTTCTTACTTCTTATTTCTTACTTCTTACTTCTTACTTCTTACTTCTTACTTCTTAGTTGGTCTTAGTAGTTTTTAGTTTTTAGTTTTTAGTTTTTAGTTTTTAGTTTTTAGTTTTTAGTTTTTAGTTTTTAGTTTTTAGTTTTTAGTTTTTAGTTTTTAGTTTTTAGTTTTTAGTTTTTAGTTTTTAGTTTTTAGTTTTTAGTTTTTAGTTTTTAGTTTTTAGTTTTTAGTTTTTAGTTTTTAGTTTTTAGTTTTTAGTTTTTAGTTTTTAGTTTTTAGTTTTTAGTTTTTAGTTTTTAGTTTTTAGTTTTTAGTTTTAGTTTTTAGTTTTTAGTTTTTAGTTTTTAGTTTTTAGTTTTTAGTTTTTAGTTTTTAGTTTTTAGTTTTTAGTTTTTAGTTTTTAGTTTTTAGTTTTTAGTTTTTAGTTTTTAGTTTTTAGTTTTTAGTTTTTAGTTTTTAGTTTTTAGTTTTTAGTTTTTAGTTTTTAGTTTTTAGTTTTTAGTTTTTAGTTTTTAGTTTTTAGTTTTTAGTTTTTAGTTTTTACCAAGTTTATTATTCTGTCCTATTTTTTTAAATATATTTTTTATGTAATTGTATTCCAACTTGAAGCACTAAGAATAAAATTAAAAATCAATTAAATTCCTTTGTCAAACAAACCCCAAACCACACAAAGAACCCATTTCCCGCCAAATCATTGCGCGCCCGAAATTGCGCCCGCCAGTAATTAAAAACAAATCATCACTTTTCGTGTCGAGTGCGCGATGTGGTCACCACTTTGACACGTAACGCTACTCGCCACGTGCCGTGACACGTGGGTTTTGTAAATTGACCTGGCGTGAAGAGAGTTGAGGTACTTGTTTTGATTTCCTCACAGTTGTGCCATATTTTGGTCCCAAAATGGGGCGAAAATAGGCGCACCTGCACAAAGTAAACGACAATCAAACCCGGGCTATAATCGGTGCCAAAGGATGTTTGCACCGTCACCGTCACACACACACGCCTTTGTTTTACACGCACACTCGCACCTCAAACTTTGCACAAAAGTGTTTACACTCAATTATGTGTAAATTTGTGGAAATTTCGCGGGCACGTTGGTCGGCCGAAGTGCTACCATCTATTGGTTCAGCACTTGGTTCGGTATTGCTAGTGGTGTTCGCCGAAACAGCATGCAATGATGGAATTACTGTCAATAAATGTAGGGATGTCTGTAGAGAATAAAATTCTTGAAAATTTAAAAGTTTTCAAAGATAAAAACCAGTGAAGAGTTCGCACTGTGTAGAGAAGAGTGTAGTGTTTACACCAAGAAATGTCAACTGTAAAATAGAAATAGTAAAAGGCTCGAATAGAGTTGAATCAGAGTAGATTTTGACAAGCGTAGAGTAGATTTGTAGAGTCTACTCTATAGTCTCTGTGGAGTTGATACAGTTGTGTAGAGTTGTTTCCATGTACAGATAGAGTTATCAAAAAGACCTAACAGGTTAAAATTTTGTGTAGAGAATAGTTTGTGTAGAGTTTCTAGTTTCCTTTTTCAGGAAGTAACATCCCTAACAGTAACAACAAATTGTGTCCCACTAATGACATTTATCCGAGGGCACAACCCGTATCCGCAACATAGATCAATATTCGTGTCGCTGCGGTCATCCGGAACCACGGCGTGCCCGTAACCACAAACCTCAAAGTGGGCCCACTTTCCACTTGATTCGCCGTAAATCACCAGTTTGCACCGTTCCTACTTGGGCATAAACACCAACAAATTGACAGAGAGGTGAAATTTAAATTTTTGAAACAACCCCTTGTTCTTCTCCGAACTTTGTTGGGTAAATAATCCAAGTTTGTCCTCCGAAAATAGCTGAAAAGCGCTCCAAAGTCAAACAACAGTAGCAAAAGTTGGCCTAAAGACAAACACGAGAGGGTGGAATGGTCGGGACTTGGAGAAACTTCAAGGTCCTCTTGCGAGCAAGTCTATGTTTGAGCAAAAGAATTCACGCCTCGGCGAGTTTCCCCAAACTCCCGGCGACATTCTGCGGCTATATTTTACGATTAGAGAATAATAATGACGATAATTTTTTGTTTAGGTTAGGCTCTGTGTTTGCCGAGAGCGACTTTCTTCCCTGTTTGCGGACTAGGACGCTTGTCGAATGAGGCACAACTCATCATCTGGTGAGAGGTTGAGTAGGGTGAAAGGGCAAATTTTTGGCATGTTGAACTCTACACAAAACGCCAAGCCCAACAGCTGCTTCAATCCTACTTTCGTCGAACTGTCTTGAAGGAATTCTACACAAAACTCTCCACACAAAATCTAGACTTTCCTCATATTTTCTTACAGAATTGAATTCTACAAAAAACTCTACACTCTCTACAAACTCAGCTTTGCGCAATCTGTCTCTACTTGAACTACACAGGTTTAACTCTACATCAATGCTACATTCCTAACAATGCAATGTCTAATAGGAACTCTACAAAAAAAAACCCTTCACTGACTCTACACATAACCTCGACTCAGATCTGCACAATCTGCATTTTATTTGGAATGAATTCTATAATAATTGAACTCTACATAAACGCTACTTTTCTCAAACCGTATTTCAGGAACTCTGCAAAAACTATCCACGGACTCTACACAAAGTTGATCTCATTCTTGCGCAATTTCAACTCCACGCTGACTCAACTCTACACAAATTAAACTCTACATTAACTCTATTCAGTTTGTTGTTTCATACAGAAACTCTAAAAAAACTCTACACTAGCTTCTTTTTGAATAAATTAACTCCACAATGATCGGGAAAGAGATCAAAAATTGCTCCATTCACCCTACATTCGACGTGTAGAATTAGTTCTGTCCTACACACAGAGAGTGAGAGAGCCCAAGTGAGGATAACAAGCTGAGATTTTTCTCAACATTCCTCGTCCTCTTCCCATCGTTTTAGGGGGCTTCATTTTTTCCCGGAAAAGCCCCAAGTCTGGTGATACATAAATAAAATAGATATCATTAGCAGAGATTATATCTGCTTTTTCGGAGGAGATCTTTTTTTTCTGGGGAAGTCGGACAAGCCAAAGCTGGGGCTTCCGCAAAAAAAAAGAGGGAAGCTTGGGGCATGATTTATGATTAGTACTTCCATGTTTACAACGAACAAGTCACATCTAGTGGTTCGATTCGAGAAAATCCCTTCGGGGCAAATGGGGAGGCCTCAGTGTTGGTGATGTTTTATGAGGTCGCCGTACTTTACATATGATGGTAGAGTGGTGAAATGATGATTTTTCTCTTGTTAATCGTTTAGGAGTGGTAAAATTCTGTGGAAAAAACCATTTTCATCAAGAAATCGGCATATAACCAAATAAAAAAAGAAAAAAAGTTCGATAATTTAAATTCCAAGCTGGCAACACTGTTGCACCTGGTCACGACCAGCACTCCGTGGACGACCAGAAAGGCTGCTGCTCCGTATTTCCCGTGGACCAATTGGCAATCCATTGGCGAGGAATTTGCAGCGCTTTTCGATTTTGCCACACAACATCAACCGCAACGTGTAGGTACGTAAAAGCCTATGATTTGCCAATTGGCACTGACTCTCAGCTCTTTCTCGGCTTTGCGAGGTTTGCTTTGGAGGATCTCCCAAGAGGGCAATTTAAGTGTGTATAATTATGCAACATAGTTGGTCTTTAAAACCATTGGGCACCGTGAAGGGAGGTGAGTAAGTGAAACTGAAACTAATTCACAAAACTTGAACTAAGCTAAGATGTGGGTCTCGTGGCGCAGGGGTAGCGGCTTCGGCTGCCGATCCCGATGATGCTATGAGACGCGGGTTCGATTCCCGCCTTATCCACTGAGCTTCTATCGGATGGTGAAGTAAAACGTCGGTCTCGGTTTCTCCTGTCTCGTCAGAGGCGCTGGAGCAGAAATCCCACGTTAGAGGAAGGCCATGCCCCGGGGGGGCGTAGTGCCAATAATTTCGTTTTCGAACTAAGCTGCGTGAAAAAACGTTAAGATTGACTCAATTTGCTATGCCCGGAGAGCTTGCTGGTCAACTGAAATCGAGAGTAATTTGCTTTTTACTGAAGGTTAGAAAAATTAGATATTTTTTTACTAAATCAATTTTGAGAGGATTTTGCTCCCAACTTGAGTGCTAGAAAAAATACAAACTCTACACAAACTCTCCACTGACCCTACACTAACTCTGGATTCAGCTCTACGGGATCTATACTCAAAATGCTCTGCACTCTGCATCAACCAGCCGTCCCCTAACATGACAGTTTTCGTGAGTTGCGCGTATCCACCGACAGATGGCGAGTGGGCCTCGTCGGAGTCCGCCCAATAAATACGCAACTCAAAATTTGCATGGGAAACTTTTTTTTCGTGACGGTTTTCGCGGCCCGCTCACTTCATCTGTTCTAGACTAATATTTGAACGTGGCGTATCTCTAAACAAGTTTTTTAAGAAAATGATTCTAGACTGCATATTTTGTCGTTTTAAACTGAAACAAGGCAAACGCTTTATTTATTCAAACTATTCGCCATTTTCAATAGTTCGGCTAGATAATATAGAAAGCCGCCATCTTAGGCCCACTGGGCCCACAAAAAGGGGTACGCTCAGTTTGTATGGAAGCTGTCAACATGCTCCCGGGTTGGCATCAACACTACATTATATAAACCTTCTTTTTGAAACTCTACAAAAACTCTCCTCTGACTCTAAACAAACTCCCGAATCAGCCTACTTCATAAGAACTGAAATCTGCACATATTGAATTCTACATCAACGCTACCATCCTCTCATGGGCGTACAGAAACTCTACACAAAACTCTCCACTGAGGCTACTTGGGCTCAGTTCTTTGCAATTTTAACTCTACTCGGACTCATTTCTACATAGGTTCAACTCTACATTAACTCTATTCTGCTCGTACTTTCGTACAAAAATTCTACAAAAAACTCTACACAAGCTCTTACTGGAATGTAAAAAATCAAGAGCATTTTGATCTCTGCTGGGTTTTCTCACAAATTAAAATCAAAGCGGATCAATGTACTCAGCAGTGAAGCTAGCCGTCAATTCGCTTTCAACTTTGGGAGTACTTTAAAAAAAATTGCACTTAAGCAGAATGTTTAGAAAGTTTTTAATTTGCTGATTCTGCTCACAAATTTACACATTTTTTCTGCCTTTCAATTCCACCAAAATTCAGAAGATTTTTGAGAAGAAAAAATAGGATGAAAATTACAACTTAAATCACTGTTGTTCAAAAACAGATTTAAGAAGATTTTGCTCTCAATTGAGAGACAATTGATCGAGTACAATCAAGAGCCTTTTCCTCTCTGAAGTACTACCAGAACCTTAGACCAATATTTTTTTGTTATTTTGACTGTTTTGAATTTCTAGCAATTTTAAGGTTATTACTCACAAATTAAGGGAGATTCAAACAATCCAAATTGAGAGCGATTTGCTCTCTCATCAAAAACATGAAGAATCAAAAATAATTTTGAGATAGTTTTGCTCACAACTTTAATGCAAAATGAGCAAGAACCCAAAAATTCTAGCATAATTTTGTATTAATTTCAAACAGTTAAGGGTCGATTGCTCCTCTGTTGAGAGGAATTTGATCACTTCAAATTGAGAGCGTTTGGCTCTCAGATGTATGATTACAATATGATTTTTTTCTAGGGTTAGTAGTGATTCAAATGGTGGTTTTGCGAATCAATTTATTCACAATTTTAGAGTAAAAAGTTCACAAAAAATTAACTTCATAATCAAAAAATTAGGTTTTTGCTCCCAATTGAGAGCCAACTGATCGAATACAATCGAGAACATTTTGCTCTCTGCAGTACTCTGATAAAAAAGAGCTTAATTTTTCATAATTTTGACTGTCTTGAATTCCTGGAAATTTAGAAGCAATTTCTT
This sequence comes from Culex quinquefasciatus, assembly GCF_015732765.1. Lineage (NCBI taxonomy): Eukaryota > Metazoa > Arthropoda > Insecta > Diptera > Culicidae > Culex > Culex quinquefasciatus. The sequence continues at coordinate 31,387,235 of NC_051861.1, forward strand.
CACAAATTGAGGGATATTCAATCGAACTAAATTGAGAACGATTTGCTCACAAATCAAGAGCATGAAAGTCAAAAAAATGAGAGAGTTTTGCTCGCAATTTGAGAGATGAAGTTTTTTTTTATTATGATAGAAGAACAAGGGCACAGAAATTCTACCATAATTTTGTTTTAATCGCAGACAACAAAGGGTCGATTGCCTTTTTGGTTGAGAGAAATTTGATCATTCCACATTGAGAGCGTTTTGCTCTCAGTTGTATGGTTATGTTACAATGTGAAACGTTTTTAGAGCAACTGGTGATTCAAATGATTGTTTTTGAAATCATTTTATTCACAATTCAAGACTAAAATGTTGACGAAAAAATTCAAGAGAAATTTCCTCTCAATTTGTTCGCCCCCAAAATCACTCCACCTTACGGCCACCCAATAAACCACAACCCGACAAGGTTTGGCAGCTAGGGCGAAACCAAATCGTGGCAAATTGGATTCGAGGCCTGAAGTTGGCGGCCGTTCGAATTCGTCTCGCCAAGATGGTTTTGTGAATCACGAAGCTTGAACTTTTGCTGCATTTAATTACACCGATCTAGGTGCACTTTAAGGGTTCGATTTAAGAGTTTGGATGAACAGCAAAGTGAATGGATTAGTTTTCCAATGCTAATTCCTCCCCCACCTCACAAATAGCACACATTCCATTTGAGATTCAAAATGGTCGGTCCAGAATTCCAGGTCAGGTGTCCACTTTCTCGACTGGAGTTTGATGTCTCGTGTCAGCGAAGCGCACTCTGCTGGGGGGGAAAAACAAACAGAGATCTCGGAAATTGGTGTCGGTCCAGGTCGGACCGTTTCTGTTGACCTTCCCCTGAGAGCAGGGAGCCATCAGTGTTGCTGTTTGTTTTGGTTTGCATAAAATTTCAGTGTAAACACATCGCCGTTTGCTGGTTCGTCATTCAGGTGGAAAAACGAGGGCGAATAAGGTCGGGACTGTGTTTGTGTGGGCTACGCGTTGCGAGGAGGAAATCGATCCTTGGAGGGAGTGTAGGAGGGAGGGAAGATTCTTGAAATTTGTATCAACTTGCAAATTATGGGGACTTGAGCATTCTGTGGATGAGGAAAGTGCGTTGAACTCAATAAATAAAATAAATAAAAATCAAGTCGCTTTTGGACGTTTCGCACGGAAATACGAAAATGAGGAGTAGGAAATTTAGGAAATTTTAGAAAATTTAAGAAATTTAGGAAATTTTAAAATAGGGAAATTTTGAAAATTGAGAAAATTAAGAAAATTAAGAATATTTTAGGAAATTTAAGAAATTAAGGAAATTTAGGAGAAAATGTCAAAAATTAAAAAAGTCAGAAAATTTTAAAATTTTTGGAAATTTTGAAATTATTTGAAATTTTGGAAATTAAGGAAATACAGGAAATTAAGAAAACAAAGGAAATTCAGGAAATTGAGGAAATTAAGGAGTTTGAGAAAATGTAGGAAATTTGGGAAATTAAGAAAATTTGAAAATTTAGGAAATTTAGGAAATTACGGAAATTTAGAATCTTAAAGAAAATTAGGAAATTTTAGAATTTAAGGAATTTAAGGAAATTTTGGAAATTCCGTAAATTTTGTAAATATAGGAAATTTTAGAAAACCTTAGGAAATTTAGGAAACATAGAAAGAAATTTAAAGAATTTAAAAATTAAGGAAATTTTGAAATTTTAGGAAATTTTGGGAAATTAAGGAAATTTAGAAAATTAAGGAAATTTAGAAAAATAAGGAAATTTGGGTAATTTAGGAAATTAAGGAAGTTTAGGAAATTTAGGAAATTTAGAAAATTAAGGAAATTTAGGAAATTAAGAAAATTTAGGAAATTTCGGAAATTTTGGAATTTTAAGAAATTAAGGATATTTAAGAAATTAAGGAAATAAAAGAAAACAAGGAAAATTAGTAAATTTAGGAAATGCAGGAAATGTAGAAAATTAAGGAAATTAAGGAAATTGAGGAAATTAAGGAAATTTAGAAAATAAAGGACATAAAGGAAAATAAGAAAATTTAGGAAATTTAGGAAATTTAGGAAATTTAGAAAATGAAGGAAATGCAGGAAATTTAGGAAATTAAGGAAATTTAGAAAATTTAGGAACTGTAGAAAATTTAGAAAATTTAAGAAATTAAGGAAATGAAGGAAATGAAGGAATTTAAGGAAATTAAGGAAATTAAAGAAATTAAGGAAATTAAGGAAAATAAGGAAATTAAGGAAATTAAGGAAATTAAGGAAATTATGGAAATTAAGGAAATTAAGGAAATTAAGGAAATTAAGGAAATTAAGCAAATAAAGGAAATTAAGGAAATTAAGGAAATTTATGAAATTAAGGAAATTAAGGATATTAAGGAAATTAAGGAAATCAAGGAAATTAAGGAAATAAAGGTAATAAAGGAAATAAAGGAAATAAAGCAAATTAAGGAAATCAAGGAAAATAAGGAAATTAAGTAAATTAAGGAAATTAAAGAAATTTAGGAAATTAAGGAAATTTAGGATCTGTAGGAAATTTAGAAAATTAAGGAAATTTAGGAAATTTAGGTATTTCGGTATATAGGTTATATAGGTAATTCAGGTAATATAGGTAATTTAGGTAAAATAGGTATTTTAGGTTATTTAGGTTATTACCTTTAGGTAATGTAGGTAATTATGGTAATTTTGGTACTTTTGGTACTTTTGGTAATTTTGGTAATTTTGGTTATTTTGGTAATTTTGGTAAATTTGATAATGTTAGTAATTTTGGTAATTTTGGTAATTTTGGTAATTTTGGTAATTTTGGTAATTTTGGTAATTTTAATTTTGGTAATTTTGGTAATTTTGGTAATTTTGGTAATTTTGGTAATTTTGGTAATTTTGGTAATTTGGGTAATTTTGGTAATTTTGGTAATTTTGGTAATTTTGGTTATTTTGGTAATTTTGGTAATTTTGGTAATTTTGGTAGTTTTGATAATTTTGGTAATTTTGGTAATTTTGGTAATTTTGGAATTTTTGGTAATTTTGGTAATTTTGGTAATTTTGGTAATTTTGGTAATATTGGTAATTTTGGTAATATTGGTAATGATGGTAATTATGGTAATTTAAGTTATTGTGGTAGTTTTGGTAAGTGTGGTATTTTTTGGTAATTTTTTTTTTGATTTTTTGGGTAATTGTGGTAGTTTTGGTAATTGTGGTAATTTTTGGTAATTTTTTGTAATTTTGGTATATTTGATAATTTTGGTAATCTTGGAAAATCAAGAAATTTTGGAAATTTTGGAAATTTTGGCAATTAAGGAAAATTAAGAAATTGAGGTAATTTGGTATTTTTTTAAATTATGGTAATTCTGGTAATTAAGGAAGTTTTGGTAATTTTGGTAATTTTGGTAATTTTGATAATTTTGGTAATTTTGGTAATTTTGGTAATTTTGGTATTTTTGGTAATTTTGGTAATTTTGGTAATTTTGGTAATTTTGGTAATTTTGGTAATTTTGGTAATTTTGGTAATTTTGGTAATTTTGGTAATTTTGGTAATTTTGGTAATTTTGGTAATTTTGGTAATTTTGGTAATTTTGGTATTTTTGGTAATTTTGGTAAATTTGGTAATTTTGGTAATTATGGTAATTTAAGTAATTGTGGTAGTTTGGTAAGTGTGGTATTTTTTGGTAATTTTTTTTTTGATTATTTTGGTAATTGTGGTAGTTTTGGTAATTGTGGTAATTTCTGTAATTTTGGTATATTTGGTAATTATGGTAATCTTGGAAAATCAAGAAATTTGGAAATTTAGGAAATTTTAGCAATTGAGAAAAATTAAGAAATTTAGGTAATTTGGTTTTTTTTAATTATGGTAATTTTGATAATTTTGGTAATGACGGATATTTTGGTAATTTTGGTAATTTTGGTAATTTTTTGTAATTTTGGAAATTTTGGTAATTTTCAGTCAATTAGGACATTTAGAGAAATTAGGACTTTAGGGCCATTTGGAACAAATTAGTCAACTGGGTCATTTTAGGCTTCTAGAATACCGCAGGCATTAAGGAGAATTGAGTCGATTTTTTTTTTTTTTTTTTGTTTGATGCCACTATCCACTGCGACCAGGAATTAGATCTATTGCGGACTTGCAATTCTATTTATAGAATCACAAAGGCTTCTTCTGTTATTAGGCAGATGGGACACGCACACACGCTATTGTTGAGCAAGTGTGTCGAGCGATCCACTGCCGTAACTTCGCCGCCGAAGAGGTTTGAATGTTTTTTTTTTTTTTCAATCCTCTTTGGCTCTGCCTTTTCCACTCTGTACTGTCCAAATGTATCGCTAGAACCGAAGTGCACATTTCACGTTTACTTATACCCAGCTAGCCCTTAAGTTCTGGTTTCTGGAAAACTCGTCCCTTCAAAGCACTTTTGCGATCGGGCCGTGGAGCTCTGTAGGGCAATTATACAGAGAACAGTTGGTCCTTATACATGTGAAGAGTACAGGGGAAAGGATGTGCCGAGCCATGTGGGTTTGAAACCACGATCTTCCGCTCGTAAAGCGAAACCTGTAACCATTAGACCACAGGAGCTCGGCAATTGAGTCGATTGGGACATTTAGGTAATTTGAGAGCATCGGAACATTGATACCATTTGGAAATTTGAAATCCTCGATATAATCTGAGTATTTACGATATTTTTGATTTTTCAAAATTTCTATACTTACTTTTTACACTGAAATTTACAACAGTAACCTAAACCAACGCTCTCATTGCATAAATTCCACAAAATGGCATAAATTAGAACCAATCCAACCCCCCTTCGTTGGCGGTCATCCCCGGCTAATGACAGTGAATTGCGGGGAAACTTATTATTCTTCCGCTGTGCACAGGAGCAAGAAGCCCTCCCGGGTTGCATAAATTGCAGGCGCACTTCACATTCATCATTTGCAATGGCCCGCGTTGATGCTCACGCCCGGAGTAACTGTGTGTGCACCACGAGAGAAAGAGATATTATAAATGCTGATGATCTGCCCTTTGCCGCGTTTTCCCCCCCTCGCGTTACGTTGACACCCAAAGCTGGCAGCAAAAAAACGTAAATAAAAACAACGTCGTGAAAATGAATGGATTAACATAAAGGCAAAAGCTCTTAATGTGCACTTTTGCCGAGGTGCAGGTGCATCCTCTTTGTGTTCGCTGAGCATCTGGGAGGAAAGTTAACCCTCAACTGGGCCAGAGTTATGGTACATCTATGGTTTACATTGCTCTTAAAATTAGAACAATTTGCTCTCTAAACGCTACTCTTTTAAGAGCGAAATCCTCTCGATTCTTTTTTCATATATCTGGGAGAAATTTTCTCTCATCACTGTGCGCTAAGGAGCAATATCCTCTCGCTTTCTCCAATATTTGGCTCTCAAAGTGTGAGCAAATTACTCTTCACAAGTCACAAGGTAGAATTTGTCGAATAGCTCAGTTACCATTTAGGAGCAAAATTCTCAAGATTTGTCTAATCGCTCTTAAAATTTTGTGTTCAAGAGCAAACTTCTCTCGATTTTTGCAAAAAATACTCTCTCGAAATTGGAAGCATTTTTCTTTCAATTTATGGGCATCTTTTTTAAAGGTTAAGTTCTGAAGGTTAAAAGTGAAGAATTAGTGCCCTTTTTTTGCTGCCGCTGCCCTTCTGGCCCACTTTTCCTCGTTCAAGTGATCATTGCAAGACGCCAGCGAAATGAAAACTTGTGCGCGCAAAAATAAAAACAACGAGGGAAAAAATCAACAGAATATGCAATAATGACGCTAATAATAATGAAGAACGCCGCTGCCGCTGCTTCGTTGTACCACTAACAAAGTCCGCCCGAACGTTGTTTGCTGGGCGTTTTTCTCGGTCCGGGCGAGCAACGCGCAACGCGTCTTCTTGAAGGAAATGAGCGCGAATTCACGGCAGAAGCGGCGTGGACCACCCACATTAAAATGAGATTACAATTATTGTTTAATGTAGTGTGCGAACCATGTTGGGACACAAGTTGGAACGGTGGAAGGAGGGGCGAAAAACAGGTTCTCGGTGGCCTTGGCCTGAGCGATGCACGGAAAAAAGTTTAAACTTTGAAAAAAAAAAAGTGAGACAAATGTGGTATATTAGCCAAAAAGATCGTGAGACAAGTGAGACAGATTAATTTTTTTTTCATAAACATAGATAAATTAACAAGTGAAACTTCTGAGACACTAGTAATATTGTTAAAATGAAACAACTGAGATAAATGAGACGGCTGAAACAACTAAATAAAAGCATTGACAACTGAGACAGATTATGTATGGGCATGTATGAAAAATGAGACAAGAGTGTTAAAGTCAAAAAGTAAGTTTGGAAATCAGCAAATATGTTAAATGAGACAAGCGAGACAAAATGAGACAAAATGAGACAAATGTGACTTATTAGACACGAGCAATTCTCTACGAAATCGGTCTTTTTTCTTCAATTTTAATTTTTGTATTTTTTAATCCGGCTGAAACTTTTTTGGTGCCTTCGGTATGCCCAAAGAAGCCATTTTGCATCATTAGTTTGTCCATATAATTTTCCATACAAATGGCAGCTGCCCATACAAATGATGTATGAAAAATCTGTATCTTTTGAAGGAATTTTTGATCGATTTGGTGTCTTCGGCAAAGTTGTAGGTATGGATACGGACTACACTGGAAAAATAATACACGGTAAAAAAATTTGGTGATTTTTTATTTAACTTTATCACTAAAACTTGATTTACAAAAAACACTATTTTTAATTTTTTTTTTTGATATGTTTTAGAAGACATAAAATGCCAACTTTTCAGAAATTTCAGGTTGTGCAAAAATCACTGACCGAGTTATGAATTTTTAATCAATACTGATTTTTCAAAAATCGAAATTTTGGTCGTAAAATTTTCAACTTCATTTTCGATGTAAAATCAAATTTGCAATCAAAAAGTACTTTACTAAAATTTTGATAAAGTGCACCGTTTTCAAGTTATAGCCATATTTAAGTGACTTTTTGAAAATAGTCGCAGTTTTCATTTTAAATTAGTGCACATGTTTGCCCAGTTTTGAAAAAATATTTTTGAAAAGCTGAGAAAATTCTCTATATTTTGCTTATTCGGACTATGTTGATACGACCTTTAGTTGCTGAGATATTGCAATGCAAAGGTTTAAAAACAGGAAAATTGATGTTTTCTAAGTTTCACCCAAACAACCCACCATTTTCTATCGTCAATATCTCAGCAACTAATGGTCCGATTTTCAATGTTAATATATGAAACAATTGTGAAATTTTCCGATCTTTTCGAAAAAATATTTTTGGAATTTTCAAATCAAGACAAACATTTTAAAAGGGCGTAATATTGAATGTTTGGCCTTTGTGAAATGTTAGTCTTGATTTGAAAATTCCAAAAATATTTTTTTCGAAGAGATCGGAAAATTTCACAAATGTTTCATATATTAACATTGAAAATCGGACCATTAGTTGCTGAGATATTGACGATAGAAAATGGTGGGTTGTTTGGGTGAAACTTAGAAAACATCAATTTTCCTGTTTTTAAACCTTTGCATTGCAATATCTCAGCAACTAAAGGTCGTATCAACAAAGTCCAAATAAGCAAAATATAGAGAATTTTCTCAGCTTTTCAAAAATATTTTTTTCAAAACTGGGCAAACATGTGCACTAATTTAAAAAAATGAAAAACTGCGACTATTTTCAAAAAAGTCACTTAAATATGGCTATAACTTGAAAACGGTGCACTTTATCAAAATTTCAGTAAAGTACTTTTTGATTGCAAATTTGATTTTACATCGAAAAATGAAGTTGAAAAATTTTTACGACCAAAATTTCGATTTTTGAAAAATCAGTATTGATTAAAAATTCATAACTCGGTCAGTGATTTTTGCACAACCTGAAATTTCTGAAAAGTTGGCATTTTATGCCTTCTAAAACATATCAAAAAATAAAAAAATTAAAAATAGTGTTTTTTGTAAATCAAGTTTTAGTGATAAAAGTTAAATAAAAAATCACCAAATTTTTTTACCGTGTATTATTTTTTCCAGTGTAGTCCGTATCCATACCTACAACTTTGCCGAAGACACCAAATCGATCAAAAATTCCTTCAAAAGATACAGATTTTTGAATTTTCATACATCATTTTTGTATGGACAGCTGCCGAATTTGTATGGAAAATTATATGGACAAACTAATGATGCAAAATGGCTTCTTTGGGCATACCGAAGGCACCAAAAAAGTTTCAGTCGGATTAAAAAATACAAAAAAAATCGAATGACCGAAATCCTAGAGAACTGCTCACACACGAAATTGCAAAACAGTACAGAAACAACTAAGACAATTGAGACAAATCGGACAAATAAGGCATATAAGAAATCTAAGGCAAATGAGACCAGATTATGAAATAGCCGATGAAACGAGTGAGACAATTGAGACAAACAAGAACAACTGAGACAAAAAAAAATATTTAATACAAATGAGTATATTGATCTGATAAAACCTGTGAATGAGACAGATTTGATAGCTAAGGAAAATGGTACAAAAGAGTGTTAAACAATTTCAAACATGTGAAATGGGACAACTATGACAAACAAGGTAAATAGTCAAAATGAGACAACCAAACCATTTTAGAATATACGATTAAAGATCATATGAAGCAAGTGAAACAACTGAGACAAATAAAACAACTGAGACAAATAAAACAACTGAGGCAAATGACAACTAAGGAAAATGGGACAGATAAAGCAAGTGAGACAACTGAGACAATCAGAACAACTAAGGCAAATGATGTAAGTGAGCATGGCAAATTTACAAATATGACTAATGAGATAACATAAGCAAACCATATGGCAAATGAGTCAAGTGAGACAACTGAGACAACTGGGACAAATAAAAGTCATCTGTGGCAAAATATACAAATAAGTTTGAAAAATCCACAAATTTGACTAATGAGACAACATAGATAAATAAGTCAACTAAGGCAAATGGGACAGAAGATACAAGTGAGGCAAATGAGACTATCAAAAACAACTAAGCCAAACGATACTAGTGAGAATAGCAAATCTTCATGAAAAAAAAATCTTAGGCAATAGGACAACTAAGGCAAATGAGACAAATCAAGTAAGTGAGACGACTGAGACAACTTGTGAGGCATGAAGGAAAAATGAGACAAGAGTATGCAAGTTCTGAGGAAAAAAGTGAGACCGCTGAGACTAACTGTCAGCTGAGACAAATGATACAAGTGAATTTGGAGAAGCTACAAATTTCATAACTGAGACAACTTACACAAATAAGTCAACTAAGGCAAATGAGACAGATGAAGCAAGTGAGATAACTGAGACAAATAGGAAAAATGAGAAAACTGAGACATATCAGGGAAGGTGAGACACAATGAGACACGTGAGCTTGGCAAAATAATAAAATTGACTCATGAGACAAAGAAGCCTAGTGAGACAAGATGAGACAAATGAGACCAATAACACCAACGATATAAATCTACAATTTAAAGAATTAAATTGACGTTTCAAAAACTATCAAAATTTTTCTTTATATCCTTCAATCCACTGGTCTGTGAAAAGGTTTCCAAAACAAAATTATTTTCTCCAAATCCATCAAAAATAAAAACAAACTGCCTCAGTGCACCCAAACCGGGCAACACTGTAGAAGAAAAGCAAAAAAACCATCAAAAGCAGGCGAGGGGGTACGACGGGAGCTACTTTTTTCGCTTTATTACCATCATCTTGGTTGGGCACACGGGGTTCTACGGATGGGGGGGGCGGTCAGTTCTGGGAAAGGAGAGGTGGTTCGGGGAACGCTGCGAATTATTATTACGGTCATTTGGCGCGCGCATGAACTCACACACATCTCGTGGCAAGAGATCTGTCCAAGCGAAGATGAAGGAGTATACTCGGTTTCGTGAAAAGAAGATTTTGTTATTTAAAATTGAAGTTCTTTTAACTTTAAAAAAATGTATTTGAGAGGATCCATTTCCTTAATATGAAAGTGTTTCCTTTTTTCAAAATTCTGCATTGAGAGCAAATTGCTCACATTTTGATATTTCGAACAAAGCAAAATGACTTGTTTTCCAAGTTCTTCCACATCGAGTAAAGTGATTGATTTGCCCTCCTTTGAAGAGTAAAATGACAAAAATACTGAGAGGTTTTTGCTCTTAACCCAAAAACTGAGTGATCTAGTAACGTTTACGAGGTGACACATCAAGAGCAGTTTGCTCTCATTTGAGTTATCTGCTCTCAACTATCAAACTTAGTAAAAAAAATCGGAGAGATCTTGAAAATTCTTCATGTGATGCATCAAGAGTAAATATCTTTTATTTTTAGAATAGAATGATAGTAAAGAGATCAATTTGCTCTCACTTGAAGAGAGAAATAATGAAACATCTGAGAGACTTTTGCTCTCAGCCAGAAAATTTAGTGATCTTGCAAATTTAACGATTTGACGTTCAAGAGCAAATTGCTCCCATTTACGATGCGACACTTTAAGAGCAATTTGCTCTCATTTCAACTGAATAATCTTGAAAATTTACCATGTGACGCATCAAGAATAAATTGCTCTTTTTGAGAGTAAAATTATAGTAAAGAGATCGATTTGCTCTCACTTGAAGAGTGAAATAATGAAATGAGTGATCTTGCAAATTTTACGATTTGACGTTCAAGAGCAAATTGCTCCCATTTCAAGAGCAAATTTCTCCCATTTACGATGCGACACTTGAAGAGCAATTTGCTCACATTTTAAGATGATGAATAAATTAGAGGGTTGGGCAAGTAGAATGATCGATTTGCCCTCTTTTGAAGAGTGAAACTACCAAATACTGAGAGGTTTTTGCTCCTAGCCAAAAAAAACTGAGTGACCTTGCTACGTTTACGAGGTGACACTTTAAGAGCAATTTGCTCTCATTTCAACTGAATAATCTTGAAAATTTACCGTGTGACGCATCAAGAGTAAATTGCTCTTTTTAAGAGTAAAATGATAGTAAAGAGATCGATTTGCTCTCACTTGAAGAGTGAAATAAAGAAAAATCTCAGAGACTTTTGCTCTCAACCAGAAAATTGAGTTATCTTGCACATTTTACGATTTAACGTTTCAAGAGCAAATTGCTCACATTTAAAAAGCAAAATGTTCCTGAAAACATTGAGAGGATTTTGCTCCCAAACAAATAAATGAACATTTTTGGTCTTAAAAACCAGTTTCAAAATCACAACCTAACTGAGTGTGCTTAAGCTCGCGGAACCAATCTCAAAACCTCCCTCCACACCCCCAGCGCAACGGTCAGTTCTGAGGGGGTTGCGTTCAAGCGCGGCAGATTGGAGGCCACTTTTCACAGGAGCAAAAATGATTGTTTTATTTCTTCATTTCATAGACCCCCCCCCCCCCCTCTACCTCCCTTTAAGATGAGCTCCGTTCGCTGAACACTGGACCTGCAAGTCTGGGGCGAGATGGGTAGATGCTGTGGCAATTTCTTCCAATCAATTTAATGAGGTTGATGGGCTTGAATCAGTCATGGATTGCTGGTTTTAGGAGGGTCAATGGAATTGTGTTGTGTGATGGGTCTCTGGGATGCTTTATCGGGGCCAGGAAGGATGGGGAGTTTCAGGTTTGATGTGTATCACGGTGTTTTAGTGCGGGAATGCCGAATAATGTGTTGAATGGAATAGGGGTTTAGGTTTGGTGACCTATGAAATGGACGATATTCCTTTTTTTATTGTGAAGAAAGAAAATTTTATATTCCAGTTCATTAAGTTTGAATGCATTGAAATAAAGTCATTTGATCGCGATCAAGAAATAAGATTTGGGGGTTTGGAACCTTGGAGCAACTTTGAGTTTTGAAGCACCTTAAAAAATAAAATTGAACATTTTTGAAATCGTTAAGAACTTATTGAAATTTATTAACCGCTATAACTAAGTGACACAAGATCACAGGCCTCACCCCCCTGCTGCTAAATGATTTTCCCATTCTCGTCTTTACCATAATTTCCGAAAAAAAACACCCATTTCCCAAACCCTTAACGACAACAATGCCAATCGACTCGAACGGGGTGTGTCCCGTAACAAAAACCTCTTCCGCGTCTCATTTTTCGGAGGAATCTCTGCACGCGGTCACAATCGTGACTCCATGAATGAACCAAACCGGGAGAATGGGTCGTAAATCATAACCGACCTCCTCTGCTGGCTTCCCCTTGGAGGACGTTGTGTGTGAGCTTAACATAAACTGATAATTGCCCCATTGTCGACCCATCAATGCGGGAAAACCACGGAGAGAGCTGCTAGAAGAAAGAGTCTTGGAGTCTCGTGCTGGGCCCAAGGTTTGACATTTCCGATTAGTCGTTTGACTCGTCAAACTGGAAGAGCCAGCGCCGCGGGAGGTGGCTTCGATTTGGATAGAGTCGGGCGAATCGAATAGGAAAAATATTTAGTGACACACATTATTCACCGGTGCATAAATTTGATGGGTTTTAGAGAGACCGCGCATTGTTGGCGGTCTATTGGTGCGGTTGTGGGAGGTAGTAAAGTATTTTTTTAATTTTATGTGTCATTTTATCGCTATTTAATACAGCGGGTGACCACCACCTGTCACAATGGGTCAGTTTTATGGAATGTTTAGGGGGGAGTTCATAGAAGTGACTGTTTGATGGCGATTTGGTAACTAATGTCAAATTACCTTTTCATAACCAAGACTCGCAAGGAAGTCTCCAAAACACGCTAGAAAATTTTCAAGTCTCCAAGACTCTCTGAAAGAATCTCCAAAACTCTCCAAAAAAAAGACTCGCGAGAAGAGTCTCCAAAACTCGCAAGAGGAGCCTCCAAGACACTCTTAAGAAGTCTCCTAAATTCACCAAATGAGTCTTGAAGGCTTGCCGGAAGAGTCTCCAAGACTTGCCAGAGTAGTTTCTAAAACTCGCTAGAGAAGTCTCCAAAACTTTCTGGGAGAGTCTCCAAAACTCGCCAGCAAAGTATCCAAGGCTTGCCTGAAGAGTTTTCGATGATTCGCCAGAAAAGTATGTAAGACTCGTCAGAAAAGTCTCCACTTCTCGTCAGAATAGTCTCCAAGACTCGCCAGAAGAGTCTCTACGGTTTACCAGAGAAGTCTCCAATACTATCTGAAAAAATCTCCAAAACTCACCAGAGAAGTCTCCAAGACTCGCCAGAAGAGTCTTCAAGACTCGCTGAATGGGTCTCCAAAACTCAACTAAGAAGTTCTCAAGAATCTCTTGAAGAGGCGCCAAAAATTGCCAGAAGAATCTCCAAGACTCTATGGAAGAGTCTACAAAACACTCCAGAAGAGTCTCCAAGACTATCTTGAAGAGTCTCCTAAACTTGCCAGAAGAGTCTCCAAAACTCGCTAAAAAAGTCTCCAATACTCACCAGAAGAGTCTCCAAAACTAGCCAGAAGCGTCTCCAAGACTCACCAGAGGAGTCATCAGTTGACTCATCAGAAAAGTCTTCAAGATTCAACAGAAGAGTCTCCAAAACACGCCAGAAGAGTCTCCAAGTCTGGATGGGTCTCCAAAACTCACCTGAGTAGTTTTCAAGAATCTCTTTAAAAAGGCTCCTAAACTTGCCAGAAGAATCTCCAAGACTCTATGGAAGAGTCTACAAAACACTCCAGAAGAGTCTCCAAGACTATCTTGAAAAGTCTCCAAAACTTGCCAGAAGAGTCTTCAAAACTTGCTAAAAAAAAGTCTCCATTACTCACCAGAAGAGTCGCCAAAGCTAACCAGAAAAGCCTCCAAGCTAGAGAGCTATAAAAGACTCTGAAATAGTCTCTAAGATTTGCCAGAAGGGTCTCCAAACTACGTCAGAGAAGTCTCTAAAACTATCTGGAAGAGTCTTCAAAACTAACCAGAAGATTATCCAAAACTCACCAGAAGAGTCTCCAAGACTCGACAGCAAAGTATCTGGAAGAGTCTCCAAGACTCGCTAAAAAGACTCTGGAAGAGTCTCCAAAGCTAGCCAGAAGTGTCTCCAAGACTCGCCAGAGGAGTCTCCAAGACTCACCAGAAATTTCTAAAGGAGTCTCCAAAATTCGACAGAAGAATCTTCAAGACTCACCAGAGGAATCTCCTAGATTGGAGTTTCAAAGGAGTCTCCAAAACACCAAAAACTATCTCCAAAATATACACCAAAAACTATCTCCAAAATTTGCCAGAGGAGTTTCCAAGCATCGCCAGAGGAGTCTCCAAGACTTTACGACACTCCAAAGGAGTCTCGTAAATTCGCCAGGGAAGTCCTCAAGACTCATCAGAAAAGCCTCCAAGATTGGCCAAATGAGTCTCCGAAACTCGCAAGAAAAGTCTCCAAAACTTCAATAGTCTCCAATTCTTTCCAGAAGAGTCTCCAATGCTTACCAGAGGAGTCTCCAATACTCGGTAAGAAATTCTCCAAGACTTGTGTATGTGTTTGTATGTGTATGAATTTGAACCCCCGTCTTGGCAGGACTTGGCCATGACCACAGTTTATTTCAACTGAGACGGTTCGGTTAGTAACCACCATATATCTCAAGAACCTTTGAAGCGAATACCTTTCTCTGGCTAACAATTTCTTCTGAAATTGTACGGACATAGATCGGTAATGCAGATGACTCGGGCCAGGCAATCCACGACTCCCTCGTCCAGTTCATGAGTATATGAGATGGCCCTGGGCTGTTTTGAGACGGTGTTAGTAGTTATATAATGGTTTGATATGTTATACATTGTGACATTATTTCGCCACTACGGATCAATTCAGTTCTAGAGCATTAACTCCATGATGGCCGACTAGTTAGCGTCCCAGACCATCAATCCAAAGGTGTGAGTTCGAACGGCCTGCCTGATTCTTAAAGGTTTTTTGTTCGTATTCAAAATTCAATTCCTGATGCCAAATTTCAAGGGAACCGACCGGGATTTGATCCCTGAACCTTCTACTTTCGAGGCAGAAGCCGCAATCATTAAGCCACGGAGCCGGTCTCGTCAAGAAATTCTCCAAGACTTGTCAAAATTCTCCAAACTCGTCAGAGGTCCAAGACACGCCAAAGAAGTCTTCAAGATTAGCCAGAGAAGTCTCCAAAGCTTCCTGAACTTGTCGGATTCTTCTGAAATTCACCTTCGAACCTGAAATCTCCAGCCTTTTGATAATCTACCAAAGTTTCCAAATCTCCAAACTTTCCAAAAAGATTCTCAAGTTAAAACGCATCTCGAAAAACAAACAGATAATTTTAAAGACCATGTTTATTTTTCTAAGCTGATCTGCGTTCAAGCAACACGCCATTTTTCAACTTAAAGCAAACCGTTCCACGCGAATTATCGATTCTTCCGGTTCTTTTACCTTCCCGCACACATTTCGTGAAATTTGACGGCTTGCTCTTCCCGGAAAACATGCCGCCTTTCGTCAAACGATGCAATGTTTCTAAAATTTCCAGACCAAAACTCCAGCCACGCTAGCACCGAACCCAAAAACACATTCCCGCGAACAAGGCCCTGCACCCGTCAAGCGGTTTGTTTACCTTTTGCTTTCGCCAGAAACCACATCAAAAGCTTCTGCAACTGATTTTTTTTTTTGTGTCTGTTGAGTGCCGCAAACAACACCCGTCAGGATCAAAAATCCTTTTTCTCCGGTGTGTTTCGACGGCGGCGGCGTCGTCGCCGTCTGGAACACTCCAACTTTTGTGACGTGGGGTGCAGGCAAAAAGAATGAATAGATGGAGCATTCCTGGAAACTAAACACCCGGCTTAGAGAGGGGAAAGAAGCGCAGAGTTGGGAAAGGGCCTATTTTGGAAATCTTAGGGCTAATTGACAGAATGTTTGACAGTTTGACAGGGTACTTACCGATTCTGCTTAACAGGATCACTTAAAACTAAGGGTACTTACCTTGGTTGAAACACTTCAAAGTTACTCTGGCTCGTCGAGGGTACCTTAACGTTGAAGTCCGTGATAGGGAAGCTCTTGAAGAATCTAAATCTAATTTTTAAACCACTAAAGAACAACCAGTTTAGATGAAGAAAGGCGTACAGAATGCGAAATGGGCCAACTCATGAAACATTAAAGCTAATTGACAGAACTACCTTCACCGCTCAGAAGAACCTTAACAGTGAAGTCCGTATTAGTAATGAGCTACAAAGAAGAGAGCACCTCAATATTGAAGTCCGTGTTAGAGAAGTTCGACATCAAACATTTCCCAACCCTGAACCAACCAGCCCATCAGCCAGATGAGTTTCCCTTTTGCCATTTTTCCGGTGAGCTTTCCGAGAGTGACGCCGCCACCGTTTCGCTCCCCAGAAAGAAAAGTCCGTCGCACAAAGGCCGACGGAACCGTTTTTTTCGGTTTGATTCGGCAGCCGGCTTCTCCCTTTTGTACAAAGGCCTCGAAATTTGGCCGTCGGCGGCGTATAGGAATCGGTGCCGGGCGAACGACAAACGCGCAAATTGTTCGTATCCTTTCCAGGAGGGCGAGAAATGAGGACGGATGGAAATTTTTGGGCTTTTCTAAGCATTTTTTTTTTTTCGTTGGAGTTGTTCTGAAGAATTTTCTATTTTCAAACGTGCCAACCCGCTCCCTTCTGGAAAACCTGTCTGGAGCAAACAACAAAAGAATTTTCTCGTTGTATTTACTCTTGAAAAAGGGGGTCCCCAAACCCCCGTTGAAATCCTCGAGTGAATCAGCTGGGCCTCCCCCCTCTTTGAGCTCTGAGAGAGAAAAACAAATAAATTGACACAAATGAAAGGAAAACATTTCGTCGCAACAAAAAAAGAAAGGAGCCGGGAAAACGACGGCGACGAAAGATTTTCCAAATTGATAAAAGCTTTCACGGTGATGGGTTTTTGGAGGGATGGGAGGACGAAATCCGAGTCGGCACCAGCGCAAGGAATGTGTGTCAACTCTGGGGAAGTAGAACACGGTTCCTGCCAGGAATAGGAAGGCGAAATTCTCTAGCGCCAAAAGATTTTGCGCTGCGATAGAGCGAAATGGGAGTAGGTTTTGAAGAGGGTGGAAGTTGTTTAAAGTCGCCGCTTCGTTTGGATAATTTATGTAGTTGAAAGGAATTCCTGGGTTTAAAGATGAAATTGAATCAAGCAAGAGCTTCAAGATTGCAAGGAAGTGGCTTTTGAAGCATTCTTGAGAGCTTCTCTAGCAAGGACTTCAAAGTAGAGGGGTATGGAAGAATAACTTCTAATTAAAAGTGACTTTTTGAAATTCGTTAAGTACACTGTTGCTTCCCAATCACGGATTTCAACATCAAGGTATCAATAGAGAGATTTCTGTTGATTGAAAGTGATTTCATAAAAAAAATGGTAAGTTTTTATTAGATTAGGTGTAGCGATAGCAGTGGTTAGTCATTCGGTAAGTTCTCAGTCAGTCTGCCAATATTTTGTATTTTTCAAATTTGTCCATAAACTGTTACAAGGAAGTTAACCAACCCCAAATCAAGCACAGTTTGCAGTTAAACGAAACAAGCACATCCATATTAAGTCTCGTTAGTCCGATAAAAAATTAGTACGCATCAATCAGGGTTAAAACTGCCGTCCAGCGAGGAAGTCGATACCGTTTTACACCACCTCGCACAGTTACATCCTAAATTGATTCGTTCGGGGGCTTTCGCAAAATACCGGACCGGACTCAAATCTCCATCACCGCCAATTTGGCCGATCGATAATCGGAGGTCGGACCCCCGGAGGCACCGCCGAAAAATATGAAATAATTTCGCGTACCCAACACAATCGCCACACACACACACAGTGTAATGACGTCAGGCAGCATCATCGATTGGCGTGAGATCCAATCAATTTTTCACACCACAATTATCTCTTGTTTGGCTTTGGTATCAATCAGACGGGGGTAGTTTTTGTGTCTGCGTTGTTTGTTGATTGCGTAAAAACAGACAAAAAAGGGATCTGATGGAGTGTTGTACAGTATTGACAAACAAAAAAAAAGATAAAATTCAAAACAGAAAAACAGACTGACCAGAACTAACCTAGAGTAACTTATCCCTCTACAACCCAACCCCGCCTTTAGACGGGCTTCGATTAAAAAAAATGATCTTTAAAAAGCATTGGAAAGAAGAACTCTTGAAATTTTAGAAAATTTATGGGTTGGAAGTGTTTCATGTGACTTTGCCAATGTTTTTAAAAAATGTCATTGTTTGCGGGTCAACTTTGGCTGTGTTTTTTTACTAACATTTCCTATATTTAAAGTAAAAAGATGTATGCAGTAATTTTTCTAGTGTCCCAGACTATGCTTTCACGTATTTATTATAAAATTAAATGATAATGGTGCCATTTTATAGCAGGAAATTAGAAAACAAGCAAAAAATAGAAAAAGTGGCTATAAAAATATGAAAAAAAATAGATAGGCAAAACGTAATGATAGCAGGTGGAAGAATAGGCCAAATACTACCAAAAAGAAACATGAACTAATCAGGATAAATGCAAAATAAAATACTAAAAATCAAACCAGAAAAACATAAAACAAGAGAAGTAAAGTTTTTCGTAGAATATAAGTTGCTCAAAATAACCTCCTGAACAAGGGAAAATTAAAAAAATACGAGAAAAAAAATTGGACAATAGAAGGTTAACTAAAAAAATGTCAGATTGACAGGTTGACAGATTTACAGCTTAATCTAACCAGGGCTGCGGAGTCGGGTCATATTTCAAGCGACTCCGACTCCGACTTCGGCTTTCTGAGTTAAGCCGACTCCAACTCCGACTTCGGCTCCGATTTTCCACAAATTGTTGACTCCGGCTCCGACTCTGACTCCGACACCTAATCTTTATTTAAAATATTTTAAAAATTTGAATTAATCACATCACTCACATTTCAGTTTACACTTGCGCGAATACTGTGAACCGAAATTATTTATACAAAAAGTATGGAACCATACTAAGCTTGATAGATAAGGGTTCGTTGTTCTATGTTACATGTTTTCAGTGTTATATAAACAAAAATCAAAAATATCTTCAGATTTCAACGCATTTTCAGCACAACAATTTTCTAAATAAATTTAAATTTTGTTGCTTGTAAAATTGGAACTTTTTATTTAATTACTTTTAATTTACTTTCATTTTTTTTTTTAATTTATATGCTAGCTAACCAATTTTTAATTGTACTTGAGCAACTCTCGGCCGATTTCGACCATTTTATTTTTTGTATTTTTTGATTTGGCTCAAACTTTGTGGAGGCCTTCCCTATGACCAAATAA
The DNA here is from genome assembly GCF_015732765.1 of Culex quinquefasciatus. Lineage (NCBI taxonomy): Eukaryota > Metazoa > Arthropoda > Insecta > Diptera > Culicidae > Culex > Culex quinquefasciatus. The sequence continues at coordinate 31,406,404 of NC_051861.1, forward strand.
GCTATTTTGCGTCATTGGTTCACCCATACAAGTCTCCATACAATTTTGGCTGCTGTCCATACAAAAATGGTATTCAAATATTCAAACAACACTAACTTTTGAGTGAATTTTCTGAGCAATTTGGTGTCTTCGGCAAAATTGTAGGTATTGTTAAGGACTTTTCAGAAAAAAATAGGTACACGGAAAAAAATTGAGTATTTTTTTATCAACTTTTTTTTCACCTAAATTCAATTTCCCAAAATACGTATTTTTTGATTTTCGAGATTTTTTGATATGTTTTAGGGGACAAAAATCTGCAACTTTTGAGCCATAGAGAAACATGGTCAGAAAATCTGCCGTCGAGTTATGATTTTTTGAAAAAATAGTGATTTTTGGAAAAAAATAATGTTTCATGCAAAAACAAATTTGACATTATTTTTTAATGCAATCGAAAAGTACAATTTGCAATCGAAAAGTACTATACAGATTTTTTGATAAAGGGCTCCGTTTTCAAGATATTGCCACCAAAAGTTTGTTTTAGCGAAATATTTGCCTATTTGGAGTAGGGAGACTGGATTTATGACTGGATTCATTTATGTTAATTTTTTGAAAAGTGTACAACTTTTAAGGTTTCTGTAAAATTTCAAATTGTTTACATGTTTCATCACTAAATGTGCATAGTGCCCATGGGGTGTATTAGTAGTTTATGCAACAAGTTGCAAAAAGAGGATTTTTTCAGCACGAGTTGTACATTTATCCAACGAGGTTCACCGAGCTGGATAAATACGAAGAGTGCTGAAAAAATCAAGTTTTGCAACGAGTTCCATACCACATTTTTTTGCAAATCCAAAAAACACACACTGAGTGAAATTTTATGTCAAATTTTCATGTATTTTGTCAATAAATCGTTTAAATCAAAAAAATGTTGAAAAGTGTTACTTTTCGAAACAAGTGCCGAAAAGTTCAACTTTTCAGCACTCATTTACTTAAGTATGTTTTCATTTTTTGACTACACAGCCACAATTGTTTACTATTGTATGAGTTATGAAACTATAGTTTAGTGTATACAAACATTGACAAGAGAGGATTAACAGATTATCATGCTGTGATCTTAGTGAAATAACACAATAAGAGCTTTCCAATCACAATAAAAATGCTTCGAAAACAACATGGAATCTGATAATTATCTTGATCCAAAAGAATAAATTGATTAAAAAAAATGTCAACTACGTCAGTAAATAAATTTAAAAAATTGGTAATAAACCTGAATTAAAACAAATATTGAACAATAAATAAGTTCATAAATTAGATAAAATATACTGATAACTCCGACTCCAGCTCCGGCTCCGGGTCTATCAGAAATTTACGACTCCGGCTCCGACTTCAGCTCATCAAATTTAGCCAGCTCCGACTCCGACTCCGACTCCAGCTATTCGAGTTTTGACGACTCCGACTCCGACTCCAGGTCCCCAAAATGACCCGACTCCACCAACTCCGGCTCCGACTCCGACTCCACAGCCCTGAATCTAACTACAATGTACTTACCAAAAAGGGTCCTTACCAGCACTTCATTAATACACTTCAAAAACTCAGTAGAACTCTCAGTAGTACCTTCACTTTGAAGTCCGTATTAGAGGTGAACTCCAAGCTTTTTTCTGAAAACAAACAGTTTAAAGGTACCATGACTTTGAAGTCCGTGTTTGAATGCCTAACCTCAAACCAAATTCCGGTCCATTTTAGTCCAACTAGTCCCATTTCCATTTCCTTCCTGAATGTTTGTCTAGTGCAACCCGCTTGCGGGATGAACTCCGTGTGGCACCTTAATACCATTGATTTTGCGTACCGCAATTATGGAGGCGATTCCGCATGCACATTACCACTAAACCAACCCCTCCCCCCCACAAAGCCCCACCCTAATGGGAAGAAAATAAACAATCAATAAACAACCCATTAGAGCCAATTAGATCTGCTGGGCTGGAGGTGAGGTGAGGTGCCTCCCCCGGCTCAACTCTCACTCGTAATTAGTCCGAGGCCAATTGGCCAATTTGGACCCCCTCTCCGGGTAATTGGAGGAGAAATTAACTGTGGCCTCGCAACAGCTCGCGTTGCATCACCGCCTGCGTTTTCGGAGTAATCTTCCAAATAACACCAGCGCGGTCAAGATCTAGAATGGTGGGGGGTTTGCGAGGGGAAGGGAGGGGGGGGGGTGTACTTCCCATTAGCTCCGGATGGGTTTGAGCGAAGGAAGTGCCCCAAGTGGTTGGACTTCTTAGCTGGAAAGTTATAATTTGCAGCAATTAAAAGTTAAGAGAGGACCATTTTCGAGTGGGTTGCAGTTCATCGGGCGCTGGAGGAGTGCTGTTAATCGGTCGCTAAGTGAATTGATCAATTAAAATGGACTTAGTGCCGCTGGGAGGTTGTGTCTTGTATGAGCGACTTGCACCAACAACCGTAGCAAATGGAAACAAAACGTATCGAACCACTCTGGCATTCAGTGTCAAATTTTGGTTTGAGACTTTGTTATACCTTCATTTTTAAATAATTTTGCCAAATATTTAGCAAGGACGCAAACCAACCGGTTCATTTACTGTTGCAGAGACATAAATCAAGAAATTCGGCTGCTCAGATTTAAAATCTTTTCAAAAATCATCATAATTTTATCAATATTTCAGCAAAGACACCCACCTTACCGATCATTCAGCAAAGCAAGGGCATAACCCTGCACGAAGAATGTCAAGCATCGCAAACTCTTTTAACTTTCAGCTAGTAACATTAGTTGGTAATATGCTGATAACAAAACTAAACCCATCGACATGGTTTTTGGCTTCGAAAGTAAATCACTTCTCTATTACGGACTTCAAATTTGTGGTAGTCAAATACGCGAAATGACAATATCAAGTGAAGGTAGGTGAAGTGTAGCGTGTAAGTAAATATGTGATGTGAAATTCAGCTGTAAGTGCACTGAAAACCATTTCCCTATTACGGACTTCAAATTCGTGGTAGTCAAATGCAAACAGAGATGAGTGTATCAAGTTAAGGTAAGTGAAGTGTAGCGTGTAAGTGTGTGCAGCTATATTCAGCAACAAGTGGTAAGTACTCTGTCAATCTGTCAACTATTTGTCAAAATATGAAATCGTTTGGAAACGACTTCTTTCAGTCAAACAGTCAATGCTCTGCAAAGATTGAGTTTAAAGGTCGTGTAATTTTCTATAGATTTTCTGCAGCGATTTACACAACTTTAACGTATAAACACACAATCTTAACGTATTAAAGTCGCCGTAAACCGACGATTACTCATCGCGCGGCCAACAATTTATTTTTTTCCATAATTGCACATCGCATATGCACCGTAGAGCTCGCTTCCTTCATTAGTGCCATATCATTCGTACCCTCACACAAACGAAGGAGAATCCAGGTGGCTCCGGCACAATGCCAGACCGAGTCGTTTCAACATCTGGTCGCAAAGCTGGTTCGCACAAAAATGGCCACTGGTTCGACTCATTCTTTCCTAGAGTGAGCCCATGGAACGAATCGGCTATACACACACACACACACACACACTCTTTTACAAATAATTTATCACAACCTGGTTGCGAAAGCTCGGCCCCAACCACCGGTTAAGGTTTACTTGGAAAATGGAGCTTGTAATCACCTTCTCCACTGTTCGAACTCCTACGCTAGTCTGGCGGTACACAAATGAAGCCAATTACAGGTCGATTTTCCTCCTGAGCTTTTCTTCTGTACTCATCATCGCTCAAGCTCCCCCTCCCTCCCTTCTTCCCTCAATCGTTAGCTTAATTGAACATTTACCCCCGGTGGAACCAATCGCTGAGCTGCTGTTGCTACTAATGAGTTCCGTCGTTCATTTGCATCGCCACAATACCTGGGCATGGGTTCGATTTACCCCTTGAAGAAATTCCGGGGAGCTTAAAGCTCCAACGACTTTAAGCCAAGCTCAGCACCGACAAAGTGGGGACCGACAAAAACGACAGAGAGTACGATTGATGGAAATCGATTTGCGATTTGATCTTTGAAGCCCCCTTGGGGGAACCCCGAGGGGAAGGGCACCCCTCCTCAAGGGAGAGTGTATCAAAGGGAAAGATTTTTGGCTTTAGGTTCTGGGACAGCAAGAAGGGGGTAGGGGATAAAATATTGACTCTTTCCTGTTTAGCATTCCCAACGTGTGCACCTGTTTGCTGGGAGCACGGTGTTTTGAAATTTGATGTTTTTTGAAAAAACTTTAATTTTGAAAATTTAGAAAAATCCTTCGAAAAGGTTCTCAATTACGGACTTCACTTTAAATGCACTCAGTTGAATATTTGTACAGTTTTTCTTTGAATGAAAAAAAAAGATATTTAATTGAATAAGCTTCTCAAATACGGACTTCAAATCATAGATAGACAGCCAAAACCAGATTTGAACGATGAAATCAAGCTGAGGTAAGTGAAGTGATTTGTATCAGGTAAGTAAGCTCTTGCAGTACTATGTCAATCTGTCAAATATCTGTCGAAACATTTCTGCATTATTTTTACACTTTAGATCAATCTTCAAGACATCGTTTTGCTAACTTAAAGAAACAGCAACGACCTGTTCAAAGAAACCGATTCCCACGTTGAAACACTGTGATAAAATTGCCCAATAACGAAGATTGGCTTACTACATAAAAAGTTATGAACACTTAGGTAAATTTTCCAAACTTTTCCAAGCGATTACGGTCTGAAAAATCTGTGTCATCGCTCGTTTAGCATAACACTTTTAAATTATTTTTCAGAGCATCCTCCGGAAGTTTCCCGCAAGCACATCTAAAGCAATATCATAAATCTTCAATAATTCTCTTGCGAAAGTTTTTCGCAGTGCCCTCCCCTCAGGAAGGCGGGGTGAAAAACATCGGAAATTCCTCCAAAATGACAGATGAACACATGCACGTATAAATGCTAATATATATGCCGAAAAAAAATGTTACTCTTCGTTCGGTTTCGCAGAACCATTATTTGCCATCTTTTTTTTTCAAAGAAAAAAAAGTGAGAGGATTTCACCCCAAAATCGACGCGGAAGGAAACAATTTCGTATGAATAAGAGAAAAGCCCCTTGCGCGCCCCCTTAACCAGAAAAAAGAAAGAATTTGTGTTGTTTCATATTCATGACGGCGGAAGAAACTTTGTGGCAGTCACCCGTTTCGGCGAGCTTGAAGGGGAAATCGGCCGCGCAATGTGACACACATCAATGGGGTTGGCGTTGAGCTAAAGGTGGTTAGAGCTAAACAAATTTCATCTAGTTTTTCTTAAAATCCATCATAAAAAAATCAATATCACTTAAGTAGGCATAACTCGAGACAGGGTTGCCAGATCTTCAATGTTTTGGAAAGTTCTTACGATTACCTAACCAACGATGTATAACATGACGATAAATACAAAAACACATTTTTATACATAACTTTTGAACTACATATCGAAACTTTATAAAAATCAATAGGTATGAAAGGAACCTTAAACCAAATCGAATGTTGAGAAAACTAAAAAAAAAAAACTTAAAAATTTCCATGAAAATAGAAGTCTTATTAACTGAAAACAATCAAAAATGCATTTTTCTGCATTGATAATCATGTTTAGCATGTCTGGGCTTGTTTAAAAATGTTTTGCATTTTTATGAAATTCCAATGTACAGCACCGCAAAAAAAATGATTTTTCGCAAAAAATTAAATTTTCGTCAATAATGAGATATTTTTGAAACTAATGATGATAAAACAACTGGACAGGTGTATAATGCACTTTATAACACTTTTTTCATTAAAATGTTAAAACCATGGCTCGTAATTTAAATTTTTGTACTTTTTTATTTTTTTGCCCCAAGAAATATTTGCAACGGCCTTATTTGAATGTTATTTTGTCTTAGTTTTTTTTAAGTAACTCTTGCTTCTAGAATTTCGAAATTATTTTTAATACCATAGAGTGGCAAACTTGGTAACGTTTCTATTTTCCACATTGAAATTCGAACCATAAGCTTTCGAGATATTGCGAGTTGATAAATCGATTCCTCTGCGCTCTCTTGTACTAAGCTTGCTGGTTTTCCTATCGTGTTAGCAGAAGAGAGCACAGAGGCATCGAAATGTGAGTATACAAGATGACACTGAGAAAAACTCATTTTTAACAGAAAAAATAATCTTTGAGAGGCTGTACCTCAGCAGTCTGATTATAAAATTTAAAAAAATTAAGAAATTTTTTGGAAATATTCTAAACTTTTCGAGAATTTTTATTGCAGTTCATAAAATATTCAAAATTGAACAAAAAGCCGACATTTTTTTTGAAAAAAAATCTCTATAGAATGCCTATAACTTGAAACGGTGCATTTTATCACACCCAGAACTGGACATCGGCAAACGAGAGGATAAAGAGCACGATTCGGTAGTAAAATGGTACTGTGTGCGGACTGAGAGGATAAATCCCGAAATTACCGAAAGTACTTTACTCATGGGTTCATCTTCAAAAAAAGTTCATCTATCAAAAAAAAAAAAGTAACGGTACCGAGACTCGAACCCAAGACCTTCGGCATATTGAACCGTGACTTTGACGTATGGGCCACCATGGTTCGGTGATTAAGTGGCGGTAATTTGTCCATATAAGCCACTCAATAGGATGAACTGTTCCAATGAACGAATGAACACGCGAGAGGACTATCCTCTCGCAAAATAGCACTTTTCTCACGTTTCTTTTCGTGAGGACTATCCCCTCATTCTTTAAATTTGTGTGTATAAATATGTTTAGTCAATTGCGATTGCAAATTTCTTTTTGCAAAAATTCATATCACGTTACCATTCTAAACTCTAGCTCCAAAGATGCTTGTAAAATTACGTATAAAATTCCGAAATAGAGAAATAAAACATATTTTGGGAACTCGACAATCAGTAATAAAGTTCTAAAAGTCCTAATCATAACCTAAAACTTTACCAAAGGCACTAAATCGATAATAAAATCCCTTCATACAGATCATCAAGTATTCTAATGCCCATTTTGAATGATCAGCCGGCAAATTGTATGGAGCCCTGCATGGAAAACACTAAAGCAGGTATTAGACTAAGGAAAACAAACAAACGCACTGACACGTTTTCGTGTTTGACAGTTTGCCACACTCGCAAACAACTCAAATTGTACGCGGGCTGAAGATTGTCTCAAAAAGTGCGAGTTTGTTTGTTCGTTTGTCATAGTCTAATTTCTGCTAAATGCTATAGCTAAAAAAATCGCTATAAAACCCAATTCCATTACGCTCGAAAGAATGTGCCAAAATGACACTCGCAAAATGACTCCCTGGCAACCCTTTGGCGCAATGGTTCCGTTTCAACGGAATTAGAAAATCGGGTTGCCTTGCTGGTTGCTAAATTATTCCTTACTCAGTCGAAACCCACTCCGAGGGTCAAATTCGCTGTCAGTTTTACCCGGTTTCAACCAGCCGCCAAAATCAGCGAGAAGTTAACTTCAGGTGGAGTGGGGGGTCAGATCGAAAATTGTTATGAATAAAATTAAACTCCACTTCGGGATCAACAAGGTGGATTATGCAAAAAAAGCAAACGAAAAAAAAAGAACTTGAAACCTGTACCCAATTCCAGAACCGTTTTTTTTTTTAAGAACGGTCCGGAAGTTGTTCCTCCCCTCATGATGCTTCATTAAACCCGAAACCACAACACAGAGAGGGAGAGAGAGAGATCGGGAGCAAAACCGACATCCCTAGCTGGCTGGCCAGCCGCAAAAGTGCTTGTTGTACATGGTCCGTTTAGAGGTTATCTTCAGCCTGGAACGTGTGTTCCGGCGGGGAATGTTCCAGAGAATGTCGGTTTTGGGGGGTTCCGAGAAGAAGGAAAAAAATGGGGGATAGTTTTCAACACTCTCCCTCGGTCGCAACCACATGAATCGATTTCTCAGTTCACTTTCCACTGTTTGCCACACGCTTTCAAAGGCAGCACTAACTCGAAGATGGCTTGGTGGATATTCGTGGTTGAAGGAGGGATAGGCAGGGTACGGGACAGGCACTAATTCCGGAAGTATGCCAGGAAAAACAAAGTTCTAACCGGTTCGGGATGGGTTGAGGTCCCTGCCAAGTGAGCAAATTTGGTAGTTTGGTGCGATTCTCTTTGAAATCAGAACGGTTTTGATTTCAGAATATTTTTTAAATGTTTTTACAAAAGTTTGATATAGAACTATTTTCATAAAATCTGAGATTTATTAAAAGACATTAAATGCTTAAAAAGGTTGAAATTATGATTATACTTGAAATTGATAATTATGGGTCATTCCAGATCAACTGAGTACACTTTTGGACTCGACCTACGCCGATTTGGACCAAACTTGGTGAAAAAGTTCATCTATTTATAGTTAACAGAAATCCCATGTTTGGTGCTGATTGGACCCTCCCTCTTTTTTTGGCACCGCCCTCTGTTTTGATGATTTTCTAAAAAACTTTTTTTCTTTTAATCATTACTTTGCATCTATTTGAGCAAAAGACTTTTTACAGGTTGCATTTTATAGAAAATTGTCCAAGAAATTCGGTAAAAATAAAATGTTAACCCTTAAATGCCCACTTATATTATATTTCACGTTTCATGTATGACAATTCAGTTCTGACCAATTCCTTATATTTTTATTTGTTTTATTTTATCACTAGGCTTAGTGATTTTTCACGTTAAAAAATTGCAAAGGAGAATGGGCAAATTTGGTCCAAGGATGTACACGAACGGGACCAACTTTTTTCGAAAGATCACGCCGAGACATGAAAAAAAGTCTTCTGGACCAACTCTCTAAACCCCGGGGTTCAAAAGTTACATGCTGTTGAAGTTTGAGCATTTTGGGTTAAAATGTACAAAAAATCGTATTTTTGCTATTTCTAAAATCATTCATAAAATCTTTGTTTCATTATGGATTTCGATTTTCTTGACTTCATTCGACGCGTATCAGCAAAAACTATGAGTTCTGATATGTCTTAGCATGATTGAAACATGATTTCTCTTGTTTTTATCCGTTTGAACCGTTTGTGCAAGAGGCATCCTATAGAAACAAGTCGAAACTTCAAGGTTTTGAAACCGGATCCGACCCAGACTGCTTCAGTGAGTATGGAAGGCTTCAGTGCAATGTTGTAACAACTTATTGGGATGGTCTGAGTCATCCGAGAACTCCTTGGAGTTAAGACCGGTGAGTCTACCGCCGTAACAAGCAAGATGTCGGCGGTTTTTGACCACGGATCATACCCGCATGGCTTCAGTGAGTATGGTAGACTACTATGTGACTACTGATGTGTTGGAGTGTCCTGGGTTCTCCTAGGACTCCCTGGAGTTAAGATCTGTGGGTCTACTACCGTAACAAGCAAAATGTCGACCGGTTTTGACAACGGAACATACCCGCATAGCTTCAGTGAGTGTGGTAGACTACTTTGCTAATGTGTTAGGATATCTTGGGTCATCCAAGGACTCCCTGGAGTTATGATCTGTGAAGCTACAGCCGTAACAAGCAAGAGGTCGACGATTTTTGACCCCGGAACATACACGCATAGCTTCAGACAGTATGGTAGACTGCTTTGTTAATGTGTTGGGATGTCTTTGGTCATCCTAGGACTCCCTGGAGTTTAGATATTTGGGTCACTGTAACAAGAAAAAGGTCGATGATTTTTAACCGCGCATCATAACCGCAAAGATTCAGTGAGTATGGCAGACTGTATTGCTGTTATGTTGGGATGTTCTAGACCATTCCAGGGAGTCCTTGTGACAGCCGTAGACCTACTGATCATAACTCCAGGGAGTCCTTGGATGACCCAAGACATCCCAACACCCCAGCAAAGTAGTCTACCATACTCACTGAAGCTATGCGGGTATGATCCGTGGTCAAAAACCGCCGACATCTTGCTTGTTACGGCGGTAGACTCACCGGTCTTAACTCCAAGGAGTTCTCGGATGACTCAGACCATCCCAATAAGTTGTTACAACATTGCACTGAAGCCTTCCATACTCACTGAAGCAGTCTGGGTCGGATCCGGTTTCAAAACCTTGAAGTTTCGACTTGTTTCTATGGGATGCCTCTTGCACAAACGGTTCAAACGGATAAAAACAAGAGAAATCATGTTTCAATCATGCTAAGACATATCAGAACTCATAGTTTTGCTGATACGCGTCGAATGAAGTCAAGAAAATCGAAATCCATAATGAAACAAAGATTTTATGAATGATTTTAGAAATAGCAAAAATACGATTTTTTGTACATTTTAACCCAAAATGCTCAAACTTCAACAGCATGAAACTTTTGAACCCCGGGGTTTAGAGAGTTGGCCCAGAAGACTTTTTTTCATGTCTCGGCGAGATCTTTCGAAAAAAGTTGGTCCCGTTCGTGTACATCCTTGGACCAGCTCCCATACAAATTTGCCCATTCTCCTTTCACGGGGACCAAAATTTCAAAACACAAAATTTCACGGAAATTTCGCGGAACGTGAAAAATGTTAAAATAACTCTGAAAAACTTTTGTTTAAATCACAGAAACTACTTTTTATGCTTCATTATATATTATTTTTCAATAAACTAAAAAATCATCACTTAATTTGAACGTGAAACAAAAAAAAAAAAATGTCATAATTTTCAAAAAAAGTTTCCACCTAGTTTATGGATAAGCACTTTTTATAGTTTAAAACAAAATGTAGGGCAAGCGTAAAATCATTTATTGATCTACATTTTTGATATTCAACTAATAAAGCAAAAACGTTTTTGCTGATTTGCTTCTGTTTTAGCAGTTTACATTTTATTGAATTTCATATCAAAGCAAGATTCAACAATCTTGTCCATCCAAAATGCGTTAAACAGTTTGAATTTTCTGCAAAATTTAGCTCATTCAAATTTTATTTATGGATTTTATCTCTCTTTTCAAAAACTAAATTTAAAATCAATTTGCAAAAATAATATAATTTGTAACAAAATCAATTTTTTTTATTTAAAATGAGAACAGAAAACGAAAAAGGGGAATCATCCACCCAAATAATCAAATATCGTTAAAATCTGGGTGATGAATAGAGCGAATGCGTAACGTGATTTCCGAATGATCCCATTTTGTTTACATCTACAAATTAGGAAGCTGTTCAAGCACAAGCATGACTTTTTTTCTTACTGATAAATGAGCTGTTTTATGTTTAGTTGTTTGTGATTCATTTTGGCTAGATTTTGATATTTTTTGCTGGAAGATTGTGTGTGTGAATCAAATCAAGATTAAGACAGCTTCTGGATGGGTATAACCGCATCGACTCCATAAACAATTTCAAATCACAATTTTAAAAAAATGACGATCTCGCCTTCAACTTTGTAAAGATTTCTTAACTTCAACTTCAGGTCCTCAAAAGCCAAAAAAAATCATTTTTGAACAAAAAAAAAACTTTTTTTAAAATGATCGATAACAATACTCTCTACTTCTAGCGAACAGTCAATTGGTTCCACTTTGACAGTTCAAAAATGAGGCCGTTTTGCGAACCACTATTCAGCACCCAGGTTAAAATTAAACAGAACTTAGAAAAAAATCTGACATGTTTTTAAAATTAGATTTCGAAGATAAAAAATACTGTTCACTTAATTTTAGACAGAACAAAGCTTATTTCTTTTTGAAATTTTAATTTTCAAGTTAAATAGTAGTGAAATTTTTACTAAAGTAAAAAAATATTACTTAATTTTGCTAGTTCTTAAGGGGAGATTAACTTTGCCACATAGGGTTATTTTTTCACTGTTTGATTTTTTATAATTTTTGTATTTAAGATATCGTAAAACCCTTTCAATCAATTGTTGTACACATCATGGAGAATGTTTGGTGAAAATATGAACATTTTTGGGGGTCATCCATAGAAACTGGGTGGTCGATAAACGACGTACTTTTGGTATTTTGATATTAACTCGTATCCAATCCGTTCAAATATAGGCAATATGGGTATCAAACTTCATGATTTTGAATGGCCCATTCAGACAAGATGATTTGAGGTCAATTTTTGGACCATGGCCACCTCGGAACCGTTTCTTGGTACCCCCGGGGAACCTATGAAGTGGCCAATATCATATCAAAGCAAAACCCATCAATATGGGTATCAAAATTCTTCATTTTGTCAATAAATCTCAAAAATGGTCTTCCAAAATATTTTCTGTCCACTGGCCACTCCGGAACCGGTTCCGGATTTCCGGAACTGAAAAATGTAAACAATTCTTCAAATGGTTCATATCAAGCTTTTCAATTGAAAATTTATAAAATTTACTTAAAAAGTCATTATAGTTGAAATATTGTTTGAAGAAAAAAATGATATGAGAAAATTTATAGATATCAAGAATTTCACACTGTTCGCGGACGGTCATCAAATTTCACTAACCCTGTATTAGTAATTGAACCCATGTATTTTCACTCGCTTAATTCTACAGTAGATCTTTGAATTATTTTTATTCCTGTTTGAGTTTGATAAAATATTAAAAAAAATCGTTACACGGGATACGGGATCTCGCGGAAAAAGAAAAATTTCGCGGATTTCACGCTGTCCGCGAAATCGTGAAATTTCACTAACCCTATTTATCACCATCGTGTTCCCCGGACAATTTTACATAAAAATCAATGTAGACCTCGACCTAGTTCGAATGAACTATTGACGAGATACAGCGATTTTACTGAAAAAAGTTTGATTTTACATGGTGTACTTTTCAACAAAAAGGGATGAATCCCGCATAGTTCGGTTTTTATATGTGAGAAACTTATTTCGGATATGAATTCATAAGACAAAGTGCAGCACAAAATCAAACTTTTTTCAGTAAAATCGCTGTATCTCGTCAATAGTTCATTTTAGTTTGAGGTCTACATTGATTATTGATTGATAAAATAAAACAAATAAAAATATAAGGAATTCCTTGGACAATTTTCTATAAAATGCAACCTGTAGAAAGTCTTTTGCTTAAATAGTTGTCAAAAAAGAGAGCGGTGCCAAAAATAGAGGGATGGTCCAATCGACACCAAACCAAATCGGTGAAGGTCGAGTCCAAAAGTGTACTCAGTTGACCTGGAATGACCCTTATATTAATTATAATTATAACAAACATTGAATCTGAAAAAAACTACAGATTAAATTTTCCGTTGTTTTGTGTTCTTTAGTGTATTTGTTTAGGATTGGACTTTAAATTTCACTAAAACTTTCAAAACAAGTAAACAAATTTATCTGGTTTTTTTTATGTTTGCAATCTTCTTTCTTATTTTGTTTTTTTTGTATTTTTTAATTTGAATGCTTCAAAAAATCTTTTGCAGGGAAATTTATGAAAAAAATCACAGAATTTAAAAACAAACTAAATTCATCCTACAATTTTCTCGAGACTTCCTTCCAGCCCCGCAAAAGACCCTCGCAGAGAGCACCAGCAGGTTTCTGGCCTCGTCCGTCCAGTGGGAACTCCCGAACACCGGAGATCCAGAAAGGGATAATGGTTTTTGTGCTCCCTTTCGATTTCCGGCGGCGAGGGGCAAAAGTTTGGCCTGTGGTTGAGGTGGGAAGGTTCGATCGTTTTCGACATTTTTTACTCTTTCGTTTTTTCCTCTGACGGTTTGGGATTTGTCTATCTTTCGGAACATTCCCTGTGACATGACTTGGTTTGAAAGTGGTGGGGGGTGAGGGAGTGTAGGCGATGGGGATGAAGAGAACACACCGTCGGTAATAAATGTTTACAATTGGTTGGACGATTTTGGAGGCGGTTTTCTTGATGAAAACTTCCGGAGGGGTGGAGCGTTGTGCGAGTTCGTTCGAGGGGAGGGCCAATTTTGTGGGACAACGATTTTCCTGATGTCCCCGGGTGGTGCTCGGGGACAGAATGTTCGACAGTGTCTCGAGCAGGGACCCGAAGCAGGTTCATGTCAGTGTTTTCGTTCAGGGAAATGTAGCACTGAGGTGTGCTGGGAATTCTTTTGACAATGTTTGAGGTTGTGACCGTAATTGGATGTGTCACAGTGGCTTGAATTGGGTTCAAGTTTTATTTGCGAATTGTTATAACTCTCGATCTACCTTCAACTCTAACCAGCTACAAATTTCAAGATTTTCAGCTTTAGCTCCTTAGCACTAGCTCTTAGCTTTAGTTATAGCTCTAGCTCTAGTTCTATAGGGACGTGGCGTTACATCGTGCTGCCATCTGGTGTGTGGAAAAGTGCTGAGTCATCGTCTAAAAATAGACGGCGTCCTATCTCGCCCAGCAAAATGAAGTCGATAAAGTAGTCGGTTTCGATGAGAAAAAGTGGAAAACGTGGTCTAAAAATAGCGACGCCATCCCCCTATTGCTCCAGCTCTCTAGCTTTAGCTCATTTTATTAAGATCTTTAGCTCTAGCTTTCTAGCACTACCATCTTCTTAGTCAGTACCCTCTGCATTATTGCTTCAGCAGGTTTGTACTCGTTGAGAGCGCTAGTCTAGCTCTAGTTGTTTTGCACCTGATTGCCTCCTTGCCCCCCTGTTCTTATCTCTCTATCACGAGATCTCTTACTCTTGCTCTCCAGATTTATCGCTAGCTCTCTAGCTTCTATTTTGCTCTAGATCTAGCATTAGCTCTAGCTCTCCAGTTCTGGTTCTCTAGCTTTAAGATCTTTAGCTATGGCTCTTTTGCTTTTAAAATCTCAAGCTATAGCCTTCTTATTGTAACATTCTAGCTTTTCAACGTTTTTTATAGATCTCTAGCTCTTTAACTCTAGTTCTCTAGAGCAACTCTCTACGAAATCTACCGATTTCGATCATTTTTATTTTTTGTATTTTTTTATTTGACTTAAACTTTGTTTCCATATGACCAAATAAGATATTTTGCGTCATTCGTTCACCCATACAAGTCTCCATACAATTTTGGCTGCTGTCCATACAAAAATGGTATGTAAATATTCAAACAACTGTAACTTTTGAGTGAATTTTCTGATCAATTTGGTGTCTTCGGAAAAGTTGTAGGTATTGTTGAGGACTTTTGAGAAAAAATAGGCACACGGAAAAAAAAATTTGCAGATTTTTTAATCAACTTTTTTTTCACTAAAACTCAATTTCCCAAAATACGTATTTTTTGATTTTCGAGATTTTTTGATATGTTTTAATCTAATCGTAACTTAACCTTAAAATTTAATTTTTAAACATAAAAAAAAGAAAAATCCCATAGAAGTGGCGTGTATTTTTCTTTCAGCGTATTTTTTCAAACAGTCCGTCCAATTTCCTACAAGTTTGTCTTTGACCCCTTTTTGGTACGATGCAACGCCTTCGAGATACAGTCATTTTTAAATTACAGAATACAAAAATATCTAAATAACTTACACCCTTCTCAAATGTCATTTTCGAGTACAATTGGCTCCATATACACAAAAATGGCCTATGTAGCCCTTCTTACTTGACGTGAACTGTCACTTGAGCAAAAGGGATAGACTGCTTGTTTACAAATGCAGATTCGCCCTATTGAACTGTTACTACGGACATGTCTAAAACGTTTCATTGAAATCGGAGAGGGTCGGGTACAAAAGTACCAGAAAAATTCTTGATTTGAGATGGAATTGCTCTATAACAATGTTATACAATGTTATAGAGCAGACAATTACAAAAATTTTGTTATATAAACATAAGTGGTTTTCTTATAAACGTCACGAGTTATCACGATTTTACTAATTTCGTGTGAGTTTGTAGAGAATTACCCACTTGCCATCTGTCGGTGGATTCGCGCAACTCACGAAAACTGTCATCTTAGGGTACGGCTGAATAAAGTTCATTACACTTAATTAATGTTTAAGCTGTCAATAAATAACATTTTAAATTTTATTATTTTATTTAAAAAAAATTACCAAGAATTTAAGCTGAATGTAAAATAAATTTAACAGAAAAAAATACATTTTTTCTTAATTCAGAATTGTACAAGTGACTTAAAAATGTATAATTTACTGGGGAATCACAAAATAATAGTTATCAGGATATTAAAAACTCAAACTTCCCTAACAATAATTCAAAATATAGAGAAGACTTAACCTTTTGTTACATCCCGTTAAATATGCAATAAATGTAAATATGTATGAATGAAAGTCTATTCAAAACATGAATACAACATTGGAATGCTCCTCAATTTTCACATTCGCAACAAATTTAATGGACAAATTTAAAATGACATGAAAAGGAGTGGAAAAAACATCCATGTCGAAATAATAGCCCAACAACGCGACCAAACAAAAGTGTCGACATTCAGCGAATGAAAAAAGAACCCTTCTGAAGGGAAAATTTGACGCAAAAATGATGATGAGATTGCACACCAACCCTGTCAGAACACACACACACACATGCTAAAAAATAAAAAGGCGAAAAAATGTAAATTTCGAGGGCGAAGGATAAGTGACAGCATCCTATCTGTTCTCTCACTCTCTCTTTCTCTCTCAGTATAGGGTTGTTTCTTCCCCCCTTCCCTTGAGAGAGCGGTGGGTGCGATGGATTGTGGCTGAATAAGCAAAATAAATGTTCGATCAACGACGGCTCCTCCACTTTCCCGAGAGGGGGTGGTGGTCGTGGTGGCAGAATTGCCTGAAGGTTTTCATCGACAAGCTCATTTGACGCAAATAGGCTGAAGAATATGTTGTGGCTCTCGGGTGGAACACGATTTTTCACGTGTGGTTACACTTTTTTTTTTCAAGGGGAGCGGGAACGCTTGTGTCACACACACTCTGGGGACTCGGGACTGCCATATGAAACCGTAATTTTAGCTGATGGAGGGACTGCCAATTAGGGTGAAGTGCTTTTTTTGTGTAGATTCATGAAAATAAGTTGAACTATTTTTTAAACAAATTTTATAAAATTTAGATTCAAAAAACGAAGCATTGATAACATTTCTGAATCAACAAAGTGACTGTAAAAGCTTTTCCATTAACTTTGACCTGATTTTACTCGTCAAACTCAAACATTTCATATGTCTATCGAACACTGCTAATCGAATCGCCATATTTCGAAATTCAGTAGCATAAATTATTCCCCAAACACAGTCATCGAACCGCTGAATATATTATATCATTTTAATAGCTCGATCCCGCCGAAACGTGTCAAAAGCCCTGTCACAGCGAACAAGCTTTTTTGTTCAGAAGCTTTTAATCCGAATGTCGCAGGTTCCAATTTTACTCGCCCCCCCCCCCCTCGCCACCCAGAGAGAGTGGTCAACGACGCTGCGATTAAGTCATTCCAGCTACACGCCTTAGACGTGTGGTCTTCTGACGATGCCGCCGCCGAACTTTTTAACCCATCAGAAGCAGTGGCGGAGGCCCTTCTTGCATAATCGATTACCCCTTCTCTTGGTTTTCTGTCATTGAGTTGCCAAATCGATTGGCACTGTTAAAAGTGTCGCCAGAGTTTTGAAATGTTTTCACGGGATTACTCGACTTTTGAAGGGCCACACGACCGTTTTTAAAACTTTGGAGGACCCAAAACATCCCAAAAGTGATCCACATAGCTCATATTGTTATCAAAGGGTCCCAGGAACATCACTGAATATGAACCATAATCGGAATCTTGGTAGAATCATGTTGTTACGGCGGTAGACTCCAAGATCTGTATTCCAGGACATTTTGGAGGACCTAGATCATCCCAAAAGTGATCCACATAGCTCATAGTGTTGCCAAAGGGTCCCAGGGACATCACTGAATATGAAACATAATCGGAATCTTGGTAGAATCATGTTGTTACGGCGGTAGGCTCCAAGATCTGTATTCCAGGACACTTTGGAGGACCCAGAACATTCCAAAAGTTATCCACATAGATCATAGTCTTGCCAAAGGGTTCCAGGGTCATAACTGAATATGAACCATAGTCGTAAACTAGGTAGAATCTTGTTGTTACGGCGGTAGACTCCAAGATCTGTATTCCAGGACATTTTGGAGGACCTAGATCATCCCAAAAGTGATCCACATAGATCATAGTGTTACCAAAGGGTCCCAGGGACATTACTAAATATGAACCTTAATCGTATTCTTGGTAGAATCGTGCTGTTACGGCGGTAGACTCCAAGATCTGGAGGACCCAGAACATCCCAAAAGTTATCCACATAGCTCATAGTGTTGCCAAAGGGTCCCAGGGTCATAACTGAATATGAACCATAATCGTAAACTTGGTAGAATGTTGTTGTTACGGCGGTAGACTCCAAGACCTGTTTTCCAGGATACTTTGGAGGGCCCCGAACATCCCTAAAGTGATCCACATAGCTCATAGTGTTGCCAAATGGTCCCAGGGACATCACTGAATATGAAACATAATCGAAAATTTGGTAGAATCTTGTTGTTACGGCGGTAGACTCCAAGATCTGTATTCCAGGACATTTTGGAGGACCTAGATCATCCCAAAAGTGATCCACATAGCTCATAGTGTTACCAAAGTGTCCCACGGACATCACTGAATATAAATCATAATCATAAACTTGGTAGATTCGTGCTGTTACGGCGGTAGACTCCAAGATCTGTATTCCAGGAGACTTTGGAGGACCCAGAACATCCCAAAAGTGATCCACATAGCTCATAGTGTTACCAATGAGTGCCAGGGACATCACTGAATATGAACCATAATCGGAATCTTGGTAGAATCATGTTGTTACGGCGGTAGACTCCAAGATCTGTATTTCAGGTCACTTTGGAGGACCCAGAACATCCCAAAAGTGATCCACATAGATCATAGTGTTGTCAAAGGGTCCCAGGGACATCACTGAATATGAAACATAATCTAAATTTTTGTAGAATCTTGTTGTTACGGCGGTAGATTCCAAGATCTGTATTCCAGGACACTTTGGAGGACCAGAACATCCCAAAAATGATCCACATAGCTCATATTGTTGGGTTTCAAACAACCATGGCAACACTGTAAATCGCATCAAATAGCTAAATTGAGCTATTTTTTCTTCTTCTTGATTCGCAATCTTGCTCTCTCAATATATTGTTACGAAGCTCTACAACTCATGACGTCGTTCCCAACTTTTAACATCCACCGATAATCGATTCGATTTCTGCCACGCTACGCAACTCGTCACCACATCGTGGATCTCTTGTTGTGGCACTGCCTGATGAGTGATTTCCAATCTCATCAGTGTGGAGGCCCCACACTAATGACACCTCCCCCCTCCCTCCCCTTGGGGAACACCCCATAATTACAAGGTTTCATCGACCAACAACAGGCAGCGACACGGGGTCCATCAAACAGCTGCTGCCGACCGACTCTCGGCGGGTTTTTTGTTGCTCGTTTGCCCGCCCAATTGAGGCCCGGGAAGAGATTTCAATTTGGAGCACTCCCCTGCTGCTATCGACAAGTCTTCATCCTGAGCCGTGCGCCACATGTGGCCATCCGGTGGTCGGTGGCAAAAAAAAGCGCACGACAAGCTCAGATACATTGTGTTTCGAGGAATATTACGTGGTTCTAGGGGATTCTTAAACTAGAGGAATCGTGAAGGAAAAGTGCCGAAGGTTTCAACTCGATCCGACTTATTTGGGAGAAGTTATAGGCTGACCAGAATTTAAACGCCTAAAGGTAGGCAAAAAACGCAAATTGAATTTTTATTGTTAGAAGAAAAACTCAGTTATCATCAAAAACTACAATTGTCTTCCAATCTTCAAACTAAATTTGGTTATTTTTTTTAGGTTCAAGTTCAAGATAAGTTTTTATCAAATTTCTAAAATAACAGTTTAAACTAATTAATCGCCTAAAGGTAGGCAATCCCTACAAAAAAAAACTTCAAATCGGAGAACCACTGCAATTTCCAACCAGGGAAAAGGTCCAAATAAATCCGAGCCTACAACTGGGCGCAATCCGGAAAAAAGCCCGGCAGCCCGCACCCAGACGGAAAGTAATTAGCAATAAATTTTAATGGCGAATTAAACACATCAAACTGTAATTAAATTTCATAAATTTACTTTGCACGCGTACACAGTTACACACACACACACACTCGTACAGAGAGTTGCATTTGTAGTTAGAGGGAGGAGCGGTTCGGTTAGAACGACCGACCTTTTGCATCGTCGTCCCGAATCGACAGGGGAAACGACTGCATCGAGAGTTCGCAAGTCCTTTGGTGGTTGAGTTCAGGGTTGCACCTCAAGTACGGACTTCAAAGTTTAGTGAGGTAGGAAGTTTTTAGGCTCTTGATCGCAATTCAGGTGAGTTCAAATGTAATAATAATTAATTGAGAAGGGGATTTCTAGTGAGGATCTAGTCAAGGTTGATCAACTACACCTCTATTACGGACTTCAAAGTTAAGTAAGCAAAACAGTTTTTTGAAGACTGTCGAAAATTCAGGTAAGTACAAGGTTATGAATAAGTGTGATGTCTTTAATGGATAATTCGAAATTCAGGTAAGTACAAATTCTGTCAAAACTGTCAACATCTGTCAAAACTGTCAAAGTTTCGGAAATGATCTGTAAAAAAAACATGATTACAAATCGTTTTTTGCTTCTTCAGGACGTTCAACCCTGCCCGTTCCGTCAGAGGGGGAAGTGCAACCAAATCAGAACAAGTGCTGCAAGCGAACGTTTCGAAAATGACATTATTTACGAACGGAACAGCGCGCGTTGAATGTCCTGAAAGGACCCGTTCCAAACCATCACCAAAGTGCTGCGTGCCATTTGGCGTCGGACTGCGAAAAGTGACGGCAATTTGCTGCGTGGTTCGGTTTTGTCTGGACCGGACGCTTAACAGTGTAGAAGCATCCCGGAATGGCCGGAAATTGCGTTGTTGGTGGAGGGCGGGACGATGGAAATTGACGGGTTTTTTCGGTACTTACTATTTGGGATTTTGAATAAGGTTGTTGGAGACTTACCTGAAAGAAAAGGGAAAAATTCTGTTAGAAACATGTCAACCTTTTAAAGATTCTTGGAAACAATCAAAAGTGAAACATCTGACACGTGTACCGATTTCCCAAGATTCGCCGTCAACATGGTGACAAATCATCCCCACATGAATTGGCAACTCTGTGTCATATCGTGTCCCCTTAATTCCTCCTCGTCATCCTGACCACACATCGTAGCTACAGAAATCGGGATCATCAGGCCAAGGACTCTTTCAAACCGCAATTAAGGACACATAATTCAGACAGGTCATCACGACAAAATGGTCACACCCTAATCGTGTGTGTGTGTGGGCTCGATGCCATGAATAATGATGGCCGGCGAAGCCGGGTTGTGCAAGGATGGCCACTGCTGGACATGACCAAAGTTTTCCTCCAAGTCATGTTCCACCTTTAACAGACGGGAGCGCAACGAATTTGTGCGGAAATAGGAGGCGCTACAAGGTGACTGCTTGCTTCAAGAAATAAAAATCGAAAATGACATTGGTTTAAGGGTGCACTTTAGAGCACTGTAGTGGACCATTTACTATGACCATTGTATTGCTTTTGGCAACCAAAATCGTAATAAACAAAAAAAAACGCAAACATGAAGAATAGTCGTCACCCTGCCACTACATTATATTGACATCGAGACGGACATTCGGCGAAATGAAATAAAATTCCCCGGAGATTCGAACGGGAAAGCGAAAACTTCTTTAGCTATGCCGGAGTCCCCTTCTGGAATGGATCTTCCAAATTAAATCTTGCCATTTCGTTCGAGACTCTGAACTTGTTTTCCCTAGCACCCACACCCACATTTTGCGAGAAGCTCTCACAGAGGCTCGTTATCCTTGATTCAATCATAGCCGAGCTGCAAAAAACCCGAGAAACGAGCGAGGTGTGACGGAAGACTTTTGTACACGGGACACTTTTTTTTGGGAAAAGTATTCGATACACACATTTTCCTCCGGAAAACTTTATCGGGCCAATCAAGCGTTTGCCGTGAGAAGGAGTTTGACACACTTGGCACCGATTGACAGATTGAGTTGAAGTGGGGATTGCTGGTCAGGTTAACGAGTTGTTTGCTTAAGATTTGACGGGAAGAACTAGTAGTCTGAATTTTGAAATCGATGGACAGCCTGAGTTTGAATTTTGGGTGGATGCCAAAAGGTTCAGAATTTGATGATTTTTTAAAAAAATAATAAAAGAATACAAAATTTAGGATGTTTGTATTCAGAAGAAATGGGATGTGGTAACCCTGTCTACAGTTACAATTGATTATTTTTCGATAATAGATCCTAGAACCAGTTCCGGATACCCTGAAAGAGGCCAAATTGCACAAAAGTAAGTTTTTGTTTGGCCATTAGGGTGACCTACGCCGTGTTAGGGTGGTCCGAAAAATGACAATTTTCGTCGATTTTCGCAAAAACCATTTTTTTTTCAAAAAATCATATCTCCATTACATCCGATTTTAGCTGTCTAAGACGCAAAAGAAAGGGGAAAAATAGTAAGAAGTTCCAAAAATCTAGCTTAACATTCGAAAAGGTCGTATGAAAACTTAAAATGCTGGTTTGAAGGTCTCGGGACCAAAGAGCCTATGCCTAAAAATGTGTTTTCAGATTCCTCGGAAAATTTTACTTAGCATATAAAAAAATGGTGAAGTTATGTTTTCAATACCCTGAGACACGATTTTTTGAAAATAAAAACTTGGTTTTTCGACGCGCCACGCGCAAAAATGGGAAAATGACGAAAACGGGAAAAATCGCCTTTTTCACTAAAATTGCGATAACTTGAAAATTTCAGCGATGACCTATACATGTTAGGGTACCAAAAGTTGCGTATTTCAATTACAAAATAAAGTATTTTTGAAAATACTCCAACAAACAAACAAACGAACGAAGTGACGAAGTGAAATTTAGTATGAATATTCCTAAAAAAGATATTTGTTTGTGAAATACTCAAATTTCAATGAAAAATACAACATTTCAAAATTATGGTCTTTTTGTGAAATTTCAGTACTTTACAAAAAAAAATCCTGACATAAAAATTTCAAAATATTGCAAGTACTTTTCGATTGCACAATAAAGTTTACTTTAAAAAGAGGTAAAATATTTTAAGTACGAGGTTTCAATTTTAATAAAAATCACTATTAAAAAAAATCATAACATCGGCAAAATTTTGGTCCATACATCCATACATGCGGGTTTTTGTCCACTAAAAGATATCAAAAAATTGAAAAATACGGAATTTTGGAATTGAATTTTTGTGAAAATAATTAAGAGCGAGTTTTTCACCAATGTGTAACAGGTCGTATCGAGGTGCTCCGATTTGGATGAAACTTTCAGCGTTTGTTTGTCTATGCATGAGATGAACTCATGCCAAATATGAGTCCTCTACGACAAAGGGAAGTGGGGTAAAACGGGCTTTGAAGTTTGAGGTCAAAAAAACATTAAAAAAATCTTAAAATTGCTCGCATTTCCGTAAAACTTCATCAATTCCAACTCTCTTAGATGCATTCGAAAGGTCTTTTGAAGCACTTCAAAATGTGCCATAGACATCCAGGATTGGTTTGACTTTTTCTCTTAGCTTTTGCAAATTACTGTCAAAAATAGATTTTTTCAAAACCTTAATATCTTTTTCCAACAGGCTTTAACACCCATACTCCTATAGGTCAAAAGATAGGCAATTTCATGGACTATAAGCCTATGGTATTAACTTTTTGGCCAATCGCAGTTTTTCTCATAGTTTTTCGATTTTTCTACAACAAACAATTTACAACGTTAGTTTTTGCCCTGTAGGCCAAGAAGACGGCACTTTTTGGTCTCAATTTTGTCATATTCGGCATCCTCGGACAATTTCACGTAAATTAGAAGTATTGGAGTTGTAAATTTGATTGGTAAAAATGCCATTTAGAATGAATTAAAATATTTTTTAACAATTTGTTGGATTCGGGGTAAAACAGGTTTTCGCCTACTTGATACAGCATTTGACGTATTGATCATAGGGTAAATAAAATCTATTTCTTTTTTCAAAAATGTTTTATTTAATTATTTTTTAAATCAAAATTACAATTCCAATACTTTTAACTTACGTGAAATTGTCCGAGGATTCCGAATATGACAAAATTGAGACCAAAAAGTGCCGCTATGGAGGCCTACAGGGCAAAAACTAACGTTGTAAATTGTTTGTTGTAGAAAAATCGAAAAACTATGAGAAAAACTGCGATTGGCCAAAAAGTTAATACCATAGGCTTATAGTCCATGAAATTGCCTATCTTTTGACCTATAGGAGTATGGGTGTTGGAGGCTGTTGGAAAAAGATATTAAGGTTTTGAAAAAAATCTATTTTTGACAGTAATTTGCAAAAGCTAAGAGAAAAAGTCAAACCAATCCTGGATGTCTATGGCACATTTTGAAGTGCTTCAGAAGACCTTTCGAATGCATCTAAGAGAGTTGGAATTGATGAAGTTTTACGGAAATGCGAGCAATTTTAAGATGTTTTATGTTTTTTTGACCTCAAACTTCAAAGCCCGTTTTACCCCACTTCCCTTTGTCGTAGAGGGCTCATATTTGGCATGAGTTTATCTCATGCATAGACAAACAAACGCTGAAAGTTTCATCCAAATCGGAGCACCTCGATACTACCTCTAGAACAAACCGAGCAATTTTTACAAATACTGCCTCTTAATTTAAAATCATTTTTTTCCTGTACCTATTTTTTGAATAGTTCTCATCAATACCTACAACTTTTCCAAAGACTTGGTGTCAATAAAAAGATTCCTTAAAAAATTACAGATTTTCGAATATTTACGAAACAGTTTTGTGTGAACAGCTGTCAAAATTGATTAACAGATAAAATCCATTTCCGGTTTTAGTAGATAATAGCTCATTTGCAAATTTATCAAATTTGAGTATTTTTGAAAAATACGGAAATTATTAAAAAATGAGCTTTCACAAAAAAAGTAAATTTAAAATACATTTTAAAGTTTTCTCTTTATATGAAAATTGAACAAATTTTAGTATTTTTGAAAAAAAAATACGCTGGTTTGTAAAAAAACGGTATTTCAAAAAAAATATCTAGTGTTATCCAGAAATGGTATTTTGTGAAAATTATACCATTTTACAGGAAACAAACACTAATAAAAGTGAAAAAAGAAGACAAAATGTTGCTTTGTTTGACACAAAAATGGCAAATTAGGCTGCTGCAAATATTTTACAAAGTTTTTATTTTTCATTTTTTTGTTTGTGTTTTTCCGAGTTTGCGATTTTTTTAAAAAAAAGAGGTGTATGTATTGCTACAATATGTTTCTTTACTTTTCTTGTAAGCACAATTATGGCTTTTAGCATGAGAAAAAAATAATTAGAATTATGACAGTTATTGAAATAGGTCACAATTATAAACCCCTAAAAGATACAGCGGTACAAATTTTAACCTAGAGACATGTTTTTGTGGAAGTCCCTCTTATTATTTTTTTTATTATTGAAATGAATTTTAGTTATCTTCCTGAAGCGCATTAAATTTACGACCTAACACAGAAAAAGCTTAAAATTTACTCGAAAAATTAACGTTACCTGCTAAAACTACCTTCATATCGACTCAGAATCAAACTCTTAGCAATTTTTTCCAAAAAAAAGTTGTCCCTCAAATATCTCGGAACAGGCTGAATGGATTTATGCCGAATTTGTTCCATTCGGTCCGGTTTAGGGTCTCATAAGTCCCTATTGAAAATAATCAGGGTTGATAAAGCGCTCTAAAAGCACAAAACAATAAAAAGCACAAACAGGCAGCTTTTGCAATTTGTTTTGAGAAGAAGACATCAAGGACACAGTTTAAAAAAAATCATGGTAATATTAAATCTGGGAAGGGGTACAATTTTATGTCAAAAAAATGTGTAATTTTGCTTCTGAAAATTCGTAATTTTACCACTTTTCTGGTATAATGCCACTTTTTCAGTCTTAATTGAGGTGAAATTACACCATAAAAACGGTAATATTCACGCTTCCAAAATTACAACTCCGAAATTTACAAAAAAAACGTTACTTAATCCACCTTAAGCTGGTTGGTGCCTTCCTCACATTCATAAAGTCAATACATTCAGTAAAATTAGCAACATTCCCCCCCAAGTAGCAAGAAAAACATCGCTTTTTATTTTTTTGTTGAACAATTGCTGCACAAGCGTTTTTGTACGTTAATTATTGAACTAGTGTCAAAACAATTTGTAATTTGTTCAAATTTTGATCAAAAAACCATTGTTAAACATGGTTGTGTAACATAAATGCCAAATCTAGCAACGGATTACGAAAAGTTCATTTTGAAGTTTATTCTGACTTAAATGAAACATGCTTGTAGAACTCGGAGAGCAAAATGACATTTGCAGACATGATGTTTCATTTCAGTTTGCTAAACATGATAGCATAGTAGATTTGACCTTTGGCTTCGGCTGGGATTTCTCGTAAACAAGTTGTTAATGTATAGTTTGCCTTCGTGTTTTGAAAACCGAGAAAGAACATGTTGACGAAACAAGCACAGATAGTTCTAAAAATAGAAACAGCTTATGTTCAAGGAAAGTTTTAGCAAACTGTTAGTGAACTTGGTAAAAACTAGATGACCGCAGACTTCTAATTGACGTTTAGGCCAGCTCATCCAACATAACCCCTCGTGGAAAGATGCAGACGCGCGCCCGGACTTGACATTTGGAGTGATCGAGGGTTCGATACTTGCCGTGAGGATTCTTCATCAAAAAGGAAAACTGAAAATGCAGCCAATGGGGGAAACAGCAGCAGAGTATATAGCAGCAAGCGATGTTGATTAGTATTCAAAAATTGAAAAAAAATATCTCCAAAAGCATAATAATGAAATTGAATGATTTTTTTTGCTGATATTTTTATTATCCATCGTATCCCTATCAAAACTGATAAATCACAAAACTAGTAGTTAAAGTATCGTAAAGTGACATTACTTACAAATAAAGTTTAAAATAAAGATAAATATATTTAAAGCGAATACTTGGGACGTATACTATGAAAAGCCTCTTTAAATTTATATTCTGCCATGATATGTTCTTGGACGGTCCTCAAAACGTTTTCCTAACTCACTTCTGAATCTTAAAGGCAGGATGTTGTTGAACGGTTCTAACAACGTTCACCAAACCCAATTCAGAATCTTATAGTCAAGAGTTCTTATGACATGTTTAACAAACGTTCTCTATGCAAGGATGATTTCCATTTGCAAAACTAACTTAAACCGCGCACATTTCTGACGGATGAAGAGAAGTTCAACAACAGAAAAACGTGCGCTTTTTCCAGCGTTCAAGGGTCCTCAGGGACGTTGGGAAAACATTGTAAACGAGTTCAACAAGCAGTTCGGAAATCTCTTGGCGAATAAAGTGTGCTACTTGGGCCCTTAACATGTTTGACAAATCAACTTCATTACTCATTTCCTTTGATAGGTTTCGCAGTCCTTCAATATTTCTGGCTATCGGCAAGGTCTGATGAAAAACCTATCCAACGATTGTTCGCATGGAAGATTCAGGCAATATTTCTATCACAATATTTGAAATCCGGCTTCCAAAAAGTGTATAAATAACACTTAAGTGCTAATAACTTTTGATAGGGTTATCAGACCCTCGATGTTTTAGGCTCATTTCAAAGGTCTTTCGATTATCTAACTAACGACAGGTCGCATGATGGACCCGGACATCATTTTTATTGAAATATCTGAGATCCGGCCTCCAAAAAGTGCATAAATAACACTTAAGTGCTAATAACTTTTGATAGGATTGCCAGATCCTGGATGATTTAGACTCATTTGAAAGGTCTTTTTAATACCTTTCTGAAAATGTATACACAGAAAAAAAAGTTGAATTTTGGAATGTTGAAAATTTGGTAGGTTGAATATTACCTCTTTTTTGAGTAATATTACATAAAAAATGTGTAAAAATGTGAACCTGATGAATATTCATCAAAAACTGATGAAAATTCATCATTTCCTGGGGTAAAATTTATCATTTTTTGCCACAAAATCTGTCACCATTTCCTGATGAATATTACCATAATTTTTTTCTGTGTAACATGACAAGGTTTCTTACAAAAACCTTTTTCACAATCTTCCGAACATACGCCAAAATCGTTTTTTAGCATAACTTTTGAAGTACTTAATTAATCTTGCTGATTATAAATAGAGACCTATGGGACCCCAAGACGGATCGAATAAGGCTAATACGGTCAAAATCTGTCCATCCAGTCCGGAGATAATCGAGTGACAATTTTTTTGTCCACCCACCTACACACATCCACACAGACATTTGCTCAGAACAAGATTCTGAGTCGATATGTATACGTGAAGGTGGGTCTACGAGGTCAAATTAATAAGTTCATTTTTCGAGTGATTTTAATAGCCTTAAGGTGAGGAAGGCAAAAATTACTGTGTACCTCAGATTTAAAAAAAAAAAATCAAGGTCTTTTGTTCTAGTGGCTTTAATTGATCCCAAATGCAAATAAAAAAAACTTCCAAGGATTATAGCCAACAGTAGCCAACCATACACCCAGAACTGGGCATCGGTATTTGAGAAGATAAAGAGCATGGTTCGGTAGTAAAATGGCACTGTGGACGGACGGAGAGGATAAATCCCGAATTTACCGAGAGTACTTTACTCATGGGTTCTTTTTCCAAAAAGTTCACCCTTCAAAAAAATGTGACGATAACGAGACTCGAACCCGAGACCTTCGGCATACTGAACTGCGCCTTTGCCGTGTCGGCCACCACAGTTCGGTGATTAAGTGACGGTCATTTCTTTATATAAGCCACCCAATGGGATGAACTGTATTAACGAACGAATGAACACGATTCGTTGTTGTTGTAGCACGAGAGGTCTTTACTCTCGCCAAACAGTACTTTCCTCTCGTTTCTTTTCGAAAGGACTATCCGCATGGACTTTAACTTTGGGTGCAGCAACTCTAGATTGAACAAACAAACCATCCCACCTACACTCACAGTAGTGTTGTGACGGAAAAGAAAACACCGACCAGAGAGGCCGACGGCGGCGATAATTATGTTAAATCACTTAATTACGCTAATTACGCGCCAGGCTCAAGAGTTGCTGCCGAAGGCGATTCTTTGTCGAAGGTTGGTGATTTGTGTGCAAGATCAGTTTCGCCAGAGGCAACTGTAAATATAGACTACAGTAGAAGCTCGATGGTTTGACAGTTACGGATTTTTATTTGACGACTAGTCTTATATTTTGATTGACAAAAAATAACTTTATTGACAGTAAAAATCATCCAGCTTGCCTACTTGTAGGACAAACCACCCTCCACGGCCGTCCCACCTTCTACTCCGTGGGCCCGAACAGCTGAGCACAGGGGTGCACAATCTGTCATTTTTGCCGTTCATGTGGCCGGCCCCTCTATTGTCACCATCATTAGCCTCATGACGGTCGATTTGTGACGGTGCAGACCCTCAGCCTCTCCGTGAAGAAGAAACTCCGGGAACATCTGCCCAATTTGGCCAACTGTTTTGCCAGGGTGCCATATAATTTATGAACTTTTCGGTGTCATTTATTTCGGGGGTTCCTCGCGCTCTCTCTCTCTGTCTCTCTGTTTTTCTTCGTTGAGGCAAATTTGGTCGCCCGGATGAACGGGAACTCGATAATTGGATTATTTAGGAGGTTGTTGTTAAGGTTAGGGAGGAAGTGCTCGTTTTTTTGTTATTGTTGCTCGGCTTCTTCTCAGTGTATGTTGTACCTGTTTTGGGCGCCGGGATAAAATGATACGGAAAGCTGGGAGACTCCCGGGAGACAGTTAACGAGCATCGTGTTTTGGGATTTAGGGTTGATTGGAAATTGCTTTATGGATTTGGAAAGATTAAAGGGACTCTGGCAGGTCGTGATCGTTCTGGAGATTTTGTAGATTGAATTGCTACAGATGCCTTCTGAGCTAAATGCTATTGAAAGACGAAAGCCTAAGAATTTTTGAAAGCGATTTAGAATAATTTGACGACGTGCCTCTCAAAATGCAGTGCTAAGAGAAGGATCTTGCAATGTAGGTATACAAGTCCAACTTTGTTTTGTCTGTGTGCCATTCGGAGAGCGATGCCTAGAAGAGAAACATTCTTGGTTGGGTTGTACAATTATTTGTCGAAATACCTTCCAAGCTCCGATGCTAAGAGATGAAACTTGTTCATTAAATTTTAACAAAATGTGAGCCACTACAATCGTACGCCGTTATCAATGGGAAAAGACAATCAAATCAATACAAAAGAACACAAGCCACAAGCACAGCGAATAATTATACAAAAGCGACAACGATGTCGTAATGTATGCATCGATTGATGGACACTTCTGGATACTACCCCGGGGAGCATCTGTTCAAATCACGAGCGTGACAACATGACAATTTCTACCAGCTGGAGGCAGATGATGGCTGTGAGCTTGAAATCAATCAACTAATGAATTCTTGGAAATAAGTTAATTCAAAAAGGGAAAAAAATAATAACGAACACAAAATTATGATGACTTTTGACAAACTACCTTAGCTGGTTATGAACTTATCTTCAGCGATGTCGACAGGTTGCCACCACCCTCGTGTCCAAAACTAACCTCTCTATCTTTAACGACATGAACAACCACATCCCTCCGGTTATAAAGATATCCAAATATGGTCCATCAAAAATAGTCGCGAGCCACTAAACGGTTTTGGAAGCACGGAAAAAAATCACCAAAGAAAAAATGCTAAACCAAAGCCATGAACCGTGAACTGCTGCACCTATCAAACCCACAGCAGCTTCTTTCCGTGCATCGCAGGTCATCGTCATAAACCGTCAAACCACTTTTACGACCTCTTCAACCGGCGACTAAACTCACTAAGAATGACATTCGACGATTATTTGGAAGGCATAATAATCGTAAAACTTCAACGGATCTTGCCCATGATCCACCCCCAAAGAAGTGAACAATCATAAACTTCCGGATGCTAGTTATGAATTCTGAACCAAGGAACTTCCCGAAAAACTTGCCCTCCCCAACTACATCAATCAAACGGAGAAGACAAACGATCTCCCCCCCCCCCCCCCACCGTCCTCGAAGTAGTCGGCCTTAATTTATCATCCCAAGTTGAACCTCGGTGAGCATTAGTTGCGGCGACGCGATCATCTTGGACACTTGGAGATCGCGCTGAAGCGTGAACTGAGTAACTGCTACCAGATGTGGTGGGGGATCTACTCGGTGATTTATGAAGTTTTAAATGTGGCTAATGGATGGCGGTTGGATTTTTTTGGGAGGGGAGACGGAGATGTCACTCTTGTCGACAGGGAAAGGATTACTCATTTGAGTTTGAACATTAGAAATCAAAATGTCAAAAATGTCAAAAATGTCAAAAATGTCAAAAATGTCAAAAATGTCAAAAATGTCAAAAATGTCAAAAATGTCAAAAATGTCAAAAATGACAAAAATGTCAAAAATGTCAAAAATGTCAAAAATGTCAAAAATGTCAAAAATGTCAAAAATGTCAAAAATGTCAAAAATGTCAAAAATGACAAAAATGTCAAAAATGTCAAAAATGTCAAAAATGTCAAAAATGTCAAAAATGTCAAAAATGTCAAAAATGTCAAAAATGTCAAAAATGTCAAAAATGTCAAAAATGTCAAAAATGTCAAAAATGTCAAAAATGTCAAAAATGTCAAAAATGTCAAAAATGTCAAAAATGTCAAAAATGTCAAAAATGTCAAAAATGTCAAAAATGTCAAAAATGTCAAAAATGTTAAAAATGTCAAAAATGACAAAAATGTCAAAAATGTCAAAAATGTCAAAAATGTCAAAAATGTCAAAAATGTCAAAAATGTCAAAAATGTCAAAAATGTCAAAAATGTCAAAAATGTCAAAAATGTCAAAAATGTCAAAAATGTCAAAAATGTCAAAAATGTCAAAAATGTCAAAAATGTCAAAAATGTCAAAAATGTCAAAAATGTCAAAAATGTCAAAAATGTCAAAAATGACAAAACTGTCAAAAATGTCAAAAATGTCAAAAATGTCAAAAATGTCAAAAATGTCAAAAATGTCAAAAATGTCATAAAAGTGAAAAATGTCAAAAATTTCCAAAATTTTAAAAATTTTAAAAATTTCAAAAATTTCAAAAATTTCAAAAATTTCAAAAATTTTAAAAATTTCAAAAATTTCAAAAATTTCAAAAATTTCAAAAATTTCAAAAAATTTAAAAATTTAAAAATTTTAAAAATTTTAAAAATTTCAAAAATGTCAAAAATGTCAAAAATGTCAAAAATGTCAAAAATGTCAAAAATGTCAAAAATGTCAAAAATGTCAAAAATGTCAAAAATGTCAAAAATGTCAAAAATGTCAAAAAAGTCAAAAAAGTCAAAAATGTCAAAAAAGTCAAAAATGTCAAAAATGTCAAAAATGTCAAAAATGTCAAAAATGTCAAAAATGTCAAAAATGTCAAAAATGTCAAAAATGACAAAAATGTCAAAAATGTCAAAAATGTCAAAAATGTCAAAAATGTCAAAAATGTCAAAAATGTCAAAAATGTCAAAAATGTCAAAAATGTCAAAAATGTCGAAAATGTCAAAAATGTCAAAAATGTCAAAAATGACAAAAATGTCAAAAATGACAAAAATGTCAAAAATGTCAAAAATGTCAAAAATGTAAAAAATGCCAAAACTAAAAAAAAAATACAAAATTAACAAAACTTATTAAAATTACAATAATTAACAAAACTTATTAAAATTACAAAAATTACAAAAATTACAAAAATAACAAAAATTACAAAAATAACAAAAAAAAAAAACAAAAAATTACAAAAATTACAAAAATTACAAAAATTACAAAAATTACAAAAATTACAAAAATAACAAAAATTACAAAAATTACAAAAATTACACAAATTAAAAAAATTACAAAAATTACAAAAAAATACAAAAATTACAAAAAAATCAAAAATTAAAAAATAGTTTGGACCAAATATTCGATCAGCAATGAAAACTTCATAATCCACCTTCACTGGACTCAAGAATGTGGAGAGTAATTTTCTGTTTAGGTCTGATAATTTTGGTGGCACCAACTCACAACAACTTCATCACCAACGCAATTCCCGAGATCTATTGAAATGTCCGAACAATTCCATCAAAAACTTTGACTTGCAGCGGCAGCTAATTGCATTCCGTTGTCAGTCAACTCGCTTTGAATACAAAATAACAACTTTTTCTTCTATTTCCCCCCAAAAAAGACAACTCGAAAAGTTTTCGAGTTTGGGGCTCGAGGATGACGATGATTATTAAATTATAGTTCGTCGGTGTTGTTGATGTTCTATCACAAAAGGGGTAATCATAATTAGGGCGGATCCGCCCCCCGCGCGCGCGCTATTCCAAAATCATCGTTCCCTGCAGGATAATTCCAACCCAAGACGAAACTTTTCCCCAAAGTTTAAATTGAAATAAAGCTACCCCTCTCTTGAATCATCCCTTTTTGCGAACGTTAATGGAAGGTTTACTTAAGGAAAAATCAACTTTCTGTCCCTCCTTAATGCAGTTGCGAAGAAGAAGACGAATCCCGGGCGATGTCGAGGGTAATTCGGCGTACAAAGAAAGGCAAACTTTGCCTGCCCCGCAAGACCACGCGCTCTGCGAGACAAACGGAACTGGAATTCACAATCAACCACCGACCACGGACGACGTCACCGCGGGAATACGTGAGTTGAGTTGACAATTGACGGAATCTGGACTCTTCCGGTGGAGCGGAAAGATTCTGTACAGTTACTGGATTTGCCGACTTCAAGTCTGTGACATCTGGCAGTTCAGTGGTTCATCACTCGAATCCACAGTTTACAACTTTTTTGCAGATTCATCAACTGCCTGAGCCTCCGAATGGCACAACTCGTCATTAGCGAGAATTGTTAATGCCAGCCAGAAGAACTCGAGACAGAACTGAACTTTACCTCATTCCACAAAAAGTTGACGAAACGGAAAGACGCACGCACGAAGGTGAAATTTCAACCCCTGAATGTATGCTGTGGCTGTGGTTGAGTACGCATTAAAGGTGTGCGTTTATATTTGTACGCGACACGTGTGCTTTGTTGAGAACTCGAGAAGCACCGTTTCCCGTTGCCGCCTTCCTCCTATTAGAAGCACGTGAGTCGAGGGTGGAGCTTAAGGCTGCCAGGAAAAGTACTTCGCACTGCGTAACGTTTTAATGTCAGAAGGTGGAGAGAAACTGTTGAAAATTTCAAATTTTTAAATAAATTTTCAGCTGAAAAAAGTTGACGTCAAATGATTTTCCCCACTTTTTTTATAAATCCAGGAAATCTGAAAATAACATTATTTGATTTAAAATAAGACATAAATTTTAAAAGAGCAATAGGGTGGTCCAAATCTGGACTTTTTTGGGGCTACCCCATGAAATCATTGACCCATCACTAGACTTAATTCCAAATTTGCGCTCATTCTGACCACGGGAACCCCTCCCTCCAATCGCTTAAAGTTTGTATGGGAAAAATCGTCAAAATGTATGGAAAAAAGCAACTGTTTCACTTTTTTACCAGTGGAAGGCGCCATAATTATCCGATTCTTACCATTTCTTAAATGTAGAACCTTCATTAAATTTAGAACAACTTTCCCGAAGACAACATATTTTTGGGATTTTTTCCCGCGAAGTTATTAGCGCCCAAAACTGACCCTTTTTGCGCGGCCAGCTGTAAGGGGCTACCTAACAACGATGTTTATTTCCAATTCGTAGGGGAGTTTGAGGTAATATGGACAGTGGGGGTAATTTGGACACCCCTTTAAAAATCACGTTTTCTTCGGATATAAAGTGAAAACGGCAATTTAAGTGATAAGGCTAGTACTAGTAATGGCCTAGGAGTATGGACAAACCAAAAAGTTGGAATAGGTTAAGTAGTTTTGGTATAATGTGTAAAAGTTTCCAAAGGCCGGTTGGCACTGCCTTAAATTCTAATATTTGAAGGTTAGGAAATAAGGTTTTGCAGGGGTTATATGGCAAAAAAGTGGACATTTTTTGTTTAAGGGGGTTGCTTGGACGATGCCTGAGATATGTACGCATAAAAATTGTGCATTTTATCCATTTTTATCATCAAAAATCGCAATTTATGATAGAATATGCTATGGGGGTAATTTGGACATGGCTTGTGGGGTAATTTAGACATACCTGAAAGTCTACCTGTCAGGCAACAAAAAGTAACTTTCATGGTTGGATGAGTTTTTAAAGGGATTTAGATAAATTTAGTGGGATTTAATATGTCAAAACAATCAAAAATGAATGTGAGCAATGAGAACTTTCAAAAAAACCCTATTTTTTAATTTAGATAAATTTATTCCAATATTCGAATTGATGAAAATCTGATTACTGTACATTTGGCGTTCAACAAGATTCTAATTTTGATTGCTTTAAATTAACTTCTTTGACATTTCTAATTTCTATGCTGGTTTACAATAATATTTAAATTTGAAGGACTACAGAATGTAAAAATTAAAAAAATGATATTTTCAGGCTAATAAATTCTATATAAAGATTGATTTATATAAACATAAATGATACCTTAATCACTAAAAACAAGTATAGTGTGCCTGATCCAGCATCAATGTTTAAATCATTTCAGTATTAATGATAAAATTATGTATACTACACTGAACTATTTGTTATCTTCCTATTGAATTATAGTTCTATCACAAAATCATTATTTAAACCATTGATGAAATATTGTGAGCAACACTTCAAAATATAAAGCAATTACAAAACCAGGTTGAAGGATAAAAAACATGCTCAAAAAATCAAATGTTAAACTTATTCTTCAACATGTGTCCAAATTACCCCACAAAGGTGTTCATATTACCCCACAAGGTATGTCCATATTACCCCACAAGGCATGTCCAAATTACCCCATAGGGGTGTTCATAATACCCCACACAAAAATGTGGGGTAATTTGAACCTTTAACTTGCGATAAAAATGGGTTTTTCATCAAAATTTATCGAAATGAATGACATTTTTCCATCAAATATGGTCTCTATTATCCTCTGTTGTCATCCACATTCCTTTAAAATATCCATACAGCCCGTAACAGAGCAATTTCCTTAGGGTGTCCAAATTACCCCACACTCCCCTACACGCACGTGCTCTCTCTCAGGATCAAACTCTCTCACGAGCTTGCTCGCCTGCCTGCCTGTTTACCAACAAGCGCTCGCTGTTACTCTGCTTGGACTTTTGTCGTCGTCGTCGTTTTCGTTTGCTATCCGCTGCGCTGCGTTCTTGACATGTTTATTATAATGTTGAACTAAAATACCAGGTTTATTTTGATATAAAATTTAATGTAATATGTGATCAACAAAAGATATCATATTATAAGAACGTGTGAGAGAGAATACAAATTTGATGAATTAGTTCATCCATGAATCGTCATCTGTTCTGATCCAAACCTAATTGCAAACGTTTTGGATTTTAATTTATCTGCTTTTGTTACAAGAAATACCATGCAGTTTTTTAGATAAAAAATGAAGGAATTTTCTTTAGATTTTTTTTAAACTGAATCTAAATGAGTATCTTAAAGGAAGGCAACTGCAAGATCTGAAAGTAGTTAACGATTGAGCAGAAAGAGATGTTGCCTGAATCGAAAAATTTACACGTAAAATGACAAAAAATGATAAACAGTTGCAATATTTGAAAGCTTATAGGAAATTGGACGAGCTTTCCGGTAAAAATATTTACGAGACTGAAAAATCAAGTCTGTCATATAGAAATTGCCAAAAACCATTAAAAACCCTATTTTTTCAACATTTGTATTTTTGAAACCTCAGTATCTTCACAAGGATTGGACATAGGACAGTGGTCAATATGGAGACTTTTATGTAAAATTGTCTGAGGAATCGATTCCCGCTATCGGTTTTTGAAAATTTTGACGTTTAGACCACTTTTCAAAAAAACAGCATGAGTAAATGATTTTTGTATTTTTTTTAGGAGAGACATACCATCCTGCATTTTTCATGAGTCTTTTTGTCACATTTTAGGCTATTTTCACAAAAATTTTGAGCGAAAAAAAACGTGACATCACCCTAAAATTTAACTTTTAAACTTAAAAATTGAAAAATCTCATAGAATTGGCGTATATTTTTCATTCAGTGTATTTTTTTTAAAAAGCCCGTCTAATTTCCTACAAGTTTGTCTTTGACCACTTTTTCGTACGATGCAACGGCTTCGAGATACAGTTATTTTTAAATTACAGAATACAACAATATCTAAAAAAATTACGCCCTTCTCAAATGTCATTTTCGAGTGCAATTGACTCCATAAACACACAAATGGCTTATATAGGCCTAGGATAACATGTCTAAAAAGTTTCATTGAAATCGCAGAGGGTCGGGTACAAATGTACCAGAAAAATTCCTGATTTGAGCTGGAATTGCTAAAAAAATATTTGCCACGGCCTTATTTTGTTTTTGTATCAATTTCTGTACACTTATTTTTCGTTCTGTCAACCAAAACGATTTCTTAAAAAAACTAACTTAATCCACCTAACTGGTTGGTGCCTTCCTCACTCTTTACCAACTATTGGTGATTCGATGGGTTTGGACACAAATTTCATCAAGATTTTCTAAAAATCCGCCAAAAAAAACAACAAATATCACTTAAGTGGTCATAACTCGAGACAGGGTTGCCAGATCTTCAATGTTTTGGACTCGTTGGAAAGGTCTTGCGACAACCTAATCAACGGTGGGTTGGATAATGGATCCGGACATAGTTTCAATACATTTAAGTGAGATAAGGCCTCAAAAAAGTACATAAATATCACTTAAGTGGTCCTAACTCGAGACAGGGTTGCCAGATCTTTGATGTTTTGACTTCGTTGGAAAGTTTTTATGATTACCTAACCAACGGTGGGTTGGATTATGGATCCGGACATAGTTTGAATACATTTAAGTGAGATCCGGCCTCGAAAAACTACATAAATATCACTTAAGTGGCCATAACTCGAGACAGGGTTGCCAGATCTTCAATGTTTTGGACTCGTTGGAAAGGTCTTGCGACTACCTAACCAACGATGTATAAAACATGCCGATATTTGAATCGATTACCAGTCACTTATCCAACATCCGGATAAATACAAAACCACATTTTCATACATATCTTTTGAACTGCATATCGAAACTTTATAAAAATCAATAGGTACGTATGGGACTTTAAACCAAATCGAATGAATTTTGGTCACATACACACACACAGACATTTGTTCAGTTTTTGATTCTGAGTCGATAGATATACATGAAGGTGGGTCTACGAGCATTCTGTGAAAAGTTAATTTTTAGAGCAGGATTTCAGCCTTACCTCAGGGAGGAAGGCAAAATCATTTTTTTTATTTAAATAAAAATATTTATTATTCTCTAAAACTTATATATAAATGTATCTGCAATATTTTAAATAAGTAATATAAAGAGTTTCATTTTTGTTTTCAAACATAACATGAGCTGTTCATTAAAATGTTTTATGAGAATTTTTCAAATTTCAATATATTTTATAAAAATAATTCAAAATAATGTATTCAAGTTAAATTGAAAATAGGCTGAACTCGAACATACATCAACGAATTTTTTTTAAGTATTCAACTCTTGATTTATTTTATTATTGTTGTAGTTTTTTTCAACTCCTAAAACAAGTTAAGGAAAAAAATGACCGCATTTTTTGTAATTCTTTTAATCAAATTATTTATTCTTAAGTTTTTTTTCTGTGAGTTTACCATTTTCTTGAAAACAATGTACTTTCTATTAAGTCCATTCCTGAGTGCAGATTTGAAAACAGCATTAATTTTATATCAATTGACCAATCGATCGATTTTGTTGTAATAAATTCACACGAATTTTAAAAGTTTGTTAAATCATTCTTTTTTCACTTTATGATAATAAAAAAAAGTTGTTGCAATTTGGTTTTGAAAACCCAAATGGCCTTTTTATTGTTATTAAAATTGAGCTACAACCTAATTTTTGAAAATATTTTCTTGGCAAATTTCATCTCAGAGGCAAAAACAAAATGAAACAGGATTAAATATCAAGGAGCCAAACACTTGTTGGATTATAATCGGCACAAATGATGTGTGAGTAGACTGAATTCACTTCGCGAGAGGAAGGAGTTTTTAGCGGATTATAGACTGGATTTCGCCATGTGATTTGCTTAATTTTAGGTACGGCTATTGCCTAGGAATTGATAGTTGGCAATAAAACCAACTCCACCTTAACTGATCCTCAACTCAATGCACAGTGGTCCAGATCGCAAAATTAAGTGGAAAATGGATTTTCAGAAAAATGGTGATGTTTTGGAGCTTTGGTGTCTGCAGAAGAGTTGTTGCAAATGGAAAGGGACAACTTTTGGTTTGGTTGAAAATAAGGGTGGTTAACGATTAGGGTGATTTCGAAAATTTAACTTTACAGGAATATTTTTGGGATTTTGCAGAAAAATGTTGGGCTTGTAAATTCAAGCAACTTTGTCGAAGACACCAAAATTTTATCTCATAATCTAAGCCTTCTATGACCAAATTTATAGGAAACATCTGAGCAAACCTTCAAAAATCAGTTTTCAATTCAATTCAATTCGGTTTTATTGGTGAATAATCAAGATACAATGAGTTATTTTGAAGTGCATAACAGAGTTTTGGAGCTCCTTACAGCTGTGTGTTGCATCATAATCCATTTAGGAACAATTATGTCTTTAACTAAGGCACTAGCAAGAGTATGAAAAAACTATAAAAAAAATTTACAGCAAAAATCAGTTTTTGGAACGTGGCATTTCATGGTTAAGCTTTATCGAAAAGTGATGTTCGGAGCACTTTTAGAGCTCTTAAAAACGACCATTTTTATTTGTTGACATGTCAATTTAGACTTAAGGGTCAACATTTACAACCATTTCAAGGTAAAAAAAGTTGCAAATTTAAAACTTAAATATCTCGAAAAAGCGCAAGCCAAATTTTAAGCACCAGATTGCATTTGAAAGAAGAGTTCTAGCACTACAAACGCTGAAAAATCTCTTTAAACTCGAGATATCTTCATTTGAAAAAGTCTAATTTTCAAGGGAAAATCATATGGGACCACCCCAACGAAATTCAATAATTGTTTAAATATAAGTTTTTCCATGTAATTTTGCCCGCTGAATCTGAATTTTGCCTCAGAATTGAGCCAAAGAGTCGAAAAATCGAATTTTTGGTCATAATTTGGGTTTATATGATAATTCAAATCCAACAACTTTCAAGAAGACAACAAAATTCCCAAAATTATTCCTGTATAGTTAGATTTTCAAAATCACCCCAATCGTGAAACAACCCTAATTTTCAACTCTTCTGCAGACATCAGATCTCCAAAACGTCGCCATTTTTCGGAAAATCCATTTTCCACTTAATTTTGCGATCTGGACCACTGTGCAATGGCAGCCATCCATTGCCGTCCGGGATTTAGACTACGGGATGCGTTGATGCGTCTCTTTTTTTAGGGGACAAGGGAAAATCTCCACAAACGAATTTTGAAAGGTTTTAAGGTTTAGTTAGATTTTATTCTCTGCTTGGGATTTTTTTTACTGTGCCCCATTACGCTAAAAACACACTCTTCAGGTGTGACTTTCAAAACTCCTCCTCACAGCCTATTTCGCGCACCAATACCGCACAGTTTAATGAAGCTAGATTCACCTCTTCAATCAGAACCAATCACACACACACACGCCAAAATCGCGTGGTGACGAAGGCGTTCGCGCGTTTCCACCAAATTTACGCACGCTGGAACTCACCTCTCATCGCGAGCGTTGCAACACCCCTCGACGACGGCGAGGGGGCGTTTGCCCGATTGGAGACGGCTGATAACGAGCCGGGACGGGACTTTTTTATTTGGGTGAACTCCAGTAAAAAAAATATTTTTTTATAGTTAGTTTTTTTACATTAAGATCGGAAAAAATAAAATATTTTTTTTAATAATAGTTTTTTTAACAAATAAACTCTTATTTTTTTCACGGTGTTCGAGCATGATGAGGTTAAGGTGAAAGTGGAAGAGAGTTCGCAAATCGAAATTGGGTTTTTATTTCGGTGTAATTTAAGTACTTGGCCCGCTTAAGAAGAAAGGTCCCCCGGGAGCCTGAAACGATTTTTAACGCGGGGGTGTGTAATACACGATGGATTACGTGGGCTTTTTCTTCAACGACGATGAATCATAAAGGCAATATCAATTACGAATGGAAAAATCGTTCTTTCGTGAAATATTTTCCCGGGGAGAGCAAATTTCTCCGAAAATTCGCAATTCAAAGAAATGTAAATTCCTTAAGGGTTTGGAACCGGGCGAGGGGGTGTCAAATTGACAGCTCGTTGTCGCGCCTGTCAACGGAAGCGTAACCAGAGAAAAATGTCTCGTTGCGAAACACCCCTCGTTTGTCGTTTGTCAGCAAAGGATAATCAAGTTATTCGCCCTGTTTCGCGTGTTGATCTTGTTACGATAATAAAAGAGGTAAACACTGTTTGTGGCTGCGTGTTTTCCTATTTTTTTTATTTTTGCTGGAGAAAACATCGAAAGGGGGTTTGTATAGAAAGTGAATACAAATTAGCTTGCAAGTTGACAACCTTGCTGTTTGTGTTAAAGATTGATGTCAGCAATACATTTCAGGGGAGCAAATATGGCGTGTTTTCATTGCAAACATTTTTTTCTTTTAATTTGCTCTAATTTTTGTTAACAATGAAATTCAAACAACGAGTGTCAACATTGCACGGAGTTTTTTAGGTTTTTGTTGAATATATCTGGTTTTAAAATAGAATTTTGGGAATCTGTGAAAGTCAAAAGGACGTTGAAAGCTTCAATCCAACATCCGCTGGCCGGCTGCGAAATTACGAAATTATTGGGAAGTATTGTTTGTGTCAGACATGCCTTATGCTAATACAACTTCAGAATGATACAGCATTAGCATTAGCATTAGCATTAGCATTAGCATTAGCAATAAAACTTCAGAATGATACAGATCCTGAAAAGCAATTTAGTAATAATCAAATGAAAACAAAAAAAAACTAAGGTAAGGCAACAGATGACTCTAAAGTTCCTCCAACATTTCTCACTGGCTGCACTTGTTGCAGAATTTGCTACTTGTTAGAGCACCCATCGATTCATCAGAACCATTCGCAACTGGTAGCTCGAAAACACAAATAATCGGCTCGAATCGACAATCGTCACGTTCGTCGCGTTTATTCCCTTTTTTATGCCTTTATCCATGATGCTCGATACTCCATCGAAAATCAATGAGCCCAACTGAATGCCGACGATGCCCGTAAACATAACGTTTCCGATGGGAAATATAATCATTAATAAATATTTACACTGGCGAGTTCATTCATAATAAATTTCCGTTGCCCAATCTCGCTTCGCCAACCAGGCCATAAACATCGACAATGAAACTTATCGACTCTTCTCTCTCTCACTGATGACCACGATATGGTCGCGCGCGACTGCAAATAATTTCGCCAATTTCGGTGACAATAACAGAAACAAAAATCCTTTCTCGAGAATTTTATCGCAGCTCTGCTCCATAAATCAAGCCAACCTTAAACTCCGCGCGCAGTAAGAAATTGCTACGAGCGAAAGAGTTACGACCATCCATCGCTAAACGATCGTTAACCGATCAATCTCTTGGCCCGGTTAATGGTGGGGCTCACCGAGTTGCTGCACGTTGAGTTCAGCACGAGACCTTTCACTGTGAGCACGGTTGCATCCCCTTTCGCGTGAAGATAGGGTTGACTGGCGTAAAATTGGACTTCGAACGATGAAAATGCAGTTTTTGTGGCTTTTAGCACTATATTGGCACTAAGTTGGCTTTAAATCCGCACTAAAAGCTGCTACAAGCCCTATACCCGCACTAAATCAGCTTTTTAACGAGTTTCAGCCGATTTCCAGGATCTGCCAACCCTACCGCACAAGCGTTTCATTTTTGCCGCCGTGGCTGCATCATTAGCATTAAGGCACAGGAAATCGAAACTGCATTTCGTCGACGTCGAGTGTGCGACGTCGTGAGCGCTACATCGACACGATTCCATATTGTCATAGAGCCGCCTCCATCGTTCAAGAGTGCACCGTATCAAGCTGTTTGTGGGAAGGCGGAATCTCCCCTAGCAGGGAGAAAGGGGAACCTTTCTTACGTGATTTTGCCTTCTCATCATCAAGAAAAGAAAACAAGCCCTAAATCAGCACTTTTAGCTTCCAAATCAATACAATGCCTTTCATCAGCGAAAATGCACCCCGTTGAATAATGTTGCACTGTCAGAGCAGCCCGGGAGAGCCATTTTTATCATCTCGGCTTGAAGAGTGCAACCCGCAAATTGTGTGACATGCGTTTATATTCCGCTTTTTTTTTTTTGCCCTGAACCAGCCTCAATTTCTTCCGGAAACCATTTGGTAGACAGCTCTGTGCCCCACGCTGCAATCATCCACCCCAGCAAGCTTGAGCACCGGAATTTGAATGCTCTGTGCCCCAATCAGGATTGATTAATGCTCCGGTGCATCGCGTAATGTAGTTTGCAGTTGGAAGCGACAATGTTGCGGACGTTCCGTTTTTTCGAACATTTGTGACAGTGTCTTTGAACGGTATTTGGTGGTAACGATCGACTTTGGCCTCGTCAAGGTGATTAGCGATTCGATTACGCGACCTGCTTTCAAGAGTCGAACGTGGAAAAGAAGATTGAATTGTGATTACTGAAGCTTTAAGCT
The DNA here is from genome assembly GCF_015732765.1 of Culex quinquefasciatus. Classification (NCBI taxonomy): domain Eukaryota; kingdom Metazoa; phylum Arthropoda; class Insecta; order Diptera; family Culicidae; genus Culex; species Culex quinquefasciatus. The sequence continues at coordinate 31,449,912 of NC_051861.1, forward strand.
GAAATTTGAAACAGGAGCGGAGGAGAGAAGATTGAAGTCCGAAGACTTCAGACTGAAGCCAGCAGTCAGAGTCAGAAACCAGAAGACTGATGCCAGACTAAGACAGAAGACTGAAGTCAGAAGCCAGAAGCCAGAAGACTAAAATATGAATACTAAAGACTGAAGACTGAAGCCAGAATCCAAAAGACTGCTGGCTGAATCTAGAAGCCAAAAGTCAGAAGTCAGAAGTCAGAAGTCAGAAGTCAGAAGCCAGAAGTCAAAAAAATGGAGACCTACAGACTGAAGACAGAAGCCAGAAGTCAGCAGACAGAAGTCAGACGACAAAAGCCAGAAGCCAGAAGTCTAAAGACTTGAAGACTGAAAAATGAAGACAGAAGCCAGAAGTCAGAAGCCAGAAGTCAGAAGCCAGAAGCCAGAAGTCAGAAGCCAGAAGTCAGAAGACTGAAGCCAGAAGTCAGAGTCAGAAACCAGAAGACTGATGCCAGACTAAGACAGAAGACAGAAGTCAGAAGACTAAAATATGAATACTAAAGACTGAAGACTGAAGCCAGAATCTAAAACTGGAGGCTGAAACTAGAAGCCAAAAGTCAGAAGTCAGAAGTCAGAAGCCAGAAGTCAAAAAATGGAGACCTACAGACTGAAGACAGAAGCCAGAAGTCAGCAGACAGAAGTCAGACGACAGAAGCCAGAAGCAAGAAGTCTAAAGACTTGAAGACTGAAAATGAAGACAGAAGTCAGAAGCCAGAAGTCAGAAGACTAAAGCCAGAAGACTGGAGACTGAAGACAGAAGACAAAAGATAGAAGCCAGAAGATTGAAAACAGAAGACTGAAGACTAGAGACAGGAAAATTATGATTGTCAGAAGAACAAAACTAAGACTGAAGACTGCAGACTGAAAGCTTGACCGACACTGTCAGTCACAAAAAAACATAAATTTTACGACGACAATGTCCAACTGAGAATCTCCACCCAAAAAAACTTTGTTCACCAAAAACTGCACTACCAAAAAAAAGAATAAATCCAACTCCAGCTGGCCCATGTTCTCCGCAGCTATTAGTGCAGTGCAGAAAATGTAACCGCTGGCCCAAAACAAGAACCACCCAACCTCGCTAGCCAACCAACGAACGCGCAACATCAAAAGAAGCGCGCGCGGAAAAATCAGAGACCCGTTGCACATTAAAAATGGTAATTAAATAATTACATTAGCAGCGCCCACCACGACGACGACAACCAAGTTTCGCTGCAATGTGCCGTAGAATGTTGAGCGGCGCGCAAAACTGCGCTCCAGACTACAAAGGGGTTGGCGAGGACGAAGAAAGGCCGGCACAGACAAGACACCACTCAGTCTCGTGGAGTTCCCGGGTTTTGTCCGTGACGCCGTCCGACCGTTTGTTGTTGTTTGGCCCTTCTGTGTGCGGGTTAGGAGAGTGTGGTCGATTATGGATCTTGGTAGCTCAAGAGTTTTCAGAACTGAACTTCTGCCCTTGCTTGGTAACCATTTATCAGTTTTGATCCAACAATTTTTACTGACCCCCAATTTGATGTCGTGAATGTCACCGTTGTGATATGCTACCAATCCAAGACTACCAATTGGCTACCAAGTAGCTACCAATTATATTGCGTTGCTAAAGGTTTCTGTCAGAAGGAAATTCAGTTGCTACATCTTGCTACCAATTTGATGGTGAAAATTACCAGATCTCAAAGTATTCTGCAAATATGTCGTGTAGTCGTTACCAATTTTTTGAAATTTCAGCCGGCTACCAAAAACTTCTATCATTTAAGGATAAACTTTTAAAACTGATTACCAACTGATTCATATTTGTCTTGGTAAATATTGAAATTGGTCACCAAATGATACTGTCTACGGTCATGGCATATAATATGGTTACCAATGCTTGACATGCTACCAATTTAAATCATACCCCACAGGACGCTACCAAATCAATTTTTTTTATCGTGGTATGTTATCAGTGAATAATTTTCTTGTTTGTTGTTTGCAGTGTTCACTGTGACTACCAAAAATCTTCCCAAACAATACTTAAACCCGTTCGAAGTACTCAAAATCACCTAAACTCCCCTATCACCGCTGCGACGACAAACATTTTTAAAGGAACCACCCCTTCCCATACCGTACGCAATTTTCTTTTCTGTTCCCCGCCACTTTATAATATGCAATACCGTGCTTACTGTCACACTATCCCATTATGGCCGGGTGTGAGTTTTAGCACGTCCTCCGCAGCCCAAGTGCGCTACTTCACGTAGTGACGTCTCCTTAGTCCCTCCACCTTCTCCTGCTCTGCTCATTACATGGGTGCAATTTATCTGTGCGCGGGCCCTCTCGAGTGCCGCTGCAGCAAACATATATGAATATGAAAGTACAATTACCGCCCATTGCGCCACACCCACTTGAGGAAGCAATCCCCCCGTGGCCAACTTCTGATTCCCGGAGGAAGATACACTACACAGTCACTTATTGTCACTCTCGTCGCTAGACGACGCGGTTGTGTGTAAGAACCACCTCTTCAGACAGACACACACCTTTCTCTTCCGACCGGCTGGGTTTTTTTTTCAGCCCCATTTGTTCCCCTGTAGGGTGGGTCATTTCACCGAAATGGCGAGATTTTTACGAATGATGCGGGTTATGGTCATAGAAAGTCATCTTGAAAGCTTTCGAGGAGATAACCCTATCGTTAAAATTTAACTTTTCGATGAAAAGACCAATTCGGTGAAATGACCCATTTTGTTAAATGGTTCATCTGATTGTATTGAGTTGCCCGAATGTCTTAAGAGTATTTTTAAGGCGTTCGAGGAAATGGCCTCCTAGTTGAAAAGAAACTCATCGACGAAATTACAAATTCGGTGAAATGACCCATTTGATCAGGTAGCTTCGTCGATGTACTAAAAGAACCACGACTTCTTACAATGTCATCGTGAATGCATTCGAGGAATCGGTTGTTTTCGTTGAAATGAAACTTTTCGACGAAATGTTCAAATCGGTGAAATGGCCTATTCGATGAAATGGCTAGTTCGATTTTATGGGTTTCGTTTGAACGAGAATAAAAAAAATCCTGCCCATTTACAAAAAACAATAGGGCATTCGAGGAAATTGTATTTTCGTTGAAATGAAACTTATCGAAGAAATGACAAATTCGGTGAAATAGCCCATTTAATCAAGAAGCTTAGTCGATGAATCGAGATTTTTGAAACAACCTTTTCACAAAGCTCGCCATTTGAATGCATTTGAAGAAATGACCATTGCGTTGGTCTGAAACTTTTCTATGAAATTGCAAGTTCGGTGAAATGCCTCATTTGACAAAAAAAGAATTCGATCGATACCAAGATTTCCGAATCATGCCTTTTCACAACGTCATTTTGAATGCATTCGAGGAAATGGCCTATTCATCGAAATGAAGCTCATCGATGAAATGGCAAATTCGACAAATTACTTATTCTTGTAAATGGTTCTTTCGACGAAATCAATAACAAAAAACATTTGGTCGCTGAAAACTGAAAGTGCAATGTGATGGTCGTTTCACCGAATCGTGTTTTTGTTTTAATAAATTTAATGACAAATTGGGTCTAATGGTAGCTGGAATGACCTTTTTGGTGAAATGGCTCATCAGGTTAGAGAATTGTTGTTAGTGCGACTGACACTCAGAGGTCACTTGGCCGTTTCACCGAATCGTACTTGTGTTTGCGGTTACAGTCATGCCTCGGTTCAGCACCGCATATGGGGGATACAAAACCGAGGCGTGCATAACCGAGGCACAGAGCTTATGGGATTTTGGCTATATGGGAGACATTGGCTTTAATCGTACGAAAAATCATGCAAACATCAAAAAATTATAGTGTTATTAAATCGGGATGATGTCAGCTATCCATTAAAATTATTATTTCATGAAAAATTTCACAAAAATACGTATTTTTCCTGTATTTCGAAAAAGTATTTTTTTCTCTAAAGAAACCAAAAATATATTGTAAATACAAAGAGATGAGTTGTTCCTTTTAATTCCGCTATATATTTTTAATATCTTGACAAATACGTTTTTCGTCTACTACTCGAGAACAGAACACTGATGAAGTCTGCAAGTAGTAGACGAAATACGTATCTGTCAAGATATTAAAAATATATAGCGAAATTAAAAGGAACAACTCGTCTCTTTGTATTCACAGTAAGGCATTCTGCTAAAACGCTCAACCAAACCACAAAAATATATTGTTATTGCTATATAGGTATCAAATGATCAGGGTTTTTTCATACATTTTGGATGTAATAACAACATTTTTAGAAAATACTCAAAATTTTCACAAAACTACGTCTTTTTAAAAAAAAAACTCCAAATTTAAATTTTTACAATATGGGTATCAAACGATCAGGATTTTTTCATACATTTCGAATGTAATAACAACATTTTTAGAAAATTCTCAAAATTTTCGCAAAACTACGTATTTTCGAATAAAATACTCAAAATTTCCATTTTTACAATGTGGGTATCGAACGATCGGGATTTTTTCATACATTTCGAATGTAACAACAATTTTTTTTAAAAAATACTCAAAATTTTCACAAAACTAAGTATTTTCTAAAAAAATTACTCAAAATTTCCGGTTTACGATGTTGGTGTCGAACGATGGGGATTTTTTCATATATTTTGAATGTAATAACATTTTTTTTTGAAAATACTCAAAATTTTCACAAAACTACGTATTTTCTAAAAAAAATACTCAAAATTTCCATTTTACGATGTGGGTGTCGAACGATGGGGATTTTTTCATACATTTCGAAAGTTTTTAAAAAATGAAAATACTCCAAATTTTCACAAAACTACGTATTTTTGAAAAAAAAAATGATTTGATTATTTGATACCCATATTGTTAAAAACTGAAATTTTGAAAAGTTTTACAAAAATACGAAGTTTTGTGAAAATTTTGAGTATTTTCAAAAAAATATTGTTATCACATTCGAAATGTATGAAAAAATCCCGATCGTTTGATACCCACATTGTAAAAACGGAAATTTTGAGTATTTTATTCGAAAATATGTAGTTTTGTGAAAAATTAGAGTATTTTCTAAAAATGTTGTTATTACATTCCAAATGTATGAAAAAATCTCGACCGTTTAATACCCATATTGTAAAAATTGAAATTTTGAGGATTTTATTCGAAAATACGAAGTTTTGTGAAAATTTTGAGTATTTTCTAAAAATGTTGTTATTACATTCGAAATGTATGAAAAAATCCCGATCGTTTGATACCCATATTGTAAAAAATGAAATTTTGAGTATTTTTTTTCGAAAAAAACGTTTAGATTCGCAATAATGGCATACTTTCGGTGGAATTACCATTTCGGCCACATAATTGTTAGATCAATTCACACTCAGAGAACCAATAAAGCGGCCATTTCACCGAATCGTAGTTTTGTTTGTAGTTACACTTTGATTTGATTTCAACAAGCATTGAATAGATTGACCAATTAGGTCAAATGTTAGCTGGAAATACATTTTCGGCGAAATGGCATAGAATTGCGGTTATTTTGAACCCAGGCCAGATAATTGTTGGTATGTCCTTTCTAGCTTACTACGCTATGGACCCTCATTTCAACAAGATTTGAATAGAATGGCGAATTAGGAAAAACATTAAGTCTGATGAGCCTTTTCGACGAAATGGCTCGTCAGACCACAGAATTGTTGTTGGTTCGATTCAAACTCAAAAAAACACTTAAATGGCCGTTTCGCCGAATCGTCCATTTATTTGTGGTGACCAATTAGATCAAATGTTGGGTGGCATTACCTCTTCGATGAAACGGCTCATCAGGCCATAGATCGAATCACACTCAGAGAAAAAAAAAATAATGGCCGTTTCACCGAATCCTGCTTTTATTTCTGGATACACCATGATTGAATTTCAACATGCTTTTTTATATAGTGACTAATTCTGTCAAATATTGAGTAGAATAACCTTTTCGGTGAAATGGCTCATTATGCATCATACCATGGAATTACTATTACGTTTTTTATCACTTTTTCAGTGAAACTTATTTTTTTGGTGAAATGTCCAAATCTTGGCATTTTTTATGTTTACTCAAAACAACTAGGTTCGATAAAATAACCAATTCGTCGAAACGTCGTTGCATCGCAGCTCAAGATCTGCACCACCCTACCACCTTCCACAGTTCTATCAAAGTCAACTTCCAGATATAGATACGCTGAGTGCCAGACACCACACTGTACTACACAGTGTAGGCGGAGGTCCTTCCTCGTAATGAATTCGCAGCGTCGGCTTGTAACAATAGCCGAGGCGGCAGCTCCCCGGGGTTCGCTCCAACTGCGTAGCAGTTTTCCCCACACAAAGTTGGAAAACACTTCAGGAGAAAAAGGCGCATAGGAAAAAGGAGTTTGGTATTCAACGTTCGTGGGAAAAATAACGCGCTGCTTTGACACACACTGGAGGCGCGTACATTGCGAGGAGAGGACACTACGTTCGAGATACTTTGATGTTCGACGCGTGGAACAACTAGAGCAGAGAGCAATAGAGCTTGAGGCGCGGTGGGTTTTGCCAGTGGTTCCAGGTCGGATATTGAGCATTTTGCATGGCTTCAGTCTAAAATTCTAAAAATCATGTTTGAAAATTTTGAAACAAAAATAAGTTCCCTTAATTGTGAACAAGTGTTCATAAAATCATGAACGTTTGTTCACGATTTCGTGAACTAATTTTTGACAGGCACACCGTGCACGCTACAGCGATAAAACACTGAACGAGACACAACCAGCCTGAACAGTAGTCAGTAGTGTGTCTATATTCGCGTCTATTATGCTCTTTGAAGCGTCGTCGCAGTCATCATTCAAGTCATCGCAGACGACGCCATTGACGGCGCGCGAGAAAAAAAAAGCAAGCAAACTCACGTAGTCTCGTACTCCTTCCCGGGGGTGGGGGCGTCCTTGTACCGTGGAAATTACAACTATTTCTGTGCGAAGTTGTTCCTTTGAAGTGTGTGTGTGTGTGAGTTGGTTGCGCCACCAAGTTGACTTTCGAGCACACAATAGAGTGGTGGCGCTCACGTCACGTCACACGTTTGTAGTTTGGCACTTCCGGGGAAAAGCGAGCTTTTTTTTGGTCGCTCGGAAAACGTACTTGAAGTACGTACAATGGGCGGCAATTTGTGCGGTCACTTGCCTCAATTTAGAGTTTTTCCTTTGAGGCTTTCAGAAGCACTTCTGGTAGTTGGTAACGACCTGGGGTAACTGGCGCAGAAGCGCGTTTGAAACGGTTTACACGGTCATTCCTTTAGCAGTTCAGCTCGGAAGGCACATCGTTGGATAAGTTGTGTGATAACAAAGATACCAACGACAACGTCCTTTGCTTAGCCGTTCAGCTTGTAAGGCACGTCGTCGGAGTATTAATCAACTCATGACTGAACCAGTCCTCGCCACAGCATCGCTGCTCGGAAGGCACCGACGATGAAAAAATAATCGTTTGAAAAAAATTGAAATTAAAAAAGTGCAGCAGCGATTGCCCACACAAATTGAATTGCATCCACCAATTAATTTAAAATCGTGATTCGCAATAAAAGGGGTAACAACACAACCGCTTTACTGACTGTGTCTGGCTGACAATTTCGAGCACAAGTATAATTATCCCAATTACTCCCCCCGCCCGTCATGTCAGTGCGAGTTTATCGAAAAAGAAAAATAATAATAATATCGTTCGCAAAATTTAATTGAATCGAGAGGGCACGCGCCAACTCCTGATAAAAATAGTGAAAAATAATAATCCTGCGCCGAAGCGCGCGCCCGGCATCGTTTTAATTAAACCATTATTTTCGGGCTATCGAAAAGTTCGAGTGTCATAACTCTTTTTGACGTTCCAGGCGTTCCACAGTCACTGGGGAAGGGAGGTAGATCGATTCCATCGGTGGCCAGTTCCGGTCGGTTGACCCGGTTATTTTTTCGCTTTTGTGCGCGGGGTGTGCGCCGTTTAATATTTGTTTAATTGGCGGAAAAATGCTGCATTCAAGAATTGTTGGGACCGGCAAAACCGGAGGGAGGGGAAAAGGTCAGTTGAGAAATGTTTGGGTTGTGAGTGGGGTGAAAAATGTACTGTAACGAAACTCAGTCTGGGTCGCTGAGTTTCAATAGCAATCGCTTTAAGTTTAAATTAAAAGGATGGTTTACTAAGAAAGCTAAAATAAGCAGCAAGTTAAGTTATTCTAGTAACACTTTTATATTTTATATGGAAATATAAATGGAAAGCTGAAAATTTTTTTATCATTGAATACTACTTTTTCCTATCAGAATTTGATTTTAAAAGGTTCTAAAATTTTAAAGAGGTCACGATAACTCATGGAAAATTTGTCAGATAATCAAACTGTATGGATCATCGAAAAGATAATTCGGGGAAATTTTCGTATGTTTGGCAGGTTTAGCACACGCTCCAAACTCCTTGCAATTTGCTGATCTTCACTATTTTAACAACTTATTTTGTAAAACTTTTTATAGAAACTTGCTTGCTCACTTTTTGTAACATCTAAGGATATTTGCCAAAAAAAATTTGAACGAAAATTTGACTTTTAAACTTAAAAATCAAAAAGTCTCATCGAAGACTTCAAATTAACTTCCTACATTGACATATAAATCATCAGTTCCTTGACAAACACAACAAAAAAATCTTCTGTCATGTCATAAACATAAATTGACTGAAAAAATTGTAATTCCAAATTAAAATAATTATTTATAATTCAAAAATTTACATTGACATTAATGTAAACATAAGATTTTACGTACCGTCAGTAGGGGTGACTATGGATCAAAAAACGATACACCACTCCTAATTTCTTGATAACAAAAACAATTTGAATAACATCGAAAATCTTTTATCGTAGAATTGTTCTTAGATAGTTTACTAACATTTTCCCAAAATATGGTGTAATTTGATGGACTCTAACTTAAATGGCATTCGTTTGAAAATTGATCCAATCTCACCCCTTTGAGGGGGTGACATTGGGTCAAATGAAACTAAAATAATGCTCAAATACAAAGATATAGTAAAAGCAAGTCATCCAACAGTGTTTCTTGTTCGAGGGAATCGTATTGACATGCTAAAATATTTGAAGTAGAGATTTTCAAACATTTGGGTACTATTTGATCAATTCCAACAAAAAAATTAAAAAGTTGATTTTTCGAGAGGTAATTTTTGGCCAAAAACGTACTTCAACTTTAGACAGCTGCTAAAATGACAGGATTTGTTCTAGGAACGAGATTTTTTCAGAAAAGTCATCTAAAGATGTCCCTTGCACAACCCAAAGAATTTAGTTTCATTGAGAAGTACCTGAGAAATTTTAAAATCCGTAAAAAACAATACTTTGACCCAATCTCACCCCCCTGAACCAATGTCACCCCCACTGACGATACATGATGCTTTCAAGCAAATTCAAATTAATTTTGAAATGTTAAATGACGTCCAGCGAAAATGTAACACTCGCAATTCTTTCTTTAGGAAATTTTTTTTGGTTGTAGTCAAACTGCTTTAAAAAAAAAGAAACATTAGCAATTAAACCAAAAAATTCAATTTTTAACATATTGGAATATAGAGCAGCTCTCAACGAAATCGGCCGATTTCAACCATTTTTATTTTATATATTTTCAAGATATAGCCACCGAAAGTTTGATTTTAGCGAAATGTTTGCAGTTTTTCGATTTTAAAAAGTAGTGACCATGAGTGACCATTTCTGAATTATTTTTTTTTAAGTCCAGAAAATTTGCTATAAAATTGTCTAAGAGACATTGAAGATTGGACCTCGCGTTGCAGAGAAAGAGCCGCTTTAAGAAAAAGAAACACGAAAATTGAAGTTTTCTAAATGGCACCAAAACAACCCACCATTTTCTTATTACGATATCTCAGCCACTAATGGTCCGATTTTCAATGTTAATATATGAAACCTTCGTGAAATCTTGTCGATCTTTTCGAAAAAAATATATTACTTTTTTATTAAATCAAGACAAACATTTTAAAATGGCCAAACATTGAATAATACACCCATTTAAAATGCTAATCTTGATTTAAAAATTTTAAAACATTTTTTTCAAAAAAGATCGGAAAATTTCACGCATGTTTCATATTTTGACAATGAAAATCGGACCATTATTTGCTGAGATATCGACATTATAAAATGGTGGGTTATTTTGGTGAGATTTAGAAAACATAAATTTTCGGGTTTCTTTTTCTTAAAACGGCTCTATCTCTGAACCCGAGGTCCAATCTTCAATGTGTTTATAGCAAATTTTCTGAACCTTTAAAAAAATTTTTAGAAGTGGTCACTCATGGTCACTATTTTTTTAAATAGAAAAACTGCAAATATTTCGCTAAAATCAAACTTTCGGTGGCTATATCTTGAAAACGGCTACATCAAAAAATCTGTAAAGTACTTTTAGATTGCAAATGCAATTTTGCATTAAAAAATAACGTCGAATTTGTTTTTGCATGAAACTTTGATTTTTTTCGAAAAAAAACTATTTTTTCAAAAATTCGGCGGGCAAAATCCAAAAATAACTACCCGAGCAGGCGGAAATAACTTGGGAATAACATTTTTGATATTAGAAAATATTAGGCCAATAACATTTTATGTTTTTTTATATCAAGATTTGTTATTCGTCGCTATGATTTTTTTTGTTATTGAATTGTTATTGTAATAACAGACTAATAACATTTTTAGTTATTTTTCGAACAAATTTTTGTTATTATTTTTTGTTCCGATCATCCCAATAACAGTTGGCGATATTCTTCCATAACAAAAAATGTTATTCCCAAGTTGTTTTGGCTTTCAACCAATATCAGACCAATATCAAATTTTGTTATGATAACATAAACTGTTATTAAACCTTTATGCAAAAATGGATTTTTCAAGAAGAATCCATAACACTTTTTGTTATTTTAACAGTATCTGTTGCACCATATTCTTTTTTTAAGTCACCTTTTTCTAAACGAGTCTCGATTCACGCAACTTTTTTTAAATCATGACTTAAAAAAAGAATGTCCATGACTTAAATCGAGAATATGACTTAAATTAAGAATCTTTGGGAATTCGTAATTTTTCGGAGAAGTTTCAAAATATATCAATTGTATGTTATTAAGTTATGATATTGAAACATGTAACTATAGTTTTGGAACATCTCGGATGTTCTAGTCCATCCGAAACTTCCGGAAATTTTGAGCAAGAGGTTTACCAAAGAAACAAGTCGAAACTTCAAGATATTGACTACGGATCCTACCCAGACTACTTTAGACAGTGTGGTAGGCTACAGTGCATTGTTGTAAGAACATATTGGGATGAGCTGGGGCATCCAAGGACTCCCTAGAGTTAAGATCTGTGAATCTACCGCCGTAACAAGCAAAAGGTCGACGGGTTTTGAACCCGGAACATACCCGCATAGTATTGGACTGTCATGGATCATCCAAGAACTCCATTGAGTTATAACACGAAGGTCTACGGCTGTAACAAGGACTTTCTGGAACGGGACATAACAGCAAAGAAGTCTATCATACTCACTGAAGCTCTGCGGGTATTTTCCAAGGTCAAAAACGACGGCCTCTTGCGTTTTACGTCGGTTGACCCACAGATCTTAACTCTAGGAAGTCCTTGGATGTCCCAGAACATCCCAACATATCAGCAAAGTCGTCTAAAATACTCACTGAAGCTATGCGGATGTGTTCTGGGATCAAAACCCCTCGACCTCTGGTTTGTTACATCGGTAGACCCACAGATCTTAACTCCAAGGAGTTCTAAGATGTCTCAGAACATCCCAACACATCAGCAAACTAGTCTATAATACTCACTGAAGCTATGCGGGTATGTTCCAGGGTCAAAAACCGTCCACCTCTTGCTTGTTACGGTGGTAGACCAACAGATCTTAACTCCAGGTAGTCCTTGAAAGTCCCGTAATATCCCAACACATCAGCAAACTAGTCTACAATACTCACTGAAGCTATGCGGGTATGTTCCGGGGTCAAAAACCGTCGACCTCTTGCTTGTTACGGCGGTAGACCAACAGATCTTAACTCCAGGGAATCCTTGGATGTCCCAGAACATCCCAACAAATCAGCAAACTAGTCTACAATACTCACTGAAGCTATGCGAATATGTTCCGGGGTCAAAACCCGTCGACCTCTTGCTTGTTACGGCGGTAGATTCACAGATTTTAACTCCAGGGAGTCCTTGGATGTTCCAGAACATCTTAACACATAAGCAAACTAGTCTACCATACTCACTGAAGCTATGCGATTATGTTCCGGGGTCAAAACCCGTCGACCTCTTGCTTGTTACGGCGGTAGACCCACAGATCTTATCTCCAGGGAGTTCTTGGATGACCCAGATCATCCCAATAAGTTGTTACAATAATGATTTGTAGCCTACCACACTGACTAAAGCAGTCTGGGTAGGATCCGTAGTCAAAATCTTGAAGTTTAAACTTGTTTCTTTGGTAAGCCTGTTGCACAACATTTCCGGAAGTTCCGGATGGACTAGAACATCCCAGGTGTTCCAAAACCATGATAAAATGTTTTAATAACATTTCTTAACAAAATAAATTTGATACAATTTGAAAATTCTCCGAAAACTAACGAAATCCCAAATATTCTTAATTTAAGTCATGTTCTTAATTTAAGTCATGGACATTCTTTTTTTAAACGATTCTCGATTTAAACACCCCCATTTCGTTGTGTAAATCAAGAATATGGTGTATTGGAATGGCATGAATTTTGTTATTACCGTCTGCCCAGATATTTTTTCAAAAACCTGGCGGCAGATTTTTTGACCATGTTTTTCTATGGCTCAAAAGTTGCCGATTTTTGTCCCCTAAAACATATAAAAAAAATCTCGAGTTTTTTGTAAAAAAGTTGATTAAAAAATGTGCAAATTTTTTTTCCGTGTACCTATTTTTCTCAATAGTCCTCAACAATACCTACAACTTTGCCGAAGACATCAAATTGATCAGAAAATTCACTCAAAAGTTACAGCTGTTTGAATATTTACGTACCCATTTTTGTATGGACAGCTGCCAAAATTGTATGAAGACTTGTACTTGACACAAAATAGCTTATTTGGTCATAGGTTCGAGTCAAATCAAAAAAATACAAATAAAATCCATTTCCGGTTTTGGTAGAGAATTGCTCTAATAAAAAAAACTCTAGTATATTAAGAAATTCAAATTGACTAATTCGCAAAACATACGTTTTTTTTTAAACCTTGTGTTCTGGTACGCCACGTCATTCCCAATTGCATCAGTCACGTAGAATTATTTTCTCATCATGATTTAATGACATTCGGCACCATTTCCAACTTCCGCTTTCTACCCTTTCTCCCTCCAGTCGCAGTCTGGCACACGCAGTCGTCACAACCCCACTAACCCACTCTCTCCGAAGGTTGATTCGCTTTGTTGTGGCGGCAAAACGTGCTCCAAATAAAAGTGCCATTATAATAAATTTATGAATTATGTAAACGAGTGCCGCGCTGTTTATGCTGCTACTTCTGCCTCTCGCTCTCTAATGTTGCCTTGAGACGAATGATTTACTGGCACTGCTTCAAACCCTGCCCAAACTCAACTAACACAAAACTCTTCCCCTCTAATGTGAGCGCAACACTTTGATTGGCTCAAGTGCCCTCACTTTTCAATCACCGAAGCGGCGACGACGACGGCGGCAGCTCTTCAATTGACCCTTTTGCAAAAGTGTTGAACTTTGAAGTTTGTGGTGGCCGACTGAACAGTAGAGTTGTTACAAGCTTCTCCCCCCTGTTGTGTGGAATGTTTTGGTTTGGCGGCGACGGTACAAAAGACGAGAAGAATTTTACACTTGAAATTGTTAATCGAAATTAAAGATTGTTGGGGACTTGTTTTAAACCAGATTGGAGAATTTTAGAGATCACTTTTCTGTTAAAAAGCCAATCGGAAAGACCAATCCAAACTCCCGAGTGACCAAACCATGAATGACCGCAGGCCAGGTGTGTGACTCTGGGCAGGTACCTCAAAAAAGCACCCCAAAAAGTCAAAATAATTTGAGGTTGTATCTGAGCACTCTTCAAATAGCTACCCATTTACCTCACCGCATCCCTTCCTCCGATTTTTGTAAAACCTTCAATTATCCCCGCCCGATGGGTGCGATCTTAATCGGAAGGCCCAAATTACAGAACAGGTTGGTTTGTCGGGCCTCAGTAGCCAAACCTTCAGCTAGCTTGTGGTCGTCTCTCGGTCTCTAGCATCCATCAACAGATGATTACCGATACGGTAGTTTCGGGCGGGTCGTAATGGTTGTGGTGAAGTCGTCGTCGAAGCTTACCTGCAAATGGAGAGAAAGAAAAGGGAAACGAGTTTGAGTTTTGTGGGCACTAGCACTATGACGTTGAAAGTTGGGAAACATATATATTTTCAATTTAATTTTAGTTCTTTTGATTTAGCTTCAATTTAATAAGCTTTTCACACGAATGTCCAACATCAGGTCGGACACTGAATCCCTTTACTCTAATGACCCACATCAAGATCCTTTATTCCAATGTTCAACACTGGGGTCCTTTACCCTTATTCCAACACATTCCGTTGCTCGAATGTCCAACAAAATGTATTTTTTATCAATGTCCTACACTTTGACCTTTTGTCCAAACGTCAAATTCTGTTCCTTTATTTACAACTGGGGAACCCTTCAACCTTATGTTCAACATCAAAGCACTTTACTCTAACTCTCAAAACCAGAGTCTCTAACGTTCGAACTCTTTGTCCTAATGTCCAGAACAGAGGCTTTTTGCCCTTATGACCAACTCCAGGAACCGTTAACCTAATGTCGGACATAGAAAAATATTTTTTTCCGTGCCATTCCCAACAAACCTACAACTGGGTGGCACTAGCAACGGGTACCGCCGACCAAAGTTCGGAATAAACCTTTTGATAACATTATTGTGCGTTATCTGAAATATTGTGACTTTTAACGACCACCACTCGACTCCCAGATTCTTCCCCCGGCGGCGAGGAATTAAGATAACACCGCAATCTCGGAAACGACCGCGACGTGACGCCACCACCAGGTGACTCAGATCCGGGGGGTTGGCACACGAAAAAAAAACCGGTTCGACCGAAGAGGTAGTAATTTGATGACCAATGAACCGTTATCACACAACCGATGCCCAAGGGGACACGAACGCCAGGGTGGGGATGAAGTTGTGAGCATACGATTGTCATTGTGGGTCTTTGGTTCTTGTTTTTATTGCGGTTGTACGCAGGGGCAATCGGAATTGTGGGTTATTGATGCACTTGGTTGAGGTCTCCCTCGGGTGGTGCAATCGGTGAGTTTCAAAAAGGTTTCCCGAAAACAAGCTGGAAAGTGATGGATTGGTTTTCGGGGGAGGGGGAGGGCGGTTTCCAAAGATCCAGTTATTTGATTTGTTCAGTCTCTGTCTTCTCAGTTTCTGTTCCAGTTTCTGTCTCAGTTTCAGTATCAGATTCTGTCTATATTTCTGTTCCAGTTTTAGTCTCAGTCTCTGTCTCTGTCTCAGTCTCTGTCTCAGTTCCTGTCCTAGTTTTAGTCTACTTTCAATTTCTGTATCAGTTTTAGTCTCAGATTCAGTCTCAGCTCCAGTCTCAAATTCAGTTTCAGTCCCAATTTTTAATTTCAGTCTCAGTCTCTGTCTTGGTTGTCTCAGTTTCTGTCCCAGTTTCAGTCTCAATTTCAGTCTTAGTTTCTGTCTCAGTTTCTGTCCCAGTTTTAGACTCAGTTTTTGTCTCAGTTTCAGTTCCAATTTCAGTTTCAGTTTCAGTGTCTGTCCCAGTTTCTGTCCCAGCTTAAGTCCCAGTTTCAGTCTCAGTTTCAGTATCAGTTTCTATTCCAGTTTAAGTCTCTGTATCAGTATCTGTTTCAATTTCTGTCTCAGTTCCAGTCTCAATTTTGGTCTTAGTTTCTGTCTTAGTTAATGTCTCAGTTTCAGTCTTAGTTTTTGTCTCAGTTTCAGTCTCAGTTCCAGTCTCAGATTCAATTTCAGTCCCAATTTTAGTTTCAGTATCAGTCTCTGTCTCAGTTTCTGTCCAGTTTCTGTCCCAGTTTCATTCTCAGTTTTATCTCAATTCCAGTCTCAGTTTAAGTTTCAGTCTCAATTTTAGTTTCAGTATCACTCTCTGTCCCAGTTTCTGTCTCGGTTTTAGTCTCTGTCTCAGTGGCTGTCCCAGTTTCATTCTCAGTGTTTGTATCAGTTTCAATACCAGTTTCAAGCTCAGTTTCTGTCCCAGTTTATGTCTTAGTTTCAGCATCAGGTTTTGTCTGTTTTCAGTCCCAATTTTATTTTCAGTCTCAGTCTCTGTCCCAGTTTCTGTCTCAGTTTCAGTATCAGTTTCTATTCCAGTTAAAGTTTCTGTCTCTGTCTCAGTATCTTTTTCAATTTCTGTCTCAGTTGCTGTCTCAGGTCCAGTCTCAGTTTCAGTCCCAATTGTAGTCTTAGTTTCTGTCTCAGTTAATGTCTCAGTTTCAGTCTTAGTTTCTGTCTCAGTTTCAGTCTCAGTTCCAGTCTCAAATTCAATTTCAGTCCCAATTTTAGTTTCAGTCTCAGTCTCTGTCTCAGTTTCTGTCCAGTTTGTGTCCAAGTTTCATCTCAGTTTTTATCTCTGTTTCAGTCTCAGTCTCAGTTTCAGTCGCAGTTTTAGTTTCAGTTTCAGTCTCTGTCCCAGTTTCTGTCTCGGTTTTAGTCTCTGTCTCAGTGGCTGTCCCAATTTCATTCTCAGTGTTTGTATCAGTTTCAGTACCAGTTTCAATCTCAGTTTCAGTTCCAGTTTATGTCTAAGTTTCAGCCTCAGTTTTTGTCTCAGTTTCAGTCCCAATTTTAGTTTCAGTCTCAGTGTCTGTCCCAGTTTCTGTCTCAGTTTCAGTATCAGTTTCTATTCCAGTTTAAGTTTCTGTCTCAGTATCTTTTTCAATTTCTGTCTCAGTTTCTGTCTCAGGTCCTGTCTTAGTTACAGTCTCAATTTCAGTCTTAGTTTCTGTCTCAGTTTGTGTCCCAGTTTCAGTCTTAGTTTTTGTCTCAGCTTCAGTCTCAGTTTTAGTCGGTAACCCGCTAAAATCACCATCTCCATGCGAATGCGAATGCGAATGCTTCAGTCTCAGTTTCAGTCGCAGTTTTAGTTTCTGTCTCAGTGTCTGTTCCAGTTTATGTCTCAGTGTTTGTATCAGTTTTAGTACCAGTATCAGATGCTGTCTCTGTTTTAGTTTCCGTCCCAGTTTCAATCTCAGTGTTTGTATCAGTTTCAGATGCTGTCCTAGTTTTAGTATCTGTCCCAGTGTCTGCCCCAGTTGCAGTCTCAGTGTTTGTATCAGTTTCAGTACCAGTTTCAATCTTAGTTTCTGTTCCTGTTTCCGTCTTAGTTTCAGTCCCAGCTTTAATCTCTGTCTCAGTTTATGTTCAATTTCTGTCTCAGTTAATGTCCCAGTTTCAGTCTTAGCTTCTGTCTTAGTTCCAGTCTCAGATACAGTTTCAGTACCAATTTTAGTTTCAGTCTCAGTCTCTGTCTCAGTTTCTGTCCCAGTTTCAGTCTCAGTTTTTTTCTCAGATTCAATTTTAGTCCCAATTTCAGTTTCAGTCTAAGTCTCTTTCTCAGTTTCTGTCCTAGTTTCTGTCCCAGTTTCAGTCTCAGTTTCGGTCCCAATTTTAGTTACAGTATCAGTGTCTGTCCCAGTTTTTGTCTCAGTTTCAGTATCAGTTTCTATTCCTGTTTAAGTTTCTGTCTCTGTCTCAGTATCTTTTTTCAATTTCTGTCTCAGTTTCTGTCTCAGTTACTGTCTCAGGTCCAGTCTCAGTTACAGTCTCAATTTCAGTCTTGTCTCAGTTTATGTCCCAGTGTCAGTCTTAGTTTTTGTCTCAGTTTCTTTCGCAGTTTCTTTCCCAGTTTCTGTCCCAGTTTCAGACTCAGTTTCAGTCCCAATTTTAGTTTCAGTTGCAGTGTCTGTCCCAGTTTCTGTCTCAGCTTAAGTCCCAGTTTCAGTCCCAGTTTCAGTATCAGTTTCTATTCCAGTTTAAGACTCTGTCTCAGTATCTGTTTCAATTTCTGTCTCAGTTTCTGTCTCAGTTACTGTCTCAGGTCCAGTCTCAGTTCCAGTTTCAGATTCAATTTCAGTCCCAATTTTAGTTTCAGTCTCAGTCTCTGTCTCAGTTTCTGTCCCAGTTTCTGTCCCAGTTTCAGTCTCAGTTTTTGTCTCAGTTTCAGTCTCAGTTTAAGTTTCAGTCTCAATTTTAGTTTCAGTCTCAGTTTCTGTCCCAGTTTCTGTCTCGGTTTTAGTCTCTGTCTCAGTGTTTGTATCAGTTTCAGTACCAGTTTCAATCTCAGTTTCAGTCCCAGTTTATGTCTCAGTTTCAACCTCAGTTATTTTCTCAGTTTCAGTCCCAATTTTAGTTTCAGTCTCAGTCTCTGTCTCAGTTTCTGTCTCAGTTTCAGTATCAGTTTCTATTCCAGTTTAAGTTTCTGTCTCTGTCTCAGTATCTGTTTCAATTTCTGTCTCAGTTTCTGTCTCAGTTACTGTCTCAGGTCCAGTCTCAGTTACAGTCTCAATTTCAGTCTTAGTTTCTGTCTCAGTTTAGGAGCGGCCGTGGCTGACTGGTCACGGTGTTCGCTTTGTAAGCGAATGGTCCTGGGTTCGATTCCCATCTGCTCCGAACAAGAAAGTATAGGAAATATAAATCTTGAAACTGAACTGAACATGAATGAAAAATCAAAGTCGTACGAGTCGGGGTTCGATCCCCCGTCCTTTGGATTGGTAAGCAAAAATGCTAACCACTATGCCTTCGCGACTTGGTGAGCTATGACTGGAATTAGGAATACTGTTACTATCAACTATATACGCGCAAATGGACAAGGGTTCGGAAGTTCTAAATAACGTTTGAATCTGATTGGTCCAAACGTTCTTCAGGGCGGGGCTTGTCGATAAAGCTGAAGTACCTCGCGCTCGGCTAGCCAGCGTAGAAATGGGTCACCGAAGCTCGGCAGAGCTAACACCTTCCAAATGCCTATGCGAGTTATTTGCATGTATAGAATGTAGATCTAAAAATACATGGAAACAACTCAATTTGTAAGAAGCGACCGCGTGGTCCCGTTTGGTTGGTTGCACACACACACACAATTTCTGTCTCAGTTTATGTCCCAGTTTTAGTCTTAGTTTTTGTCTCAGCTTCAGTCTCAGTTTCAGTCGCAGTTTTAGTTTCTGTCTCAGTGTCAGTTCCAGTTTCTGTCTCAGTGTTTGTATTAGTTTCAGTACCAGTATCAGATGCTGTCTCTGTTTTAGTCTCCCTTCCAGTTCAGTATCTGTGATTGTATAAGTTTCAGATGCTGTCCTAGTTTTAGTCTCTGTCCCAGTGTCTGCCCCAGTTTCAGTCTCAGTGCTTGTGTCAGTTTCAGTACCAGTTTCAATCTTAGTTTCTGTCAATGTTTCCGTCTCAGTTTCAGTCCCAGCTTTAGTCTCTGTCTCAGTTTATGTCCAATTTCTATCTCAGTTAATGTCCCAGTTCAGTCTTAGTTTCTGTCTCAGTTTCAGTCTCAGTTCCAGCCTCAGATCCAATTTCAGTCCCAATTTTAGTTTCAGCCTCAGTCCCTGTCCCAGTATCTGTCCCAGTTTCAGTCTCAGTTTTAATGTCAGTCCCAGTTTCTGTCTCGGTTTTAGTCTCAATTTTAGTCTAAGTTTCTGTCTCAGTTTATGTCCCAGTTTTAATTTCCGTTTAAGTCTCGTTTGCTTTTTTCATTTCAGTGTTTAGTTTCAGTGCTGAGCAATTCTCTGAGATTTCGGTCATTCGATTTTTTCTGTATTTTTTAATCCGGCTGAAACTTTTTTGGTGCCTTCGGTATGCCCAAAGAAGCCATTTTGCATCATTAGTTTGTCCATATAATTTTCCATACAAATTTGGCAGCTGTCCATACAAAAATGATATGTGAAAATTCAAAAATCTGTATCTTTTGAAGGAATTTTTTGATCGATTTGGTGTCTTCGGCAAAGTTGTAGGTATGGATATGGACTACACTGAAAAAAAATTATACACGGTAAAAAAAAATTTGGTGATTTTTAATTTGACTTTTTGTCACTAAAACTTGATTTGCAAAAAAACACTATTTTTAATTTTTTTTTATTTTTTGATATGTTTTAGAGGACATACAATGCCAACTTTTCAGAAATTTCGAGAATGGGCAAAAAATCTTTGACCGAGTTATGATTTTTTGAATCAATACAGATTTTTCAAAATCGAAATATTGATCGCAAATTTCAACTTCATTTTTCGATGTAAAATTGAATTTGGAATCATAAAGTACTTTAGTGATTTTTTTTATAAATTGCACCGTTTTCAAGTTATAACCAATTTTAGGTAACTTTTTTGAAAATAGTCGCAGTTTTTCATTTTTTAAAATTATTGCCCATGTTTGCCCATCTTTGAAAAAAATATTTTTGAAAAGCTGAGAAAATTCTCTATATTTTGCTTTATTGAACTTTGTTGATGCGATCCATAGTTGCTGATATATTGCTATGCAAAGGCTAAAAAACAGGAAAATTGATGTTTTCTAAGTCTCACCCAAACAACCCACCACTTTCTAATGTCGATATCTCAGCAACTATAGGTCCGATTAACAATGTTAAAATATAAAACATTCGTGAAATTTTCCGATCTTTTCGAAAAAAATATTTTCAAAAAATTTTAAATCAAGACTAACATTTCAAACGGGATAAACATTCAATATAACGCCCATTTGAAATGTTAGTCTTGATTTTAAATTTTCGAAAATATTTTTTTCGAAAAGATCGGAAAATTTCACGAATGTTTCATATATTAACATTGTAAATCGGACCTATAGTTGCTGAGATATCGACATTAGAAAATGGTGGGTTATTTGGGTGAGACTTAGAAAACATCAATTTTCCTGTTTTTTAACCTTTGCATGGCAATATCTCAGCAAATATGGGTCGTATCAACAAAGTTCAATAAAGCAAAATATAGAGAATTTTCTCAGCTTTTCAAAAATATTTTTTTCAAAGATAGACAAACATGGGCACTAATTTTAAAAAATGAAAAACTGCGACTATTTTCAAAAAAGTTACCTAAAATTGGTTATAACTTGAAAACTGTGCACTTTATCAAAAATTCACTAAAGTACTTTTTTATTGCAAATTCAATTTTACATCGAAAAATGAAGTTGAAAAATTTTTGCGATCAATATTTCGATTTTTTGAAAAAATCTGTATTGATTCAAAAAATCATAACTCGGTCAAAGATTTTTTGCCCATTCTCGAAATTTCTGAAAAGTTGGCATTGTATGTCCTCTAAAACATATCAAAAAATAAAAAAAAATTAAAAATAGTGTTTTTTTGCAAATCAAGTTTTAGTGACAAAAAGTTAAATTAAAAATCACCAAATTTTTTTTTACCGTGTATAATTTTTTTTCAGTGTAGTCCATATCCATACCTACAACTTTGCCGAAGACACCAAATCGATCAAAAAATTCCTTCAAAAGATACAGATTTTTGAATTTTCACATATCATTTTTGTATGGACAGCTGCCAAATTTGTATGGAAAATTATATGGACAAACTAATGATGCAAAATGACTTCTTTGGGCATACCGAAGGCACCAAAAAAGTTTCGGCTGGATTAAAATATACATAAATTAAAATTAAAGAAAAAAGACCGATTCCGTAGAGAACTGCTCTGCTCAGTTCATGCAACAATAAGCCACAAAAAATCCTCATCCCAGTTTCCTAACCCAAACTACTTTCAAAATCATTGCAACTACTTCTGATTCCAATGAATACACAATCAGGCAAAAAGAAAAAAACTCCGTTCAGTTATCGTTCCAAAAGGAGAGCACTACCTGCAAAGCAATTCCACCAAATCCCAATGCCCTCCTCTCTGATATCCGCGCCGTACTAAAAATTGAAATGTCATTTCCAGCTAATTGAGTTCAACCGTTTCTTCGTCGTCGTCGAGACTTTTGTTTCTCGCTCAGTAGAAGAGAAAAAAAAGTAAGAAAGTATCACCTAATAGAACCACTTCCCAGCCCGAGCAAAAGTCGAACAGCTTCTTAAAAAGGCAACAGGAAATTGAGCAAAGAACAGAAGCAAAAAAAAAGAGGTTATCAAAGTCCGGAGCGCACTCCTAATTAAGTTTCTCTACGAAGCAGCGGCCTCCACTATCTTGGCGTGGCGTCTTCTGGTGGAAGCCGCGCGCCAGGCCTTATCGGAAAGGGCCCTAGGAGACGGCCACACCGCCAGGTAGGACCACCAGCTGCAGCCTCCCAAAAACGGGGTTGCCAAGGCACCAGCGGCTTGTCATCTTTGCGGCAAGTTCAGATTAAAAAAGTTCTTGCCCCCTTTTCTGGACCCGACAGTTGCAACCGAGTTTTTTTCTGTTATTTTAACTTTTTCTTCATTTTTGTTGTTGGGCAGAGGGGAATGAAAAGTTAAGGTCGAGATAACGAAGGTATACAGTTGCAGGGTCCGAGCTTGTAATGGGGTTTTATTTCCATTTTTATCAGCGAAATAAAACGGGGAATGCCGGCCACGGAGAAGGGATGCTGTCGTGGAAGAAAGTGTGTGGGTTGTTGGGAAAGAAAGAACTAAAAAACTCAAGAAAAAAATGGTCGCAAGATTTTTGCTGCGTGTTGACAGTATTAAATAATGAGGAGGACCATCAGAAAGTAGTGAAATTGCAAATTAATTGAATAAAATGTTGCAACTATTGTCGACCTTTATGAGAAAACAGTGTCAAAAAGTAATACTTTTCGATACAAGTGCTGAAAAGTTTAACTTTCCGTTTGATCTTCGCCCTGAAAACGATAGTGGCGTCCACTCTTAATAACCAATTCCAGCTAACGTTCTTTCGAAAGGCCATTCGTACCACGCATTTCTCGAGATAATGTTTCAATTTAGAACCAGCCCAGAATGAACCTACCCTTTCGGAGCACAAACTTTTCCCATTTCTTCAATTTTCTTCTAGTTGTTTCAAGATGTCAAGATGGCCGGCAGCAAGCCCACTTTATTAATTGAATCGTATTTTCTTCGAGTAACCAGGTCACGTCCCGAAGGTAGTAAATTCGGATTAACACCCACGGTCTTCCTGTGGTTAAATTCAATTACACTCCCCCCTTAATAAATGACCCTTTCGCGTGGATTAAAGCTGGCGCTCTTTAAGGTTGCCAACAGAGTTGCGTGACTGTTTCCTTTATGTCTCGAGGTTGAATCAGATTGACACATGCTGTCACTTCTTGTCCCCTCCCTAAAAAAAAGCTCCCGCCTATAGACCTTATTTATGAGATCGGAAGGTCGATAGCGAGTGCGAGTGTGTTTTGTATAACCTTTTTTCCTTCCTGAATGGATCCTCGATATCTCATCGACGGATACTGTTGCGAAGCCGGATTACCTGGAAGGTGGCGGTTTTGGGACGAGAAAAAGAGCTCCTGTCAGCGGAAGTAATTTATTGACACCAAACAGAGCGAGCGCTTTTGCGATCAGCCATGATATGTACTAAACGGGTAACGAAAATGTCCTTTTGGTGTTGAAGAAAGTAACAATGTCTAGACTGTTTGTTTATGTTTCAAAAACTAGTTGAGTTGAAGCTCAGTCAGTTTTAAACCGATTTGAGTACTTAGAGTTCACAATTGAGCTTAAAAAGGGCTTGTAGAAGCAATATCTGGTTTACTACACGATTTTTGATGTTTTTAACTCGTTTTCAGACTTTGAGATAAATCCACCTAGAACATATTTATTATCCACAAATTTATCTATGAAAAGATTAGACCTCTAGTTTAGGGCGTCCAATTTTCCCGGGTTTTGAATTTCCCGGGAAACGGAAAAAGTAGTTTATGCAACAAGTTGCAAAAAGAAGATTTTTTCAGCACGTGTCGTACATTTTTCCAACGAGGTTCACCGAGTTGGATAAATTCGACAAGTGCTGAAAAAATCAAGGTTTGCAACGAGTTCCATACAACATTTTTTGCATTTCTGAAAAACACCCATTGAGTGAAGTTATAAGTCGAATTCTGTTATTTTTAGTAGATAAAAGTAGACTGTTTCGTCACGCGAGAATGACAGGAAAAGTAGGAAGTTTCAAGACGGAATTGCAAAAAAATATTTTTTTAATCCCGAGAATTCCCATCCCGGGAAATTTTTGAAACAGTCATAAAATAGTAATTTTTGCAAATCCGTCGTGAAACTACTTACTTTTCCTGTCATTCTTGAACGACGAAATAGCCTACTTTTCTGTACCAAAAATAACAGAATCAAATAGCAACACTTTTCAAAATAAATACTGAAAAGTTCTACTTTTCAGAACTCAAATGGGTGCTGAAAAGTTGAACTTTTCAGCACTTGTTTCGAAAATAGTAGTTTATGCAACAAGTTGCAAAAAGAGGATTTTTTCAGCACGAGTCGTACATTTATCCAACGAGGTTCACCGAGTTGGATAAATACGAAGAGTGCTGAAAAAATCAAGTTTTGCAACTTGTTGCATAAACTACTATTTTCGAAACAAGTGCTGAAAAGTTCAACACATACTGAGTGAAATTTTATTTAAATTTTTCAAAAAAGTGTTACTTTTCAGCATTTATTTTGAAAAGTGTTGCTATTCGATTCTGTTATTTTTGGTACAGAAAAGTAGGCTATTTCGTCGTTCAAGAATGACAGGAAAAGTAAGTAGTTTCACGACAGAATTGCAAAAACAACATTTTCATTGAATTTGTTATCCCGAGTAGACGGAAATAACCTGGGAATAACATTTTGTGTTATTTGAAAATACTAGGCCAATAACATTTTATGTTATTTATAGCAAGTTTTATAATTCGCCGTTATGAACAACCCGGGAGCATGTTGACAGCTCCCATACAAACTGAGCGTACCCCGTTTTGTGGGCCCAGTGGGCCTAAGATGGCGGCCTTCGATATTATCTAGCCAAACTTTTGAAAATGGCAAATAGTTTAAATACATATAGTTTTTGCCTTGTTTTGGCTTAAAACGACAAAATAAGCATTTTGGAATTATTTTCTTTAAAGACATATTCAGAAATACACCACGTTCAAATATTAGTCTAGAACAGTTGAAGTAAGCATGCCGCAAAAGCCGTCACGAAAAAAAAATTCCTATGCAAATTTTGAGTTGCGTATACGTTGGGCGGACTCCGACGAGGCCCACTTGCCACCTGTCGGTGAATACGCGCAACTCACGAAAACTGTCATCTTAGGGTCGGGTTGGTTATGAATGTTTTGTTATTGGATTCTTATTGTAATAACAGACTAATAACATTTTTAGTCATTCTTCGAACAAATCATTGTTATTATTTTTTGTTATTTTAACAACTAATCCGATCATCCCAATAACAGTTGGAGGTATTCTTCCATAACAAAAAATGTTATTCCAAAGTAGTTTTGGCTTTCAGTCAATATCAGACCAATAACAAATTTTACTATGATAACATAAACTGTTAATCAACTCTTAAGCAAAAATATTTTTTTCAAGAAGAATCCACAAAACTTTCTGTTATTTTAACAGTAATTGTTATTGAAATTGCATGAATTTCGTTATTACCATCTGCCCGGGATGTTTTTTTAGCTTACAATCATAGAACGAGCTCAAAACTGTTAATTGGTTATAATCTATACTTTAATCAGAACAAGTACAGTAGTTTTTAGTTAGTTTAGGAACATTAAAAAATGTTGTTTTTTGTTCTTTCCTCGGACATTTTTGACGATTTACATTTAAGTAACCCCTTAAGTCACTACCGCCTACTGGGAGAAATCGGTCTTAATTTGTTACTATTGTCCTTATTTACTCCAGATGCCGATGTTTGATGAAAAAAATATGATTCTTTTCAAGTTTAAAAACATCATTAATCGTAAATATTAAAAAAAACAATACTAATGCTTAAAAATTCTTCTCGATTACTAAGAATTTAAATCTAAGTTTCCAGACCAAAATAGATTCGTTCAATTTCGGGAATTCCCGGGACAAAATATATAAAATCCCGGGCTTCGGGAATTCCCGGTTTAGGAAATTCCAACAAAAGGCTGGTTGATGAAGCTTGGAATTGTTTACAAAATATGAGGGAGATCTGGCATTAAAAAAAACTACATAAATATAACTTATGTGGTCATAACTTCAGACAGGGTTGCCAGATCTTCAATGGGTTGGACTTGTTGGAAAGGTAGTTTGATTACCTATCCAACTATATAAAACAACACATACACAGACGGA
Organism: Culex quinquefasciatus; assembly: GCF_015732765.1. Lineage (NCBI taxonomy): Eukaryota > Metazoa > Arthropoda > Insecta > Diptera > Culicidae > Culex > Culex quinquefasciatus. The sequence continues at coordinate 31,476,146 of NC_051861.1, forward strand.
CAGACATTTGCTCAGCTTTCGGTTCTGAGTCGATAGGTATGCATGAAGGTGAGTCTGCGAGCTTTTTGTAAAAAGTTCATTATTAGAGCAGGATCACAGCTTTACCTCAGTGAGGAAGGCATATGACACAGGCAACCATGGCACTTTTTTATTATCACAGCATTAAACAGTGTTGCCAGATCTAAAACCTTTCTAGTAATTCATTTTCCGGACAATTTTCGGCATAAATTTTGGCAAATCAAAATTGCTTTTCTACAGTCAAAGATAAAAATAATTTTCTTTATTCTTGGTAATTTGCAAGAACCAAGACAAGTCTCTTGTCACCAGAAAAAAGAGTAAAAAACAAACCCATGTGAATATGTATCTAAAAACTCCCGGTACAATCTACAATTTCGTGCCTCAATTAATTTCCCGCACTTTTTTACCTTCTAATTTCCCTCGTTTTTCAGCGACAAGTGTTGCCAGCAACGTTTCAGCAAAACTCACCCATCCAAGTTTTCCATAAGAAAAGCCATTAGAAGCGAGCGCGGTTCTGTAACTTAAATTCCCGGGGAAAACGCGGCAGCGACGGCGCAGCCCAACCGGACGGGAATCTCATTTTCCCAGCTGTCAGCGAACCGTCAGGACTCTTGAGGTAAGGGTGAGAGATGAAGCAGGAGGGAGGGTCAGGTTTGGGGAGAAATCATTTGTCATCTTCCCACACCGTCGTCCGGGAACGGTTTCTTACCTACCTGGGCAGGACAATTTACAGCCTTGAAAATAATTTTGAAAAAATATGCAAACATTTAGAAATATAAATATTTTCCTTAACTCAAAACAACTTTTTGAATAACAAAATTAATAACACCAAATTTCACAAACAAATTTCACTGTGTAGAAAAAGAACCAGTGAGAAAAGCAAGATATCTTCGCTAGGACGATGACGACGACGGTCCATCTACCTTTTGGGAATATGAAGCCCTGGACCTCGGCGGATGTCCCCGGTGAGGTAGCAGTGTGTCTTACTTGAAGGAATGTGATAAATAGTTGTAGATGGCGCACATCTTCAAGGTGAAGTGGGCCAGCGGACCAAATTTGAGTGTAGGTTGGTTTTATTCGAAATTTCAAAATTATTTAAAATTTTCGAAAGGTTATAAATTTAAATTTTTTAAGACAGATTTAATATTTATCACAGCATTAATTTTGCAACCTTTTCCAAAAACTATCAAGCGACAGTGTCCGGAGAATAGAGAAAAATAACTCCACGCTGACAGCGCTGGAAGGGTTGTGGAAATTTTTGATTAAAATTGTTACACTTTTTCATCGCCACCGGGGTATGCAAAACTGACAGGTGAGTTAGTTTCCCGCGCAAGATTCGTTTAGGGACGTGATTGGAATGAATTCCTCGGAGGAAGTGCTGCTGAAACTTGTCAACGGATGTGGTTTTTGGAGCAAAATTTCTACTGTCTACTTGAGTGTGGTTTTGAACTAATATTTAAATTGTGGTTGAGTAACAAAAACTAAATCGCGAAAAACAATCAAAATTTAATAAAGAAATCAAGTTTAGCACAGTGGTTCTGCAATAAATATGTAATTAGAGAGCAAAAAGTCAACATAATGATTGAATGTTAAAAAAACATCAGCGAAACATCTGGATATATTTGATTGGAGTGGAGATATTCGGTGCTAAGGAACACTTCCACTTAATCCGATCGGCCTGTTTTTTGTCAAGAACCTGCGGCTGACGATCGGGACACCACCTGGCTGTGTCTTGAAGATTTGTTGTTCCTTGGTGACCTTCCCATTCCTAAATTCCAATTTTCCCAACCCCAATTTCCCCAAATCCACTTCCCCCCTAAAAATATAATAATTCACACTAACACACCACACCCAACTAATTCGGAGCGTTTGGTACGGTATATCCACGCTTTCTTCCTCCCCTGTTGATTCTGTGAAATGTGATCCGTTCACAGAATCTGTCTCTGCGGTTAATGCAACGCAGTAGGCCTGGCCGCTATAATTTTTGCTATACATTTTCGGGGTAACTCGGATGTACTGTAATTATTAATATTGACAAGAAAGAACTTGGGGCGTAATCTAACCACAAGTTCTTCCAGGATGCTTTCTTCGGACTGGCTGCGCTTGTGTTCGATTAGATTAGGTTGGATTAGATTGGATTAGATTAGATTAGATTAGATTAGATTAGATTAAATTAGATTAGATTAGGTTAAAGATTGAAAGGTAAAAAATAATATATAAACTAGTATTATGCCTGAAAATTTAATACATTGTCTCAAGAAATACCATTAGCTAATAAATAAGATTTTCTATAGCTTAAATCTCAAACAAAATTTAAAATAGAATTTCAAACTTGAATAGTTTTACTAAACATTTTCCATTTTAAATGAAGTTGATTTTTTTTTCAATTCAATGTGTGGCAAACGATCGAAAGACTAAAGATCAAATTGACTTACCAACTAAAGGCGAATGTATTTATGGTCGAAGGACAAAAGGTCGAAAAAAGAATCCATTGAATCCCAGATAAAAAATGACCCAAGTTCAAACAAACTACAGATCGAAAGACAACTGGTCGAAGAAAAAAAAGATTGCAAGTCAACAGGTCGAAAGACAAAAGGTCGAATTGACAAAAATTAAAAAAAAACTCATTTTGACAAATCCAAGAAAATCAAAGGTTGAAAGCCAAAATGGTGAAAAAAGAATGGTCCAAATGCAAATGATGAAAAAAAAACAAAAATCGAAAAACAAGTGGTCAAAAGGTCAAAAGACTTTGGTTGTTGTTGTTGTTAATTCATTTATTTCTGGCAGCTTTAACCTTCTTGGTCATTCGCTGCCCCAAGGCTTTGGTGGTACAACCAATATTCGAATGACAAAATTTTGAAAGAATTAAGTACGAGAAACCAAAGGTCGACCAAAAAAGTTCAAATTGACATAAAGAAGTTATGAAAAAAAAATTAAGGTTGAAAGACAAAATGTCGAAAGAAAATAGGTCGAAACCAACGATGCCAAATCATTTTAAAGCAGATCTGTATTTCCCTGTGATTTTGTGATTTTTAAGATTGAAAAATCTGTAAACTACAGATTTATCGGTATGTCTTACATGGCTGGCCGAAACACAAAAGGTCGAATTGAAAAAAAAAAGATAATAACAAAAAAACAAATGATAACAGGTCGAAAAGCAAATGGTCAGATAAAATAAACGATGAAAGGTTAAAGTTCTGAAAACCAAAGATCAAAAATGGTAAAAATGGAGAAATTGACAAAATATTGAAGGAAATACTTGAAAATAATCCAATCAACGGTTAAAAGATTAAAAATTAGAATGACAAAATTTCCAAAAAAAAAATCGAATTGACAAGGTTGGAAGAAGGAACGATTCAATTTACAAAATGTCGAAAGAATTAAGTTTGAAAATCAAAAGGGTGAAAAACAAGTGGTTGAAACAGACGGTAAAATGTTGGTTAAATTTGACAAAACGTCAAATGACTCAAGCTCGAAAAACCAAAGCTCGAAAGATTCAATTCAATTCAATTTATTTTGTTAGTAAATAATCAATTTACATTTCCGTATTTCTTATAACCTAATAGAGTTTTGGAGTTCTTTTCAACTATGATATGAACTATAATTCATTTTGATGTAATTGGAAATTCTAACAATGGATTTGGCAAGAGAAGCTCGAAAGATAAATGATCGAAAAACAAAATGTCGAAAGACAAAAGGTCGAAACACAAAGGGTCCGAAAAAGGCCAAATTAACAAAAAGTCGAAAGACACAAGGTTAAATTTGCAAAAGATGAAAGATTTAAGTTCGAAAAATCCAAAGGTCGAAAGAGCAATGGTCGAAAATAAAGAAAGATGAAAGAAAGACAAAAGGTGAAGGATTAAAGTTCAAAAAATCTTAATCCAAAGAAGACAAATGGTCGAAAGAAAGACTAAGTTCGAAATACTTAAGTTCGAAAAAAAATCAAAGGCCGTAAAATAAAAGATCCAAAGACAAATTGCCGAAAGACAAAAAGTCGAAACGAAAAAGTGAAAAAAATAAAAATGTTAAAGTTAAAAAGATGAAAAAACTGTCAAATTGAAAAAAACTTCGCAAATTACAGGTCGAAGGGCATAGGCAAAAAGACAAATACTCGGAAGAAGGAAAAGTAAAATTAACAAAACGCTATAAGAAAAATGGTCGAAAGGCACAATGTCGAAGGACAAAAGGTGAAAAAAACCAAAAGATTCACTTGTCAAAAAGTTGAAAGGCAGTTTTGACCCGAAATTTTCAGCTCTTATGTAAATTCGACTTTTTTGTCGAACATGTTCGAGGCGAATTCATTTCACAGCAAATTCAAAGTTTAAATAAAATCCAACATCCTCATCAATCCAAGGTTCAAAAGTTACCTGTGTGTGTGTTAAACGCAAACTTTGAACTTTGATTGTTTTCCAGGTCGATGAAGAACAAAAAAAACCCCTCAACATTTAACCTCGATCTGGGCTGTGAGGGGCAAAAGGTAAAAGAAGAAAAAGCTAATAAAACCCCAAAACCCGTAAGTAATAACAGGTCGGACTCTGAACAGCAGAGAGGGAGAGCAGAAGATTCGAGCGGAGAATTTTTCAATCAAAGCCAGTCAAATGGTGTGCAATTAGGATTTAATCGAGCGTGTGAACAATCATCATTCAGCGGTTAGAGTGGTTGGGCAGCTTTTGTTCAAAGTTGTCTGCTGGAAGAAGATATTCGTATTTTTAGATATTTTTAGACAAAATCCACAAAATAAAACAATTTAAGTAAAAATACCTCTCTAAGGCAAAAATGTATCCCAAACTTCAAAAAACCAAATCAAAATCATCAAACACGAACCACGCAGTCAAACAAGTGTAATCCATGTCTTTGAAGTTGACGACAGGTGCGTGTACACAAGACAACAAAAAAAATCAATCTAAAAAGAAAAAATCCAAATCCGAATCCCTTGGAAGTACCAACAAAAACTCCAACAAAAAAAAACACGATACAGGCAAAACTAATTTCCTTCCCTCGTTCGCGATTGAATAAATAATCGCGCGATATTGCGCGATCCGAAGAGGAACGGACGGGGCAACAGCCAACAGAAAAGTAAACCCAAATTAAGTTAATTAAATTATTTGAATTTCCCTCCAGCGCACATGAAACGACCCTGCGCTAGATTTCTTAATCTATTCCTTCCTCGTTGCGTCTCTTCGTGAACAAATTTCCAACGATGACTCGTTGGGTTGTCATTTTTTTGGGGTTCGAAACTCGGCAGTGATGAGAAATTCTTGGTATTATTATTGGCAGCCGGTCTAATCTACAAGTTTAAATCACCAACAGAGAGTTACTTGAAGGATTTATCAAGAATGACATAAAAATAGTAAAACTGGCATCCCTGTCAAAAGATTTGGGTCATATTGGCAACCCTGCAAAAAATGACTAATTAAGCAATCATGTCTGGAATTACAATTTTGGTGGAAGGGAATAATCTATAAAAAAACATTCAAGGGAACCTACCTGACGATCTGGCAACACCGTCTTGATATATGAATGCTTAAATATTAATGGCCTTTAAAGTAATTTCTTGACAAAAATTCTGATAAAAATTAAAAAATAATCTGCACATAAGAAATATTCGGAATTTTCATGTCCAGATGATTCATGTCTAAAGCCAATTCGATGCGTTAAACACTTTGAACATCTTCTAGCACTGTTAGTTAATTTAAAAATTTGGCTACCTTGTTAGAAGATATTTTCCCAGCAAATTTCAAAAACCCAAATTGTTTCCATCTCTGCCGTCAAATCCCCGCCAAGGAAGGAAGCATCTAAGAACTATATTTCCCGGCGTCACACACACACCCACACCCCAAAACCTCGAAAAACGGTCGGTGTTTACAAAATAATTGATCGTAAACGTTCCCGAAGAGCTCCTAACCTCCTTAGAACGTCCCCGCGGAACGGGGCATAGTGGGAGAAAATTTCGTTAATTGGATTCAATTTGAAAATTCCACCGTCGCAGCCACCGCCGGGAGCTTTGGCTTTGACCTCGTTTTCGAGCGGCCTTCCCCCTTCCATCAAGCTTAATCAAATTACCGGGAAAATGCAATCAACGCCTCCGTCCCGGGCGGTGAGGAGCTGTACGCTACCGGGTTGTTGTAGACAGACTGATGCGCTCTCATACACACAAACGTATGTAATCACCTTGAGTTGGTTACGGAATAATCGCACACACTAGCACACATACAAAGCAGAGTGCAGGTAAGAGTGAAGGAGATTCTGATTGCTGAACGAATCGTTTTGGGGGCGAACGACGATTTCCGGCGCTTCTTGGAAGATGAATGAAGAGTTTTTCGGTGTGGACATGAGAGAGCAATAGGAGATTGAGGTTGTTGGGCTTCAAATCTTGAAATCTGCAAACCCTCAAAACAGAAAATTGGATAATCTTCAAGGTTTCAATCTGTAATTCATTTTTTTTTAAATCTGAAATCATTAAAACTTAAATTTTTAAACTTCAAGTTCTTCGCAAGTGCAATTCTCTAAGACGATATTTTTTTCTATTTTTTTAATTATATGAAATGTTGTGTGTACTTTTACTAGGACCAAAGAAGTCATGTTCTATCATTAGTTTATACAAGACAAAATTTTTGAGGAAATAGCCTAAAATGTAACAAAAAAAACTCACGAAAAATGCAGGACGGTCGACTCTCCTAAAAAATAAAAAAATCATTTAATAAAACTGTTTTTTTTAAAGTGGTCTAAACGTCAAATTTTTTTAAAATCGGTAGTGGGAATCGACTCTCCCTCAAAAATTTAACTTATAAACTTAAAAATTGAAAAATCTCGTGGAAGTGGCGTGTATTTTTCTTTCAGTGTATTTTTTCAGAAAGTCCGTCCAATTTCCTACAAGTTTGTCAATTTTTGATACGATGCAACGGCTTTGATTTACAGTAATTTTCAAATTACAAAATACAAAAATATTTAAATTACTTACGCCCTTCTCAAATGTCATTTTCGAGTACAATTGGCTCCATATACACAAAAATGGCTTATATAGGCCTAGGATAACATACCTAAAAATTTTCAATGAAATCTGAGAGGGTCGGGTACAAAAGTACCAGAAAAAATCCTGATTTGAGCTGAAATTACTCAAAATACGTATTTTTTTATTTTAGTGATTTAAATGGGCGTAATATTCACTGTTTGGCCTTTTTGAAATGTTAATATTGATTTAAAAATATACAAAATATTTTTTTCGAGAAGATCGAAAAATTTCACGAATGTTTCATGTTTAAACATTGAAAATCGGACCATTATTTGCTGAGATATCGACATTAGAAAATGGTGAGTTGTTTTGATAAGACTAAGAAAACTTCAATTTTCGTGTTACTTTTTCTTAAAGCGGCTGTATCTTAACAACCCGAGATCCAATCTTCAATGTCTCTTAGACAATTTTATAACAAATTTTCTGAACTTTTCAAAAGAATACTTTTAGAAATGGTCACTCATGGTCAATATTATAAAAAATCGAAAAATTGCAAATATTTCGCTAAAATCAACCTTTCGGTGGCTATATCTATACCAGGGGGGTGGTGTCAGAGTAAAGGGATGTTCTACTCGCCCATCACCATAATCTTTCATTAGTATTAGTGAGTAGCCCCTGTCTGAAAACTAGCCCACGCATTAGTGTTTGTGAGTAGCCCCTATCTGAAATCTGCTGCTGATGGTAGTGGTAGATGGCGGCCTTCTGTTTACATTTAGAAACGTCAAAGCGATCGAACCATATTTTTTAAATGTGAAATTCTTTGCGGCAGCGCGGCTTTGAACATATTTTGTTTTCATGTTTGCGTAATCAAATAACAACTGTTAGAAAATCAAATGTCGCGGCTGCCGCCGAATGTTCGTCGTGGTCCAGATCACCAGCCGAAAAATAACGGTGGATCTGTTGAAAAAAGAGCACCCCGGATTTTTTTGTGGCAAAACATAAAACCTCAACCTGCTTGATCTGCACCTGCCTGACTGTTTGCGCCGGAAAGGCCGGATTTGAGCTGATCAACGTTGCTGTCAGTGGAGCTGTTCAGAGCAGTACGGTTCCGCTATCCACTGCAGTAAGTTGGCCAGAACGAATTCCTCGGTGAGGTGTTGATAAGCAGCTTTTTTTTGCGGCGGTCCAGATTAAGTGACGGATTGGCTTCGAGGAGACCCCGTTCATCGAAATTCTCCTCCTTTTAGCCAAAATTGTAATTTTTCCGAGTGGATCAATGCACGCGGTTTGGTTTATTGATACAATTTGACAGACGTGTTTTTGTTGTTGTCTTATTCATCTTCTCGTACGCGTCAGAAGCTTTGGTTACAAAAAGATGGCTGCCATCGCAGGGGGTCGATCTATACAGAGCCCTCTATCAAAAAATCTGTAAAGTACTTTTCTATTGGGAATTCAATTTTACCTTAAAAAATTACGTCAAATATGTGTTTGCACGAAATTTTGATTTTTCCAAAAATCACTATTTTTTTCAAAAATTCACTCGGCGGCAGATTTTTTGATCATATTTCTCTATGGCTCAAAAGTTGCGGATTTTTGTCCCCTAAAAAATATCAAAAAAATTTCGAAAATCAAAAATACGTATTATGGGAAATTGAGTTTATGTAAAAAAATGTTAATTAAAAAATCGACAATTTTTTTTCCGCGTACCTATTTTTTTCTCAATAGTCCTCAACAATACCTACAACTTTGCCGAAGACACCAAATTGATCAGAAAATTCACTCAAAAGTTACAGCTGTTTGAATATTTACGGTACCATTTTTTTATGGACAGCAGCCAAAATTGTATGGAGACTTGTAGGGGTGAACCAATGACACAAAAAAGCTTCTTTGTTCATAGGGAAGGCCCCCACAAAGTTTGAGCCAAATCAAAAAATACAAATAAAATCCCTTTCCGGTTTTGCTTACTAAACAAACACGAAAATTGCGCAAAATAAAACTTTTTGAAAAATCTCAACATTGGATATGTATAAGACGACAAAAAATTGCATCTTATGAGGCACAAATTGGTCAAAACTCATTTGGCTAGTGTTACCAATTTTATCAATTAATCATAAATTTTAAAAAAATATGTGGAAAAGCTTTTTTGATTTTATTTATGATGTCTAATCAAATCCCATTAATTGTGCCGTCTTATTTAATTTCTTTGGAAAATTATCAAATCAGTACCAAGGTTAGACCCTTTCCAGTAAATGTTAGGATTTTTTTGTTGAATAATTCCCGTTTCTCTGGATTAATGTACTCAGGGAATATTATTTTATGCAACAAGTTGCAAAAAAATGATTTTGTTGAGTCGCATTTGGATGGTGGGGCAGTGCGCACGTCTTGTAGGATTATTCGTGTTTCGAGTGTAATTTTTTCAGTAATTGATGTTTTTTGTTCTTTAATTAAGATTACATTAATTATTTTTTTGATTTTAAAAACCCTTCCTATATCATCGTTGATCAGAAGGCACGGCGTTGGGTATATTGTGCAATCAATTTTCAAATAATGCGTTAAATTTTCACGGTGAAAAACTCATTTGTGTAGAATCGTTTATCGAAAGACACGCTGACATTTATGATAGACCATTAGTGCACGTTTTTGATTGTTGTATTTTAACGTTTTAAGTATTGAAATTTAGTTTCGACCAATTTCTTATATTTTTATTTGTTTTATTTTATCGCCATCGTGTTTCCTGGACAATTTTACATAATAATCAATGTAGACCTCAAACTAATTTGACCTATTGGCAAGATACAGCGATTTTAATGAAAAAAGTTTAATTTTACGCAGCCCTCGGAAGTACATGGTGTGCATTTCAACAAAAAGGGATGAATCCCGCATAGCTCGGTTTTTATATGTGAGAAACTTAATTCGGATTTGAATTCATAGGACAGAGTGCAGCGCAAAATCAAACTTTTTTCAGTAAAATCGCTGTATCTCGCCAATAGTTCATATTAGTTTGAGGTCTACATTGATTATTATGTAAAATTGTCAGGAGAACACGATGGTGATAAAATAAAACAATTAAAATTATAAGGAATTGGTCGAATCTGAATTTTAATACTTCAAACGTTAAAATATAATATTAGTGGGCATTTAAGGGTTAAAATTTTACTTTTATCGAATTCCTTGGACAATTTTCTATAAAATGCAACATGTAGAAAGTCTTTTGCACAAATAGCTGCAAAGCCATGATGAAAAGAAAAAAAGTTTTTCAGAAAATTGTCCAAAAAGAGGGCGGTGCCAGAAATAGAGGGATGGTCCCATCAGCACCAAACTTGGGATTTCTGTTAACTTTCAATAGATGAACGTTCCCTTCAAGTTTGGTCCAAATCGGTGAAGGTCGAGTCCAAAAGTGTACTCAGTTGACCTGGAATGACCGATGTATAGTTTTTAGACAATTGAATTTAAGAGAAAAAGTCAATTTAAAAATCGACCAAAAAATTGCGTGTGCCTATTTTTTTCTGAATAGTTGCCATCAATACCTCTAAGTTTGCTGAAGACACTAAATCAATCAGCAATTCCTTTAAAAGTTTTTCCAATATTTACGTAGAATTTTTGTATGGACAGCTTTCGAAATTGCATGAAGTAATGTTGAGTAAAGTTAATTACTTTGTGTGAAAATTCGAATAAGAAAAACAGTATTTAAAAAAAAAATTTCTTAAAAGTTCTAAGCAATTAACAACTTAAACTAAAAAACCAGACCAGATACAAGAATCCGTTTTCAGGTACATTTTTTATATATATTAATGCCCTTTTTTGGAGACTTGCATTTCCGAACTTATAATGCAAAATTTCTTCTTAGGTCATAGAAAAGGTACACCACACGAAAGTTTCTTAAACATAAAAAATAAAATGAAAAATTTGATCATGATTGCTGCAAAGTCTTCCCGAGCCTTGAAATACAAATTAAAAAAAGTTTATGGAAAATTTTAAAGCAATCCATTTATTTTTATTTTTAAAGAGATATTACAACTTCGTGCATTCGTCTCTCCTAAGTGGATAGTGGAATAAAATCCAAAAATATTGAATGTACACATGGTTTTGCATGTCAATGAACATTTTCCTTTTGATTGATATTCATACAGCAAAATACGAAAAATTCAAGCCAATTCTACTCGAAAAATGCTTACTCAATGATTTTCTTGCATTTACAAAGAGTTCACCTTAACTTTAGTTTCCAACTCCAAGTCCCCTCTCAAACCGCCCCTGCCCGCGAATTATGACGAATTCATCACGTAGTCAACAGCTTGCCAACCTGCAATCTCACAAAACGACCAGCTGGCTGCTATGAAAGAAGTGTGACAAATCGAACCACTCCAGCTCCGAATGCTGTTGATGCTGAAGAGGTTCTCGAGTCCCTGCGGGACGGCGGTTGCTGACCTTCTTTCATGCCGGCCGGAAATCGTGGGAACTTTTTGCCCGGGTGGGACCTGTTCACTTCTTGGAACCAAAGAAGGGGAGAAGACGACGAGCGCGAAGAAGTGTACAATTTGCATAAGGTCGAAGTTCTGCGCCCTTCTTTCTTTTTCGGGGACGGTTTCCGCGAAATTTTCCTCTTACCGTGGAGACGGTCTTCGTCGTCTTTGGCGTGTCCCAAGTGGAATAAATTTTCCCCGGGAACAATTTATTACTCGCTGCCAACTTGGCGGAGGAAGGGTCGAAGGGTCAATCTCGATGAGGACGATCTGTCAATCAAGATGCGTCGTCCGGGGATTGAGAAATGGTTCCCCCGCCAGACCGGAGTGATTGTTATCGTCGCAATTTCAATCTAATTTAGCTTTAATTTATTGTGAAGCACTCGATTCGATTGCGAGTTCAGGCGGCAAAACGATTCCAAATCGAGCAACATCAGCGCGTCGATGAGTTCATCCTGGGAAGCGAGCAATTTCTAGGTTAACTCAAGAGTCTGGCGCGCGCGAATCTACATCAATCGAGAAGCTCCGATAGCCTTTTGACCCATGTGTAAAGTGAAGAAGCGTTTCAGATCATGATGAAGACGCTTTGCTCGGCTCCATTTCGCGCGCGCCCGGTTTTTTGCTTCGATGAGCGGGAAATTGAGATGTGTTTACTGTTTGTTGGTTTTTGTCGTGGGACTCTTTTTATTGATTCGAAGAGTAATGGCAGCGACGATAGAAGAAGGAATTTCTTCGATTGGAATGAATTGCCAGAAGTGGGAATTTTTCTAATTTTGCTAAAGTTGTTGGCAGTATTGATCGACAATGGCATTTGTAAAAGTTCGTATTTAAAATTAGTCTCTTTATCAATAAAACAGAACTTGGATCGAAAACAATTGTTCACTGACTATTGTGAGACAAGAATCACCACTTGGACACTTAATTAGTAATTGATGAAATTGGAAAACAATTCTTGACTGGCTGTTGTGAGACAAGAATCGTCAGTTTAACACTTAATATTCGATTAAATTGGCAAGCAATTCTTCACAGACTGTTGTGAGACAAGAATCGCCAGTTGGACATTTAATTAATAATTGATTAAATTGGAAAGCAATTCTTGTGAGACAAAAATTGCCAGTTGGACATAATAGATGAAATCGGAAAGCAATTCTTGACTGGATATTGTGAGACAAGAATCGCCAGTTGGACATTCAATTAATAATTGATGAAATTGGAAAGCAATTCTTGTGAGACAAAAAATGCCAGTTGGACATAATAGATGAAATCGCAAACCAATTCTTGACTGGATATTGTGAGACAAGAATTGCCATTTGGACATTTAATTAATAATTGATTAAATTGGAAAGCAATTCTTGTGAGACAAGAATCGCCAATTTGACACTTAATATTCGATTGAATTTGAAAGCAATTCTTCACTGACTATTGTGAGACAAGAATCGTCAGTTGGACATTTACTCAATAATAATAAATGAAATTGAAAAGCACTTCGTCACTGGCTATTGTGAGACAAGAATCGCCGGTTGGACATTTAATCAGTAATTGATGTAATTGAAAAGCATTTTTTCACTGGCTATTATGAGACAAAAATCGCCAGTTGTACATTTGAATATAAATCGATAAAACTGGAAAGCAATTCTTCACTGGCTATTGTGAGACAAAAATCGCCAGTTGGACATTTAATTAATAATTGATGAAATTGGAAAGCAATTCGTGACTGGCTATTTTGAGACAAAAATCGCCAGTTGGACATTTAATTAATAATTGATGAAATTGGAAAGCAATTCTTGACTGGATATTCTGAGACAAGAATCGCCAATTGGACATAATTTATCAAATCGGAAAGCAATTCTTGATTGGCTATTGTGAGACAAAAATCGCCAGTTGGACATTTGAATAATAATCGATGAAACTGGAAAGCAATTCTTCACTGGCTATTGTGAGACAAAAATCGCCAGTTGAACATTTAATTAATAATTGATGAAATTGGAAAGCAATTCTTGTGACACAAGAATCGCCAGTTGGACATAATAGATGAAATCGGAAAGCAATTCTTGACTGGATATTGTGAGACAAGAATCGCCAGTTGGACATTTAATTAGTAATTGATGAAATTGGAAAGCACTTCTTCACTGGCTATTGTGAGACAAGATTCGCCAGTTGGACATTACATTCATAATCGATGAAAATTACATAATCTGAAGAAATAAAGGAAATTGTCATGAATTTAAATAAAATTTCAAGTCTTGAGTTCTAAGTAGAACCCTGCAATTTTGTATCAACCACAGTTCTGAAAAAAATATAATTTATTCAGATTTCTTCACTATCGCTGATGCATTTTTCGAACAGATGACCTTAATTCAAGGGACTTATCAAAACATCGATCTATCTCATCAACCGCATTTCCCTCCCGAAACTTGCGCAAAGGGGGTGAACCCCTCCAAACTAGATTGAGATGATTTCCCAAATTAGAATGGAAATGAGTGAGATCACTATCTTGCGGTCGGCTTTTGTTGTTTTTCCCGACTACGTCAAGTCCCCTCAATAATCCAATATCTCAACCGGCGAGGACATCGGATTACCGAGCAGGTTCACCCCAAATTCAGCCTACCAAACCCGTAACGAATTCCTGTTTCCAGCAACCTTTCCACATCCACGTTTTTGTTTTTCTTTAATAAATTTCCATCAAAATGAAAATGAAGCGAGTTTTTTTCTACGACCTCCGCGAACCTTCAAGTTCTGCGTCGGCAGCGCTGGCTGACGTGACAGGTCACAATCTTCGCCTCTCGCAGAGATAAATGGTCCCCAAAATCCAGAATTCTGCACTTGCCACGCTGCGACTTGTCACTGTTTGTTCGCCTGACGATGGTGGTGAGCCATAAATTAAGACATTTCTTCGAGGTGTCTGCTCTGTGCGGCGGCAATGTCGGAATGCTCGTTACGGCCCATTTCCAAAAACAGTCAGACAAATGTTGCGTCGAATGCCGGGTTTTGGTGTCTTCTACACTCGCTGGTGGAGCGCATAGATTATGTTTTGAGGGAGGGCTGGGAGGAGGTGGTGCTAGAACATTATCTGTGTCGTAATGATGCGGCATCGTTGCCAGACTCGTTGGCTGAAATGGTTTACGAGCTTCGAGGCAAGTTATGCGAGCAATAATTGTTTAATTCTACGAATTGGTACTAATTTCTTACAGCAATCGATGATTCCAGATTGCCTAATCTGACAACCCTTCCGGGAAACTTTCTCCCAAAACCCACAAATTTACGCACCCAAAACGAGCTGAACCAATAAAAAAAGTAGAAGCAACACAGCATCCCACCCTACTGGATAAATAAACCAGAAAACCCCAACCAAAAAATCATGGTTTCGAGCGAAGAAAAAACAATTTCCCCTTCCCGAGATCGCATCGCACCGTCTGACAAGTAATTTGTCTATTTTCGGTAATTAACAATGGCTCTGTGACGACGACGGCTGCGTCTACGAATGAAAGGTTTTCCTTTGCTCTGTGTGGCGGAAAATGGGAAAGGCAATTAATTAGTAGCTAGTTATTTCGAGGTTGGATGAGACGATAATCCCGAGCGCGCTTTCAATCTTTTTTTTTTCGAGGTGTCGGTTTGGGATTGGGTGACACTGTTGAAAAGTAATCCCAGATTTTTAACTTGGAACAAATGTTTGAAATGTTAGAGAAACACAACTTGAAGTGAAACTGCAACAGCAAGACTTGTTCAACAACAATGCTTGTTCTGCAACAAGATTTGTTTTGAATCAAAACTTGTTCCGAACAAGAATTGTTCTGAAACCATACTTATACTGCAACATGACTTTTTCTGGAACAAGACTTTATCTGGAACAAGACTTGTTCTAAAAAAAGACTTTTCTGGAACAAGACATGTTCTGGAACAAGCTTTGTTCTGGAACAAGATTTGTTCTATAACAAAACTTGTACTAGAACAAGATTTGTTCTGGAAAAAGTCTTGTATGTATGTATGTATGTATTAGTACCCCCGTCTTGGCAGGACTTGGCCATGACCATAGTAAAGATTTGTTCAGGAACAACTATTGCTTTGGAACAAGACTTGTTCTGAAATAAGACTTGTTCTGCAAAAAAAAATATTTTGCCAATAAACTTGTACTGCTACAAGACATGTTCTACACCAATACCTGTTCTAAAACAAAACTTGTTCTAGAACAAGACTTGTTCTATTATAATATAATCAGACCCTTCAACAGCAAGACTTGTTCTGAAACAAAACTTGCTTTTGAACAAGACTTGTTCTGGAACAAAACTTGTTCTGAAACAATTCTTTCACTGCAACATGACTTTTTCTGGAATAAAACTTTATCTGGAACAAAACATGTTCTAAAACAAGACTTTTTTCTGAAGAAAATCTTGTTGCAGAACAAGTCGTATTGCAGAACAAGTCTTGTTTCAGAACAAGTCTTGTTTCAGAACAAGTCTTGTTTTAGAACAAGTCTTGTTGCAGAACGAGTTTTGTTGCAGAACAAGTCTTGTTACAGTTGTTCTGAGACAAGATTTGTTCTGTAACTAGGCTTGTTCTGAAAAAAGACTCGTTCTGCAACAAGACTTATCCTGCAACAAGACTTATTTTGACAAATGATTTGTTTTGTAAATGAAAATTTGTTGATCAGATTAAACTAATCAGACTTGTTTTGCAAAAAAAACAACTTGCTTGATTTGTTTGAAGAGATATTTTTTTGCTACAAGACTTGTTTCTTTTAAACAATCAAACCATGTTCTGAAAAAAAACTTTTAACGCAACAAAGCTTGTTCTACAACATGAAATGTTCTATAAGACGACTCAATCGCAGCAAAACATGTTCCGTAACCAGAATTGTTCGGTAAGAATCCTTTTTCCCAAACAGACTTGCTGTGCATTACGGGAAAAAAATTGTAATGCTCAGAAAAAAATGAGCAGAAACAAGACTTGTTGTTCGACTTGTGCTGCAACAAGACATGTTTTTGCAATTAACAATACTTGTTCTGTAACAAAAATGGTTGACAAGAAAATTTATAAAAAATCATCAGCAGATTGATTTTCTGGGAAAATTTCGGGAGCGATTTTCTTTTGCGTGATTTGCTTCCTCTCTCTTTCGCAGGTGAAAAAAGTTTGCAAGCGAAATTGATTTTTTTGCGAAAGAAGACAGTATGAAAATTGTAATGCTACTATCATTTTCATACTGTCTCTATACCAGGGATGGAATAATCGCGAAAAAATCAATTTCACTTGCGAACTTTTTTCACCCGCGAAAGAGAGAGGAGGCAAATCACGCAAAAGAAAATCGCTCCCGAAATTCTCCCAGAAAATCAATCTGCTGATGATTTTTTATTAATTTTCTTGTCAACCATTTTTGTTACAGAACAAGTATTGTTAATTGCAAAAACATGTCTTGTTTTAGCACAAGTCGAACAACAAGTCTTGTTGCTGTTAATTTTTGTCCTGGCATCGTAATTTTCGAAAATACTTGAATTTTCATAATATGCTATATCAAATACTCAAATTTTAATGAAAAAAATCATTTTTTTAAAAAACTTTATTTTTTGATAACTTCAGTATTTTAAAGAAACAAATTCACTTCGTTTGATATCCATATTGCAAAATTAAAAAAATATTAATTTATTCGAAAAAATACGGTAATTTTGGAAAAATTGAGCATTTTACAATAACTCTTGACTGAATTGAAAATGCATTCAAAATTACTCTTTGTTTGATACCCATATTGCAAATTATGAAAAATTGATTATTTTTACAAAAATACGGTATTCTTTTTTAATTTGAGTATTTTACACACAAAAAATAATAAAACAAACTTGTACTTAAAATTTCGCTTCGCTTAATACCCATATTGCAAATTATGAAAATTTGAAAATTTACTTCACAGGAAGTCTTGTTTCGTAACACAACTTGTATAAACAACGCGTTTACAACAACAAGATTTGTTGTAATATGACATGTTGTACAACAAGACTCAATCGTAACAAAAATTGTTCCGTAGCAAGGAAACTAGTATTTTCCCAACAAGACTTGCTGTGCACTCTAACTCGCTTGCTCTGAAGCAAGATTATTTCTAAATGGCGTTTTTTTTTTTTGTAACAAGACTTGTTCCGTTTCGATATAAATCGTGTTTAAAAAAAAACTCGATCTGTCACAAGACTGTAAGCAATAGAATTGTACTGAACCAAGATCTTTAAACAGACGCATTTGGAACAAAACTTGTTCCTTAACAAGGCATGTTCGTTACGAATGCTTTTTCCAACAAAACTTGTTGTGCATTGCGGTTTGCTTGCTCTACAGCAAGATTTGTTCTGAAAGATGATTTTTTTCTGCAACAAGACATGTTCCGTTTCACCAATCAAACCAGACTTTTTTTCTCACAGTGTATCAAGATTTGCTGCGCATAAGCACCGTGCGGATTGATTGATGGTGGGCGCATGTGGGACAAGTGTGCGTGCGGTCCCATTTTCCCATTTTAATGATCATCCAAGCATAACGACAACGCATGCTTCCAGTAGCGCAACCACAATTTTGGAATTCCACCGAGCCAGCCACTCACTTAGAGCGAGGATGATTTCCCTTCGTATCTGGAAAGGCTTCCACGAGTTGAAATAACAACAACCGAAAAAGAATAACCCCACAAAACTAGCGGGGAGAGGAAGTGAGAGGTGATAAAATAACAGCTTAAATCAATTAACGAGAATTTTAAATGCCGATGATGAATGTGGGTTGTTTTCTTTTTCTTCTCTCTTAATTTTCGACTTTTCGACTGCCGAAGACAAACACAGAGTAGCTGTCCCGGAGATGTCTCTGTTTTCGGGGCCAACCTTTCGGGTCTTTACTTTGTTTCTTGTTTCTACGGACGAGCGCTGAGTGAATCGTTCAGATTTACTATAAATACTCACAGATGCAGAGCGAGAGAGAGAGAAATTTCGGTGGCTGGCCTGTCAAAACAAGTTTTCCTGGTAATGGAATTCGTCGAGACTGTTGTTCGAATTCCGCGAGAAGAACCATGTTTTGAAACTTGATCGCGTACAGGTGGCTCAGCGGGAGGATCGGTTACGGGACGGATGTTGCAAGTTTAACTGTAAAATGATATCCAAAGTTTAATTTTACATTGGAAATGGTCGTACAAATCAATGAATCGTTCAAACGACTGTTAAAAAACCACGCGAGTTGAGATTCCAACTCAGACGCTTTGATTCGAATCCGCTCTCTTTACCTATAAGCTGCACACGCTTGTTAGCGACAGAGCGACAGAACGCAATGACCGCGATGCGTCGAAAGTAAAGGTGTATTAGTGACAGTTCAGGATGCTTGCCTTGTTTTGAGGTGTTATTACCCATGTCGATGAAACTCGATGTCAAAGGCTCGCTCTCCCAACTCATTTCGCGCTCGCTCGCACTCCAAAGAGAGCGGAAATTATGTCGAACAATCGCAATTAACAATAAATTTAACCCCCGGTCGGGGTCGGCTAATTAGGCACATTGAATTGCAATTAAAATTTTATGGAAATTAATCTTTATGACTGCGGGTTTTGCCTGGTGATGAATCGCCAACTGCAGCGATTCCTCGCAAAGGTGCACGTAATTTGCCGAACAATTTGGCTAATGACGGGCAGAACCCGTTTACACGCTGTCTCCTGTAAAATATCCCGAGGAGAAATTCCACAGTCAGATGCAAGCAATCGGTGCAGACTAATTAGCGTAATTCCGAGTGCCCGGAGCGCCCCGCGCTCCGACAAATTACGAAAACGGTTGTGATTTGCGAAATTAAATCTTTTTTTCTTTTCTCGGGCTGGAACCGCCTCAGGACAAACAGCTGCACTTTCCAAGATCGAGAAGACTTTAAAGGGTCTTGTAGCTGTCAAAACTCGGCATACTTCCACAAAATCTACTTGAGCAGTTTATCTAACTTAAAACTCAACGACAGCGACGTGAGGCGCACTCCCGAAATGTCAGTCTCAATCAAACCGAACCATCAGCGTCGGCTTTTGTCGGCTGAGTGCTTCCTCGTGTTCTTCTTTGCTTTTTAAGAACACGGCACCCTTCGGCTTAAGTCGCTGCGCGACACTTCCCAATATCGCTGCGGCGACCTCTAGAATCTCTCAGAGAGGAAGAGCGCGTGAGGAGAGAGAAAGACGCGATGCGTGACAGCGATAATTAAGACGAATGGCTCGTTCGTTCTCGCGAACGAATCACACGCTCGAGTTCCCCGGCAGTTTCGTGGTTCAGCGCGGCTGAATTGTCATTTGGAGTTCAAGGAATACAATCTATTCTCAAAATGTCATTTTGAGAAAGTCATGTTATTTCAGAATCAATTTAAGTCTAATGCATCACCTATTATCTCGAGCAAACTTCTCAAAGTCGAAAACACACAACTCTCAATCGATATCCGGAAAAGCCACTTGACCTCCAGGGCCAAAGTTGCAGCAAACTTCAAAGTTGGCGCTAGAACAAGCATTGCATCGGGGAGTGGCCGAACAAACTTTTATCTCTGCGTCTCCAGGGAGAGATGGGTTGGCCTTCGCGGTTGTGAAAACTTCTCACACGCGTACCCCGTCGTCGACACTGCCGGCGTAAGACTTGATGGAGAAAACTTTTCCAATTTTATAGCGGTAAGTCTCGGACGACCTTCTTTGTTTCTGGAAAAGAAAAGGAGCAAGGTAAGCTGCGGTGCAGGAGTCGCACATTTAAGGGGTTGTAGTCCACAGAGATTTTGCTTCTTTGGGACATACGAGGTATTGTATTTGTTACTGATCTAGACGAATAGGAGTTCTAGCTAAAATATAACAATTAAAACAACTAGCTTAAAATTGGAGGAATAGCAAAGTTTTAGGTGGAATCTGCAAATAATTTAGAGATTTTGGTTAGTTGACTTTTGTTGACATTCAGTTGACAAGTAGTTGACTTTTTCCATTTTTTAATTTTTTTCCATTTTTGTAATTTTTGTCAATTTTTGTAATTTTTGTAATTTTTGTAATTATTTATTTTTTGTAACTTTTGTATTTTTAGTTATTTTTTGTAATTTTTGTAATTTTTTTAATTTTTTTAATTTTTGTAATTTTTTTAATTTTTGTAATTTTTGTAATTTTTGTAATTTTGTAATTTTTGTAATTTTTGTAATTTTTGTAATTTTTGTAATTTTTGTAATTTTTGTAATTTTGTAATTTTGTAATTTTGTAATTTTTGTAATTTTGTAATTTTGTAATTTTGTAATTTTGTAATTTTGTAATTTTGTAATTTTTGTAATTTTGTAATTTTGTAATTTTTGTAATTTTTGTAATTTTGTAATTTTTGTAATTTTTGTAATTTTTGTAATTTTTGTAATTTTTGTAATTTTTGTAATTTTTGTAATTTTTGTAATTTTTGTAATTTTTGTAATTTTTGTAATTTTTGTAATTTTTGTAATTTTTGTAATTTTGTAATTTTGTAATGTTTGTAATGTTTGTAATTTTGTAATTTTTGTAATTTTTGTAATTTTGTAATTTTGTAATTTTTGTAATTTTTGTAATTTTGTAATTTTGTAATTTTGTAATTTTGTAATTTTGTAATTTTGTAATTTTGTAATTTTTGTAATTTTTAATTTTGTAATTTTGTAATTTTGTAATTTTGTAATTTTTGTAATTTTGTAATTTTTGTAATTTTTGTAATTTTTGTAATTTTTGTTATTTTTGTAATTTTTGTAATTTTTGTAATTTTTGTAATTTTTGTAATTTTTGTAATTTTTGTAATTTTTGTAATTTTTGTAATTATTTATTTTTTTGTAACTTTTGTATTTTTAGTTATTTTTTGTAATTTTTGTAATTTTTTTAATTTTTTTAATTTTTGTAATTTTTTTAATTTTTGTAATTTTTGTAATTTTTGTAATGTTTGTAATGTTTGTAATTTTTGTATTTTTTGTAATTTTTGTAATTTTTGTAATTTTTGTAATTTTTGTAATTTTTGTAATTTTTGTAATTTTTGTAATTATTTATTTTTTTGTAACTTTTGTATTTTTAGTTATTTTTTGTAATTTTTGTAATTTTTTTAATTTTTTTAATTTTTGTAATTTTTTTAATTTTTGTAATTTTTGTAATGTTTGTAATGTTTGTAATTTTGTATTTTTGTAATTTTGTAATTTTGTAATTTTGTAATTTTTGTAATTTTGTAATTTTGTAATTTTGTTATTTTTGTAATTTTGTAATTTTTGTAATTTTTGTAATTTTGTAATTTTGTAATTTTGTAATTTTGTAATTTTGTAATTATTTATTTTTTGTAACTTTTGTATTTTTAGTTATTTTTTGTAATTTTGTAATTTTTTAATTTTTTTAATTTTTTTAATTTTTGTAATTTTTTTAATTTTTGTAATTTTTGTAATTTTTGTAATGTTTGTAATGTTTGTAATTTTTGTATTTTTTGTAATTTTTGTAATTTTTGTAATTTTTGTAATTTTTGTAATTTTTGTAATTTTTGTAATTTTGTAATTTTGTAATTTTGTAATTTTTGTAATTTTGTAATTTTGTAATTTTGTAATTTTTGTAATTTTGTAATTTTGTAATTTTGTAATTTTGTAATTTTTGTAATTTTGTAATTTTTGTAATTTTGTAATTTTGTAATTTTGTAATTTTGTAATTTTGTAATTTTGTAATTTTTGTAATTTTGTAATTTTTGTAATGTTTGTAATGTTTGTAATTTTGTAATTTTTGTAATTTTGTAATTTTGTAATTTTGTAATTTTTGTAATGTTTGTAATGTTTGTAATTTTGTAATTTTTGTAATTTTGTAATTTTGTAATTTTTGTAATTTTGTAATTTTGTAATTTTGTAATTTTGTAATTTTGTAATTTTTGTAATTTTGTAATTTTTGTAATTTTTGTAATTTTGTAATTTTGTAATTTTTGTAATTTTGTAATTTTGTAATTTTTGTAATTTTGTAATTTTTGTAATTTTTGTAATTTTGTAATTTTGTAATTTTTGTAATTTTGTAATTTTTGTAATTTTGTAATTTTGTAATTTTGTAATTTTGTAATTTTTGTAATTTTGTAATTTTTGTAATTTTGGTGATTTTGGTAATTTTATAATTTTTGTATTTTTTTAATTTTGTAATTTTGTAATTTTGTAATTTTGGTAATTTTTGTAATTTTTGTAATTTTGTAATTTTGTAATTTTTTTATTTTGTAATTTTGTAATTTTGTAATTTTGTAATTTTGTAATTTTGTAATTTTGTAATTTTGTAATTTTGTAATTTTGTAATTTTGTTATTTTGTAATTTTGTAATTTTTGTAATTTTGTAAATTTTGTAATTTTGAAATTTTTGTAATTTTGTGATTTTGGTAATTTTGTAATTTTTGTATTTTTTTAATTTTTGTAATTTTGTAATTTTGTAATTTTTGTAGTTTTGTAATTTTTGTAATTTTTGTAATTTTGTAATT
The DNA here is from genome assembly GCF_015732765.1 of Culex quinquefasciatus. Taxonomy (NCBI): domain Eukaryota; kingdom Metazoa; phylum Arthropoda; class Insecta; order Diptera; family Culicidae; genus Culex; species Culex quinquefasciatus. Next base: position 31,498,999 of record NC_051861.1, read on the forward strand.
TTGTAATTTTGTAATTTTGTAATTTTGTAATTTTGTAATTTTGTAATTTTGTAATTTTGTAATTTTGTAATTTTTGTAATTTTGTAATTTTGTAATTTTTGTATTTTTGTAATTTTGTAATTTTTGTAATTTTTGTAATTTTTGTAATTTTTGTAATTTTTGTAATTTTGTAATTTTGTAATTTTTAATTTTGTAATTTTTGTAATTTTGTAATTTTGTAATTTTGTAATTTTTGTAATTTTGTAATTTTGTAATTTTGTAATTTTGTAATTTTGTAATTTTGTAATTTTTGTAATTTTTGTAATTTTTGTAATTTTGTAATTTTTTGTAATTTTGTAATTTTGTAATTTTGTAATTTTGTAATTTTTGTAATTTTGTAATTTTGTAATTTTGTAATTTTTGTAATTTTGTAATTTTTGTAATTTTTGTAATTTATGTAATTTTTGTAATTTTGTAATTTTTGAAATTTTGTAATTTTTGTAATTTTGTAATTTTTGTAATTTTGTAATTTTGTAATTTTGTAATTTTGTAATTTTGTAATTTTGTAATTTTATAATTTTGTAATTTTGTAATTTTTGTAATTTTTGTAATTTTTGTAATTTTTGTAATTTTTGTAATTTTTGTAATTTTTGTAATTTTTGTCATTTTTGTCATTTTTGTCATTTTTGTCATTTTTGTCATTATTGTCATTATTGTCATTATTGTCATTATTGTCATTATTGTCATTTTTGTCATTTTTGTCATTTTTGTCATTTTTGTCATTTTTTGTCATTTTTTGTCATTTTTTGTCATTTTTGTCATTTTTGTCATTTTTGTCATATTTGTCATTTTTGTCATTTTTGTCATTTTTGTCATTTTTGTCATTTTTGTCATTTTTGTCATTTTTGTCATTTTTGTCATTTTTGTCATTTTTGTCATTTTTGTCATTTTTGTCATTTTTGTCATTTTTGTCATTTTTGTCATTTTTGTCATTTTTGTCATTTTTGTCATTTTTGTTTTTGTCATTTTTGTCATTTTTGTCATTTTTGTCATTTTGTCATTTTTGTCATTTTTGTCATTTTTGTCATTTTTGTCATCTTTGCCATTTTTGTCATTTTTGTCATTTTTGTCATTTTTGTCATTTTTGTCATTTTTGTCATTTTTATCATTTCTGTCATTTTTGTCATTTTTGTCATTTTTGTCATTTTTGTCATTTTTGTCATTTTTGTCATTTTTGTCATTTTTGTCATTTTTGTCATTTTTGTCATTTTTGTCATTTTTGTCATTTTTGTCATTTTTGTCATTTTTGTCATTTTTGTCATTTTTGTCATTTTTGTCATTTTTGTCATTTTTGTCATTTTGTCATTTTTGTCATTTTGTCATTTTGTCATTTTTGTCATTTTGTCATTTTTGTCATTTTTGTCATTTTGTCATTTTTGTCATTTTTGTCATTTTTGTCATTTTTGTCATTTTTGTCATTTTTGTCATTTTTGTCATTTTTGTCATTTTTGTCATTTTTGTCATTTTTGTCATTTTTGTCATTTTTGTCATTTTTGTCATTTTTGTCATTTTTGTCATTTTTGTCATTTTTGTCATTTTTGTCATTTTGTCATTTTTGTCATTTTTGTCATTTTGTCATTTTTGTCATTTTTGTCATTTTGTCATTTTTGTCATTTTGTCATTTTTGTCATTTTGTCATTTTTGTCATTTTTGTCATTTTTGTCATTTTTGTCATTTTTGTCATTTTTGTCATTTTTGTCATTTTTGTCATTTTTGTCATTTTTGTCATTTTTGTCATTTTTGTCATTTTTGTCATTTTTGTCATTTTTGTCATTTTTGTCATTTTTGTCATTTTTGTCATTTTTCATTTTTGTCATTTTTGTCATTTTGTCATTTTTGTCATTTTTGTCATTTTGTCATTTTTGTCATTTTTGTCATTTTTGTCATTTTTGTCATTTTTGTCATTTTTGTCATTTTTGTCATTTTTGTAATTTTTGTAATTTTTGTCATTTTTGTCATTTTTGTCATTTTTGTCATTTTTGTCATTTTTGTCATTTTTGTCAATTTTGTATTTTTGTAGTTTTGCCAGTTTGCTAAGAAAAGCCCCTTTTCATCAACAAGGAGATTATATCTGCTAAGCTGAAGAAAAAAAATCCCTCCTCGCTGCAGGTCATCACCTGGAAAACTCCGGGGGCACACCGTTCAGAACGATGCAAACTTGAGATCTCGAGACCCGACACATGGCGTCGTTGTCGGAACAGGTACACCCGGACCGGCGCCGGCCGTTCTGGGAGTAAAGTTTATAAAATAAAGATCTTTTTGAAATAAACTTGCAACTCTTTTCGTTTTGCGCTCTCACGTGTGCAAACTCCCTCTCGCCGCTATCATCATCAGTGCCGTTCCGTTTCTTTCCCTAGCTGTGACGGGGTCACACCCGAGGGTGGAAGTTCTGCCAGCAGCAGCAGTGTACAAACAGGTCAACCCGGGCAGCAGCAGCAGCAGCAGCAAAAAAGGATTCAATATATCCACATAAAAGTCGAAATAAAAGTAAATTTATGAAAATAATATACCTTCACAGTGGGTTTCACCCTCTCTCTCTCTCTTTACCTTTCGAGGTACTTTTCGACCCCGCAGACTTCTGGCCACCGAAAAGAAGACGAAGAAAAAAAGAGCCGTAAACCAAGAGTAAAGAGTTGCAGGTCGTCGTCTGGTTCTGGTGCCGAGTCGGTTTTATGACCCGGCCACGGAATCAACAGCAGCATCATCATCACAGCGGCAGCAGTGGTAGCATGTTCTGTATGGAACTCAGAAACTCTCTCTAAACTCCTTGGGTAGGGGAAATTTATAGTGAGAAAGTAAACATTGAAACATTGAAGCGGTTTGGGCAAGTTCACATTTGATGTCGGAACGGACAGAGACAGACCGACCGTAAAATGTTGAAAGTCAGCAGAAAAGGTTGCTCCATGATTGAATGCGGAACCGGTGCGGATTACGTAAGCGGACGAGTCTAATCCGGAGTATTATGGGCTGGTACTGACAGCAAACAGTTTGAAACTTGATGAATTGAGCTTGAAGTTTTCTGCTAGAGAAAAAATCGAAACTTTTCGATACTTTCATTACAGGTTCACTGAAAAGAGTTTCGACAGATCCCTTTTTCACATGACTGCACTTCAAACCTCAAAAAGCAACATCATTGGCAAAACATTGACCCAAATCCCGCCCCTGAGCAAACAACCTCTAAAAAAAGAACCCACCCGACCCCACAAAACCCACCAAACTCTCGCAACCCTTTGAAATAGAAGAGGAAATTGCTGCTGATAGCAACGGCAAACATGAACGGTGAAAACCCTCCTGACTGCCCTCGTCACGGATACCGGTCAGCCTTCGCCGACAATCTACTGGCAATCTGTGCGGAATCTGGCCACAGCATTCGTCAGTGAACTGGTTGAAGAGGGGTTAGGCATGTGAAATTTTTAAGTATTTTTTTATACATGTGAATTGGCATAAATTTCAAATGTTGGTAGGAGCACACACTCAAACTTTGTTTTAATCGGTTTTCAGGGCATTAAAATATACATTTTCATCTATTGAAAAAATAAATTTGATACTATGTGATTGTATTATTGCCGAGATAAACGGGTGCCACGATATCTCAACACTGCTTTGACCAAATCGGCTCAAAATTTTGGTGAGGACTCGTTAAACCATCCTTCCTACTCTGTAGATTCTGTGAAATGTGATCCGTTCACAGAATTCTCTCTGCGGTAAACACAAAGCAGTAGGGCTGGCCGCTTTAATTTTTGTTTTACATTTTCAGGTGTTCTCGGATGTACTGCAATTTTACAAGAAAAGTGCTTGGGGCGTAATCTAATCACAAAACTTTCCAGCATGCTTTCATCGGACTGGCTGCGTTTGTGTTAGGTTAGATTAGATTAGAGCTAAAATCTTCTATTACACCCAGAACTGGACATCGGCATACTAGAGGATAAAGAGCACGATTCGGTAGTAAAATGGTACTGTGTGCGGACTGAGAGGATAAATCACGAAACTACCGAGAGCACTTTACTCATGGGTTCATCTTCAAAAAAAGTTCATCCATAAAAAAAAGTACCAGTACCGAGACTCGAACCCAAGACCTTCGGCATATTGAACCGTGCCTTTGCCGTATGGGCCACCACGGTTCGGTGACTAAGTTGCGGTCATTTGCCTATATAAGCCACTCAATAGGATGAACTGTTCGAATGAACGAATGAACACGCGAGAGGACTATACTCTCGCAAAATAGCACTTTCCTCACGTTTCTTTTCGTGAGGACTATCCCCTCGTTCTTTAACTTTAGGTGTACTCAGTTTAATCATGAAATTATCTTCGTGAAGCTTTGAGAGTTATTGAAAATCATCAATTTAGTGAACTTAATACATTTTCTTTAATATGAAATAAAATGGTTTTCTACATGTATGTAACACCTTAACCCACTGCCCAATTTTTTTTCGAAAATTTCTATTTTCCCCGTGTTCAGGAGCAAGTTTTGTTCTGCGAAAAACTTTAGTTCTCCTTTTTTATGTGTTTCTTGTTTCTTGTTTCATTTTTAGCATTTTAATTTGCATTTATCTTGTTTAGTTTAAAAATAAAATAAAAAACGTTACTTAATCCACCTTTAGGTGGTTGGTGCCTTCCTCTCATTTATAGTGATTTCAATCCCCCTAAAGTGTCCACATGTTTATGGATCTCCCCTAACGTTCGCAGCACCTAAGAAGTCCTAATAAAAATAAGTGATGAGTAAAAAAACAGTCTACCTACAGACTTTTTGTCAAGATTATACAGACACGGCCTTTGAGGAAAATGGCATCCCTGTACACGGCTTTTGCGTGGCGATCAGACCCGACCAGTTGAGGTTATGTGAATTCAGACCATTTTTTTAACTGCTTGTAATTTAAGATAGGTTAGTCAGATCTTGAAAATTCTTACTCCACCTAAAAGGTCTTGTCATATGCTTTCTAAAATTATATAACATGTGAAGCTTTCATGAAAAAACCACCCTTTTTACCATAATTTTACTTTCATATGAAACAGTTTTTTTTTAACATAACTTTTTAAATACATGATAAAACTGCATGGATTTAAATAGCAACTTAGGGGACGTTAAGACGGATCGATTAAAACCATTCGGGCCAAAATCGGTTGAGCCTGTGACGAGATATTCCAGTGACATTGATTCGGTACACATGTCTACATACAGCCAAACACACAGACATTTGCTCAGCTGGTGATTCTAAGTCGATATGTACAAATGAAGGTAGGTCTAGGAGGTCTAATTAAAAAGTTCATTTTCCGAGTGATTTTATAGCCTTTCCTCAGTAAGGTGAGGAAGGCAAAAAAGTATAAAAATTTAAATTACGAGCCGTGGTTTCAACATTTTGATGAAAAAAGTGTTTTAAAATGCATTATACGCCTGTCCAGTTGTTTTGCCATTATTAATTTCCAAAATATCTAAGAATTGACGAAAATTTAATTTTTGCGAAAAATATTTTTTTGCGGGGCTGTACATAGGAATTTCATAAAAATGCAAAACATTTTTAAACAATCCCAAACATGCCAAATATGATTGTCAATGCAGAAAAATGCATTTTAGATTGTTTTCAGTTGATTAGACTTCTAATTTCTTGGAAATTTTGAAGTTTTATGGAAAAAAAATTTTCCCACGATTTTTCAGACCAATTTTAAAGGGAGGGGGAGCGACATAAACTTAGAAAAATATTTGCAACGGCCTTACCGTTATTTTGAAAATATCCAAGAATTCGTTTAAGAATGTTTGAATCAATGTTGATTGCTTTTTTTGGCAGTATTGACTTATTTATTTTTTTCAATCAAAAATTCAGTTTAATAACATTGCAATCTTTTTATTACCACTTATTTTATTATTTTATTGTGTGAAGTGACAAATTCTTTAAACAAATTTGTAATAACTAAAATAAAAAAAGTATTTATTTTTATTGCAATGTTAGCATTTTTTCATGTTTTCAAAACGTAAAACTGTTTTTGCCATTTGTTTTTCATTCAGAACTAACCACGATTAGATTTTACTCGATATTTAAATTTTCCGCTATGCAACGGGACAAAATGATACAGAGTCATAATTTTACGCTGGCCATACTTGTTAAAATTAGGCTCTGCTTTAATAATAGTTTTTTTTTAATTGTTGTTGTTTGAGTTAGATGTTATCTCTTGTTTAACAAACTAAAATCAATAAAAAAAAATGATTCTTCAAAAAATATTATTAAAATCAGTGTCAAATGCATTCAATATTAAATGTCTTAAATAACTTCATTCTAAAATAGATTGTAATTGTGGAAGGAACCATAAATTTAAAGGGAGTTACTAGATTAGAATAATTCATATAATGAGTGAATCCTATTTGAAAATTGTATAAAATATCACAAAATTTTTCAACAGTTAGATTTTTTTTTGCAATTCCGTTGTGAAACTGTCAACTTTTTCTGTCCTTTTGGAGAAACAAAACGGCCTACTTTTCCCTACCAGTGCTTTCAATACCAGTGCTGAAAAGTTCTACTTTTCAATACCAGTGCTGAAAAGTTCTACTTTTCAGTACTGTAATGGGTTTGGGCTTAGTATAGGCTTTGAGGAATTAAATTTACCAACATACAAGTAATATCTGTTTAAAAAAGTAAAACTTTCATTGAGAATAGTCTAGGTGAGTAAAAGCTTTGTTTGGTAGGCCCAAAATAGGAACATCGCACTGAGTAGCATTTGCTGATCATCGTTTTACTTCTTAGAATGCTGGTTCATCAACACCACAACTTTCTTGACAGCATTATTAAAATGAGTCGAATTATCAAAGGAGTTCAATTCAACAAATTCCGACCAATAAAAAAAGCCCACCGCGCACATCAGTTCACCTGCTGACCCTTATTTCGCCCTAACCAAACTCCTCTACCTACCCTTGCAGTCAACCACCGAAAAAAAAACATCTCCAAGGACGACCGCCTCCGAACCCGACGAACGCCGGACGAGCGGAAGGGCCCTTGACGTATTTCAAGTAATCCTATTATTTCATATCGGTGTTCGGTTGATTCGGTTCCCTGACCGGACGACTCCCGGACTCCTCAACAACAACAACAAAAAAAGGAGAGTGAGTAAAGTGAGGGATGCCCATTTGGCAGGCTCTCTCAAGTGTTGCGTCGTCGTCGGCGTCGTCACTTCAGGAGGACCCGGGGACGGTCCTGAAAGAAGGTCGAGGGGGAAAGCTCAATCAACTTTTCATCGGAGAAACCGACGAGGTTCGATATGGCCACAGATAAAAGGTGGCAAAAACAAAATTGCCTTTTACCTGTCGGGATGCTTTTTTGTTGTGATGTTGGGCATTTTGTGTCTTCTTCATCTTGTTTTTTTTTTCGTGGGCTTTGTCTGTTTCAGAAGATTGCACCAACGGGAGAAAATTGAACTTGGCAACGGAAAAAAGGAGTTCAGGTTCTTTACTGTTTTTTCGACTTTTTTTTTCTTCTCTGCCACAATTTATCTGATGAGTTTGATGCTCTCGATGATGATGGCACACTTTCATGGTATCATGTGTGTGTTTGGGTTTGCTGAGCTGTATTTCTTATTTTTTTCCCTTTCATTCGGGAAAGATAAACTACTCACATGAGCAAGAAAAAGAGAAGCTGTGGCCCTTGAGAAATGAAAGCAATTTGCTGCGATAAGAACGAGTGACGAAACAAAAACAGGCCGCAGGATGCCATCTTCTACTGCTGTGGCTCTGGCAACACTGTTTAGGAAGGTTTCTTCAGCGAAATTAATTGTCACAGATAAGTATTTCAGGTCCATTATGTTAACATTGTTCCAAATTTATAAATTTAACTTCAGTAAAAACATCTTATGACAGGGTTGCCAGATCTGCAAATTTTGTTTCTTATCAAAAAAATCTTTTAATTACATATTCAGCAATGTACTACAGACAAACTTGCAACGAACATCAATTTACGACGTCATTCCTTTAAAAAATACAGAAATAAAATCACTCAGGTGACGATATCACATGGCAAGGTTGCCAGATCTAACATTAAAATTTCATGTTTGAAAAAAACAAGAACTTTCGATAATTGTTCCAGCTTCCAAGAAATTTAAAAAAAATACAATAATTACATCAACAAAGTCGTGAGCAAAATTCAAAAACAATTAAACTGGCAACACTACATTCACTAGCAGATCAAACAATTCAAACTCATCGCCAAATTGCACGTCAAAGAGCTTATTTTTTTTTAAACATCACCCTCCATTAAACGCTACAAATTGCGCACACCTGAGAACAATATCTCGCAAGTTACGGTCGTCCAGCAGCCACAATTTGTCCCCTCCCGGATGAAAACAGCCCGCACAAATTTGGCAAAGTGGTTCCAGCTGAATAGCTTGGAAAAAAAACTCCCGGAAAACGTTGCGCCATCGTCTTCGTTTTCATCGCCGTTGATTGCGCACAGTATTGTGTACGTGGCGGTCTTAAACGATACCGCAGAAATGGCCGATAAAGTACCCTGGGAAAAAGTTGGGTGATAACAATTTAAAAAGGTTTATGAACCATTGTTTATGGTAAAAAAAACTCAAAGATTAGTCTGATTAAATCCTTTCAAATCAAATAGAATTTAAATGAAATAATTTATGAAAAATAATTAAATTTCAAGACTTTTTGCATTCTTACCAAAGAAGTTACCCCCAGTGTTAAGTCTTTAGAGTTTTAACGGCGTGGTCAGTCGATTGAATTGCCAGGCACCAACTCAGTTTTGCACACCTGAGCCACCTCACCAAAAAAAAATGGCGATCACATCAGCGGCAGGTGCGACGGGATGAAAAGTGCCGTCGATTTAGGAGGAGAAGAGCGGCCGTTTTGGGTCAGTTTCAATTTGCTAAAGGCACTTTATGGAAGGGTTTATACGCGGGATAAGCTCTGGAATGTTAAGTTGGAGCAGGAAGCGAAATTCGAACAGCTGTGAATTTATGGATTCACTTTAGAATTGATTGCTTTATCATAAATATCAGTTTTAAGTGTTTTCAACACTTTCTGACCATTCTTTCAAATTGAAGTTTTCCTTGTTTTTTTTTTGTCTTTTCTTGTCATTGTTGTTACTTGTCTGTCATTATTTCTCACTTTATTTACTTCGGTTCCGTTATCTTACTTTTTAAAATTGTTTAAAAATTGTTTGGTTATCACTTTCATTTCTTCCATTTTCTTGAGTTTTTTTCACTGGTTCCGTTATCTTCCCTGATCTTTTAACTCATTCTTTTAATTTGTTTTTCCTTGTTATTGCAGTTACATGTCTGTCTTTATCATTCATTGCTTTATTTTGCCTTTTTTTCATTGTCATTTTGCTTTATTAACATTTACTGTGTTTCGTTGTTTACTCTGTCATTCATGTCTTTTACTGTCTTGCATTGTTTTTCATTGGCTTTTATTGACTTTCCATCTTATCTCTTCTCCTGCATTGTTTTTCTTTGTCTTTTCTTGTTTTTAATATGTACGTGTATCTCAATGTGTTTTCTTGCTATTTTTATTTCATTGTCTATTTATGACTTTCCTTGTTCTTGCTTGTCTATCCTTGCCTTTTTATGTCGATGGTTGTTTTGTAACTTTTGTTTCCCATTTTTGAATTAATCAACTGTTGAAAGGTAGTCCACATCTCAGCTTAGGATTTTAATTTCACACATGTAATGCTTAAACAATCGCATTTTCTTTTCGTGTTTTCCTTGCCTTTCATTATATTGCTTAGTTTTTAAATGTTTTATTTTATCTTTCATCTTCTTTTCTTTCATCGTCTTTCATTTCTTTCCTATTTTTCCAATGTTCATGTCTGCAAGTTGCTTTGATTTTCCATGTCTATCCTTCTACATAGGTAAGGTAGTTGTCATTTTATATCTTGTTTTCTTTTTTTTTGTTTTTTTATTTGTCATCAGGGACATTTTAGGGGGGGGAGGTTGAGATTTAAAAAAACAAGTGTCCACGTGGTTTATGGATGGTCCCTTAGTTGTCTTTTGCTTGCTTCATTGTCTTCCCTCAACTATTCAGGCCTTTCATTTTCTTTTAGAGTGAATAATGAATGATTTTGATTATCTTTGTCATAGTTTCCATGTCTTTCCTTGTCTGTTCTTGTCTTTCCTATTTGTTTAATGTTTCTATCTACCTTTGATTTGATTGTCTTTTCATGTCTTTTCATGTCTCGTCTTCTTTTTTTTTCTTGTCATCATTTGGCTTTTCTTAGCTTTTTTGTCTTTCCTCGACTATCCTTGTCTATCCTTTTTCTTAGTTTGTTATAGTCTTTCAGTATCGTTAACTTGTCAACTTTTCATTTCTTTGCTTTTCTAGTTTTTTTCATTATGCTTTCTTTTCTTTTCTATTCGTTCATTGATTCTGCTTAAACAATGGCTTTATTTTGATTGTCTTCAATTGACTTCATCTCTTTCATTGTATTTCTATGGCTTCCATGTCTTTCCTTGTCTGGTTATGTCCGTCCCTGCCTTTCCATGTATTTTCTTAATTGTTAATATTGTCTTTGATTGTCTTGTCTTCTATTTGTGGTCTATAATTGGCTTTTTGTTTTGTTACTTTTTTTACTTTTATTTTCATTTGCAGTGTTTCATTATCGTGTTTTTGCATCTACTTGTCATTTCGTATCTCAGCAATTCCATTTAAAAAGAGCCTAAAAAAAGTTCTCAGATCGACTCAATTTTTTTCTTGGGGTTCCTTGACCAAAATAATTAGACCCGTATTTTTTGTTTGGCCATTAGGGTGACCTACATCGTGCTAGGGTGGTTCAAAAATGGCAATTTTCGTCATTTTTCTCAAAAACCACTTTTTCAAAAAATCATATTTCCGCGTCATTTCATCCAATTTTAGTTGTCTTAGACGCAAAAGAAAGGTGATGAGTTTGGCTGTTTGGGAAAAATAGTAAGAAGTTTCAAAAATCTAGCTTAATTATTGAAGAAGTCGTATGAATACTTAAAATGGCGTTTTGACCGTGTCTGGACCAAAGAGCCTATGTCTGAAAATATTTTTATCGGATTCCTTGGAAAATTTCACATAATATATTTGAAAAATTGGCGATATCGAACCGTACGTTTCCGAGATATAATTTTTTGAAAATAAAAACTGAGTTTTTCGACGCGCCACGCGCAAAAACAGAAAAATGACGAAATCGGCAAAAAATCAACTTTTTTCTCTAAAATTGCGATAACTTAAAAATTTCAGCAATGACCCATACATGTTTGGGTACCAAAAGATGCGTATTTCAGAAAAAAAATTGCCATTTTTTGAACCACTCTAGCACAATGTAGGTCACCCTAATGGACAAACAAAAAAATACGGGTCTAATTATTTTGGGCAAGGAACCCCCAGAAAAAATTTGAGCCCAATCGGAGAACTTTTTTTTTTCGGTTTAGGCTCTTTTCAAATGGAATTGCTGATCTTTCTTAGTATTTTATCATAATTTTTCTATCTTTCTTATTCGTTGATTGTTGATTCGTTGCTTCTATCTGCTTTACATATTTTTTTATTGTTCTTTTCGTATCTATGATTATCTTTATCGTATCTTTAATTATCTTTTTGTGTTTTTTTATCTTCCCTCAACTATCCTTGTCTTATTTGGTATGTCCTCTTACCCTCGACCAAAATAGTTTGTTGCGTCTTTCCTTGTCTTTCCTTTTAACCTTGACTTGTATTGTCTGTGTTTGTGCTTTTTTGTCTATCCTAGTTTTTCATTAATTTACCATATCTTGCGTAGTATTTCTACTTTGTTGTATAATGTTGTGTTTTCTTTTAATTCCTTATCATTTGATTACTTAGTTTTTCCAGCATTTTTCGATAACGTTGTTGTCTTTTTTTGTGTCACTGTTTGTGTGCATGGAGTGATTGGTCTTCTTCTTCTTCTTTTTTAATATTTTTTGGTTCGCGCGTATAGGCCGATGAGTTTTTTTTTTTGTTCTCTTTATGTAGTTTTTGATAGAAACGATCCGAATTCTCTTTTTTTTTAGACAAGCAAGTCGAATTGCTGGATTAAGTTCTTTCTATATCATCGATGATCGGAAGGCACGCCAACGAATATGTTTTAAGGCTTGTCATATAAAATCATTTAAATGAATGAAGCCCTTCCTACATCACCGTTGATCGGAAGGCACGCCGACGAAGAATTTCTGGAGAATCGCGGTCGAATATTTAAATCTCTAGATTGCTGTCTTTCTGCAGCCAGCTGCCAAAGATTTTTAAAATTTCAACCGATAAACAAATTGCTTTTGGTCACCTACAACAGTGAATCGTGACCTCATACCCATCTTACTAACCCCTCAAAACCCATGTGAGTTAGCAGTCCCATCACTCATGTTTCGGACTAACATTCCCATCCACTTCCCCGTGTCTTAACACTGGTCGTGGCCGGCGTCGGTAATGATCAGCATGATAGGGACCTTTGAAAATTACGAAGGGGTGATGATTGGTTCCTACATTTCATCTGTGGCCCACGAGGCAATGTTTGGGGGTCCTGGTCAATAACGAAGTAGCAGCTACGGGTAGATACCAATGCATTTTCGATGACGTTGTTGTTTGTATTTAATGATTTTTAACAATTCCTAGATGAAAATACCCTTAATTTGCCCATTTCTATTATCGGCCTATCAGAACTTTGTTCAAGTATTCCAGCTAAGAGTTTTTAACTGTTCCTGAGTAATAAATAGCTCAGAAACGTGAGCGAGAAACTCTCCATTGTTGCTGTTTACGAAAATTTTGTTTGAATAGCAAAAAACTGCAAAAGTAATAAAAACAGATCGAAAGGATCAGTGTGACGAAAACAAGTAGTATTGATGTAGTTGCTTGTACTTTCACAAATATTTTAGCCTTTGCAGTCTTCGTGGAGTTTCTAACCACTGACGACCTTTGCACTTTTTAATGGCCCAGCCTTTGCAATCTTTCCGAATTTTTATCTCCACTTGTGGATTTTCTCTTCCAAAAATTTCCCAAACTTTCCAGCAAGTCAAAAAAGCGTTACTGCAGTGACCTTCCCCCCTTCTCCGTAACGAACTGTTATTAGCTTGTAGTCTGACGTTCATTCCGTGCGCAGATCACCGCATTGAAGCTCGCAGTTGTCTTCAAGCCAGGTTGGCAGCGCCAATAAAAGTGCTAGCCCCCAAAACTTCTGCCCGTCTCTAACGAGTTTTCGTCTCAAGTCTCGTAGCTGCAACTTGGAGCTGCTCCTCCACCAAAAACTCCAAAAAAACGACACACTTGTTCATTCCGTTGCCTTCGACAATAAAACGTTATTTATGACGATGGCTTTTCCTCCTCCTCCTCCTCCTCCCCCTCCCACACCCAACTTTGGAATCGGTCTGTCGGGGGCTGTTTTCCAGCCGGGACTCGAAGGCTTCTTATTTTATTTTCAAACCCGTCATGAATATCGAACGGCTGGCTCTGGCGTCCGCAAGTCAACACAAGTATGCTCAGCTGCCGCCACCGCCGCAAAAACCAACAACCACTTCTTCAACGTGCGGAATTTTGTGGGTACTTTGGTGCATAATAAACATAAATCAAGATGCGATTTTCCATATATTTTTTTTCGGGTGGTTTTTTTTCTGCAAAGGCAAAAGTTTTGGCAGTTGTCATTGGTGTGGTCAGGACTCAAAATAGAATTTGGTTCAGTCAGTCTGTCAGGCTGAAAAGTTCGAGCTCTCGATAGTCGATAAATTTTGGGGCGAGTTTTTTCTTACCAAAGTTGGAAACCAGTTGGACTAAATTCAACGAGGTTGCATTTTTAAAAAGTGATTCTCTCTTGTTTCAACCTTTTTATTACAATTTATAAAGAGTTTTTGTTTGTTTCTGAATGTTTTGTATGATTAGCGAAAGATTTTGCCCAAAATTTTGCCATTTGCCCAAAAATCAGGACACAACAAGAAAGGTAGCAGCATGTTTATATTCAATAAGTGAAAAAAATCAATAAATTATATTATGAATATAAGAAAGAGGTTCAAATTTGAGCAGTTCTATTCTCAAATATCTTTTTTGATATTTCAAAATCAAAAATTCTAGAAAAGCCATGATTGATTGGATGGAGGCAATTAGAGAGTTGTCCATACAAAAACAAGCTTTACACGAGACAACAACTGACATGAGCATTTTTTTCAGACTTCGGACAACGATTTTTTATGTGTTTATTCTTTTATTTCTAGGTACTTTTTCTATGACCAAAGATAAAATAATGAAACATACAATACAACATCCATACAAGCCTAAATACGACTTGAAAACAGCATAAGATATAAATTAGCTCCATTTTTTTTTTTTTTTTGACATTTTAAGTCAGATCAGTAATTGTTGAAATTTGAAAGTTGAGTTCAATTTAAGTGATAATCAAAAAACTAGAGGTCATCTTCAATGATCTTAGACAAATTTATAGGAGATTTCCTGAACATTAAAAAAATCATTTTAAATCTAGCGGAGGGTTACCAAAGCTGGCAAAAATCTGAAAAAAACACCTGGCAAACCACTTTTAATGTAAAGTAATGAGCAACGTTAACAATTGGTGTATTTTCACTTTTTATACATTATAGCTAGGGTTAGTGAAATTTCACGATTTCGCGGACAGCGTGAAATCCGCGAAATTTGGCTTTTTCCGCGAAATCCCGTGAAATTTTATGTTTGTGTGAAACTGTAACGATTTTCTCAATATATTTTATCAAACTCAAATAGGAATAAAACTAATCTTAGGAACTGCTGTAGAATTAAGCCAGTGAATACCCTTGTTCAACTACTAATATAGGGAAAGTAAATTTTTAATGATTTTGCGGACGTTGTGAAATTCTTGAAATTTATCAATTTCTCCAATATTTTTTTTTTCAAATAACATCATAAGAAATATTTTGATATGAACCATTTGAAGAATTGATTAGATTTTTCAGTTTTTTAAGAAACAAACTAATTTTAGCAATTTTTCATTCGCTGGAGTAGAAATTTTACTACTATTTTATTTGAAACGTGTAGGTAATTTCAAAAGAATTTTAAAGAATCACGCTTTGTTTTATTCCAAATAAAATGAAGAGTATTTTTTATCTGTGAAATAACATTTAAAAAACATTTCTGAATTTTTTCAGAGTCCTGTTTAATTTTAACGATATTTGATTATGTGGGTGGATGATTCCCGTGAAAGTTAAAAATACCACCTTTTTTAATTTCTGTCATCATTTCGAATACAAATTTCAATTCCTTTACAAATTATAGTATTTTTCTTATTGATTTTAAATTTAGTTTTAGAAAAAGTGAGATGAAACCCTTAAAAAACTATTTTGAATACTCATTTTGGCTGGAAAGGATTGTTAAATCTTGCTTTGATATGAAATTAAATAAAATTTAAAGTGATAAAACAGAAGCAAATCAGCGAAAACTTTTTAGCTTAATTAATCGAATACTAACAAAGCAGTTGAATAAATGAGAATACGCATTTTGTCCCAAAATATAAATAGAGCCCATCCATAAACCAGATGAAAACTTTTTTTGAAAATTGGGATGTTTTTTTCAAATTTAGTGAAGTTTTTTTTTTGTTTATTGATGAATAATATATAATGAAGCATAAAAAGTATTTTTTATGTGGTTTAAACAAAAGATTTTCACGTTCCGCGAAATTTGCGTGAAATTTGGTGTTTTGAAATTGAGGTCCCCGTGAAATTTGCTATTTTCGAGCGTGAAAAATCACTAAGCCTAATTATAGCTTCATAAAATAAAATAAACGTTAATTTTACAAAGTCTGGAATTACAAGAAAATATTTTTTTTCAAAATTGCCACATTTACCTGGCTTCCCTGATCTTGAGCAATCATGGACACTGTCAAAAAAATAAATGCATAATTGCAAAATGTTCGGAAAATTCAGTTATAAAAATCAGGGGGTTTCATCTCGAAAACGGTGGACTTTATCAAAATTTCTGTAAATTACTTTTTGATTTCAAATCTGATTTTGCATCTAAGACTGGAGCGATTTTCTGTCGGAGTTTTGACTTCCTCACCTCAAGGGCTTTAAAATCACTCGAAAAATGAACTTCTTTATTAGACCTCGTAGACCCATCTTCACGTATACCTATCGACTCAGAAGCAAATTCTGTACAAATGTCTGTGCGTGTGTCTGAGTGTGATATGAGTCCGTGCACCGAAAAATATGCACTTGATTATCTCCGGATTGGCTGAACCGATTTCGACCATTTTGGTCTCATTCGATCTGTCTTGGGGTCCCACAAGACCCTAGTTAATACAGTCGACTCTCTGGTTGTCAATACTCAAGGGACCGTCGAGGAAGAGAATCATCAGTTTACAGAACAATGCAAAATGAAGACTCGATTAAAATTTTTTTTTTCCTTGATACCCAGCTATGGGAGAGAATCATGGCAACGACCATCAAACAAAAACCACCTAATGTCAAACACCCTTCAAAGCTTCGTTTCGCCAAGAAAAATGTCTATGCAAGCCATGAGAAAGTGAAATTATTGACAACCGGAAGAGATTTTTAAAGCAAACAGAATCCAAGAGACCGTCGAGGAAGAGATCATTCAAGCAAGGGAAAATATCGAGGAATGAAGATAATTGAAGTATGCAGATTGAAGGGACTGAACAATTCATCGATAGATGGAGAATTATTGATATCGAGAAAATCGACAGCCAGAGAGTCGACTGTATTATGAAGTTTAGTAAAGTACTTCAAAAGTTATGCTTAAAAAACAATTTCGAATAAAGTCCGGAAGATTGTAAAAAGGGTGGTCATGCTATACATTTTTTGAAAGGTATTTAAAAGACCTTTCCAACGAGCCCAAAACGTTGAAGATCTGACAATCCTATCAAAAGTTATGAGCACTTAAGTGTTATTTATGCACTTTTTGGAGGCCGGATCTCAAATATATTGATGAAAACGTTGTCCGGATCCACCATGCGACCTGTCTTTGTATAGGTAATCAAAAGACCTTTCCAATCAGCCTAAAACGTTGAAGATCTGACAACCCTATCAAAAGTTATAATCACTTAAGTGTTATTTATACACTTTTTTAGGCCGGATCTCAGATATTTTGATAAAAATAAGTCTTGTTTAAACTCTTTTTTGAGGCTATGTTAGTGTAGTGTAACTTTATAAATGTAAGGAAGGCACCACCCACCTAAAGGTGGATTAAGCAACGTTTTTTTAAGACATTTTATTTTATTTTTTTTTTTTAAATGCAGCGCTGCCAAAAATGTATGCCTTACAGATTTTAGAATATTTAGATACAATTTTTGTGTGGAAAGCTCAAATTAGTCAAATTTGTATGGATACCAACGACGTAAAATGGCTTCTTTGGTCATGTGAGGAGGGAGCCCTTACCAAGTTTAAGGCATATAAAAAAACTTACAAAAAATAAACTCAACTATCAAGGTAAAAAAATCTTAACTATAAAAACAAATATTTTTCAAAATGAATTTAATAATAGTGATACAATAATATAAAATACGCTTTTATAGCTTAATTTGAAAAAGGTAAATTTTCAAACAAATAAGAATCGATTGTTAATCCAATAGAAACACTGCATCACGTTTGTGACATTTATAATCCACCTCGGGCACTTATAGACTTTTGACAATTAAATTCTAATATTATTTGTAAATGTCATTGACTTGTAACATTTTCCACAAAACATAGTTTATTTTAAGGCTTATCGACGATAACGGACGATGACATATTTTTGATTTTTTTTCTTAAATTGACTTAATCAATCAATATCATGATAAATTTTCAATGCATGCACTAAGAATAGAACTTAATTATACCGCATTTTTTCGAAAATATTCAAATTTTCATTTAAAGCAATATGGGTATAAAACGAAGCGAAAATTGGTATGCTTTTCACTTTTATTAAGATTTTTTTTTCTGTTTAATACTAATATTTTTTCGGAAATACTCAAATATTAATAATTTTCAGTATGGGTTTCAAACGAAACAATATTTGGTATCACTTTTTTCACTTTCACACTGTTTTTTTTTGTAAATACTCAAATTTTCACAAAATTCCGTATAAATTTCAGAAATATTCAAAGTTTCATAATTTGTAACATGGGTATGAAACAACACGAAATTGGGAACGCTTTTTCACTTTTATTAGAGTTTTTTGAATGCTAAAATTTTTACAAAATAGCGTATTTTTTTTCGAAAATGCTCAAACTTTCATAATTTGCAACACGGGTATGCATGGGGGAAGGGAAGAAAACGAATCCGAGGTCCGTTTTTTGATATCTCGTGGCGGAGGGGCGGTACGATCCCTTTCATTTTTGAACATGCAAAAAAAGAGGTGTTTTTCAATAATTTGCAGCCTGAAACGGTGATGAGATAGAAATTTGATGTCAAAGGGACTTTTATGTAAAATTAGACGCCCGATTTGATGGCGTACTCAGACTTCCGAAAAAAACGTATTTTTCATCGAAAAAAACACTAAAAAAGTTTTAAAAATTCTCCCATTTTCCGTTTCTTGAATGTAAAAAATTTTGGAACATGTCATTTTATGGGAAATTTAATGTTCTTTTCGAATCTACATTGACCCAAAGGGTAATTTTTTCATTCAGAACAAAAATTTTCATTTAAAAATTTCGTGTTTTTTTTCTAATTTTGCAAGGTTATTTTTTACAGTGTAACAATGTTCTAAAAAGTTGTAGAGCAGACAATTACAAAAAATTTAATATGTAGACATAAGGGGTTTGCTTATGAACATCACAAGTTATCCCGATTTTACGAAAAAAAAAGTTTTGAAAATGTTGGTCGTCGTTAATCATGGCCGTTCATCGTCACCCGCGACAGACACGGATGACAAAACAAAGAGAAACGCAAAAAATAACTTTTTCAAAACTTTTTTTCATAAAATCGCGATAACTCGTGATGTTTATAAGCAAACCCCTTATTTCTACATATTAAATTTTTTGTAATTGTCTGTTCTACAACTTTGTAGAACATTGTAACACTCTAAAAAATAACCCTGCAAAGTAGGAAAAAACACGAAATTTTAAAATGAAAAGTTTTCCTCTAAATAAAAAAAATGACCCTTCTGGGTCAATGTAGATTCGAAAAGAACATTAAATTTCCCATAAAATGACATGTTCCAAAATTTTTTACAGTCGAGTAACGGAAAATGGGAGAATTTTTAAAACTTTTTCAGTGTTTTTTTTTTATGAAAAATACGTTTTTTCGAAATTCTGAGTACGCCATCAAATCGGGCGTCTAATTTTACATAAAAGTCCCTTTGACACCAAATTTCTATCTCATCACCGTTTCAGGCTGCAAATTATTGAAAAACACCTCTTTTTTCGCATGTTCAAAAATGGAAGGGGTCGTACCGCCCCTCCGTCACGAGATATCAAAAAATGGAACTCGGATTCGTGATCAGGGACAAAGTTTCACGCAAATCGAAGAGGGGTCGGGGCAACTTTTCCCGATTTCGTGTGAGTTAGTAGAGAATCACCCAGATTGTGTAGGGGTTTTGGTTGATTTTGCTAACCTTTGTTGTTGTCCTCAGCCGCAACTCGATGTCCAGCTGCTGGGGGCTGAGAAAGCTTTAAAAATTCAATATAATTTGGTTGGATTAAGTAAATTTTTTTTAAATATTTTAAAGACGAGTTCAATATCGTCGATAAAATTATCACCGATAGAATTATCGGAAGAACGATAGATCTATCGTTATCGTTATCCTTATTGAACCTCGATAATTGTATCGTAAACAACCTTGGTTTTAAGAAACCATTGCAATGATGCAAAATAGCTTATTTGGACCTAAGGAAACGATGGAATTTTATCCAAATAAAAATACAATGCAAAATCGATTTGCGAAAACGTAGAGAGAGCTCTCCTTTACCCAAAATTGCTTTTAACATAACGTTTAAACTACTTTAACAAACTTTAACATTTTCAAACGCATCATACAGGACCCCAATCTAGATTGACTGACACCAATCTGGCAAACATTGGATCTGCAATTAACGATATCTTTTGTCGCCAAAAATAAATAATACAGATTTTCCCACTCACCGGTGTCGAGTACGGGTGCGCCGTCAGGCAGACGCCGTCCGCCTTCAGCTGCTCCTGCAGCAGCGCCTCCACCTCGCTCAGCAACAGCGGGGACGGGTCCCGCTCCAGGCTGTCCAGGCTGTTGTCCGCCAGCAGCGACTTGGGGTCGTTCAGCTGGAAGTACACACTGGCGGCGCCCTTCTCGCGCAGCAGCCGCACACTCTTGAGCAGCTTGCTCCGGTGCTGCGCGTTCTGGACCCCGATCGCGTCCAGGTCCGGATCGCCGACCTGCTTGCAGATCTCCAGATCGTCGTACCCGTTGTCCAGGAAGCTCTCGGCGTACTGGCCCAGCCCGAGGGCACGCAGCCACTCGCAGACAATGTTGCTGACCGCCATGGCTGCGTCCTGCGCTTGACTTCTTTCTATCTTCTTGTCGGTCGGCCCGAAACGCCGAGACCTCACGTTTGTGCAACTCTTTTTACGATCACGATGTGTAGATATACTTTTCTTTTTATTTTGCTCGTGCAAAAAACCTACGTTTAATTAAAACTGTACCCGCCGGTCGTCGTCGTTCGGCTCTCATTTCTGGACGCGCTTACATTCTGGCTTTATTTTTCACATGCAGAACGACGAACACACACACACACACACGTTACACACCGACAGACCTCGTGCGGGACCTGTCATTAAACTTCTTCACCCGCGGGGTCGCGCGTCGACTTCTTCCTCTCAAATGGGCGTTTTATTGCTCTTTTGTGGTGGTTCCTCTCGGTTTCTGTGTTTACATTCTCACATTTCGGTTCGTGAGGCCGTCGTTGGCTGCGGCGGCGGCGCTGCACTCTGGAAGGAGAGAAGAAGAAAAACAAAAAGATGGTTAGGTTGAGGTTAGAGAAAAGAGAGCTCACGTGCTGAACTCCGAGGCCCAAAATTAGTGGAAAGTAATGACGATAATGATGATTATAAAGTCCCGGGCGAAACTTTATAACGAGCGAGATTTATGACAGTTGATCTGACGTGCGAGCGAAAGAGCTGGAAAGCAGGGTTCAAAGTGCTGTAATATTTGTTGACAGAACAAGATTTATGAATGGGGCAATTAAACGATGACTATGTGTTATTCTCGCGCCAAAGTTCGGAACGCAAAAAGATGAAAGGAGAAAGGAGGAGAGTGGGAAAAAAGGAAAGAGCAAAGAACATGCGCGAAAAGGTCGAGGTGTTAGCCGAAAACGGTTTCGGGTGTCAGTCAGTCAGACCATTCGGTGCAATGTTTGCCGGACGGACAGGTTTCAGGTTTGGTAGGGAACGCAACGTGCTTCTTTGGGTTGCAGAATTTTCTTGAAAAAGAAGAAAATAGTTTAAATTTCTACAGCAAAAGAAAAACTCCAAGAAGTGTGATTTTTACTTCTTACTTCTTACTTCTTACTTCTTACTTCTTACTTCTTACTTCTTACTTCTTACTTCTTACTTCTTACTTCTTACTTCTTACTTCTTACTTCTTACTTCTTACTTCTTACTTCTTACTTCTTACTTCTTACTTCTTACTTCTTACTTCTTACTTCTTACTTCTTACTTCTTACTTCTTACTTCTTACTTCTTACTTCTTACTTCTTACTTCTTACTTCTTACTTCTTACTTCTTACTTCTTACTTCTTACTTCTTACTTCTTACTTCTTACTTCTTACTTCTTACTTCTTACTTCTTACTTCTTACTTCTTACTTCTTACTTCTTACTTCTTACTTCTTACTTCTTACTTCTTACTTTTAAGTTTTTAGTTTTTAGTTTTTAGTTTTTAGTTTTTAGTTTTTAGTTTTAAGTTTTAAGTTTTAAGTTTTAAGTTTTAAGTTTTAAGTTTTAAGTTTTAAGTTTTAAGTTTTAAGTTTTAAGTTTTTAGTTTTTAGTTTTTAGTTTTTAGTTTTTAGTTTTAGTTTTTAGTTTTTAGTTTTTAGTTTTTAGTTTTTAGTTTTTAGTTTTTAGTTTTTAGTTTTAGTTTTTAGTTTTTAGTTTTTAGTTTTTAGTTTTTAGTTTTTAGTTTTTAGTTTTTAGTTTTAGTTTTTAGTTTTTAGTTTTTAGTTTTTAGTTTTTAGTTTTTAGTTTTTAGTTTTTAGTTTTTAGTTTTTAGTTTTTAGTTTTTAGTTTTAGTTTTTAGTTTTTAGTTTTTAGTTTTTAGTTTTTAGTTTTTAGTTTTTAGTTTTTAGTTTTTAGTTTTAGTTTTTAGTTTTTAGTTTTTAGTTTTTAGTTTTTAGTTTTTAGTTTTTAGTTTTTAGTTTTTAGTTTTTAGTTTTTAGTTTTTAGTTTTTAGTTTTTAGTTTTTAGTTTTTAGTTTTTAGTTTTTAGTTTTTAGTTTTTAGTTTTTAGTTTTTAGTTTTTAGTTTTTAGTTTTTAGTTTTTAGTTTTTAGTTTTTAGTTTTTAGTTTTTAGTTTTTAGTTTTTAGTTTTTAGTTTTTAGTTTTTAGTTTTTAGTTTTTAGTTTTTAGTTTTTAGTTTTTAGTTTTTAGTTTTTAGTTTTTAGTTTTTAGTTTTTAGTTTTTAGTTTTTAGTTTTTAGTTTTTAGTTTTTAGTTTTTAGTTTTTAGTTTTTAGTTTTTAGTTTTTAGTTTTTAGTTTTTAGTTTTTAGTTTTTAGTTTTTAGTTTTTAGTTTTTAGTTTTTAGTTTTTAGTTTTTTTTTAGTTTTTAGTTTTTAGTTTTTAGTTTTTAGTTTTTAGTTTTTAGTTTTTAGTTTTTAGTTTTTAGTTTTTAGTTTTAGTTTTTAGTTTTTAGTTTTTAGTTTTTAGTTTTTTTTAGTTTTTAGTTTTTAGTTTTTAGTTTTTAGTTTTTAGTTTTTAGTTTTTAGTTTTTAGTTTTTAGTTTTTAGTTTTTAGTTTTTAGTTTTTAGTTTTTAGTTTTTAGTTTTTAGTTTTTAGTTTTTAGTTTTTAGTTTTAGTTTTTAGTTTTTAGTTTTTAGTTTTTAGTTTTAGTTTTTAGTTTTTAGTTTTTAGTTTTTAGTTTTTAGTTTTTAGTTTTTAGTTTTTAGTTTTTAGTTTTTAGTTTTTAGTTTTTAGTTTTTAGTTTTTAGTTTTTAGTTTTTAGTTTTTAGTTTTTAGTTTTTAGTTTTTAGTTTTTAGTTTTTAGTTTTTAGTTTTTAGTTTTTAGTTTTTAGTTTTTAGTTTTTAGTTTTTAGTTTTTAGTTTTTAGTTTTTAGTTTTTAGTTTTAGTTTTTAGTTTTTAGTTTTTAGTTTTTAGTTTTTAGTTTTTAGTTTTTAGTTTTTAGTTTTTAGTTTTTAGTTTTTAGTTTTTAGTTTTTAGTTTTTAGTTTTTAGTTTTTAGTTTTTAGTTTTTAGTTTTTAGTTTTTAGTTTTTAGTTTTTAGTTTTTAGTTTTAGTTTTTAGTTTTTAGTTTTTAGTTTTTAGTTTTTAGTTTTTAGTTTTTAGTTTTTAGTTTTTAGTTTTTAGTTTTTAGTTTTTAGTTTTTAGTTTTTAGTTTTTAGTTTTTAGTTTTTAGTTTTTAGTTTTTAGTTTTTAGTTTTTAGTTTTTAGTTTTTAGTTTTTAGTTTTAGTTTTTAGTTTTTAGTTTTAGTTTTTAGTTTTTAGTTTTTAGTTTTTAGTTTTTAGTTTTTAGTTTTTAGTTTTTAGTTTTTAGTTTTTAGTTTTTAGTTTTTAGTTTTTAGTTTTTAGTTTTTAGTTTTTAGTTTTTAGTTTTTAGTTTTTAGTTTTTAGTTTTTAGTTTTTAGTTTTTAGTTTTTAGTTTTTAGTTTTTAGTTTTTAGTTTTAGTTTTTAGTTTTTAGTTTTAGTTTTTAGTTTTTAGTTTTTAGTTTTTAGTTTTTAGTTTTTAGTTTTAGTTTTTAGTTTTTAGTTTTAGTTTTTAGTTTTTAGTTTTTAGTTTTTAGTTTTTAGTTTTTAGTTTTTAGTTTTTAGTTTTTAGTTTTTAGTTTTTAGTTTTTAGTTTTTAGTTTTTAGTTTTTAGTTTTTAGTTTTTAGTTTTTAGTTTTTAGTTTTTAGTTTTTAGTTTTTAGTTTTTAGTTTTTAGTTTTTAGTTTTTAGTTTTTAGTTTTTAGTTTTTAGTTTTTAGTTTTTAGTTTTTAGTTTTTAGTTTTTAGTTTTTAGTTTTTAGTTTTTAGTTTTTAGTTTTTAGTTTTTAGTTTTTAGTTTTTAGTTTTTAGTTTTTAGTTTTTAGTTTTTAGTTTTTAGTTTTTAGTTTTTAGTTTTTAGTTTTTAGTTTTTAGTTTTTAGTTTTTAGTTTTTAGTTTTTAGTTTTTAGTTTTTAGTTTTTAGTTTTTAGTTTTTAGTTTTTAGTTTTTAGTTTTTAGTTTTTAGTTTTTAGTTTTTAGTTTTTAGTTTTTAGTTTTTAGTTTTTAGTTTTTAGTTTTTAGTTTTTAGTTTTTAGTTTTTAGTTTTTAGTTTTTAGTTTTTAGTTTTTAGTTTTTAGTTTTTAGTTTTTAGTTTTTAGTTTTTAGTTTTTAGTTTTTAGTTTTTAGTTTTTTGTTACTATTTTTATTGTGTTCCTTACTTTATGTTATAATTTAGTTCAGAAATCGTGTGAAACGATACTGCTGAAAATATAGAGCTAGACGTCGAAAAAAGGTTAAATTCCAGCAGTAAACCTTAGTAACGCCCTTAATCCCACTCTCACTTAACTAAGCCCCACTCACTTAGGCTCAATCTCTTGCGGAACCCTTCTCCAAGTCGAGAATCTCAACATTAAATTACCTTTATTGATTCAGGTAGTTCTCCCCCACAACCCCTTTCATCGGTCAACCTCTAATCATCCTCAAATGCCCTGTTTCCGTCCCAATCCAAAGAATTGTCCTTTCAATTTCCCCCAGGGAGACCAGCCAGCCTCGACACAAAACTTTCAACTACCGTTTCTTCGGCCGTCATCAAGTTCCGCAAAACTCTCCAAACAACAACAGTTTCGCAAATCCCAGCCCAATCCCGAGGAAAAGGTCGTCCCCTTCTTCCTCCGCGTTGACACTTCCGTCCAAACAAAAAAAAATCGATACGTCTTATCCGTACGAAGGCTCATGCTGAAAAGAGCAACAACTGGGCCGGAGGCCGCTCTCTCGAGGGAGGACACGTGGAATAAATTACGGTGGATTTCGCGGCGCGATGTCCTGGAATATTACTACCAGCAGTTGGAGGGGAGGACGGTGTGTATTTAAATAAATTTGCTAAAATATTCGACGGGGAGTCCCCCAGGACGTCGTTGCTGGCGGAGGATGGCGGAATTCCCTGGAGATTGGTGTGGGTTGATACCGTAGTTGAAAGGACTCTGAGGTGAAAATTGACTGTGTCATCACAACTTCTGATACAAAGGGTCAGAACCCTACTAGAGAAGACATGTGTTAAGAATGTGGTGATATGCTTAATCTGAAGTTGTGAAAGGAAGGATTCATCTTGATGATTTAAATGGTTGACAATCCTGATGTGCCGGAGATTCCAGATAACTTGAAATCTCAACACGGACCAACCAAAGGACAAAGTTGTTGATTAGTTTCGGTCGAGTCGAGTCGAGAAGGTCATACGAGTTGGGATCTACCACAATACTACGAGACACCTCATTTGGAAAGTATAATGGTAAATTGAACCGGACCGGTCCGACTAAACCTTTAGTCCTTTGCCATGTATCGTGCAAACAGTGCTCAACGCGAAATGTGGGAACGTTTTGCTCGGTTACCAATTTGTTATTGCTTCCTCAAAGCTTAACTCATACTTTTGATAATTGCTACCAAATTTACGCAGAATCAAGATCATTTTTAAAGTTACTGTCAGCAGAAACTCGTATGCAATCAACATCTGTTTGAAGTTACCAACGTAAAGCTTCTTTTGATCTTAACTCGCTACCAAGTTTATGAAGAATCTAGATCCGCTACCAAGATAGTTGTTAGCGGAAACTGTGATGCTACCAAATTGCAAACAGTTACTTCTTAAAGCTTTAAATTATGACATTGATCTTTACTTGCTACCAAATGAAGAATGATCCAAAAAGATACCCAAGATAAATGATAGTTAATAATCCCAACAGGACTTGAGATGCTTCTCAAAGCTTTACTTCTTTTTTAACTCGATACCAAATTTATGAAGAATCTAGATTCGCTACCAAATTAATTGTAAGAAAGGATTTCATGGTAACAGTTCATTAAGGATATTGATCCGCTACCAATTCTACTATAATTAGAAATTTTGATGCTACCAAATATGGCTTACAGTTACCATCTCAAAGCTTCAACTTCTACATTTGATCACTGCTACCAAGTTAAAAATGAATCTAAAGCCGATACCAATTTACTTGCAAGCAAAAACAGTTGCGCCACCAAAATTCGCGAGCAAAAAAAATTAAAAACCTTTGGAGCTATCAAATATTAGATAAATAGGTCATTCAAATTTGTAATCGCTACCAAAAATAATCAAAACAGTAGTAATCTTAAATTCTATACATCTACCAAACGTTACAATGAAAATATTAAAAGTTATCCCCAATATCAAGCTATCAAATGATCCCTTGCTACCAAATACAGTGTTTTCAGGAAAAATCAAAATCCGTTACCAACCGATTTAATACAACTTCCAGAAAAGATTACCAATGTTGTCATCATGATTTGCTATCACAAAATGATGGTTACGACCATTCCGAAAACAACGCCAATTGCTACCAAAATTCACGGGAAACTTTACCCGCTACCAAGCTGATTGACAGCAGTAATTCACCAATTGCTACTACGGTGACTATCTACCATCCCAAATTGCCACCGAACCTTTGATCTAGAACCGATACCAAGTTGGTCGTAATCGAAAACTTTTGTGCTACCAAATGTTAGCTCTCGAATCCTCTGTAGCTACCAAAACTTTACAATCAAATAGGTGAAAACTAAGTTCTACTACGAATCGTTACAATCGCTGTTCCTCAAGCTTCGATCCGTTACCAAAAACAACACCATCTGATCCGCTACCAATCTCTATAACAACAATCCAATTCTCCATGATATCAACAAACACTACCCCTTCCAATACCGTCCCCACTCAATCCGCAGTCCCTGTAGCCCCAACTTACCGTCCAGCCGCCGCGTGAAGACCCACGTTCGGCTGGCTGGAACGGAATTAGCATAAAGCCACTTTGCACTGCACGGAACTACAGCGTCGGAGCTGCCCCAGGTCAAATGACTGCAAAGTCGGACTTTGCCACCACCGCACGGGCACTCTCTCTTCCTGAAACGTTTGGACGCGCCGCGACCCAGGTCGGGATTAGAGGAGGAGTCGGCGAAGCACGGCGCAAATGAATTCAAATATGCTAATGCCAATTGCAAAAAGGAAGAGAGAGAGAGAGAGGTAGTGTGTGTTTCTGGAGTGTCTGTGTTTTTAGGTAGGAGGAAATGACTAATTTAAAAAAAAATGAAGAAAGTTGTCTCTAGTCTCTTGTCTCAGTCGTTTCTTGTCTCAGTTGTTTCTTTTCTCAGTTGTTGCTTGTCTCAGTTGTTTCTATTCTCAGTTGTTCCTTGTCTCAGTTGTTTCTTGTCCTGGCTATTTTTGTCTCAGTCGTTTCTTGTCTCAGGTGTTTCTTTTCTCAGTTGTTTATTGTCTCAGTTGTTTCTTGTCTCAGTTGTGAGTTAGTGCATAATTTGTAAAGGCAGCGCGTGGTCGTAAAAAATATTCGGAGTGAAAAGTGATTTTTTTTGTGTGCCTTTTGTCGTGAATTGTGTGTGTTTCTTGCTAGTAATATTAATATCAGTCCTTCCTTTATCATCGTTGATCGGAGGGCACGCCGCCGGTTGAGTTTGTCGTATTAATTGTGTTCCAAAGTAACTGGGTGTTAATTGTGTTAAGTACTTCAGTCGATTGCGGGCTGTGAGGCCACGCGCTTGCCTTACTGAATTATTTTTGTCTTTTTCGTCGAGTAATTGGTGTGTTTTTGTGCTTTTGTAAACTTAATTAATTGTTTTGTGATTTTCAAAGCCCTTCCTATATCATCGTTGATCGGAAGGCACGGCGTCGGGTGGATTGTGCTTAAATTTTTCGAATAAGGTTTTATTTTTTTGCTGTGAAAAAGCCATTTTTATATAATGATTGAAAGACGCACTGGTAATTTGGATAGTCGAGTTAATAGTAGAGCAAAATAACTGTGTGTGAGTGATTTTGTGTGTTAACCAGAAAGACCTTCCCATAGCATCGTTGCTCGGAAGGCTCGCCGACGGGTCTGTTATGAAAGTCCTCCCCATAGCGTCGTAGCTCGGGAGGCATCGAAAAGCCAATACCTTATCCTACTAACAAAAAAAATTAATCACGTGATGCTTGAAGGAGATGCTGTGGATTCAACGGTCTCAAGCGGTATCAACAAGTATATAGCGAAAAACTGTGTGCTTGATGAGTCTGCAACTTCAACTATCGGACTAACATTCCTCCCTTTCGTTGAACTGCAGGCTTCTTGGGAGGGCGCCGGTATTGACTAATAAAGTAGGGATCTTCAGAGGTTAAACAGTGAACGGATGGTTGGCTCCCACTGATCATTTTTTGATTCATTGTTTAACTTCAGCTGATCTGTCAATAACGGAGTAGCAGCTCATTGGCAGTCAACCATGCTCATGCTCATGCTCATGCTCAGTTGTTTCTTGTCTCAGTTGTTTCTTGTCTCAGTCATTTCTTGTCTCGGCTATTTTTGTCTCAGTCGTTTCTTGCCTCAGTTGTTTCTTGTCTTAGTCGTTTCTTGTCTCAATTGTTTCTTGTCTCAGTTATTTCTTGTCTCAGTTGTTTCTCGTCTCAATTGTTTCTTGTCTCAGTTGTTTCTTGTCTCATTTGTTTCATATCTCAGTTATTTCTTATCTCAGTTGTTTCTTGTCTCAGTTGTTCCTTGTCTGGGTTGTTTCTTGTCTCGGCTATTTTTGTCTCAGTCGTTTCTTTTCTCAGTTGTTCCTTGTCTCAGTTGTTTCTTGTCTCGGTTATTTTTGTCCCAGTCGTTTCTTGCCTCAGTTGTTTCTTTTCTCAGTTGTTTATTGTCTCAGTTGTTTCTTGTATCAGTCATTTCTTGTCTCAGCTATTTTTGTCTCAGTCGTTTCTTGTCTCAGTTGTTTCTTGTCTCAGTTGTTTCTTGTCTCAGTTGTTCCTTGTCTCAGTTATTTCTTGTCTCAGTCGTTTCTTGTCTCAGTTGTTTCTTGTCTTAGTCGTTTCTTGTCTCAATTGTTTCTTGTCTCAGTTGTTGCTTGTCTCAGTTGTTTCTTGTCTCAATTGTTTCTTGTCTCAGTTGTTTCTTGTTTAATTTTTTTCTTATCTCAGTTATTTCTTGTCTCAGTTGTTTCTTGTCTCAGTTGTTTCTTGTCTCAATTGTTTCTTGTCTCGGCTATTTTTGTCTCAGTCGTTTCTTGTCTCAATTGTTTCTTGTCTCAGTTATTTCTTGTCTCAGTTGTTTCTTGTCTCAATTGTTTCTTGTCTTAGTTGTTTCTTGTCTCAGTTGTTTCTTATCTCAGTTATTTCTTATCTCAGTTGTTTCTTGTCTCAGTTGTTGCTTGTCTCAGTTGTTTCTTGTCTCGGCTATTTTTGTCTCAGTCGTTTCTTGTCTCAGTTGTTTCTTTTCTCAGTCGTTTCTTGTCTCAGTTGTTTCTTGTCTCGGCTATTTTTGTCTCAGTCGATTCTTGTCTCAGTTGATTCTTGTCTCAATCGTTTCTTGTCTAAGTCGTTTTTTGTCTCAGTTTTTTTTGTCTCAATTAATTCTTGTATCAGTTGTTTCTTTTCTCATTTGTATCCTGTCTCAGTTGATTCTTGTTCCAGTTTTCCCTAGTCTTAGTTGTCATTTGTTCCAGTTGTATCTTTTTCAGTTGGCTGATGTCTCAGTTAACATTTGTCAAATTGTCTTTGGTCTCAATAGCTGCCCTCCCCTACGATAAACATCCGAAAGGAATGTCGGACTAAATTCTCCATCTTCTACCTGCTCTACATTGACACCGTCGTCCTCCTCCTCAATGTCTACAACCAGGTGTCCACCGAACAAACCGTACTGCTAGAAGTTTTGGAGAGTTAGTCCCTCCAGCGAAGCTCGTCCATACGTTCCGGGTGGCTTTTCACGGTGGCTTCACGGTTGCTATACATCGCTACAGCCTCCCCCCTAGAGAGTGCAGCTGGGCGAGTTTAATGTAAGACGCTTTTAGCATTTTCCTAATTTCGTGTCCAGGATCACCTCGGCAGACGCCGCTCGGACCTCGCATCGTTTCGCAAGTGCGCGCGATTAAAATTAAAATTTATTCATTTAGTTTGCTGCACCGTAAAGTGCATTGCTTTTTGAGGGAAGCCACCGTGAAGTGGCGGCTGGAGGTACTGCTAAGTGGATTACTCCGAGCTGCTCACGAAAAGTTTGCTCTGTTTGGCTGCGGTAGTTGAAAATGCAGACCACCACCGTCGCACATCCATCCAGCAAGTTTGACGGTAATAACGATGATGGAAGGTATTCCATCATCATCATCAGCTCCGGGTAGTCACTTCCAGCGGAAGCAACGTAACACCTGCGAGTAGAGTAACCGCAGTGTAGTGAGGAGCTTGTGTATGTGCATAAAAAGACGAGGTCTTGCCTAAGAGGGTGGAGTCCGACAGACACCAGGAAGCTTGCGTTATATCTTGGCAACAGTCGAAACTTGACTAGTTTTTGCTAAAAGCTCTACCGACTACCACGCACTCATGGTTTTACGGTAAAAGCACGGTCTTGCTGAAAATAATGCAACATTTATTAAATTAAGTGGTTGCAGCTCTTGAGCTGGATGTTTCTACTTAAGGATAATTAATTGTATTTTGTTTCGGGTGTGCTTTGATAATATATAGCGGGATTAATACGGACAATTGAGACAACTAAAACAACTGAGACAACTGAGACAATTGAGACAACTAAAACAACTGAGACAGCTGAAACAACTGAGATAACTGAGACAGCCCGGACAACTGAAACAGCTGAGATAACTGAGACAACTGACTCGACTGAGAAAACTGAAACAACTGAGACAGCTGAAACAACTGAGACAATTGAGACAACTAAAACAACTGAGACAGCTGAAACAACTGAGATAACTGAGACAGCCCGGACAACTGAAACAGCTGAGATAACTGAGACAACTGGAACAATTGAGACAACTGAGACAAGTGAGACAACTGATACAGCTGAGACAACTGAGACAACTGAAACAACTGAGACAATTGAGACAACTAAAACAACTGAAACAAGTGAGACAACTGATACAACTGAGACAGCTGAAACAACTGAGATAACTGAGACAACTCGACTCGACTGAGAAAACTGAAACAGCTGAGATAGCTGAGGCAGCTGGGACAACTGAAACAACTGAGATAACTGAGACAACTGACTCGACTCAGAAAACTGAAACAACTGAGACAAGTGAGACAACTGATACAGCTGAGACAACTGAGACAGCTGAAACAGCTGAGACAACTGGAACAACTGAGACAACTGAAAGAACTGGAACAATAGAGACAACTGAAACAACTGAGTCAACTGAAACAGCAGTGAACTGAGACAACTGTAAAAATTGAAACATTTGAGACAACTGAGACAACTGAAACAGCTGAGACAACTGAGACAGCTGAAATAACTAAAATAACTGTAACAACTAAGACAATTGAGACAACTGAAACAACTGAGGCAACACCACCAAAACCTCACGAAAATTGTAGCTCAAAAACAAACTTGACAACTACATCACCACCAGTTTCGAGGCAAACTTTCCATGTTTCCGAAACCCCAGACCCTTGACCTCTCGGGACTGTTGCGTGTCGAAGATCCCCTGGTTAAACACGACTCACTTTTCACTCGTTGGCGCGGTCCTTTACGAAACCCAAACAAACAAACAAACTGG
The DNA here is from genome assembly GCF_015732765.1 of Culex quinquefasciatus. Classification (NCBI taxonomy): domain Eukaryota; kingdom Metazoa; phylum Arthropoda; class Insecta; order Diptera; family Culicidae; genus Culex; species Culex quinquefasciatus. The sequence goes on from NC_051861.1 coordinate 31,530,835, forward strand.
AATCGTCGTCCCCTTCAGGAATAAAAAAAAACATAACAGCACAACAAAAAAAGAGTCAAAGAATAAGGACCGGGTGCTGAATGGCATCGAGATACATAAAAAAGATGAAAATATTTTCATTTCATTATAAAATCACGAGAGACACGAAGCCTAGGACTAATGCAGGAATTGCGACCGGAGGGGAAACTGATTCAATCGCTGCACGCAATTTAATTCTGGAAGAATAAGAACGGCTGGAAAGAAGGGGCGTATAGTGGGTAAACACACCGGGGCGGGTTCACCGACGATGACGGTAATCCTTGGGCTGAAATCACAAAATTAATAGGTGGCGGATTCCATGGTAGAGGGAGTGGTGAGATTTTAAAATGTTGAAGAATTTTATCTAAAAATTATCATTTGTCTCAAATCCAAAATACAAAAAAAGTATAAAGATTATTCCAGAGTCACACATTTCTGAATTGATGAGAAATACGCTCCAAATTCATACACAGAAAAAAAAATAATTCTCGTAATCATGAATTAAGTTCACGAATGTGAGAAACACGAAGGAATTTATTCATGAGTATGGTGCATTTGCACTATAAACGTGAATATATTCCTTCGTGGTTCTCGCATTCGTGAATTCAATTAACGATTTCGAGAATTGATTTTTTTCAGTGTAGTTCAGGACATATTCACAGAATCAAATATCTAAAAAATCTACAATATAAAGTTCCAACTTTCAATTCTCCACAGCTTTTAATTCAAATTTCTAACATATTCTGTAATTTTACATGATTAAATTGCAAAAATCGAAATTTCTTCAAATGATTAAATAGTTTGCCAAATCTCCACAAACATTTTTCTGTACCAAAAAGTGTACAGATTTTCCCAGAGTAACACATATCTGAATTGATGAGAAATACCATCCAAATTCACAGAATTAAGAATCTGAACATTCTGTAAAATTAAGTCTCCGCAGTTTTTTTTTAAATTCTAGTCTTTATCAGAGTCTGTAATTTTACATGATAAAACTGCATAAGTCGAAAATCCCTCAAATTAAAAACAGTTTACAAAATCTCTACACACTTTTTAATATTATAAAGTGTAGTGATTTTGGCAAAGACCATGTCTCCACAGTTTTTATTCAAGTCTCTAATAAAGTCTGTCTTTTTACATGATAAAATTTAAAAAATCGGAAATCTCTCCAATTGCAAGTATTCATACTCTACAATCTGCACTCCATAAAGTCTCCACAGCCTTCAAAATTCCCTCTTTTCGCTATGGAAAGCGTCCACCCTCCGTTCTCGCTAGACATCGGGACGCACTCAACCTGTTCGGCTAGAGCGAAAAAAAAATAACTACAGAACAAGTGAGTCGACCCAACCCCTCCAACTCTCCCCCTCCTTCGCAGCGTGTAGCGAAATCATATCCAATTACAAACAAATAGAGCAACGTTGAGTTGTGACAGGGTTTGACGGTTGAATGGCTGTAAGGCGCGCGGAGGGGTTGTTCAAGTACGCAGACACAGGACACAGACTTGCCGGTCCTTGTGATGTGCGTGTTGTGTAGAGAATGCCGAGGGATGTCTTGGCTCAAATTTGGACGGCGCGCGCAAGCGTTCCGTTTCGCGTTTGACAGCCGATGTTGATTGTTGTTTGTAGAACGAAAGCAAACAAACAATGACATCTGACAGGGCGAGGGGTGCTTCGATGGTTTTGTATCGAATTTCTCCTTTTTACGGAACTAACTTTTTTAAAAGTCGTTGAAAAGATGCAGCTTAACCTAGAGTTTAATCGACTTCCCAGAAGAGCACTGTACCAATGTGCATTAAAATGGTGCACTCCATTAAAATCGCTATCAAAGCTTGTCGTTCTCTCCGGAAGAATAACCGTGAAACAAATTTTCATACCCTGAGATAACAGCTGCAGTGGTGGTGGCACACTCGGTGTGTGTGTTTTCCAGCGCAGAACTCGTGACCCTGACCAAAGTGCCGCCCAGAGGACGACCAACATTTGCCAGCGGCACACATACACGGAAACAAATACAAACATCCGGGGGAAGGTGCAAGCGGAGAGACACACAGACCCACACACACACGTGCAAGTTTTGGTGGAAGTATCATCTGGTGGAGATGGGAATATTTGCACCGTTGGAAATTACTTAGAGGAAGTCTCCACAGACTAAATTTCATTGCATTGAGGTTAGAAGTATCCACAAACACTCACAGACACTCAAGTCTCCACAACTATTCAAGTCTTCACAGCTACATTAGTTTCAACAAACACTCAAGTCTCCATTATAATCATTATAAATCCTCATCAATAGTCTCCAAAATCTACATGCCAAAATCTCCAAAATTGTTCTGAAGTTAAGTTAAAACTTGTTCTAAGACACAAACTTTCTATCTCTCCATAATCTAAAGATACAAGTCTCCAAAAATAGACTTGATCTTCATTGTGAAAAGTGGTAAGTTAATGAATCTCTTATATTATCAACATCTAAATTAATAAGTCTACACATAAGCAGATCTCCACAGTTTCAATACATCAGAGACACTCTCGTCTCCACAGATAATCAAGTCTCCACAAACCTTTTCGTAATGTTTTTATAAAGTCTCCAGATGTTCAAGACACAAACGTTTCAACTCTCCACATATTATCGTTTCTACTGCCTATTCAAAGAAGTCTCCAATTTTTTTGTAAACTAAAAAACATCTAACTTTTTTTTTCCACAGTGCCCCTCAGAAGCGCAAATTCATGAAAATTTCACCACCGCGAGACACACTCCAGGATTTCACCCAACTCGAAGGTAGCCAGCCCGGACGAAAACTTGCACCAGGAAAAATTAACTAAATTAAATATTCACGCCATCGCCAACAACGACGACGACGACGGTCCTTGTTGTTATCACCGGATCCGGGAGATATCCGGGGAAGCAACTCCGTTCGTTCGTTCGTTCTTTTTTTTCGTGGGATTGCCCCAGTTTTTTTGTTGATGAACACTCTTGTTCAAACAAAGCAACTTAATGCAGTGCTAGTTTTATATTAGGAACCTTAATGAACTTCGCTGAGAGACGCGAGAACTGAGGTGGAAGTGCTATTTTATTTGGAAAAAGTCTCCTCTTTATCTACATCGTGTAAAGAAGCTGGAAATAAGTCTCCACATTTGCAGTCTACCACAGTTTCAAGTCTTAACCGACACTCAGATATTCAAGTCTACACGTAAACTCTAGTCTCCACAGAAACTCTACATTCCACAGAAGCATGAGTCTCCGCAAAACATAAGTTTCAGATACTCGAGTATCCAAATAACGTTAACGTCTCCACTCTTTAATTCTTCAGTCTTCAGTCTTTAGTTCTCAGTCTTTAGTCTTCATTTTACAGTGTTCAGTCTTAAGTTTTTAGTCTTTTGTCCTCAGTCTTCAAACTGTAATCTTCAGTCATTGTTTTTTCAGTCTTCAGTCTTCAGTCTTCAGTCTTCATTCCTCAGTCTTCAGTCTTCAGTCTTCAGTCTTCCGTCTTCAGTCTTCAGTCTTCAGTCTTCACCCAAGTAACATTTTTAAACCAACTAGCCACCACCAAGTTTTATTAAGGTTTTATTGTAGCATCTTGATTGCTTAATAGTTTTATTTGGGCATTCACCGCAACCAACAAGCAAGAGCTAATTAATAGGTTCTAACAAGGTTTTATGCCTCGGACATAAAACCGGGTGAAAATAAAAGCCGACTGGCTTTCAATAAGGTTTTATGAAAGTTTTAATAGAGGCTTGAAAACCAGATGGCAATGCCTTGCCAAACGGTTTTATCGCATGCTTTGTTAAAACCAAGGGTGTTGTAGCTGTCAAGTGCCATTAGGCATGCAATAAGCTCACTTAAAACCATAAGCTCCTAATAGAGCATTTATCGCGGCCAAAAAGCAGTGCATAAATATGGCGCTAAACGCGTGCTCTGATTGAATATGATTGACCGCCATCTTGGCAGAAAAAAATGAAAAATCATAAATTTGATGAAAACACACAATTATGATGAATTTGTGACATCGTTAGCATAGCCACAGAAGTTCAAACATAATTTGAACACTTTTTGCAAAGATTTGCAATACAATATTTTTTAACATTAAAAACTATGATTACAAAATAATGATTTTTGATGAAGCGAGTTGATTTTTTTGGCTCTATCTCCCCTACAATCATCAATAAAATTTTAACCGCAGCTGAATTTGAGCCACCAATTTCGAGAAATAAGGTTTGAAATTATTTCAATTACCTCCAATATCTATCATATCATCATCACCATTTTTGACAACCATCTCCATAATTTCAAACGCATGAAGACGTATGAAATGTCATTTTCCCTAACTCCTAACAAGGTTTTAACAAAGGCTTTATCAAGGCTTTAAGGAGGTTGTTAGGATTTCGTTGTAAAGCCTTGAACTCCTATGTGGGTTTTATAAATAGGCCGTAACAACCTTTTGCGGAGGTCCTTTTGGGTTTTAAGTGAAGTTTATCGGGGTTCTGGGGAGGCTGTTACGACTTGGTGGTTTTAATGTTGGTTTTGGCTGATAGGTTTTATAGCGGTTGTGACAGCTTTGATAAAGCTTAAAATGTTACTTGGGCAGTCTTCAGTCCTCAGTCTTTAGTCTTCATTTTGCAGTGTTCAGTCTTAAGTTTTTAGTCTTTTGTCCTCAGTCTTCAAACTTTAATCTTCAGTCATTAATTTTTCAGTCTTCAGTCTTCAATCTTCAGTCTTCAGTCTTCAGTCTTCAGTCTTCAGTCTTCAGTCTTCAGTCTTCAGTCTTCAGTCTTCAGTCTTCAGTCTTCAGTCTCCAGTCTTCAGTCTTCAGTCTTCAGTCTTCAGTCTTCAGTCTTCAGTCTCCAGTCTTCAGTCTTCAGTCTTTAGTCTTTAGTCTTCAGTCTTTAGTCTTTAGTCCTCAGTCTTTAGTCTTTAGTCTTCAGTCTTTAGTCTTCAGTCTTCAGTCTTTAGTCTTTAGGCTTCAGTCTTCAGTCTTTAGTCTTCAGTCTTTAGTCCTCAGTCTTTAGTCGTCAGTCTTTAGTCATCAGTCTTTAGTCTTCAGTCTTTAGTCATCAGTCTTTAGTCTTCAGTTTTTAGTCTTCAGTTTTCAGTCTTTAGTCCTCAGTCTTCAGTCTTTAGTCTTCAGTCTTTAGTCTTCAGTCTTTAGTCCTCAGTCTTTAGTCGTCAGTCTTTAGTCTTTAGTCTTCAGTCTTCAGTCTTCAGTCTTCAGTCTTCAGTCTTCAGTCTTCAGTCTTCAGTCTTCAGTCTTCAGTCTTCAGTCTTCAGTCTTCAGTCTCCAGTCTTCAGTCTTCAGTCTTTAGTCTTTAGTCTTCAGTCTTTAGTCTTTAGTCCTCAGTCTTTAGTCTTTAGTCTTCAGTCTTTAGTCTTCAGTCTTCAGTCTTCAGTCTTCAGTCTTTAGTCTTCAGTCTTTAGTCCTCAGTCTTTAGTCGTCAATCTTTAGTCATCAGTCTTTAGTCTTCAGTCTTTAGTCTTCAGTCTTTAGTCTTCAGTTTTTAGTCTTTCGTCTTCAGTCTTTAGTCTTCAGTCTTTAGTCTTTAGTCCTCAGTCTTTAGTCTTCAGTCTTTAGTCTTCAGTCTTTAGTCTTTAGTCTTCAGTCTTTAGTCTTTAGTCCTCAGTCTTTAGTCTTCAGTCTTTAGTCTTCAGTCTTTAGTCTTTAGTCCTCAGTCTTTAGTCTTCAGTCTTTAGTATTCAGTCTTTAGTCTTCAGTTTTTAGTCTTCAGTTTTCAGTCTTTAGTCCTCAGTCTTCAGTCTTTAGTCTTTAGGCTTTAGTCTTCAGTTTTCAGTCTTTAGTCTTCAGTCTTTAGTCTTCAGTCTTTAGTCTTCAGTCTTCAGTCTATAGTCTTCAGTCTTTAGTCTTCAGTCTTTAGTCTTCAGTCTTTAGTCTTCAGTCTTTAGTCTTCAGTCTTTAGTCTTCAGTCTTTAGTCTTCAGTCTTTAGTCTTCAGTCTTTAGTCTTCAGTCTTCAGTCTTTAGTCTTCAGTCTTTAGTCTTCAGTTTTTAGTCTTCAGTCTTTAGTCTTCAGTCTTTAGTCTTCAGTCTTTAGTCTTCAGTCTTTAGTATTCAGTCTTTATTCTTCAGTCGTCAGTCGTGAGTCGTTGGTCGTCAGTTTAATTCTTTAGGCTTCAGTCTTCGGTTATGAGCCTTTATTCATCAGTCGCCAAATAACAGAGTTTAATCATTGTCAGTCATCTCTACCCCATAGATTTGGATAAGTTTCGCGATACTAAAAAAAAAAACACTGCAGCGACCTCAAATTTAAATCATTAAATTTGTCCATTTTTCGAACCTCACCACAGTTCTGACCATGCGCGCTAACGCAAGCATAAATAATTTTACCCGTCGACTCGCGTTGCGCGACAAATAATTAAGCTTATGTACAGGTGTGGATCATGAGTCATCCTCACCTGAAAAGCCCTTTATTAATTTTCGCCAATTATTAGGCAATCAAAAAAATGGTTAAGCTTTCAATTATGAATGTGCGATGTTATTCCACAGGGGAAATTGAAGGTGTGGCTTAACCAAATTCATTGGCATGTTTGTTCAATGGAGAATTCGACCTTCTCATTATTGACTTACATTTTTGAGAATAATTGAGGAACATTATTTTGATATTCCTATAACATAATTTAAAGTTTCACGACAATGGTTCGAACCCATGACTTCCGATTTTGAGGTGTACTCACTACACCATACGGAAAGTCATGAAGAATTGCAGAGGTCTGCACAATTTAATTCATGAGGTTCATCGATGCTTCTCATCGAAACGGACCACTTTTAGTAGAACAAAATTTAGTAGAGTTTTCGGGGACTGACTATAAAAACCCCAAAATTCTTGAGGAGGGCAGTTAGTTCCAGAATTAGTTCCAGTCAGTTCCAGCCAGCTCAACTCCAGTCCAGTTCCAGTTCCAGAAGACGCCCCTGACCAGCCAGACCCGCCAGCAGCCACCAGTAGCAGAGGCCCCAGTCCAGCCGGACTTAGCGGTGGAGGCCGCAGTCCGCCGGGACTTAGCCGCTGTGAAGAGTCCGCCGGGACTTAGCCGCTGTGAAGAGTCCGCCGGGACTTAGCCGCTGTAAAGAGTCCGCCGGGACTTAGCCGCCGTGAAGAGTCCGCCGGGACTTAGCTGCCGTGAAGAGTCCACCCGGGACTTAGGAGTTCGGGGTCTGGCATGGCTCGGCGCAGAGGTCTGGAGGACAAGTCTGGCTTCAACGTAGAGAATTGGCTCGACGAAAGTCTTAATGAAATTAGCAACAAAAAGTTGAGTAGTGATGTGATCGTGCGCGTAAAAGTTGAGAGTGTTACCGCAAAAATGTAATCTTCAAAAAGTGTAATATACAAATAAGTGAAGTTAACTTATCTGTTTTGACTCTACAAGTAAATATCACAAAAATCCTGAAAGCCTAAACCGCACGGGCCGTTCAGGTGGTGACTAGCGGAAAGCAACGCTGTGTGTGTTTGGACACGCCATTATGATTGGACAAAACCGAGAGTTGAAAATGTGACTATGCGTGAAAGTTAATGAACAAAATGATTTCGCGAAGTAACAAACAGTTAAAATAGTGTAAAAAAACGTTAAATTGAAGAAAATGTTATGTGAGGAGTTCTAAGATGGAAGCAAATGTGCAGCAGTACGAGATGGAATCAAAACGGGCTCGACCAATGGCAGAAGCATCGAAAATTTCAAAACCGGCCAACGATGGACAACACTAGGGATTCAACAATGACGAGACCATCTGGACCAACTGGAGAAGAAAATCAGCCACATCGGACACCCAAGAAGACGACCATGGAAATCTGGCAGTTTAGGGTGAGTAAACAAAAGTTATACCAAAATTTGATGTAAATAGTTAAAAACACGCTTAAAAGGGTGCACAGCAACCAAGGAAGTTGTTGTCTTCTTATGCCAAAATTGACAAACTTACGGACCCAATCCTGCACAAATCTGATTGTAAAAACAGGCAAATTTTGTTGTAAATCACTTAGTAGACAGTACTTTAGGGATGAATAAAACATTATATCGATAGTTCCCGTAGTTTCGAAAGTACTAAAATATCTGTAACAAAATCTTGGTGCAAAAGCTCTTGTTGATATGCACCGTTAAAGATGGCGAATTTGGAGATGACGGATTTAATCCAGCTTATTCCAGAATTTGATGGGTCATTAGACTCACTGGAGCAATTTTTAATATTAATAGATTATTATGCTGATCAAATTCCTGAAGGCGAAGATCAGAGTAAATTTTTAAATATTGTTTTTATGAAACTAAAATTTAAAGCAGCAGCACGTATTAACCGAATTTATGCAAGCACTTGGGAAGAAACCAAGGCAAATTTAATTAGAGAGTTTGGTATCAAAACTACTTTTGGTAGTATAATTGAACAAATTGAAACTCTGAAACAAGGACGGGATGAATCATTTAAATCATATGCAGGAAGAGTTCTTGACATAAATTACGAAATCATAAAAATTGATCAAAGTTACAATGAAAATTCATATACAACTAATTGCTTAAAAAGCCACTTTATAGTTGGAATTATAAATAATGACATCAAGGAAATTGCCACGAATAACCGTCATATGAAGTTGGAAAATTTGCTAGAATTTTTAGAAAATGAACGAATTGACAGAGAGTCTTTAAGAACTCTCGAACAAAGGTTACTTGCTAGTACTGAAAATTCAAACCTTAATTTTGACAGAAAATTCAGAAATTTCAGGTACAATAAAAATACAAATTTTAATCAAAGAAATAATTATCAAGCTAACAAATTTTATGAATGTTATAAAACGAATACTGCAAAGAGCACTTTAAAACGAACTTATACAAATAGTCGACGCAATAAAAATCAAATTCCAAATAATTTTAAACTGCAATTTAACGAATACATTCCACCACATGAAACATTAAAAATCAATTTCAATAATGATTCAATATTTTATGCAAATATTGCTACCTTGGCAAGGCCAACAAAATTTCACAAATTTATAATTGACTCCGCATCATGTAACAATTTTATAAGATGGGATGTGGCTAGTAATATGCGTTTAACTAACATTGATTTCAACGATAGAATTTCCATTAGAGGGGTTCATGGAATAGCAGAAGATACAGTAGGATCTGTAAATATGATTTTATTAATAGGAAATTCAAAATACGAGGAAAAGTTCTACATTTTGAAGCATTTCGCTGATGATGCAATTCTTGGAGCACATTTTCTAAAGAAATACACCTTATATATTAGTCAAAGTTTCGACAACATAGTTTTACGAACGCCTGACACAAATAATATGCAATATAATAATCATGAAATGACCAATTTATTTAGAATCAATATAAACAAAGTAAATATGGCAGGTATTGAAGCAAATAGTTATGACAATTTTAATACAAATTACGATGAAAATAATGGAAATAATTATGATAATGACAATGGCTGCAATGGCAGAATCCAACCGTGCATTGAAGAGTATTATGACGATCAAATTGAAATTGATGATGATAACCAAGATTACCCAAAAGAGATGAATTTAGAAAACGATCGGGATTATGATGTGATTGAAAACATGAAGCATGAGAAACTTACAGGCAACGAAAGAATGAGAAAAATTTATGAATTGGTTAAAACAGACCACTTGGAAGGTGTTACCAATCAAGAAATTAATAATATTTTGAGTGATTTTAATGAAATATTTTATTTAGAGGGGGACGAGTTGACTTATACCAATTTAACCATGCACGATATAGAGACAACAACTGAAATTCCAATTAATAAAAGACAATATAGATTTCCTGAAGCTACCAAGAAACACGTAGAAGAACAAGTGGAAGAAATGCTAAGATTAGGGATAATACGCCCAAGTAAAAGTCCGTGGAATGCACCGGTATTATGCATCCCAAAGAAACGCTACAGAATTGTAGTGGATTTTCGAGACCTAAATACAATTACTAAACCATTTGTGTATCCTATACCGCTTATTAGCGAAATTTTGGACAGTATTGGAGAAGCTCGATATTTCTCAACCATTGACTTGAAATCAGGATTTTATCAAATCCCAATTAACCCGAAGGATGCTGCGAAAACCGCTTTTTCAACATTTCTAGGACATTATGAATTTTTAAGAATGCCAATGGGACTGAAAAATAGTCCATCAACATTTCAAAAATTTACATTCACACTTATTTATGAAATACAACCAGTTAATGCGTTTGTATACTTGGATGATATTATTGTATTCGGTAGAACTATCGAAGAACACAACGAAAATTTATATAAAGTTTTGAATGCATTACATGAACATAATTTAAAAGTCGAACCATCAAAATGTAAAATTTTACACAAAGAAGTCAGATATTTGGGTCATATTATTAGTGAAGAAGGTATTCGACCAACTAGTGAAAATATTGATACAATCAAAAACATGAAAAGGCCGCAGACGATTAAAAATGTGAGATCATTTTTGGGAACTGTTAATTTTTATGGAAAATTTATTCCAAACATTGCAGATAAACGTAAGCCACTTAATGCATTATTAAAGAAAAATGTGAAATTTATTTGGACAGAAGAATGTGAAAATGCTTTTGAAGAATTAAAAAACTATTTAATTTCAGAACCAGTTTTAGTTAGACCGAACTACAATGACAAATTTGTTTTGACAACTGATGCTAGCGATTATGCTATCGGAGCAGTTCTTACTAATGAGAAGTCAAATGATCACCCCATCGCTTACGCAAGTCGTGCGCTTATCGGGGCTGAAAGAAATTATTTTACTATTGAGAAGGAACTACTAGCTATTGTTTGGGCAGTAGACCACTTCAAGCATTTTATTTATAACCAAGATTTTATCGTTTACACAGATCATAGACCGTTGGTAGCTCTATGGCATTTGAAGGAAACTTCACCAACTTTGACAAAACTTCGTTTGAAAATCCAAGGCATTGGATGTGAAATTCGTTACAAGCAAGGAAAGGAAAATATGGTTGCAGATTTTCTCTCACGTTTAAATAATGATGAAGATCATGCAGATGATAAACAAGCATCAAAATTAGTAGCAATTACAACTCGTCAACAAGCAAAACAAAATAGACAAAATATTTCAGATAATCAAAACTCAACTAATACTCCAAACAGACAGAATTCATCTAGAAACAATAATAATTGGAATAATAATATGAATGGACTTCAACAAATTGACATAAATTTAGATAATGACGATGATAGCAACGATAAAACATTTACCTACAAGGATTTCCAAGATACAGATATCGATTTTAACGTTTTAAAATTTTCTAAAAATATTATACCATTTGAACAAGCCGAAGCTACATTTATGATAGTAAACAGTGTTACGGTACACAAAGAATTGAGTAAATACATTGACCTTCCACATGGTATTAAGGATTACACCAAAGAAAATATATTTGTATTCCCGCAAAAGAAAATTTGGGGTTTAATTTTGAATGGAACATATCGTTCAGCAGTTAAGAATGAAGAATTTTTCGATGGTTTATTTGAAAGCTTTAAAGATTATCCTGATTTTGCTAAAGATGCATCAGTTATACAAATTATTTCTCATAGAATATTTAAAACAGAGTTGGAACTAAACTTATTACGATTTTTTGCAATGAAACTTTCAAAGTCATTTACACTATATGCAACAGAAAATGAACGAATTTATGTAAAACCAGAAGACAGAGATCAAGTGCTTAAAGATTTTCACGACGCACCGTTGGGTGGTCACGTCGGAGGTAAACGAATGATAAAAAGAATGAGTCCTCTATTTACATGGGAAAATATGCGAAGAGATGTTTTGAATTATGTAAAGCAATGCGATTCTTGTCAAAAGAATAAAATATGGCCAGCAAATAAGATGCCAATGAAAATTACGACAACATCGTATGAACCCTTTGATAAAATTTATATGGATGTGGTTATGTTACCAATTTCTAATAATGGAAACAATTGTGGACTTGTGATACAAGATGATTTAACAAGATTTTTGATTGTAGCTCCCATGGAAAACCAAGAAAGTGCAACAGTTGCTAGAACTTTTGTTGAAAACTTTGTTTGTAAATTTGGTGCTCCTAAAGAAGTTGTAACCGATCGAGGTACAAACTTTGTAAGCAAATTATTGCAACATACGTGCAAAATATTACACATTAAAAAGATCGTTACAAGTGCATATCATCCTCAAGCTAATTTAGTAGAGAGATCAAATAGAGAGTTGAAAGTTTATTTACGAAATTTTATTGGCAAAGATCCACAATGTTGGGATGAATTAATACCATATTTTATGTTTGAATACAACACTACAGAAAATTCATCAACTGGATATTCCCCCTATGAACTTTTGTATGGAAGAAAGGCTACGATACCAAGCACAATTTATAAAATCAATGATTCAGATTTAAATTATGACGACTATATTTGTTCAATGAAAGATATATTCAAGGATGCTCATGAAACTGCTAGAAACAACTTAATATTGTCAAAAGAAAAGAGAAAGGAAATTTATGACAAAAAGACAAATGATTGGGTACCAATGTGGGGAGATAGAGTTTTGGTACAAATGGTACAGACAGGAATTGGTCAAAAGTTACAAAATAAGTGGCGAGGCCCTTACGATATCGTTAAATTTAACAGCGATCAAACGACCACTATTAAAAATGGCAACAAATTTGAAGATGTACATAATAATAGACTTAGAAAATACAATGATTAATATTAGATAAAGTTTTATGTCAAAATATACCAGTATGATTTTTTAACAATATATATTGAAAATACCTTAAAATTAAATGGTACAATACAAGATAATATATTTTATAATGATAATTACAGTACAATCAAATGGAATATAGATAAAAATTACGATGAATGAAATGAATGACATAGTATCATAAACGATTAATATCAGAAGACTACAATGAATGAAAATAATAATTTTAAACACGGGATTATTTATGTATATTAAACAAAAAAATAATTATAGAAAAATATGGAATTGATATGCTTGATGAATTAGAAAAAACGATTGTTATCAAGAGAATTAAATGAAAAAAAAATGTTACAAATACCGATTTTTTTTTATAGAAAAATAAACATGGCAAAATAACATATGATTGATTTAATATGATTAAATGATTGATGAATTAATGTTGAGTTAAACAAAATATGAATGATTATTATCAAAAAAATGCACAAACAAGATGAATGTTATGGATTGGGGATGAAAGATAATTTTTACAAATGATTGAATTTATAGGGAACATATTAAGAAAAATACCAGTACTGAGTTTATACATTTTTTTTGAAAAACAAGTGAAGCGATAATGATCAAATATAAACATAATAATGAAGCAGTGATGAAACACGTTAAAACAATTAAGAAGCTGTTGGGTTGCAATTTTGGGAATATATTTAATTGAGCTAAAATGGGTTAACAGGGTACTGGAAAAACAATGACGCAATTTTTAACTACAAATAAAACCAAATCAAACGGACTGAACAATAACGAAATTTCAACGACAGGCAAATGAAGATGGTGTGATTATTAAATGTTTCAAAACAACATGTATGCAAGTAAGAATGTGTGTGAGAATAATTGGACAAGGGACTGCAGCCCAGAATGATTGTTGAAAGTAAACATGTGTTTTATAATTTACTTAACAATGGATTAAGAATATATTTTCAGACTTTTATACGCTAATACGAAGGATTTACAGGAAACCATTGGAAGACGATCAAGAAGACAATTTCAACAAGGACGAATATGGACTACAGCTCAAGGAAGGGTAAAACTTGTGAGTATATCATGGGGAATCTAAAAAGATCGAAAAGAATGGTATAAGTTCCGATCTAGGGATACATAAACTGATAAAGCAACGCCAAAGGGATTAAAAAGTAGACAATTGTACTCTATGGGGAGAGTTTTTATGTCGAATATAGCTTCAAAACAGTTGTAATCCATGGGGGAATTCAATATGTTAAAAACATTTCAAAACATTTGCACTTTACGGGGATAGTCAAATGAAAATTAAAGGGAATGGATAAATAACGCTTCAAGGGAAAATCAAGGGATAAAATAATGCTTCAAGGGAAAAACACCTTTAAACTGATAAAATTCAGAGAAAAAAATCAGAACGATATCATTGAAATGATAATTGAACCAACTAATTATCTTGCAAATTCAGCATTTTATTGCGAATTGCTCAAATAAACAAATTTATTGAATGGGTTTGACAAATTTGAAAACACAAAGTGACAGACAAGTTTCATAAAAAGTTGATATAACAGAAAGGATATTCTAACATGCGCAGTATTGCAATGACAAGATGATAGGATGTATAGATCAATGAAAAACTTTATTGAGTAATTTTTTTATTCAAGTATAAAAATAATAGTCAATTAGAACTGATTTTTTTTAGTATTGAAAATAATAGGACTGATTTCATATAAAAATATCAACAAGATTTATAAGATTGTAAGTAAATTTGATTTTCAATTTTGCACAGAAATTAAATGATAGGTTCCTGAAAATTATAAAATATTGTTCATGGGAAGAAAACAATTAAGACATTTTTGTGGGAGATACAAAAGTAGAAACTGAAGTAAAATATGACAGAGACGGGAGACGAAACACAAGGATGATCGACGCGTTCGTATGCTGAGAGGTTCTACGCGTTCGTATGCAGAAGTTTGTGATGGCAAGATGGGGAGTGGCAAAGTCATGCGGGAGGTTGGACAGGTAACGGTGTTGATGTTGTTGTAAAAGGTCATATCAATGAGGATCAAGTCGAATTAAAACGCAAATTTAGTAACGAAACATTCACGTAAAACAAATTACTAAATCGAAATGTGGAATTAAGCGAAGTAAAGATGATTGAAATGCGAAACATCAATTATGGAACAAAAATGCAAGTTGAGATCATACTGCACGTCTGAAACTATTGAAAAGGAGAAGATCATGATAAACAAATGGTAACATCATCCGATGTCATTAATCTACAAAAGCCAAAGTTGCAAATTACACGAAAAGACAATTTTGGACTAACAACATGTCCTAAACATTTGATAAAAGAATTACATCAATCGATGACAATAATTTGAGAATGTCAAAGATGCAAAGCAACTGGAAAAGTCAATTTTGGATAAATATACTGGATTTACGAACAATTCACAATACTCAGCAAATGAGAAGTCAATGCACTCTCAAAACTGACCATAGTCAACTCACAGCTGGGTTATAAAGCATAATTCATGATGGAAACGACAATTGCACTAATCGACGAAATTCAACACCTTAGCCTCGAAAACTGATCAATTGACCAAGTCACTGTGGAATGACTAGCCTCACGATAAAGACGATTTTGATGGAAGACGACAACGATAACAACCAGCCGATCAACACAGTTCTACAACAGATTTTGCTTACAGTGGGAAAAATGCAATGATTTTTTTAGGATAGATACACAGAAAAAAAAAATCCGGTAAATTTACATCATTTATGATGTACCAAAAGTGCACGTCATTAATGATGCAAATTTACATTAGCTTCATTTTAAATTTACATGTCTTCCGACGTAAATCTGCCGAGCAAATTGTGATTCAAATCGTGTAAATTTCCGATGAAAATAACGTAAATTTACCAAAGCAGCAAAAAAAATTACTCCGTTGAATCCAGAATTCGATGTAAATTTAAATTGCTTTTGCCTTTTTGGAATGAATTACTTTTTGCTTTTGAATAGTCAACATCAATAAAGTTGACTACTAGTTTGAAAAGCAATCATCCAGAAAGGCAAAAAAGCTATAAAAGTACATCAAAATCTAGATTCAACGAAGTAACATCGTTTTGTAGGTCGAAACAAGATTTGGTTTGACTCACAATATGAATTAAGAAACTCTAAAAATACATCTGAAACAACATTTGAAAAGGGTGCGTTTATTTTAACCGCTGAAACTATTTTGCGATTTCCGAGATACAAAAAAATCTCGTAGTGTTGGGGAGTCCAGCTAATGTTTTAAACATTTAGTTTTATAAAGTTGCATGAAGCTTGAAAATCAGCAAAATAATTCGAACTGACAAAATGTTCATCTACGATTTTCTCACGTTGGTCTAGACCAGAGATTCTCAACGGGGGGGCCTTATTGATTTACACGGAAGGGGGTACCAGCCTAGAAGAAGGTTAAGAATCGCTGGTCTAAAAATAACACAAATTTAAATGACGTAACAATTGACTTTCAATCAATCGAAAACCCACGTTAAACTATCATATATACTAACTTATGAAAAATCCGTTATTTGCCTTTTGCAAATTAGAAAAGTAACTATTAGTTCTTAACATAAACATGCTAAACTTACTCAAGGTTTTAAATCCTCTACTGCTGTCATCAGCCGACACAAAGTTGCTGATCATGGGCGCTCTCGATATTCTGATGCTGTTCGACGAATCCTGCCTTAAATTACCTTCTTGGTCTTACTTTTAAGCGTTGATCAGCTGGTCTTGCCCGTCGCCGCCCGCTTGATCAGCAAACCGAACTCCAGCGGCACCCGAGGCACGAGTTTTTCGACTTATCGTCGCCGTTTTTGAAATCCAATCGTTCTGTCAGATATCTTTTGTTGCGGTTAGTCAAGTCTTGATTAGGCGATTGAATTTTGTCGGGATTCTGGTTTTATAGAAAGGAGAGAAAGTTAACAAACATTAACAATTCCGCATTGTTCACTCTTTGATAAAAAAAAACACACACACACACACAAACTTACTTTTTATCACTAACTTGCTGCTACTGCCTTGACTTCTGCCCTGCTTTGTTCGAGATGTTCCGGTGACATTGTCCTGGTTAGCGTTGACCATCAACCGTCGTCCAGCTGCCACTGCTTCCGCCGTAGGTGGTAGAACTGGTCAAGCAGGCCCTTTCTTTACCAACTCCCACAACAGCAGCAAGATGCCCTTGGTTTGGATCCCAACCGTTCAGCACAGAACCAAAATCCGATCTCAGTTCGAAATTGTTGGCCACTGAGTCCGACACCGTGAACCTCGGACACTTACAACAATCCCAACTGTGGCAGAAAACAAACATTAGTGAAAAAACCAGGGAAAAAAGACCCTTTCCAACAATTAAATTGCAAATTTTGCAACGATCGCAGTAGGCGGACAAAAAAAACAATGAGAAAAGACAAGCAAAACGAACAACCACAAAAAACATTGCACGCTGCGATGATATTGCTAAACATGTACACGGTTAAAAAAACTAATGCTTTTTCAAGATTGTGTAGGCTTGGGGACGTTCACAAGTTACGTTAGAGGGATTAGGCATTCTGGAAATAATTATTGTGTAAACAGAAGGATAATGGGGTTTTATTTTACGTTAAAGATGTAGTCTTTATTATGCTTACATTGTATGTGATTTGCTAACTAAACCCTGTCGAAAAAAATAGTTTCCGAGCCGGAAGGCGTCGGCGGCTGGATTACCAACTCCAAGTATAGAGTTTTATTTGAAAAGGTCCTATAAACATGAATATCCCATAACTTATAGAAACCTTAAAAAACAAAAAAAAAACTGGAAGAAGCTTCTAACGAGTGCTTCTGCTTTTGAGCCGAAATAAAAAAAAATCATTAGACCACGGACTCTTGAGATCATACTACGTGGGTAATTTAATGATCTCACCCCTCATGTTGATTTTTTTACCATCCTCCCGTTCATGCACCAGCAACGAGATCGAGACTAGCGATTTGCTTACATTTAGAGCAGTATTTACTTAAGTGGGTACTGGGCCACACTATTGAGGCCCGACGAGTTCCTGGAATGGCCGTGGGCCCCACTGGGTCCCACCATTGTTGTATGGGAGTGGGACCTGGGCAAAAATAGTTTGGGTATCAGTGATTTAGAGCAATATGTCAAACAAAACAATGTAATTGGGCCAATGTCAGTTTGTATCCTGCTAACTCTTAATGTAAACTTCCACTGATGTGAACAGGATACACTCTTTGTTTACAAACTGACATTGGCCTAATAACATTTTGTTGCTAGAATTGTCAAATGCATCACCGAACACTAACTACATAATCGTAAAACTTGTATTAAAACTAACGGAGCATGCAAAATTAAAAAAAAAAACAAAATTTTGCTTTCCGTGAACAACTTTTACGAGAGTACTACACTGCCACTCTAATCTAGACCGTCCCGTATGTAAAAAAGCAAGCCGAGAAAGACGCAAGACAAATTTGTCCTACCCATAAGGCTTCGTGTTAAGATTTCACGAAAATTTGCTACGGTTTTCTGGAATAAACTACTAAATTTTATATGTTTTTTCTGATAACTTACATGATTTAGAATCAAACAGATTCCCAAAAAAGTGTCCACGTGGTTTATGGATGGTCCCATATGGGACGGACTTTTGATTTGAGCTGCAGTACAATACACGTTTAAGTGAATGCACTGATTTAAACAATCGTTTGACTAAACTTAAATTCATTTACTATCATCTTATCAGCGTGCATGCATTTTTTTGACGTCTGATTAGTTCGAGCAAATCAATATAAAAAGACCGCAGCTGGTGTACACAAATAGTGTATCTTGCTCTCATTAGTGCATTTTGCATCGAGTACGAATGAGATGCACTGTTTATTAGCAAACCAACTTCGCTCCTTACAAATTGTTGTACTCAAGTTGTGTAAACTCTAAAATTTGGTCTGCGAACTAACAAGTTTTTAAAAACAAGCCGAAATCCGTTTTAAGCGCTTATATTGCATCGAGTCGGATTAGTTCTTTGCCTAAAGTCCGATTTCTTTAGATACTTTTGTTTTTGGAAGTATAGTGTGTAAAAAGCAACTTGATTCGTCAAATCTGCGAGTGTACAGAGTCATGTGTCGACGAGGCATTTGTCCAAACCGGAAACACCTGCTTGTGCTGGTTCACCTGGTGAATAAAATCCACCCAAGCAGTCGGGCAGAATAATCGGCAGCGGGAATCACAGAAATGTCGCTCTGGAACCGACCGCCACGTACCACCAGGTTTCCACGCAGAGCAGCTACTTATCAACAAGGAGGATGACACCAGCAACAACGCCCGTGGCCGCGTCCAATTAACCATCGGCTAGGAATTTAGAGTTGACCCTCTTCTGCGCGCCGTCCACCATGAAGGAGTTTGGGTTGGAGGATTTTCAAAAGCAACAAACTTACGTCGGCTCAGGTAAGTTCCGGCTGAACGATTTACCTTGTTTACCACGACCACAAATCTATGTGAGCATCAGATTCTGTTCCGTTAGGATTAGTGTCTTCCTGCATTCGATCATTTTCAATCCTGAAATGTACATTTGAAAATGTAAACAAACCTTTTTTTTAATCAAGAACTCAGTTTTACCTAACTCTACGAATCCGTTTATCATCCCAATCAAACTTATTCTGGAATTACTTTGAATTACTTGCTGTTCAAACAGTTTCAAACACTTTTATTGACGAACGATCAACAGCGACCAAACTAAACCGAACTAGTTTGAACATGAACAGTTTGTGTTTTTGCCTCCTGTCATTCGCAAATGAAAATGACTTTGAAATTTACATTTAGCTAATTTTACATGAGTTTCAATTTTTACATGCTTTTTGAGCATTCAAATTCACAAAATAATTCACCAAAATTTCCCTTTAAATCTGTTTTCAAATTTACATCTGATTTAATTTTACATTTAGGCTGTTTAAGTGTTATACAGCAAATTACATTAATTTTCAAATTTACATCGAGCATGTTTACGTATGGAACATCGATTCAGTGTCCTGTAAATTCACATTTTTTTTTCTGTGTAATGAAAATTAATTTCAAATGCAAGTTTATTTAAATCAGTTTCAACGAAAATATTTTTAATAGAGAAGTTCAAAACGGTAATTCAGGTAATTTAACAGGACAGAAGATCAAAAGAGTAATGAAAATAATTTTACAGTAGAAAAATCAAAAGAGCAATTATAATTATAAAACAATTTACAAGAAAGCACAAGAAGAACAAATTGTAAACCGCACGATCACTACACCCGACAATATTCTTTCCATAGATGATCATTTCTTTCAGACGATCATCTAGCTGATAAGTGTGGGGGAGATTAACCGAACCATTTTTTTTAAATCAATATTTTATAGCCAGCCATCAAAGTATCTTTTTATGAATTTTTGCAAAGTATTTTTTACACAATTTAAATTATTGACTTTGGGAATATTCTTCCAACCAACAAATAACTTTCGATAGATGTTCTTAATGCTTTTCAAGAATACAAACATCTAGCTGATAAGTGTGGGGGAATGCAGCGACCTCAAATTTAAATCATTAAATTTGTCCATTTTTCGAACCTCACCACAGTTCTGACCATGCGCGCTAACGCAAGCATAAATAATTTTACCCGTCGACTCGCGTTGCGCGACAAATAATTAAGCTTATGTACAGGTGTGGATCATGAGTCATCCTCACCTGAAAAGCCCTTTATTAATTTTCGCCAATTATTAGGCAATCAAAAAATGGTTAAGCTTTCAATTATGAATGTGCGATGTTATTCCACAGGGGAAATTGAAGGTGTGGCTTAACCAAATTCATTGGCATGTTTGTTCAATGGAGAATTCGACCTTCTCATTATTGACTTACATTTTTGAGAATAATTGAGGAACATTATTTTGATATTCCTATAACATAATTTAAAGTTTCACGACAATGGTTCGAACCCATGACTTCCGATTTTGAGGTGTACTCACTACACCATACGGAAAGTCATGAAGAATTGCAGAGGTCTGCACAATTTAATTCATGAGGTTCATCGATGCTTCTCATCGAAACGGACCACTTTTAGTAGAACAAAATTTAGTAGAGTTTTCGGGGACTGACTATAAAAACCCCAAAATTCTTGAGGAGGGCAGTTAGTTCCAGAATTAGTTCCAGTCAGTTCCAGCCAGCTCAACTCCAGTCCAGTTCCAGTTCCAGAAGACGCCCTGACCAGCCAGACCCGCCAGCAGCCACCAGTAGCAGAGGCCCCAGTCCAGCCGGACTTAGCGGTGGAGGCCGCAGTCCGCCGGGACTTAGCCGCTGTGAAGAGTCCGCCGGGACTTAGCCGCTGTGAAGAGTCCGCCGGGACTTAGCCGCTGTAAAGAGTCCGCCGGGACTTAGCCGCCGTGAAGAGTCCGCCGGGACTTAGCTGCCGTGAAGAGTCCACCCGGGACTTAGGAGTTCGGGGTCTGGCATGGCTCGGCGCAGAGGTCTGGAGGACAAGTCTGGCTTCAACGTAGAGAATTGGCTCGACGAAAGTCTTAATGAAATTAGCAACAAAAAGTTGAGTAGTGATGTGATCGTGCGCGTAAAAGTTGAGAGTGTTACCGCAAAAATGTAATCTTCAAAAAGTGTAATATACAAATAAGTGAAGTTAACTTATCTGTTTTGACTCTACAAGTAAATATCACAAAAATCCTGAAAGCCTAAACCGCACGGGCCGTTCAACACACAGCAAGTTCCACCAAACTGAAATCAAATTTAAAATGCGCCCCCGGGTGTTGACCCGGCCTAATGAGGTTAGACCAACACTCGTGGTCCTCCCCGGGTCCGGTCACCGGGAGTCAAGTGTTGAGTGCAATCACCGGCAACAGAACTCGGATGTTGTTTCGCTCTTCTTCTTCTTTTTCTGTACGTGGACAGGACAATACTCACACGTGTCCCTCACTTCTCCGGAGGCTGTTGGCCATGGACAGCACTAGTTGACTTGCTTTGAGTCGACCTTTTTCTGACCTTTTCGGGGACTTCGAGTGAAACAGATTAAGTCATGGTTCAAAATAGGTGCAGCTACCCTAAACCATAGCGTAGAATGGAGAGATAAAATTATATGAAAACTATTTTTTTTTTCTGGGTACTAGTTTGTCCAGCAAGTTCCAGGTCATCAGCAGCTCCCGGCTGTAGCGATAGCACGGGCTAGCCTTCCCAATTTGTAGTTGGAAAGTTTTAATTACATTTATGCTAATTCAATTGAATTTGTTTCCACTTTTTCTACCGAGGTCAAAATATGAGTGTGTCCAGTGGACAACACTGGCTGTCCACCAACAGCTGTTTGTCGCCGGCCAGTCAGTGGCCAGTTGGGGACTTTTTATGGGCCAACTTTGCTGCATTCTGGACCTGGCCGTCCTGGCGGAGCTGGTGTGTATGTTGGAATAATTATTTGGAACTTTGTTCCATCATAGAAATTTGGCTTATTTGTTTTGCCATTTAACACTATTGTTTTAAATTAGTTTTTCTTTGCGGGTGTCATCAGTTCATTAGAGCTACTCATTATGAAAATAATTTCTCCTCTGTACTCTACTCTTTCTCTACTTTCCTCTACTATTTCTCTACTATTTCTCTACTCTACCTCAACTCAACTCTACCTCAACTCAACTCAACTCAACTCAACTCAACTCAACTCAACTCAACTCAACTCAACTCAACTCAACTCAACTCAACTCAACTCAACTCAACTCAACTCAACTCAACTCAACTCAACTCAACTCAACTCAACTCAACTCAACTCAACTCAACTCAACTCAACTCAACTCAACTCAACTCAACTCAACTCAACTCAACTCAACTCAACTCAACTCAACTCAACTCAACTCAACTCAACTCAACTCAACTCAACTCAACTCAACTCAACTCAACTCAACTCAACTCAACTCAACTCAACTCAACTCAGCTCAACTCAGCTCAGCTCAGCTCAGCTCAACTCAGCTCAACTCAACTCAACTCAACTCAACTCAACTCAACTCAACTCAACTCAACTCAACTCAACTCAACTCAACTCAACTCAACTCAACTCAACTCAACTCAACTCAACTCAACTCAACTCAACTGACTAAACCTGGAAGAATATTAGCATTACATGAATTTTAAAGAAACACTTCCTAGAATTTATTTGAATCCTACAACTCCACCAATCTAAAGTCGACCAACAAGTGCAAAGAAGCTGTTACCATTCTTTATAATCCATATCATTCCGACAAATAATTAAAACCAACCATTCCACTGGAAACAATCCACCGAGTTGCATTTGCGATATGTCTTGTCCCCAGAAAGCAATCACAGGATCCGGAAGGAACATTCTCACACAGAACCTGCAATGCGCTGCAGAGTAGACCATTAAAAAGTTTTCATTTTTAATGAAATAATGGTTACAGTCCCACCGAGTGTGGAGTGTGGACAGACGACACAACCATTACCCAAACCCCTCTCTCTCTTTCTTCCTCCTTGCGAGTTTTTAACTTTCAAATGAATACTGAAATATCTGCAAACTCCTCCGCATCCCCCGCTTCTGCAGATGTGTGTACAAAGAGTGTGTCAATGTGTGTGTACTGTAAACTTTTATGCCACATGCATTATTTATCGTATTTTGGAGAGTAATCGTAAGCACCACAACATCACACACACAGCATGAGTGTTTGTGCGGTCAAGGTATGAGTTTCCGGGCAGCTCTCGGAGCAATAGCAATAGCAGGCTCTATATCACGTTACGCGGCTGATTTAGGGCTTCGCGGCGATTGGCTATCAGCCGTCGATCAAATTCCGATAAACGGAGACACGCATCTGGATGGCACCTTGATTTTCTCACATAGAGGTGGCGGTGACGTTGTGCTGTCGTGACGCACGTTGAATCATGGCATTTTGTCACTTTTGTAATTTTTTTGTATTTTTTTGTAATTTTTGTAATTTTTGTAATTTTTGTAATTTTTGTAATTTTTGTAATTTTTGTAATTTTTGTAATTTTTGTAATTTTTGTAATTTTGTAATTTTGTAATTTTTGTAATTTCTCACCTATGATTATGCTTATGCTTATGCTTAATTTTGTAATTTTTGTAATTTCTGTAATTTTTGTAATTTTTGTAATTTTTGTAATTTCTGTAATTTTTGTAATTTTTGTATTTTTTGTAATTTTTGTAATATTTGTAATTTTTTTTTTTTGAATTTTTGTAATTTTTGTATTTTTTTGTATTTTTTGTAATTTTTGTAATTTTTGTAATTTTTGTAATTTTTGTAATTTTTGTAATTTTTGTAATTTTTGTAATTTTTGTAATTTTTGTAATTTTTGTAATTTTTGTAATTTTTGTAATTTTTGTAATTTTTGTAATTTTTGTAATTTTTGTAATTTTTGTAATTTTTGTATTTTTGTAATTTTGTAATTTTTGTAATTTTGTAATTTTGTAATTTTGTAATTTTGTAATTTTGTAATTTTGTAATTTTGTAATTTTTGTAATTTTGTAATTTTTGTAATTTTGTAATTTTTGTAATTTTTGTAATTTTGTAATTTTGTAATTTTTGTAATTTTGTAATTTTTGTAATTTTGTAATTTTTGTAATTTTTGTAATTTTGTAATTTTGTAATTTTGTAATTTTTGTAATTTTGTAATTTTGTAATTTTTGTAATTTTGTAATTTTTGTAATTTTTGTAATTTTGTAATTTTGTAATTTTTGTAATTTTTGTAATTTTGTAATTTTGTAATTTTGTAATTTTTGTAATTTTGTAATTTTGTAATTTTTGTAATTTTTGTAATTTTTGTAATTTTGTAATTTTGTAATTTTTGTAATTTTGTAATTTTTGTAATTTTTGTAATTTTGTAATTTTTGTAATTTTTGTAATTTTGTAATTTTTGTAATTTTGTAATTTTGTAATTTTGTAATTTTGTAATTTTGTGATTTTGTAATTTTTGTAATTTTGTAATTTTGCAATTTTGTAATTTTGTAATTTTGTAATTTTGTAATTTTGTAATTTTTGTAATTTTTGTAATTTTGTAATTTTTGTAATTTTGTAATTTTTGTAATTTTGTAATTTTTGTAATTTTTGTAATTTTTGTAATTTTGTAATTTTTGTAATTTTGTAATTTTGTAATTTTTGTAATTTTTGTAATTTTTGTAATTTTTGTAATTTTTGTAATTTTTGTAATTTTTGTAATTTTTGTAATTTTTGTAATTTTTGTAATTTTTGTAATTTTTGTAATTTTTGTAATTTTTGTAATTTTTGTAATTTTTGTAATTTCTGTATTTTTTGTCATTTTTGTATTTTTTGTCATTTTTTTAATTTTTGTCGTTTTTTTAAATTTTGTCACTTTTATCATTTTTTACTTTTCAGGTTTGTTCAGCATTTGATTTTCTCAAATGTCAAATGAAATCATCAAGAGAGCACAACGGCTCCTTCCCATGACAGGCCAGCAAATCGATTGCGTGAGCTAGGAAAGATAATCCCAACCGACATCGGCAACCCTAGGGAGCCCCACCAGCTATTGACATCCGTGCTCAAACCCATGATTTTTAGACTACGGTAGACCCAGCAGGAGGTCGAACTCATTATGGACACCTTCTTTGCTAGCCCCCTGAATCGATAAAGAGGTGAATCCGATCGAGTCTAGAAATTGCCTTCGAACCAACTACGGAGAAGAGAAGGTTGGGCCAAGTCAAGCGGATAGAATTACTTCAATCATGTTTCATTGAACAGGCAAGAACAGAATTCGTTGGGTTTCAAAGAAGAAGGGGGACGGGGATTGGCGTTTTCCGATTGAATCGGGATCCGAACCCCCATAAAACACGACTCCTTCTTCGGGGAGTTTTCATTTAGAAGAGTAAAAATCAGGAAAACAGATTGACAGCTCACAGTAAACTGAAGTCATCTTGCGGGAGCACGGTGGGGTTGGAGACTTGAAAGATTAAAATTATTTTATTTAATGGATTTATGACAATATTAGTTTTATTAGAATATCAGTTGAACATTCTTTGAAAAAAAAATCAAACAACAAACTGTGAAAAGCCCACTCTGAAGATGCAAAGTGATCATAAATTCGAACCAACTTTTTTTTTTGTTTTTTTATTTGTT
Organism: Culex quinquefasciatus; assembly: GCF_015732765.1. Classification (NCBI taxonomy): domain Eukaryota; kingdom Metazoa; phylum Arthropoda; class Insecta; order Diptera; family Culicidae; genus Culex; species Culex quinquefasciatus. The sequence goes on from NC_051861.1 coordinate 31,556,691, forward strand.
ACGGGTGTTGGCCCCGCAAGCCAACGCGGGGTCAATATTTATGTAAATTTTATCGGACTTTTATCGCGCTTAAATCGAACTCTCGATGGCCCCGTGAAATCGGACGCCAGTCAGCAAGAGGGAATGAGCTAGAAGAATATGGTCCCTATCAACTGGATGTCACGGGACACAGAATCGGTTGGTGGTCCCCCCGTCGATGAGGGTCAATTTTCTTATGGCTTCGGACGAGCACAGTTTTGGGAACAATTTGGTGAATTTGAGAGTGTGCGTCTAATGGTTCGTAAATGATGCACTTGGATATTTGTAGAGAATATCAATTAAAAAAAAATCAATTAAATTCATAATTTAATCTTAAACATGAGAGCAAACATTACAACCCCTAATCGCTCATCCTAAATAAAACCGGCGCACATTCCATGGGAATCCAGTTCACGGAATTTTTCCGCCAGATTTCGTTTTCCAGTGAACCTCGCCGGCAAAACAAACCCCGAGCGCCGTTTCCTCAGAACATCAATTATTGTGGCCGCGCGCTTGTAAAAGAATCTCCATAAATCGTGAAACAAAAAGCTATCAATTACCTGGCTTTCGTCTACTAGCACAGAGCGGGTACTACCGCGCTCATAAACTGGAACAGAAGACGCGGTTGGGCTCCCAGATAAGACCATGTGGCGGCGTTTTGTATACTGCGCCTTTGGCCCGCGACTCCCCGCGGGTCGATCATAATCCTCAACTATTTAAGGTAGATAAACTGCTTACCGTGTGCGCCACGGCGCACTTTCATGACTCATTTTCATCAACTTTAATGATCATTAGTGAATAAACTAAAGAGAATGAACAACAAAAAACGACGACGACGTATACGTTTAAAGACGTCCCAGGAAATCCACCCCGCGGAGCAGTTCCACACAATTGTCTCTCATTAATAAGCATAATTCCGTCCATTAATCAGCATTCAGTCAAGAGGAGTCCCAGAGAGAAGGCCGAACGCACGCATGCATGTAATCCGCGGAACCTGAAATGCTGCCGCTGGTCAGCGCTCAACCGGACCGAAGAAGCATCATCAACCTGGCAGACAGGCAAATGACGAGTCCACAAAGTTGGCGTTTCAGTGCCGTTTGATAGGTAAAGGAACCGCCGCTGTCAGGGAATGATGGGAATCGATAAGGACGGAGAAGTCTTGTTTTAATAAGCTTCCTTTGAAGACAAATACCCAGGTATTCAGGATTTGCTCGTAATTTGCAAGGAATTGCACTTAAGACTTAAACGTTTCATGTTTAATGAACTATCTGGCTAAGGGACCAGCCATAAACAGCGTGAACTCGTTTTTTTTTTTGTAAATTGCAGACTTAGCCTAAATCCCAAATATGAGCTCGGTTGGACGAAAATTCTTCAGATGACTTTTAAATCGAAATGTTCGAGATCAAAATTTTCTAGCCATGCTCAAATTTGTTTTTGGTTTTGACCTCACCAACGTGTTCCTGAAATTTTTTATCATACGGTTTCCAACTTTAGTTGATGGCTATCCTTCTAGTTTCTCGAGATGTTGAATTTTGATGAAATTTGAAAGTTTGTTAAACTTATTATTATTATTTTTTTAAAGGTTCAGAAGACCTCAGGACACCCTAAGAAGGCCTTATGGCCTAATTAAAACCTAAGCAGCACGCGAGCATGCTTAGATAAAATTTACATATTATTTAAAAAAAATATATAGTTTCAGAATTCTCATGTTTTCAGTATTTACAGTAAACAAAATATTAATTCGAGTTTTTAGGGTAAAATACGGAAATTTTCATAAAATACAGTTTTTTTTTAAAGTACTCAAACTTTCATAATTTCTAGAGTTTTTTTTGAGGGGGTTATGTTTTATATGTTTATAGGATCCTTTCCAAAAAAAAATTACATTTGCAAAATGGATAACAAACGATGCAAATGTGTTAATAGATTATCATTAGAAAAGATATGGGTCATTTTTCGTCAACTAAACTTTCCCGACCTTTCTTTGATTTGCGTGAAAATTTGTCCTAATGGGTGATTTTTGTCACTAACGGAGGGGCGGTACGACCCTTGTCATTTTTAAACATTCGAAAAAAGGTGTATTTTTCAATAATTTGAAGATGGTGATGATTTGCTAATTCCCCACAAATTTTACGCATTTTTTTTTAAGAAAAAGTTATTCATTGTGGACGTCCAAGGTTATCCGCGATAGACACAAACCACAAAACAAGGAGAAACGCAACAAATTACTTTTGAGCAACTCTCTACCAAAAACTGAAATGGATTTTATTAGTATTTTTTTTATTTGGCTCAAACTTTGTGGGGGCCTTCCCCATGACCAAAGAAGCTATTTTGTGTCATTGGTTCACCCATACAAGTCTCCATACAATTTTGGCCGCTGTCCATACAAAAATGGTACCTAAATATTCAAACAGCTGAGACTTTTGAGTGAATTTTCTGATCAATTTGGTGTCTTTGGCAAAGTTGTAGGTATTGTTGAGGACTATTGAGAAAAAACATAGGCACACGGAATTGTTTTTGCCGATGTTTTGATCATCTTTTTTTTTACAAAAACTCAATTTCCTACAATACATATTTTTTTATTTTAGAGATTTTTGACATGTTTAAGGGGGCAAAACCCCGCAACTTTTGAGCTATAGAGAAGTATGGTAAAAAATATGCCGCCGAGTTATGAATTTTTGAAAAAAAAAGTGATTTTTAGGAATTTTTTCAATTCAATTCGGTTTTATTGGTGAATAATCAAGATACAATAAGTTCTTTTGAGGAACATAACAGAGTTTTGGAGTTCCTTACAGCTGTGTGTTACATCATAATCCATTTTGGAACAGTTATTGCTTGTAAATAAAGGTGTCACCAAGAGTAAGAAAAAAATAAAAAATAAACTTGAATTGAACTAAAATTGAAAGGGAAAGGGGATAGAAATAGAAAAAGCTTAAAACTAGATCACAGTTTTTTATCCTTTATAGATGTGCTTGATCATCAGCTCCCCAAGGGCCAGGAATTGCTCCGCTTTGTAACGGCAGGTCCCAAACCGCGTCATCATCTCCCCTTCGAGAGCAAAGAACTCTGGCAGGGTAAAGAGATCTTCTCCGGTAACTTCTTGCTGGGCCGTATTGCCACTGCCGGCAGCGACCACGCTGGCGAACGATCGCCCCCATCCAGGAGGGAACGCTGAGTTGTCCGCTGGAACCGTACGATGACTAGCTGCCGGCACGGTTTCGCTCGTACTTCGCTGAGGAGGGTGGGACGCTGCTGCTTTCTTCTTCCTCTTTTCCTGCTCCTCGAGGTAGTTTTTCCGTGCGCTGCATCCACGGTAGTTGCTGGTATGGTTACCTCCGCAGTTGGCGCACTTGATGCGCGCCTTCGTTTGCTCTGCCTTGTCCCCCAAGTCCGCTTTGCATGGCAGTGCACACGCCTCAGGGAGGTGTGATTCACCGCACTTTACACAGCGGGGCGGGAGGTTGCAGTTCAGCGAGCCGTGGCCGAATTTCTGGCAACGGTGGCATTGTGCTGCGTCCGACGGGTTCTTTGAGTAGAACCGCCAGTTTACCCAAAACCCGTCCAACGCCTTAGTTCGCCGCAGGTCTTGAATTTTGACGGTGCCGCGGTCGAAGTACAACAGGTACAGGGTGTGTGTACCTGTTACTGTTGTCTTCCGCGAGAGGACTTTTATGTCCCGCGGCGTTATGCTAGCACCCGAGAGGTCCTTCTTGAGGTCGAAGATCGGGCGGTCTTTGTACCCCTGCAAAACGACCTTAACGGCAGTCTTCTGCACGGGGTCGAATGTGTAAAACTTGAAGTTTTGACGCTTCAATTTCTCCACAACCAGGTCGAAGTTCTTTTCGTCAAATGTGTAAACTTGCACTGCCGACTTACCGATTTTCAGACAATATCCGAGGCCTTCCAGCAACTCGTCAACATCGTCCGCCAACGTGTCCAAAACAAAAATTGGAGGTGGTCTACGTTCCTTTGGAGAATTGTTCTTTTTTGGCGTCGACACTTTCTTCCGTGCACGCCCGTCATCGTCGTCGTCGTCGGTAGTGCTGCTACCGTCGGTGTTGTTGTTTTCTTCGTCGTCGCTTAGCATCTGGAACTCGTTCCTGATGGGGATGTTGGCGGATGTTGATGTGCCACTGGTCGTGGCACCGGAAGTACCGAAACGGGTTCGCACTGGTGATCTTGGGACATATCCGGGATGTAGTAACTTTTTGTCGATGCCTTCTGCTTTCACGCTCCCCTGCGCGATGGCGGTCGACACGGCGTTGGTTTGTTTACCTTTTTGCACACGGCCGGTAGACGAACTTCGCGGGTTTTTCGAGGCCGCACTCGAACTGCCACGGCCACGGCCGGCCTTTGGCATGCTGGAGAAGCAAACTCGCGGGTAATCACTATCAACTACGGCGAAAAATTTCGAAAAAACGGTAGAGCACAGAGCACTTGACTGCTGCTTGCTCTCGTGCGTACACGGAGGTGATTTTTAGGAAAAAATCGAAATTTTATTAATTTAAAAAATCCTTTTTGGGTTGTTGCAGATTTGAAAAGTACATTAATTGTCTTGCTTGTTTCCAATGACATTTCAAAAATTGTAAACAATTTGGGTAGCGAATAATGACAGAGGTTTATTTTTTTTGTATTTTTATCGAAAAAATTGTACGAGCGTACAATTTTAAAATTATAATTGCAGCATGGTCAATATGCAATTTTTAGTTTTTTCCATTATTAATAGTCTATGATTTTTTTTTTCTAAATCGGTCATTGCAAATATTTTCCCAAAATTTATGTCGTCCCTTCGAAATCATTAACATTAGCATTTGGAGGACGCCCCACCACCGGAAGGCTCCACAACGCTTATCCCACTGTTTGGTCTGGTTGTGTTAGACCCTCATCCGATAATCCAACACAGGAGATACCATGTCTTCATCTTTTGATGAGTGTGTAATACAACCCAGGGCATAAGGGGGTCCAGGCCGGGTCCAAGCTATCCTCAGGGATGGGAAGGATCGTTAGTAAACACCTATCTAAAGTGCGCAAGGACCCCTACGTCACCTTAGTGGTATAGATGTTTGTAGGGAGGTTTTGGACTCAATGTTAGTAGGAGAGGTAGAACCCTAGGATACACCTCGAAAGGCGTTGCGGGTTGGTTGTAACAGTATTCCTAATTCCAGTCTAGCCTTACCAAGTCGCCATGGCCTAGTGGTTAGCATTTTTGCTTACCAATCCAAGGGACGGGGGTTCAAACCCCGCCTCCAGCGCCTTTGATTTTTCGTTCATATTCAGCATTTCAAATATTTCTATGTCCTTAACTTTCTCGATGGGAGCAGATGGGAATCGAACCCAGAACCATTCGCTTACAAAGCGAACACCGTAACCATTCAGCCACGGCCGCTCCTAGTCGTCCCTTCGAAATCAGTTTAAAAAAAATTCATCAATTCTTAGATATTTTGGAAACTAATGACTGCAAAACAACTGAATAGGTGTATTATACATTTTTGAACACTTTTTTGTTATTCAAACTGTGATAATTTCATTTTTAATATTTTTTTTTATTTTTTTCCTCCCTGCCACTCTTTTCTCGTTTAATCACCGTATTGCAAATAATGGGAGACTAACAATTTTGAGCATTTACACATTTTTAATAACCAAACTTTCAATAAAAATACAGGTACATGCAAACAATTATCGTTTTTCGATAACGATAATATTAAAAAGATTTTTTTTTGTGCTTGGGCTGCTCGAGTTTTCGTTCGATTCAGCTAATATATGTGATTTCAAAAAAAAATTAAAACATGATTATCTAATTTTTTTTTTTTTTTTTTTTGAATTAAATATACTTTATTGAATCTTTCTTATAATAATTACATTTGGTTTACATAATAAGTGGTCAGCTGTGGCTCTTCAGCTTTAGTTTGCTTTTCGTGATTTAAACACTGTTCATTTTTATAACTTTAAAAGTATATGATTTATCATTTTTGTAACACTAGGTACAATGAGGAAAAAAATGTTAAGAAAACATAACCTAACCTAAAACTAACTTAATCTTACCATAAACTAAACCAATCCTTGAATCAAGGGGTATTCAGATATAGCACATTTTTCCCTGAATTTCAAACATTTTTCTTGAATCTTCTGATCCAACATTTTAACTTCTGCTAATTCATGAACCTCACTTGATCTTGTCCAGCCAGGAACATTCAAAACCATTTTGAGTACCTTGTTTTGGACACGCTGGAGCTTCAATTTATGAGTTCTAGCGCAACACTCCCAAACAGGTACTGCATACTCAATAACGGGGTAAATTATTTGTTTGTAAACTGCTAACTTATTTTTCAAAGATAGCTTTGATTTTCTGTTAATTAAAGGATACAAACACCTGATGAGAATGCTGCACTTGTTCAATATTTTATCTACATGCTGCCGAAACAAAAGTTTCGAGTCAAGTATGAGACCTAAATAGACAACTTCCTTTGACCAGGGTATCGAAACATCATTCATTTTAATCAAAACATCATCCTTTGGGACAAATCTGGCCGATTTGGAAAGTGGAAAAATGATGGTTTGAGTTTTGGCTGCATTTATGCGAATTTTCCAGTCGCCAAAGTATTCGGAAAGAACGTCAAGACCCTTCTGAAGACGGCCAACTAAATATCTGGTTATTTTACCCTTATAAATAACGGCAGTGTCATCAGCAAAAAGTGACAACACACCATTACCAGGAAGAGTAGGCAAATCAGATGTAAAAATATTGTACAGAAGTGGGCCAAGAATACTTCCTTGGGAACCCCAGCATCAATGTTGAATAATCCAGAAGCAATCCCATTCAGAAAAACCTTGAACGATCTCTCCGAAAGATAGTGCTGGATAATTTTGATAAGATACATTGGAAAACCGTATAAATACAGTTTATGTATCAAACCATCATGCCAAACATTGTCAAAAGCCTTCTCAACATCCAACAAAGCCATAGCAGTTGATTTAGACTCAAGCTTGTTCTGCTTGATGATTTTAGTTACTCTCGTAAGCTGATGAGCAGTATTATGTCCCTTTCGGAAGCCAAACTGCTCGTTCAAAATTATATTATTATCGTTGGTAAAATCCAAAAGCCTTGAATAGATGACCTTCTCAAAGAGTTTGGACAGACTACTCAAAAGACTAATGGGACGATAACTTGTTGGCGATGTTGGATCTTTTGAGGCTTCAAAATTGGTATGACTTTGCCCAGCTTCCAATTGGTGGGGAAGTAACCAAGTTGCAAACATTTATTGAAAATATTGGCTAGATGTTGAAAGAACTGATCACTCTGTTTTTTCAACACCAGATTAAAATGTTATCAAAGCCTGGAGCTTTCATATTTTTCATTTGTTTAACTGCAACTTTGACTTCCTCACCAGAAACATGGGAATCTGCAGGAAATTCAAAGGTAGAGTCATTGATTGTTGAAATACTATTGGCAACTGATGTTTCTTTACGGCTGGTCATGGAAGCGCCAAGATTATGTGAACTAACAAAATGAAGCCCAAGTGCATTTGCCTTTTCCTCGGATGTAATCAAAGGAGAATCCTCAACAATAAGAGGAGGAATAGGCTTTGGTTTGTTTTTAAGAACTTTTGAAAGTTTCCAAAATGGTTTTGAATAATTCCCAAGCTGGCTTACATGTTTTGAAAATTCTTGATTTCTGATATTGTCAAGTCGGTCTTGTATGATTTTGTTCAAATTGTTCACTGAAATCTTTTGTCATAGTCCCCAGTCCGTTGATATTGTCTCCTATAAACATTCCTAAGTCTAATCAAGTGTTTAGTATCTACGTCAATATCAGTTACCTTAAAATTAACAGGAACCTCCCGAACGTTGGCAGCCTCTGCTTGGTTGATAGCCTGCTGGATCACCTCCAGCGAACGATCAATATCGGCAGAAGTTTCCGGGTGTTGATCATAGTCGATGTTGCTGTCGACCACTTGCTGAAACTGCTGCCAGTCAACGTTGTGGTAATCTTTCCGGGTTGGTTGCCGCTGCGGAGTAACGGAAGCTCCAACCTCCACAACCACCGGATAGTGATCAGAACTCAACTCTTCAAACACCTCAGGATGAGCCACGTTCTCAGCCATATTGGTAATGAAGAAGTCGATGATTGAGTGATTCCCAGACCGAGCCACCCTCGTTGGACGATCTGGACTCACAACGTTGTAGTATCCGTTTTGCAGATCGTTGTGCAGAATCACTCCGTTCCGATTCCTCCTGCTGTTGCCCCAAACTTCATGCTTCGCGTTGAGGTCACCAGCGATGATGTACTTTGCGCTCCGCCGTGTCAGCTTCTGGATATCGCTCTTCAGTTTTGCTGCTGAACCATCTCTGGCATTCACCTGACGTGGACAGTATGCAGCAATGAAGAGTACTGGGCCAACCGAAGTGGGAATTTCCACCCAACGGCCTCGATGATGTCCAGCTTAAAGTGTGGCAGCCGGCGTGGCTTGAGATCACGATGAACAGCGACAAGCACACCTCCTCCTCCAGAGGTGGTCCTATCGAGCTGCGTCGCGATCTTGTAGTTTTGCAGATAAACTTTTTCACCGGGCTTCAGATGAGTTTCCGTGATGGCAGCTACGTCGATCTCCTTCTCGCGAAGAAAATCCACCAGCTCTAAATTCTTCCTCCTAATGGAGCAAGCGTTCCAATTCAGCAGCTTGAGGGACCTACGATCCATACTGGATGACGAACGAGGTCAGCACTTCAATCTGCTGGGTCTTGGTTTTGCATCCACGCAGTGCAGCGGACATCTGTTTGAAAATATTGAGGAGTTCGGTTGAGGTGTAAAGATCATTACCATTTTCCTCAACTGCTGGTTCTTGGGTTGGTCTTGGCTCCTGGCTGAAGCCCGGTGGTGGCGGTCTCGGCTCCTGGCTGGAACCCGGCCGTGGATGATTCATCTCAGCTCTCTTCCTGGGATCCAACGGCAACGGTGCCAAGTTTGGGACCTGGCGTCGCGGTTGAAGAGGTGGAAAATTTTCTCCACCAGGGCTGGAGGAGTTCTACGACGCTGAGGCTGATTCTTCGTCGATGCTTGCTGCCGAATTTTCACGAACTCAGCTCTCTTGGGGCACTTTCGGTCGGTTGACGAGTGCTCACCGTTGCAGTTGAGGCACTTCACCAGCGAATCTTGGATGCACTGGGATGTGATGTGCGCATCGGTACCACATTTGGCGCAACGACGCTTCAGGTGGCAGTTCTTACCTCCGTGCCCGAAACCCAGGCAGTTGAAGCATTGTGTGACGTCACGATGCACTGGTCGGTATCGCTCCCACGACACGATAATGTTGAAAACCGCTCGAATTGCCTTCAGCTCAGGAAGCGTCGTCGATCCCTTAGCCAAATGCAGCAGGTAGAGCTGGTCACGGTACTTGATGTCTTTGTTGCGTCGGCTCATTTTGTGCACGGCCAACACATCCAGTTTCAAAACTTTTAGCTCGGCAGCTAATTCCTCCACTGGCATGTCGTACAGACCTCTGACGACGATTTTGTACGGCTTATCCATGGCGACATCATGGGTAAAGTACTCCGCCTCGTTTTCGGTCAAGTAATCCTTGACCAGTTGATAGTGCTGCCTGGATTGCACCAGCACCTTAAATCCGTCCTGACACAGACGAATGTTGCCTAGGACTTTCCCAGACTTGATGAGTTCAACCAGCCCCGCTCGAAAGTCGATCGTTGCTGCTGATTGTCGCACATAAAAGGAGGCAGTTTCTCCTTTCGCTGTTTCACTTCATTCTCCTTTGCTTCCGCTACCTGGTCCTCGTCAGGCAGTCCAGCAAACTTGTTGTTCTTCAATAGCTGCTCCTCGTGCGATGAAGAGTTCTCCTCCTCCTCATCCATCGGTACAGTACCGTCGCTCTTTTTCGTCTTTTTGCTGTTCGATGTCACTTCCAAAAGCACCTTCCTTTTGAAATCCCGGTTTTTGGCCATCAGTTGAGGCCTCAACCTTCCTTTTGGAAATTCCCACTTTTTTGCCTGCTTGAGCCGCAGGTAGGGCAATATTGCCGGCGTTTTGCGCCGGGACGCGACGAGTCATGTTGAATCAGACAACCTTCACCAACGAATGCTCGGATAACAATGATGATTATCTAATTGAAAATTCCACCAAAAAAAGATCAAAATAATTACAAAGCCATTATAAACCTTGGAATTTTTTTTGGTTTCAGCGTTTTTTTTTTCGAATTTAGTGACTAATTTTTCATACGATGCTTCATTCCGAGGAAGTCCACCCTCAAATTCAAATATCTATTCCAAGAACACTTCTAATCCGACCATCGCTGTGCTTGTCCAACGTTTCCCTCATTCTCAACAAATTTAATGAAAATTGAAGAGCGCACCGAAAAACTTCCACCGCAGAGGGCTCTCCACTCGACGCTTCAAAAGCGCTTTGGCTTGGCCTGCGCCCCCAAAAACGCTTCCCCAAATCGCTATTTCGCGCTGTCCTAGATTGTAATACAAACTGACAATTTATGGCGACACACCCGGGGAAGTGAAGCACGTCAAGGACTGTCGCGAGTCCGTTTTTCCCGGTCCCCCACTGAAATCCGTGTCCGACGAGTGAGTTTGCCAAGTGCGAAAATCAACGCCCATGGAAGACCATTCCGGACACCGATGGATGGAGAAGCGCCGAACGAAGTGGCCATCTGGTGCGAGGGCTCTACGAGACTCGGCCGTTGAGACTGTTGGTTTCCATTTGGGAAGCGTCGGACCGAAAAATAGAAGTCGGAGTTTTGGTTTTGAATGGTGTTTGGAATTGTTTTGATTTGAAAGTGCTTCGGTGAGAAAAAAAGAGACTAGAATTCAACAAATTAAATTTTTAAGGTTCAAAAAGAAACTTTTGGAATTTTACAACTGAGTATGAAGGCCACTAAAATAATTGTGCATGTAAAATTACATACATTTTAATGAAAATGCAAATTTTGTTTACACCCAGTCCATTCCATGCAGTTGCTGTTTTTCCTGTGTATTACTGCGTTACTTTTTTCTAATATGTCGGTTTCTCTGGCACAACGAAACATTTTTGCAAACTTTAAAAAGCAATTTGTAGGTTTTGTTTAGATCTACAAAACGCTTTTTGAAGCTTGCAAAAATATTGTATGGTTTAAGAGAAATCGACAAGACAAAAAGCGTAACGCCATCGCGTTAAAAGAGCTTTCCCTGTATTACATCTTTTTCATGTAATTTTGTATAATTTTTTGTGGAATATTGCAAATAACAATATGTAAATTTGCATATTTTTCAATCAATTCATTTTCTTTGCCTTCTCTATATTTAATATACTCAACAAATTCTCCCTAATGGCCTATTCCCACCAGGCGACTGATACCCAACTTCAAAAACAGCTTCATCAGCAGCTTAAAAGATGTTTTTTTTTTTTTCTACTGAAGCGAAACCAACTCCAACGCACCACAGTGCGATTATCGAACCAACTTTTCCGCGCACCAGACAAAGTGCGATCGATTCGTCGCCAACCAGGGAAAAAAATCTCTTCTCCCGAGAAGAAACAAAAAAAAAAGCTCGCAAAGTACATAAATTGTGCGATGGCTCTTTAGGAGGTCGTCGACGCTGTCGGTCCGAAATTGGGTTCAATTTCGTTACGGAGTCTCTCTTTCTTTTTTGCCCTTCGGCTGAAAGCTTCTGAGAGCTCAAGGGAAAAAACACAGACTGAGTATAGTTTTTTGAATATTCATTGCTGCCTCAAAGATCTAGTCCGGTGTGCATGTTGACAAAAAAGTGCTTCGCAAAAAAAGCACGACAAGTTCGGCAGGCAGCAACGTCAACTATTATTATAGCTGGCCCGTTGAAGTTGGTGTTTTTTTTTACTCAACTGTTGAGGCCAAAATCTTCAGCATAGTTTTTTTGTGCAGCTACCAAAAGGTAGCCGAGCAGCTAGGAGTATTCAGTTGAATAGCTATAAAAGCCTATTATTTGACGAGAGCTGACACGAATCACGGTGCAGAGATGAGGTATGCGCCGAATTGCCTCGCGGGGTCGTTTGAGAACTACGTGACGTTGTTGATTAGAATTTAGCATTCTTCAAATAAAACGCGTAAAGAACATGTTTTTCTCCAAAATATATACCAAATAAATTGCGTTACGTATTATTTGAACGACCCCCGGAATCTGCGAACATCTCGACGAGGCAGGCAGAAGTCGGTTGCGAAATCGGCTTTGTTGTTTTTCTACTTTTGGGTAAAGTATTTTTCGACGAGATATGCTAGTCAGTGCCAGGATGGGAAATTTCTTGCACCACCACTGCGAGCAGGCACTTTGACGGCGTGTTTTGACAAGTGGTTGGCAAATACGAGCGCCATTTTTTGGGAGGTTGGAACAGGTGTTTTGATTTTGGATGTTGATTTTCTTACACTGAAAACAATGAAACGGCTTATGGCCAGAACTTAATCAAACCAACAAATAAAAAAAAATCACTTTTTATTATTTGTCGCAAACCTAAGAATTGTTTTGAGGTTTTCACCTCTTAAACTCAACCATTTTTTTTATCAGAAAGTTGAGTTAATTTAGCATAAGCACCAGTGAACATTTATTTTGCCTTGAGTTTTGTTACAGTAAAGCTTAACAGGGTGGCCAGTCAAATCGTGAATCGAGAAAGTCGATAAATTCTGGAAATTCAGGAAAATTCGAAAAAAATCGACGCAAAGTCGGGGAAATAAAAAAATCTAATACTTAAAAATATTCTGGTCATTTTTTACAATTATTACAACAATTTAACTTAGTCTTGAGCATTTAGCTTACAATGTAAGGTTCTATAAAAAGCCAACTAAAGTCAATGAAAGGCATTTTTAATATTATTTTTATTAATAAAAAAACCAAAAATCTTTTTTTTTACACCTTAGCTTCCATCCGGGGATTCGAACTGACGACCTTTGGATTGTTAATCCAACTGCCTACCAGCGACTCCACCCAGACAGGACCCAGGGAGACGACTCCTACGCCTGGACTGAGAAAACGACCTAACCTTTTTAGGTTAGTCCGGGGCCAACATTTACTTCCCTGTCCGACGGAAGACGTGATCAGACAAATCTCGTCTCAAAATTGGCCACCGGGACCTTCTGGGATCGATCCCAGGCCGACTGGGTGAGAGGCAATCACGATTACCCCTACACCACGGTCCCGGATATTTATCAAAAGATTTTTGTTTATCTTTGACTAAGGCCGTTGCAAATATATTTTGAAGTTTATGTCCCTCGACTCTGATCAAAGTCCAAGGGGGAGGCAAATAAAAAAGTTATTAAATTGAAATTACCGGCCATGGTGGCACTTCACATTTGAATGAAAAAGTGTTTTAAAATGCACTACATTGTACATTGTAATTTCGCAAAAGTTCAAAATATTTCTAAACGAGCCCATATAAACTAAATATGATTATCAATGCAGAAATAATAGTTTATGCAACAAGTTGCAAAAAAAGGATTTTTTCAGCACGAGTCGTACATACAATTTTTCGAATTTTCATACATCAATTTTTGCTGCCAAATTTGAAATTTGAAAATTATATGGACAAACTAATGATGCAAAATGGCACCAAAAAAGTTTCAGCTGGATAAAAAAATACAAAAAAATTCAAATGACCGAAATCTCAGAGAATTGCTCAAAAAGAAAAATCCCTGAAATTACGATAACTCGTGATGGATGCTAGCAACCCACTGTGTACAAAACAATTTCATTAGGGTGGTCCTAGTCAAGTAAGGGCAACATAAAAAAAAGAAGTTTTCGAAAAAACGGCAAAAGACAGGTTTATTAATACAATATTTACTCCCTGTCAATTTCGTTTTTGGGTAATTCTCCGCCATCTCACACAGCAGTTGCCCCGACCCCTCTTCGATTTGCGTGAAACTTTGACCTAAGGGGTAACTTTTGTCCCTGATCACGAATCCGAGGTCCGTTTTTTTATCTCGTAACGGAGGGGCGGTACGACCCCTTCCATTTTTGAACATGCGAAAAAAGAAGTGTTTTTCAATAATTTGCAGCCTGAAATGGTGATAAGATAGAAATTTGGTGTAAAAGTGACTTTTATGTAAAATTAGACGCCCGATTTGATGGCGTACTCAGAATTCCGAAAAAACGTATTTTTCATCGAAAAAATCACAAAAAAAGTTTTAAAAATTCTCCCATTTTCCGTTACTCTAATGTAAAATTTTTTGGAACATGTCATTTTATGAGAAATTTAATGTACTTTTCGAATCTACATTGACCCAGAAGGGTCATTTTTTCATATAGAACAAAATTTTCATTTTAAAATTTCGTGTTTTTTCTAACTTTGCAGGGTTATTTTTTAGAGTGTAACAATGTTCTACAAAGTTGTAGAGCAGACGATTACAAAAAAATGATACATAGACATAAGGGGTTTGCTTATAAACATCACGAGTTATTGCGATTTTATGAAAAAAAAAATTGAAAATTTTGTCGTCGTTGATCATGGCCATTCATAGTCACCCGCGACAGACACGGACGACGAAACAAAGAGAAACGCAAAAAGTAACTTTTTCAAAACTTTTTTTCGTAAAATCGCGATAACTGGTGATGTTTCAGAGCAAACCCCTTATGTCTAAATATCAAATTTTTGTAATTGTTTGCTGTACTTTCTAGAACATTGTTATACTCTAAAAAATAACCCTGCAAAGTTAGAAAAAACACGAAATTTTAAAATGAAAAATTTTGTTCTAAATGAAAAAAATGACCCTTCTGTAAAGTACATTAAGTTTCCCATAAAATGACATGTTCCAAAAATTTTTACAGTCGAGTAACGAAAAATGGGAGAATTTTTAAAACTTTTTTAGTGTTTTTTTCGATGAAAAATACGTTTTTTTCGGAATTGTGAGTACGCCACGCTGCTAATTGTTGAAAAACACCTCTTTTTTCGCATGTTCAAAAATGAAAGGGTTCGTACCTCACCTCCGTCACGAGATATCAAAAAACGGACCTCGGATTCGTGATCAGGGACAAAAGTTACCCCCAAAGGACAGAGTTTCACGAAAATCGAAGAGGGGTCGGGGCAACTTTTTCCGACTTCGTGTGAGTTGGTAGAGAATTACCCTTTTGGAAAAATAGCTTGAGGACGACAATATGTAGCCTACACGGAAAAAAATCAACTCCCGAAATCGTGAATTTAAATCATGAAAAATATTCACGTTTTTATTCACGCCATGCTCATGAATAAATTCCTTCGTGGTTCTCACATACATGAACACAATTACGGATTGCGGGAATTGATTTTTTTTCTGCGTAGAATTTGAAAAAAATCGCATGAAACATTAAAATTCCGTTTTGACCGTGTCTGACCCAAAGAGCCTGAAATAGTAGTTTATGCAACAAGTTGCAAAAAGAGGATTTTTTCAGCACGAGTCGTACATTTATCCAACGAGGTTCATCGAGTTGGATAAATACGAAGAGTGCTGAAAAAATCAAGTTTTGCAATGAGTTCCATACAACATTTTGCAATTCCAAAACACACACCGAGTGAAATTTTATGTCACCATGTATTTTGTCAATAAATCGTTTAAATAAAAAAATGTTGAAAATTGTTACTTTTCGAAACAAGTGCTGAAAAATTCATCTTTTCAGCACCCATTTCAGTGCTGAAAAGTAGAACTTTTCAGCATTTATTTTGAAAAGTGTTGCTATTCGATTCAGTTATTTTTGGTACAGAAAAGTAGGCTATTTCGTCGTTCAAGAATGACAGGAAAATAAGTTGTTTCGCGACGGAATTGCAAAAATATTTTTTTGTTTTTAGCCTACTTTTCTGTACCAAAAATAACAGAATCGAATAGCAACACTTTTCAAAATAAATGCTGAAAAGTTCTACTTTTCAGCACTGAAATGGGTGCTGAAAAGATGAACTTTTCAGCACTTGTTTCGAAAAGTAACACTTTTAAACATTTTTTTGATTTAAACGATTTATAGACAAAATACTTGAAAATTTGACTTGAAATTTCACTCAATGGGTTTTTCGGAATTGCAAAAAATGTTGTATGGAACTCGTTGCAAAACTTATTTTTTTCAGCACTCGTCGTATTTATCCAACTCGGTGAACCTCGTTGGATAAATGTACGACTCGTGCTGAAAAAATCCTCTTTTTGCAACTTGTTGCATAAACTACTATTATCGGATTCTCTAGGTCAGAATTTACTATTTCTAAGTCAACCGAAATAGATTGCACCAAAAAAAATCCGCCAATCTTGTACCTTGAAAATTCAACACCCGTTCCAATCTAGGCTGATGCATTCGTAAACCTAGTTGCGGGCATGGCTGCCAGCACCAATTCTTGGTCCCGTCACTCGTCGCATCCAGCTGTGTGACATTTTTCGCAACGGGGTCACTTCCCCTCCGGGTCTCTACCCTCCCAGTCCCAGCAGGTGGCCAAACCCAGTCCAGTTATTCGCTGTTTTTGTTTCGCGTTCTACGTTATGCTCATTTGCGGGCTTCGCCAGGGATCGATACTGGGTACGCGATGGCGGTGGCGTTTAATCTCTCCACCAGCTCCGGAAGGGTTACTGCCCCCTCGAGGGGGGGGGGGGGGGTCTCTCGATGACTGAGTTCGAGTAGGTCTGACCTGGGCTAGGTCGGGCAGGAAGAAACAAAACAACAAACACACAAGTCTAGGCGAATTTCGCGGAATGTGCTTGTTTTTCGCTGGCACGATGGCCTTAAAGTACACGGATAGAAATCCTGTATGTAAATCCGGTAACGCCGTGTCATCACTTTTGACAACATTGAAATGTTTTCAAAATCGTCAACCTTTTTTTTTTATTTTGCGGCAAATGTTTTCAAAATCGACAACATTGTCGTTTAAAATCGCAGAAATCATAAATCTATTTAAAAGATTTCTATCCGTCTATATCATTGTGAGAAATGTTGTAAAAGTATGACAAAAAATATGTTTCATGTTTAAATCAAATTACTCAGTCTCTTTTTTCTTTTCTCTTTGTCAGATTTTGAGCATTACAAATTTTTTGTCAAATTAATACAAATATTACCATATATTATTATTAACAAAATTAACAAAGAATGTTTAAATCATAAGAGCTTGCCTTCGGTGCAAAATTTGGCCTGCCAGTCAGAAAAAGGGTTCCAGTCAGAAGGAACCCGATTCAGCTATGCAACATACCGTACATAACCTTTATTTGAATTTGTTTCAAAAGGTTTAAGAATATTTTGTTTAAATATTTTGAAATATTTTTTAACTAATTTTCAAAGCACATTCAAACAGTTGTTTGCTCTTTTATTTGTTTTCGTTTCAAAATATCGCCGGCGTGCCCCAAAAATTCCCAATTTTTGTTGTTTTGTTTGCGATGCTCCTCCTAAATAACCCATCCCAAGCCACACCGAAAATCCCGCCAAACTGGTTTTTGATTAATGACAGCGCAGAGTACGCGGGCGCACATGGTTGCACATCGTCGTTATTCTGGGCCACACAGAAATGCGTTTTGGAAATTTCAAGCGACGAAACAACGCGTTTGAAAATATTTGCCCCGATAACGGTTGGGACGAAAAAAAAATGAGGGCGTTTGCGCATAGATTTGTGGGTGGAAATTGAGGAAATGTGTCAGGAAATGCGACTAACATTTATTGTTATTTTTTGAGAACTTGAAGAATTAAGATGGCTAGAAATTTCAAATGGTTAGTTGAACAAATGGACTGAAACAATTGAATAAGATTTATTTATTTTTAACCTAAATCGTTTCAGATAGAATCTTATAAACCTTATAAACAATTTATCAATCAAAAAAAGTTAAAGGCTTTTGATTTGGCTCAAACTTTGTGGGGGCCTTCCCTATGACCAAATAAGCTATTTTGCGTCATTGATTCACCCATACAAGTCTCCATACAATTTTGGCAGCTGTCCATACAAAAATGGTATGTAAATATTCAAACAGCTGAGCAGTTCTCTACGGAATCGGTCTTTTTTCTTTAATTTTAATTTTTGTATTTTTTAATCCGGCTGAAACTTTTTTGGTGCCTTCGGTATGCCCAAAGAAGCCATTTTGCATCATTAGTTTGTCCATATAATTTTCCATACAAATTTGGCAGCTGTCCATACAAAAATGATATGTGAAAATTCAAAAATCTGTATCTTTTGAAGGAATTTTGATCGATTTGGTGTCTTCGGCAAAGTTGTAGGTATGGATATGGACTACACTGAAAAAATTGATACACGGTAAAAAAATTTGGTGATTTTAATTTAACTTTTGTCACTAAAACTTGATTTGCAAAAAACACTATTTTTAATTTTTTCATTTTTGATATGTTTTAGAGGATAAAATGCCAACTTTTCAGAGAATGGGCAAAAATCTTTGACCGAGTTATGATTTTTGAATCAATACAGATTTTTAAAAAATCGAAATATTGGTCGCAAAATTTTCAACTTCATTTTTCGATGTAAAATCGATTTGCAATCAAAAGTACTTTAGTGAAATTTTGATAAAGTGTACCGTTTTTAAGTTATAGCCATTTTTAAGAAAATAGTCGCAGTTTTCATTTTTAAAATAGTGCCCATGTTTGCCCACTTTGGAAAAAATATTTTTGGAAAGTTGAGAAAATTCTCTATATTTTGTTGGACTTTTGATACGACCTGAGATATTGCCATGCAAATGTTAAAACAGGAAAATTGATGTTTTCTAAGTCTCACTAAACAACCCACCATTTTCAATGTCGATATCTCAGCAACTATAGGTCCGATTTTCAATAATATGAAACATTCGTGAAATTTTCCGATCTTTTCGAAATACTTTCAAAATTTTAAATCAAGTCTAACATTTCAAATGGGCGTAATATTGAATGTTTGGCCTGTTTGAAATGTTAGTCTTGATTTTGAATTTTTGAAAGTATTTTTTTCGAAAAGATCGGAAAATTTCACAAATGTTTCATATATTAACATTGTGAATCGGACCTATAGTTGCTGAGATATCGACATTAGAAAATAGTGGGTTGTTTGGGTGAGACTTAGAAAACATCAATTTTCATGTTTTTTAACCTTTGCATGGCAATATCTCAGCAACTAAGGGTCGTATCAACAAAGTCCGAAGAAGCAAAATATAGAGAATTTTCTCAGCTTTTCAAAAATATTTTTTTCAATAGTGGGCAAACATGGGCACTATTTTTAAAAAATGAAAAACTGCGACTATTTTCAAAAAAGTTACCTAAAAAAGGTTATAACTTGAAAATGGTGCACTTTTTCAAAAATTCACTAAAGTACTTTTTGATTGCAAATTCAATTTTACATCGGAAAATAAAGTTGAAAAATTTTTGCGACCAATATTTCGATTTTTTGAAAAAATCTGTATTGATTCAAAAAATCATAACTCGGTCAAAGATTTTTTGCCCATTCTGGAAATTTCTGAAAAGTTGGCATTTTATGTCCTCTAAAACATATCAAAAAATGAAAAAAATTAAAAATAGTGTTTTTTTGCAAATCAAGTTTTAGTGACAAAAAGTTAAATTAAAAGTCACCAAATTTTTTTTTATCGTGTATCAATTTTTTTCAGTGTAGTCCATATTCATACCTACAACTTTGCCGAAGACACCAAATCGATCAAAAAATTCCTTCAAAAGATACAGATTTTTGAATTTTCACATATCATTTTTGTATGGACAGCTGCCAAATTTGTATGGAAAATTATATGGACAAACTAATGATGCAAAATGGCTTCTTTGGGCATACCGAAGGCACCAAAAAAGTTTCAGCCGGATTAAAAAATACAAAAAAAATCGAATGACCGAAATCTCAGAGAATTGCTCAGCTGTAACTTTTGAGTGAATTTTCTGATCAATTTGGTATCTTGGGCAAAGTTGTAGGAATTGTTGAGGACTTTTGAGAAAAAAATAGGTACACGGAAAAAAAATTTGCAGATTCTTTTATCAACTTTTTTTTCTCTAAAACTCAATTT
Organism: Culex quinquefasciatus; assembly: GCF_015732765.1. Classification (NCBI taxonomy): domain Eukaryota; kingdom Metazoa; phylum Arthropoda; class Insecta; order Diptera; family Culicidae; genus Culex; species Culex quinquefasciatus. The sequence goes on from NC_051861.1 coordinate 31,576,634, forward strand.
CCCAAAATACGTATTTTTTTGTTTTTGAAATTTTTTGATATGTTTTTAGGGGACAAAAATCCGCAACTTTCGAGCCATAGAGAAACATGGTCAAAAAATTTGCCGCCGAGTTATGAATTTTTGAAAAAATAGTGATGCTTGGAAAAATCGAAGTTTCATGCAAGAACAAATTTGACATTATTTTTTAATGCAAAATTGAATTTGCAATCGAAAAGTACTTTACAGATTTTTTGATAAAGGGCTCCGTTTTCAAGATAAAGCCACCGAAAGTTTGATTTTAGCGAAATTTTTGCAGTTTTTCGATTTTTAAAAATAGTAACCATGAGTGACCATTCCTAAAATATTGTCTAAGAGACATTGAAGATTGGACCTCGGGTTGCTGAGATAGAGCCGCTTTAAGAAAAAGAAACACGAAAGTTGAAGTTTTCTAAATCTCACCAAAACAACCCACCATTTTCTAATGACGATATCTCAGCAACTAATGGTCCAATTTTCAATGTTAATACATGAAACATTCGTAAAATTTTTTCGATATTTTTGAAAAAAAATAATTTAATTTTTTTAAATCAAGACTAGCATTTTAAATGGGCGTAATATTCAATGTTTGGCAATTTTAAAATGTTAGTCTTGATTAAAAATAAAATAAAATATTTTTTTCAAAAATATCGGAAAATTTCACAAATGTTGTTTTGGTAAGATTTAGAAAACTTCAATTTTCGTGTTTCTTTTTCTTAAAGCGGCTCTATCTCAGCAACCTGAGGTCCAATCTTCAATGTCTTTAAGACAATTTTATAGCAAATTTTCTGAACTTTTCAAAAAAATATTTTTAGAAATGGTCACTCATGATCACTATTTTTAAAATCGGAAAATTGCAAATATTTCGCTAAAATCGAACTTTCGGTGGCTATATCTTGAAAACGGAGCCCTTTATCAAAAAATCTGTAGAGTACTTTTCGATTGCAAATTCAATTTTGCTTTAAAAAATAATGTCAATTTTTTTTTGCATGAAACTTCGATTTTTCCAAGCAACACTATTTTTTCAAAAATTCATAACTCGGCGGCAAATTTTTTGACCATGTTTCTCTATGGCTCAAAAGTTGCGGATTTTTGTCCCCTAAAACATATAAAAAATCTCGAAAATCAAAAAATAAGTATTTTGGGAAATTGAGTTTTAGTGAAAAAAAGTTGATTTAAAAATCTGCAATTTTTTTCCGTGTACCTATTTTTTTTCTCAAAAGTCCTTAACAATACCTACAACTTTGCGAAGTTGGTGTCTCAGAAAATTCACTCAAAAGTTACAGTTGTCTGAATATTTACATACCATTTTTGTATGGGCAGCTGCCAAAATTGTATGGAGACTTGTATGGGTGAACCAATGACGCAAAATAGCTTATTTGGCCCCCACAAAGTTTAAGTCAAATAAAAAAAATACAAAAAATAAAAATGGTCGAAATCGGCCGATTTCGTAGAGAGTTGCTCAATTGATTAAAATTATTGAAGTCCATTGAACATTAATTCTAGTGAAGCATTTAAATTAATTTACCCATTCTTGAGTCATCTATTTCAACACCCTTTTGATGTTCTTCTGAGAAAAATATAATTCATACAGGGAAATTGCTTTCAACCCTCAAGAAGCCTTGTATCGATTAAGAATACGTTTCAGTGAAAACGATTTGCAAGTGGTAAGCTACACCACCAGTTCTTGCAAGTCAATTCCTTTTAGCCTAGGTCGTACAAACGGCTCATATATAATAAATCTGGAAGGCACATCTAAAACAGCTGTTTTTTGTTCGAATTCAAGTTTCAGTTAACAAAATAGGTTATAAACCATGATCAAGGTCGAAAGTTCGACTCGAAACATTGGTGAGTTTCTATTTAGACTATTCAATAGTCATCCTTTTTTAATGTTCGTCTTTAGCAATAAATTACTTATTTATACTTTATGAAAGTGTTACCAGACCATCAAAATGTATGACTAATCGGAGAGGTCTAACAAATGGCTATCATTTGATCAATAGTAACGTTCATATTCGATTCTCAACCTACGGCATAGACATTTGAGAAGAATTCCACTTAAGAGGTGTTATTTTGCGACAGGGTGGCCAGATCTTCTTAAAAATTTCTAAATTCATGGCATAGTCTATGCAAAAAACAGTAAGAAGATGATTTAAGTCTAAATTGTCGAAATCACGCTTTAAAATACTTTAAAAAAAATTATATAAGTACTCGTAACATGAGACAGGGTTGCCAACTCTTCTATTATTTTTAAAGAAATTTCTATCACCTAACTAAAAGCGACAAACCCACAAGACACGCATACTTCTAACTTTTTATCAGTGATAGGGTAAAACTATTGACGTTTCGCCCTAGAAAACGGTTAATCTTCACGAGTTATTAATTGAACTGTCAAAACAACCAGCCAAGCCATAATTCTTCATTTTTTCTCGCATCCCACTGTACCGAGCAACAATGTTGCTCTAATTAATATTGTTACTCAATTACAGTTCCTCTCCGACCCTCCTGACGGGTAATTGATTATTTGAGGTCGGTCGAAGAATAAAAAAAACGCGCCTTCCTCACAAAATGTGCGACCTCCTCCTGCAGCAGTTGTTTGAACCTGCGCTCAACCGCAAGAGGTAGGTACTTGCAGCAACAAAATTGAAATCGTGTGCATCTTTTGCTGCCGGGAACATCCTTGGCCGCGGCCGTGGCCCAAGCCAAGGATCATTTACCACGGAGCAGCGGGAAGAATGACGAAACGAAGGTTGATATTAAACTTACCTCCACCAAGACGACCAGGCGGTAGCCAAGGAAATTATTTTCCTGTTGCTGCCAACTTGGGTGCATCTGTCTTGTTGTTTATTAAAAATTAATAAAATACGGTACTCCACGAGTACTCGCGCGGGTTGGAACCGGGCCAGTTCACTTCGCTGGATGTTATGAAAGTTTCGCGTTTTGTTTGGTGGTGTGTAGTTTGTGTGGAAAAGTTTACAAACTTTGACGGGGGGAGGTTTTCCCGTCTTCAGGTGTAGTGGCAACATTGAAGAACTTTTGGAATTGTATTGGGTTTATTTAGCGAACTGGAACTGCTGGTTGAGGGAAGTTTATGAATAGTTTTTAAAGATATTATATTTGTTTCTTTGTCATAGTTTTATTTTTTGTATTTTTTGTCATTTTCGACATTTCTATCAATATTTTATTTTTGTTTTTTTTTTTTTGTTTTTTTTTTGCAAGTCTCGTAGATAAAGTAGAGCCATTTTCGTCTAAATTTATGATGAACAATTTTAACACCATCAAAAAAAATCTAAGTGACTGTAAAATAGCTGACCTAACCAAACATCCTTGCTTAACAGCTGGAAAACAACCACCTTAAAAAATAGTTGAAATAGCAAGCAATAGCATTAAATATTAGCTGCTTCAAATAGGCAGCATTTTTTAGCTTGAAATCTAGAATATTTAACTAACTTTTGAGCTTGTCTAGGATCTGTTTTAAACTGTCAAATCAACGATTTTTTAAAAGATTTTATCTAAAATTAATTGGTCGAAAAACTTGCTAGTTTATTTTATATCATTCAGCAATATTTCTGTAAAATTAACAAGAAATTTCCTTTCTGTGTGTACAAAATACAAACACCCATAAATCTTAAATAAATCTATAAATCTGTAATCTCGGAACTGTAACAGTACACCTATCAAAATTGTTCCAAACACTTTAATTTATTTACATAGATGTCGTCTCGTTACCAACGCCGTTGTGCACTCAGCAGTTGAACGGAATCGGTTTACATCCAAACCACGTAAACAAACAATTTTTCAACGTCTTTCGACGACCCGTTCCACGCTCGGTTGCTCCGTGAGCCAGACAATAAAAAATAAACCAGAACCAACAATTTTGTTTCGTGTATCACAATTTTTACCCAAAAGAAAAATCTTTCCCAGCACAGCTGCTAGACACACATGTCATTAATCACTTTGACAAACGTACTCCCACACACGAACGCACATACGCTTAACATTTGTGTACATAATTGATCCCCCTTCTAAACAACCAATAATCCGTAAATTTAATTCCATTAAAATCTCATTTTCCAGAGATAATCCTTACTTATTGCTCCCGTCGACTTCGTCGAAAATCCTCCCGTTGCTCGTTATCGCCGCCGAAACTGTCCTGCTCCTTACTCTTCCTTCTTCCTTCTCTCAACTTCCCCTTCCTTCAGGAAGAACTTCCAATTTTCTTTGCTTTATTTTCACTTCAAAACAAACACAACACAACAAAACCCCCGAATATCGATTCACATGCTTCACCTTCTTCACTCCTTCACCTTCTCTCTTCCTTCGCTTTGCGCTTCTCTTCGCTTCGCGCTCACCTCCTTCAAAACCTCCTTGCGCCTTTGGCCGTAATCCTTTTTGCACTTTGGGAATTTGCGACTTTTTACATGCTTTTTTCACGACATTTTCTTGCGACTTTGAGACCGAACATAAAATTTACGGGACACAACTGAAGAACCCCACGATTTGCTCGAATTTCTTTATCTGCGGCGATGCGATGTTTTCGGGCGCGAAATAAATCAAAGCCACGAGAAAGGAAAGGAACTGGCGGTAAACAGAAGTGAGAATAAAAAAGAAATACGGGATTTAACACAAGCCTCGGAAACCTTCTTTTCACTTTTCAGCGCGCCGCGCTGACATTTCTCCTTTCACCTTAACCGGTTAAGGTGCCACACCACACAGCCACAGCCGTGAGCACGTTCTGGAGATGCTCAAAACATAAACAAAGAACTTGTTTCGGGCCGCAACACACACACACACGCGCCAACTGCGACCGACCACAAATCGATCTTGTCTTGACCGGTTCTGTGTTGATTCGGTCGCCTGCTTGTGCAATCTCTCTCTCTCTCGCCAATCCTTCCTGCAGGCTCTTCTTCTTTGCGAACCTCTTTGAATCGCGTTCGCGCGTGTTTCGCCAAGGTTAATCCAATTTCCCTTCTCGCGCGCCGCGGTCGATAACTGTAAATTATTGGACCAAAATCTGGTTGAACCACGCGCGGTAGGTTGTTTTTTTTTTTTTTTGTTGGGTTACAACCGACTAACTCGCTCCGTACTATCTACCACACGCTTCTTCAGCCTTCTTCCTACCAGCAGAACACACCAATACCAGGACCCCCACACACCGGCGGTCACACAATAACACGAGCCTGCTCTCCAAAACTGGAAATCTTCATCCAGCGACGGATGCTGCGGCGATGCCCCCTATCTGCTCAGTGTTGTGCTGCTCCCTGCACAAAAGGTGTTCGACCACTACACCACCTTCAGAGAATTCTGGTCGCACAAGCACTAGCGAGGAGCTCCAGATTACAGTGTGTCTTCTACTGCTAGACCCGCCGCTGCTGGATGCTGCTAGAAGAGGGAACCCCTCAAAAATCGTGTCCGGAACGCGCGCGCGAGGACCTACCGACCAATCTCATCTTCCACGACCGAAGCGCTGACGTAAACTGGAACAACAACGTCGGTGGCTCGCAGACCTGGCCCGCGACGTAGCCTTGCTGCGTTTCGATCCTGTCCCGACTCGTCTGCCACGCTCTTCTCCACTCACCAGAGAGGATTATCGTGCTCTCGCGAGCGCAATACCAACTTTGCAGACTTTTCGTTCCCCCCGACGCAGACTTTCCAACGGAAGAGCGTTCCGGCAAAACCGGTTTCGCGCATTTTGTCTTCTGTTTTTGTTTTTTTGGCAGATCGAAGCAGGCAAAGAGACACGGCACACGGGAGCGAACGTGCTCGAGAGAGGGAGAGCGCGACACCTGAGTGCGAAGTTATGCTGCAGCACAGCTGAAGCGCATTCAACGGAAAGGGGCGCCGGTGTTTGCTGTGTTTATGCTGCGGGAGGGTGGGTGGTTTGGCTCATGCTCTCGCGCTCGCTCGCTCGCACTCTCTCTGTGTTCTGTTATGTTGCAGGTGGTTTATGCTGCGAGAGCGCGAGCGGGAGAATGAGCAACCGCGCAAAGGAATGCGGGAGAGTGAGTGTGGACGATTGCACCCAAAAGGGGGTGGTAATATTTTTTTGGAAATTATGAGAAGATTATTTTTAGTATTTTATTTGAAAAGGCCATATAAGCATTTGAAATACCAATTTTACAATGTATATGCACATTTAATCAACTACAGTGCCATCCCGATTTTGGCAACACGAATTTTTCCAACATTTCTGCTTGCCAAAAGTCAACATCAAATTTCAAATTGTTGTGTAATGTTTTGGATTGGTTTTCGATCAACCATTTAGAAGAAAACTGACGTTAGTATCATGCATCAGTCATTTTTGACAAAAGGAAATGTGTCGAAAATCGTGTTGCCAAAAACGGGATAAACTGCGTAACCATCCACATTAACGACCCCAGGCCTTCTGTGGTCTCTACTGCAAGTTGCTGCTCGAACCCAGGAGTCCGAAGGCTTGAATGGGGAGGGCACCTAAACCTCTTTCTTCTCCAAGGAACCTTCCACTTCAGGGTTCGAACTCACGACCTTTGGATTGCGAGTCCAACCGCCGCCAGCGATTTCACCGGAGCAAGCTTGGTTTGGTGTGATGTTTGTACTTATAGCGTGGAGACGACTCCTACACTTGGAATGACTTAACGGCCTAACAAAATCCAAGGCCGGGACCGACGTTTTACTTCGAAGCAGTTGGGAATCGAACCCATGATCATCCGCTTAGCAGGCTTCATTTCCGATCGCCCATTTGGCGGCCATGTTTGTTTTAGAAAAACATTCTATTCTTGATTCAGAATGTATCAATGAAAAAAAAAGTTTTCTTTGTGATGTTTATAAAAGCATTTTACATATCGTGATTATTTTTTCATTTCAATTTACAATTTCTGGACCCTGAATTTAGAACCATCATTGACAGTCATCGCTCCAACAGTGAGGAACACCTTTTAAGACTTTAACTTCTTTTATTCTGTTGATTGACAATTTCAAGCAAAACTATGTTAATGGGCCAATGTCAAAGTGTAAACATAGAGTCTATCTTGTTCATCCCGGGCAGACGGTAATAACAAAATTAATAATATTTCAATAACAAATCCTGTTAAAATAGCAAAAAGTGTTATTATTTTATCCTGAAGTTCAACTTCAAGAACAAAAAATAATAACAGTTTCTGATAAAATAACAAAATTTGATATAGAAGTGATATTATATTGAAAATGTTTAATAACAAGCTAATAAGAGGAAATGCTATACATTTCAAAAACCCTCCTAATAACAAAATTTGTTATTCGTTCGGTATACTGACTTAGAAAAAAAATAACCATAAATCGCACAAATGGAAAAGTTTCTAAGTGTCCATAACACAATCTGTTATTATTTTTTCTTTTGTTAAATAGGTTTAGATCTTTGGGATAATTTTGTCTAATTACGTCGGGGTCATTATTTTGACCATGAATGGGGTCCTTAAGCTAAAATTATTCTAAAAAGTTGAAATTTTGGAAGGGACCATCCATAAACCACGTGGACACTTTAGGGGGTGGGGTTTGGCGATTGTCCACGCTCCATACAAAAAAGTTTTTTTTGTATGGGCAATTGTCCACGAGGGGGGGGGGGGTTCGGATTTCAAAAAAAGTGTCCACGTGGTTTGTGGATGGTCCCGAAGTTGATTTTTTTAATTATTTGATATACCCCCGAAGGGACTTTGCTAAAACAGGAGCGTTTGGTACGGTATGTCCACGCATCCTTCCTCCTCTGTAGGTTCTGTGAAATGTGATCCTTTCTCAGAATCCTCTCTGCGGTAAACACAACGTAGTAGGGCTGGCCGCTTTAATTTTTGCAATGCATTTTCGGGTGTTCTCGGATGTACTGCATCTATTAATAATGACAAGAAAAGTGCTTGGGGCGTAATCTAATCACAAGACTTTCCAGCATGCTTTCATCGGACTGGCTGCGTTTGTGTTAGATTAGATTAGATTAGATTAGATACCCCCTAAGGGACTTTGCTAAAATTGGCTAGAACTATGGGATAATTTTGCCCAATTTCGTCAGGGTCATTGTTTTGCGATGAAATGGGGTCCTTAAGCTAAAATTATTCTGAAAAGTTGTAATTTTGAAAGTTGATTTTTTTAATTATTTGATATACCCCCTAAGGGATTTTACTAAAATTGGCTAGAACTTTGAAATAATTTTGATCAAATGGGGTTCAAGCTATAATTAATCCGATGAAATTAACTTTTGAGAGTTTATTTTTTTTTTAATTTTGTTATATTCCCTAACGGAATTGATTTATTTATTGAGATTTTTTGAAGTGTGAATAACAACAACTGTTATTATTTTCACAGAGCCAGGAAGTCGGAGCTGACGTTGAAGTTCGAGCTGGAGTGAGACCTCGGAGACTGCATCGGATTCAGCAAATTTTCAGCAACTTTTACTTGGAGTCGGAATCTGTGAAGTCAGGTATTTTTGGAGAGCTGAAGTCGTCGTTGACGTCATATCCTGCATCCAGAGTCGGAGTTGTCTTCAAAGTATGGATTCAAAGTCGCTTGGAGGTACCCGACTCTGCAGCCCTGACTAGTACAGAGGAGTTATGGAACTGCAGGTTTATTTGCAAATTACAAATAAACCAAAACAATAACTTTTTTTTTGTTATGGAGACATACCAGTTCAATAACATTTTTTGTTATTATGCTGCTCCACCTCTCCACACAAAATAACAAATCTTGTTATTCCTTCATGATTCCTTCTGTGTTATTGGTTTGTTATTGCAATAACAACATAATAACAGTTTAAGTTATTCTTCGAACAAATCTTTGTTATTGATTTTTGTTATTTTAACAACTAATCCGATCATCCCAATAACATATTTCGATATTCTCAGGGCTTCAGATAATCTAGTCGAATGTAATCGAACGGTGAAAAAAAAAACATTCATTTCAGCTTTGAATGTCTTCAGAAAGCTTATTTCAAAATCTCAAAATACAGTGGACTTTCTGACTGTCGATTTTCACGATATCAGTATTGCTACAATACATATATACAATGACTTTTTTCTTTTTTTACTTTAAAAAATCACCAAAAAACGGGATCAACTCGGACCTTCTTGCACCCTTGGGCAAAGTTGCAGGAAATTAAATTTTCTAGAAGAATCTCACACTTGGACAATTTTTGCGAGACCAGCGCTGCCAAAATCCTGAAGCGATGTTTTTCCCTACACATTTACGTGATTTTTTGCATATATATTGTTAGATTAGTTCCTAACTGGACTCGGTCGTTGGAAACGACCGTCGGCTCAACGACCAACGAAATAGACGGCGGGCCAGATGCGGGCATAAAAATGTCAAAAGCTCTCCCCCCTCACTTCGTCTCACCTTCCAGCTGCAGCTTTGTTGATAAACAAACGGAGCACGCGGTCACATGATGGCGGCATCGAGCCAGAATTAGGGGTGGTCATGTGTGTAAAAATGAAAAAAAAAAATCAAGAAAAAATATATTTTTCCGAATGAATAAAAAAAAATTGCGAGCATGTTCAAACTATTATTCCTGATGTCAGAGAAGTGACTAAAAATCAAAATTTTAATCCATATTTTTTCTAGAATAGAACTTTTTTACACCATTTGGGAACCCCTAGGTCCATCCACGACCGTTTCCAATGACCGTTAGAAGATGCTAGAAAATCCAGCTACCAGCTAGATCCACAATACTTCAACGATAAAAAAGAACCTTAACCGATTTGTCTCATAATTGGCACAGTTAATTATTATTGTCTAAAGAATCGAACCAGGGGGAATCTCTTGCGATCTTCCAAAATTTTCGTTTTTTCTTCTCACCCTAGGCCACAGTCATTCATTGAATCACAGTTTTTTTATTATGAAAAAAGAGTTTGCAATTCACAAGAAAGTTATAAGAAATAGTTTTAGTTTTAGTCGCCTTTAATTATTGTATGTAAACAAATTCAAAGCACGAATTATCTTTTAATCTTTTGCACTCATTCATCATAAGGCTACTTTAAAAAAAAAGCAGCAAACGTACTAAGAAAAATCGCCCCTCTTTTAACCAGTTTGACCCATAACAAACAGCCCGGGAGCATGTTGACAGTTCCCATACAAACTGAGCGTACCTCTTTTTGTGGGCCCAGTGGGCCTAAGATGGCGGCCTTTGGTATTATCTAGCCAAATTTTTGAAAATGGCGAATAGTTTAAATAAATATAGTTTTTGCCTTGTTTCGGTTTAAAACGACAAAATAAGCAGTTTAGAATCATTTTTGTAAAAAACTTGTTCAGAGATACGCCTAGTCCAAATATTAGTCTAGAACAGTTAAAAGGAGCGTGCCGCGAAAGCCGTCACGAAAAAAAAGTTTCCCATGCAAATTTTGAGTTGCGTAATTAATGGGCGGATCCGACGAGGCCCACTGGCCATCTGTCGGTGAATACGCGCAACTCACGAAAACTGTCATCTTAGGGTCCGGCTGATAACAAAGGAAAATCAAATTTCTTTCAGCGGGAAGAAAAAACATCAAGCCAATCCTTTACTCCTCCTTTTCCCCGCAAAGAAAGATTGCATCTCCTTTTACACTTCTTGGCAGAAAGAATCGCGAGTTCGAGCGCGCGCGCCAGGATGAAGCACCTTGGTGAATAATTAATTGTGCATGTTGAATTATGCGAATAAAAGGCTTGTGTGCGCCTGAATGGCTGCTTTCCTCGCAACATCGGCGGCTCGTTAAGCTGCTTGTCTGCCTCAATGGCCTTTGCCGAGGTTCCGTTTCCGCTCCGGTGCATCGTAACAAAAGAGATGGTACAAGAACAAGAAGAAGAAGAAAGTTAACACAAACACACACTCACTATTGTGTATTGCACCGTCGATTGTTCCAGCGAACACGGTTTAATTGTGTTTGCCTTAGTGGCCTTGTTAAGTGGTTGAGATTCTTGGGGTTTGTGTGCCGTACCGTCAGGAGCATCAGGTGCCATTTGGATAGAATTGTCAAGAGCTTATTTATGGTGATTGACAGGATAATTTCGTACAGAAGTGTTGTTAATTTAGATGAGGTTTGTTGAATTCCATTGAAGATATATTTTCATCCAGTAAACCCTTTAAGGTTTACATTTTAATTTAACTTTTCTTTCGACCTTAGGTCATTCCAGGTGTTGGTACAGACAAAAAAAAAGTAACAGACCAAGCCTGCCTCGATGGAGCCGCAAGTCAGCGGTTGGACTCACGATCCAAAGGTCGTCAGTTTCGAATCACGGGGTGGAAAGGACCTATGTGTAAAAGAGGTTACAGTGTTCTTACCATGCAAGCCTTCGCACGACTAGAAACGATTTTAAACATGTTGAAAATCCCCAGTTTTTAAGTAGACTAAAAAAATACTTTCAAAAGTCCAAGCTTACTTAGATAACCGGGTATCGCTTTCCTCGATAAATAAATAATGATGCAAAAAGGGCGCCTGATTAAACCCTCCGAGATTTCCACCGGATCTGATGGGCTTAACGCTTCAAAAATAAACTCCACTCCACCTTCCACACAATAAGATAATTGTTGCACCTCGTTTCGTTTGCACTGCTTACTCCTCCCCACCCAAATCCCTCTGCAAACTTTTTCATTTCCTTTCATGGGGAACTTTTCGAAACTGAAAGTGTGCGGTTTGTCCCTTCTGGGCTGGCCTGATGGATGCCTTCAAACAGCCTTACAATGTGGGCGGTGAAGGTAGTGCACCCTAGAAAAGCCAGCGCACAGATGTAACAGATGAAGTACTGCATGAATTGTAGGATTTGGGTTTTTGGTGGCTCCGCCATGTGGTCAAGTTTTGAACTAACAGAAGAAAACAAACAGTTTATAGCGCTCACTCAATTGGATGAACTCTTTTTTTTATTGTGACGTCTGTAACGTCTGTGACCGGAAGACCTTTCGGCTTGTTGGGCTTTCCAGCCCGATCCGGATATAAGATTTTGCATATTTCATAAGTACACGTTTTACGAAAGATGAGTACCTTTGGTGGCGGCTTCGACGACCGGTGAGGAGGCGTTTTCGAAACTGTTGCCGCCGCAACTCGATCGGCGGTGGAATTATGACGACGGAATTTAGTGGACTGTAATCACTGTAGGTTGGGACGATTCCGGATAAGAAAAAGGCACTGACTTTCACTAAACTAAGCTAAAACTATTTATTTAGTTAAAAGTAGTAGGGGAACGTCTGCACTGAGCGCGATCCACGAAGCGAGTGTGCAAAGTTTTGACAGCGCGCGCTTTTCCTGCTTGCCTTGCGCGCTTCTTCTCTTTCTCTCTCTTTCGGCGCTGTCAGGTTGGCAGCGATGCGTCGGCTACACGCTGCGCGTCGATTGCGCGAAGTCGGGTAGAAAATAATCACGTTCGGGACCGAACATCCTCCCCCGGCTGAAGGCTGAAGGGCTTCAGTAAACTCCGGAAGTGGTCGGATATCAGGAGGTTCTTTCGCTTGCTGGAGATGCCGAATGATGATTCTCGGAATGTTGGAGTCTGGAACTGGTGGTTGGTATCTGTTGGCAGCAGCTGATGTCTTCCTGGAGCCCGGGGCTCGAGGTGGTTGGTAACGCCACTTCCTATCTCGTGGGCGTTGCTGCTTCATGGAGCCGATGCAGCTTGGCTCTTTCGATGGCCCGCGATTGTAGAGTCGCAGATCATCTCGGTGAAGAGTCTCGTGACAAGACTCTTCTCTCGCTGGTTTCCGGAAATCTGCCATGGTTGACGCAACGGCACGCTGGACGGTGCTTGGATTTGTTGCGACCTTAGCCTGGTTCTTGTGTGCGGTGGATGCACGGGAGTTTCGTGACGAGCCTTTCTCGTCCGTCGGAGTAGCTTGAGCAGCAGTCGTGGCACTCGTCGCTACGGTCACTTGGCTGTCCGACATGGTCGGACTTGGTGCCGATTCAGCAGCCACGGCGGGCTCGCACGAGCTGGTAGCAGTTTTCGGCGGGTCTTCCTTCGGCGAATGTTTCTCCGAGACCGCCGGAGGATTCTCTTGATAGAGGACGTCATGCGCGGGGATGACGTCGAGCAGTTGTGGTATAGAAGGGGCAGCTACCTTGCTGACCTTGGTTGGTTCGTTTACGGTCGACTCCACGACCTGGCTGCACGTGGCAACCAAACATTTGATCTGCCCGCCGCCTGGTGCTACGGCGGATTCGGTATGGATGCGGGTTTCCTGCGGTTGCAGAAACTGGACAGGCACGTAGAGCACGGGCTGGTACTGCACCGGTGGGTACAGCAGGGCGATTTCCATGGACTCGATCGCCAGGAAGGTTTCTCGGAAGAGTTTCAAGAACTCCTTTCGCTTCTTCTCGTACGCGCTGGTTTCGGCAGGTTCACACACGTCGATCAGCTCCATGTACAGCTCCTCGTACTCATCGATGGTTCCCTGAATCTTCTTCAAGAGCAGTCGAACCAGAGGCATGTTCGCCTCCTGGGGATTCTCTTCTGCATGTTTCGCCTGGGCTCGGATTCGCTCGACTCGTGCGTGTACACGCTCGCACTTGTACACCAAGAACTCTTCTTCAGCCATTGTTTTAAGTACACTTTTCACTGGGTGGTTCTTCACGGCTTACAGTTTGCGCGACATCGCCCGAAGATGTAAGGCACAGCGACGGGTACGCTGACCTAGAGTGGGTTGATCTGAGGGGCAGATTCAACCTGGCCACGATAGAATCGGTCGACTTCTACCGTGCCACTCCGGATACGGCGATGCGCACAACAATTTCTCACTTCTGGCTGATTCTGTTCAGCGGCACTGTTCTTGCTCACCACGAGAGCACACACACATACAACGTGAAACAGCAGCAGGGTTGCTGGTGTCACGGGTTACGGCCGGAGTCACTTCCGGAGGCCGCGTGTTCACTTCTTGCGGTAGATCCGGGGCCGGTTTGCTCTGGAATCTTTCGAATCGCCCGGATTGAGAGGCCGGTTTGCCTCTTCCTCCGGCGCGGTTGCGTCTGGCAGGGGTTTTTGACCGGTTTGCCTCACCCTTTCACACGCGCCATGGTTCCGAAGCCGGTTTGCTTCGGAAGATCGAGTTCGCAGGCCGGTTTGCCTCGAACTTTGACACTCGCGGAACAGGTTCTGGAGCCGGTTTGCTTCGAACTTCACACGCGATCCGGAACGTTCCAGGTTCTGAGACCGGTTTGCCTCAGCGGAACTGTCCGGGTTCGCAGGCCGGTTTGCCTCGAACGATGTCACTCGCGGATCGGGAACGTTCCGTGGCAGAGGCCGGTTTGCCTCGCCAGTTCTTCTTCTTCTTCCTAGTCACTGGAACCGTCCAATCAGGTGGCCATCCGGTTCGATTGGACCAATGTTGCCGCCGCAACTCGATCGGCGGTGGAATTATGACGACGGAATTTAGTGGACTGTAATCACTGTAGGTTGGGACGATTCCGGATAAGAAAAAGGCACTGACTTTCACTAAACTAAGCTAAAACTATTTATTTAGTTAAAAGTAGTAGGGGAACGTCTGCACTGAGCGCGATCCACGAAGCGAGTGTGCAAAGTTTTGACAGCGCGCGCTTTTCCTGCTTGCCTTGCGCGCTTCTTCTCTTTCTCTCTCTTTCGGCGCTGTCAGGTTGGCAGCGATGCGTCGGCTACACGCTGCGCGTCGATTGCGCGAAGTCGGGTAGAAAATAATCACGTTCGGGACCGAACAGAAACAATAAAGCATAATGCTTCTTGGTTTTGGGTGGTCATGGTTGGTGGGGCTGGGAGGATTTCATAAATCGGTGTTCTGTAAAACGAAGGGCGGTGTATTAGTGGAGATTCAATATTCAACAGTTTGGCGGTTTGAAATGAGTTGGTAAATGAGACTCCCACCGAAAAAGGGTAATTGTGCCCTGAATATTTAGAAAGATGCTATGTGAGTGATTATGATTGGTGGATTTAATGTTGATGATGTTGTTTCATATTTGATTCAACAATTTCCACAGACATTTTTCTCAAATTTTCACCAAATCTTGTGTTGAAGCTTCAATCAATCAATAAAACTCCTTCTCCAGCCACGACCCCACCTAATAAACCAATTATTTTACCCTAAAAATACATCAATTCCGTTTTATCATCGCCAAAGGACAACTCGACGGCGTCGCCTTCAATTAAAGCTTGACATCGGTCGCCGGTCGTAAATTAAATCAATCACGTTGAGTTCGGAAAAATCGGAAGGAAATATGGGTGGTTGCTGCCCGATGCCACCGGACGGCTAGCCGGTGTACCTAATGAGCACCGTAGACAATTTGGGAACCTTGGTCGGGGCCATTTGTCTATTTCTGCGGAGGAACGACCCGAGGGGTAGTGCGAATAATTGATTAAAAATAATGCACCCTCCTCAGCTGTTGTCTGAAAAGGCACCTTGTTGCTCTTTTATGAGCAACTGTTATTGAAATTGGCTCAATTTGTCTCCCAGGGTTCGGGTGTGTCGTGAAACTGCTATAACGAATTTATTGGAAATAATTTGCCTTGATTGGCGGGCATTAAGGAGTTTGTTTTGGTAGGCATACTGAGCCCAAATTTCAAATATGTGATTGATTGGACGTAACAGAAGCTGGCGCTTTGCAATTGAATTTTAAATGTGATTTAACCGGTAAACTAAAATTATCAAAAATTTCAATTTTGAGGCCCTTTGGCCACTAAAACGAGACGTTATTTGATTTTGCTTGGACCGATTTTCCGAAAAAAATGCCAAGCATTGAAGGTCTATACCGAGCTCCAGAGTGCTCCGAACTTTAATGTTATAATATACCAAAAGATGCGCAAGGATCTGGCCTACACGTCAGTGATATTAAGGTTGATATAAGCACACATTTCAACATCAATAAAAATCTGTTTTCAGGTTATTGAAATATACATTTTCATCTATCAACAAAACAAATATGAAGACAATTGGTTGAATCATTGCCTAGATATAGCTATTCGAAGTTATCAGTTTAAAAAATCTCTACACAGCTTTGGCCAAATCAGCTCAAAATCTTGGGTAAGACTTTTTAATAATAATCCGGTCCCGTGCACATATGCATGACGATGGCCGATTTTTCAAAAAGTTTTTATTTCAAAAGGTAAAATTTGTCATCCCTAGTAACATTTAAGGTTTTAAGTAGGCCATAAAAGCCTATTTAGGCCGTATGAGGGTTTCCAGAACCATGCATGATGCATGATAAAACCTGTAAGTTTAAAAATGTTTCTAGGGATGCACACGGGTGAGTTTTCAAAAAACCGTAAGAGCCACCGTGACCTCGGACACTAATATTTGTTTTTCTCCCAATTGTAACAAAATTTCATTAGAACGCAGAGCAAAAACTTTTGTGGTGGCGTAGTAAAGTGTGGTGGGGTGGAGGTTAAATAAGAATAAAGCAGATGATATTTTAGGTTGAAGGTGCAGAAGTGTAAAGCATCTTTTATTCGATTTGCTTTGAAGACTGGCCTGTTTTAATTCAAATTAGTGTTGAATTGGTGTGAAGGAAAATGGCAACAGAGTACGGGAATAGACCTAATGTCGCTTCTGTGTGTTTGACCCGTGCTCAAAGCTTTGGCTAAGAGATGACCTGTGTGCGTGTGCGTAGGTCCTCGCGGATCAGAGTTTTCAAGTGAATGTTTGGGCTGGGAGTTGTGCAGTGGAGGTTTTTGTTTGTCACTGGACGGCCGGAGGACTGGATTCACTGTCTTGCTTATTGCCCGATGCCGAGGCCAACGAGAAGGCCAGCATATCACCAGAATAAACTGAATCTGAATTTGGTGAGTTCGTTTCATGTTGATTGCTATACGTGTGTGTGAGTGAGATTGGGATGAACGGGAGAAGTTTGACATTTGTGGATCATGTGGATCGTAAACGCTCCATAGAAGTGTTGCCATATGGAGCAAATACAAACCTTCTGCAGACTTTTTAGAATTAAACATAAATTTTTGTATTAAAGAAGGCTAAAGTTTGTAGTTATTCACATTAAATCGCGCGCGGTTTTCTGTACGGTGTGAAATATTTTTCCAATAAGTAGCATTGATTTCAATTTGTTTCGGGTTTTTGCTATTTTGTGATCGATACTTTCTTTTTTCCGAAATAAAAAATATAAATTATGTGGAAAAACAGGAAAATAATAAAAAATAACCTAAAGACATTAAATTTTGGACCTATCTTTCCGCAGCCGGCTACCTAAGATTAACCATTTCAAATAATATAAAACATAAAAAATAAATAAACATAAGTGCTCTTAACAGCAGCATGTAAATCTACGTAGGTCTAATCTTTGTTATAAATAACATGATTCTCGTTTAAAACATAATTTAAATACATCAAAACTACGTAACGTTAGGCAAATTCTCCACTAAATATTTTAAGTATCTAAATCAGCAATTCTAATTAATTAGTTTTTTGTGTGATTGGCTGAGTGAATGAATGAATGAAAGAGTATGAAAATTACTAATGAAATATTTGGTTTCAGGGCAAGCTTACTGCTGATATAAATACGATCGGGTAGCGTTTTTCGGTAGTCGTGTAATCGATTTTTATATTAATGTTCATGAATAAACAAATTTAGTCCGATAGTTAAGTCCGAGCCACGCGTCGGGTCAGTTTTGTTATTCGCGTTCGTCGCCGTGTTTATAAATGATACAGCCGTTTTTCCTAGAATTATTTCTACGATTTGAAAATATGTGCTTTGTAGGTGCGCTATACGCTTGCGGGGTATAAATTTAAAATTCAAAAAGACGTTTCCCGTAAAACGCGTGAAAAAACTCTCAGCATTATAGCCCGGAGAGCACGATAACGAGTATTTCACCTACGCGATTGCCAAGCCCTTCTTGTAGCTTCGTAACTCATCAGTAATCGGTCGCTATTCTTATAACTATTCACAACTTGAAATCGTCTATGATCCACTCGAACAAAACACTTTACGAGGAGTTTAATATCTTACATGTTAAATACATTCTTTGTGGTTTTATCTTTCCGCAGCCGGCTGTCTAAGATAATTCATCTGATCGTAAATAAATCACAAATAAACGGGAATAGTCTCAACAGCAGCATTCGATTGCTTGCCTTGGGAATAATACATCACCCCATTAAACAAAACTTATCGATTATTTGGGTCACATCATCATCTTGTATGATGAATCCTGACCATCACCCTTCCCTACTAACAAAATCCCAAGTAGAAGTAGTTTTCCGGCACACGCGGGGGTGTGGATATCGTATAGAACCCACCCTTGGTAGCAGCCTGTGCTAACTAACATTCCCGTCCCATTCCCTCGAGATCTACAAACTGACATGGCGGGCGCCGTTGGTGGCCAACGACTGTGACCTATCTGCAGCAGTTCTAGTTTTGATGATCTTGATGTTTTATCTTTTCATCGCATTCATGCATGCTGTTGATAAGAGAAACATCACCAGATCGTTGGGGCGTATGATCGGTTGTTCTGATAGGTTATTACGGTCCTGTTCAGCAACGGAGAAGGACAACCATGGGTGATCTCTCATGCTCATGCTCATGCTCATGCTCAATTGTAACAAAATTTCATTAATTTTTAGTTTGGGGCACTTGAGAGACGTATAGATGAACAATCTTAAGCATTTTTGAAATTTGTTTTTCGTAAGTAGATCGGATACCGATGCAAAAAAGGGCTTTGTTTACCATTGGCTCTTACGGCTTTTTGAAAACTAATCATATTATATGATATGTCTTAAGAGTCTTCACCTCAAATTTCAGACATCGTGACACCCAACAGACATCGTGACACCAAACAGTCCAGTCCAAACTCAATTATCCGAAAGTCGATTAAATTTTGTTTTCGTTTTTTTTTCTTTTTCTTGTTTTAAACTTTAAATTCGAGTTCTGTGACCCAATTGTAGCAAAATTAGAATTGTTTATTGTCTATTAAATAATAAAATGCATTTTTTCAATTTTTCGTCATCGCCATATTGGCCGCCATCTTGGATTTAAAAATGATTTATTACTTAAGCGTAGTTTAGGGGTCATACTTAAGCTTGACAGTCAAAAATAAGGAAACGAAGCTCAGAAAAACAAATCGATAAAATTTTCTCACATATAATGAATCCTCCCAAAATCTTGATCTTTATTGCATTATCATTTTACCATCAGCTATACACAACAAAAAATTGAACAGAAGAAAACGTTTTTCTTAGCCGGTGGCAAATTGGAGCAAATTAATTGAAAATCACTCAGCATAACCTGGGAAACGGTAACACAGACTCTGGAACGAAGGACAGGGAAGAATGACTACTGGAATATGAACTCCAAGTTTGAGTAATTGGCCAGGGATGATATCTAAGGAAGGTGCAAAATCTGGTACCGGAGATATGGTTTTCAGATGAAAATATCATTAATCAATATTTTAAACATTTTTGATAAAGTGATCCGTTTCCGTAAGTTATTGTCATTTTGTTTAAATTTTGTTGTTGTCCAATAGTTTTTTGTTTGCAATTTTTAAATGTTTTATATAAAATAAACACTCTTGCAAAAGAAATCAAAAATCCTTTTAAAAAATTGAGCACTTTTTCACTTTTTGACATTATTGATGCACAGCCTTTGAAAGGTCAAATTTGGTGGTTTTTCTCAGTGTTACCATATTATCCCTCATTTTCAACTCACAATATCTTGGATCGATTTTCATTGTTAATCTCTATTTTTATAAAAATAATTCCGAAGGATTAGAATGAGAAATAACCATTGCAAAAGGCTTGATAAGTTTCTTCAGGACATTTTCAAACGGTGGGCTGCTTATATTTTAGATTTTTTTTAACACTGAAAATTAAACCAATAGTTTTGGAGATAACAAGAGTTTTAAAAAATGAGGTCTAATCAGGTAACACAGAAAAAAACTTATTTACACAAATTTAATTTTTAAAAGGCTGTATATCAGCAACCGGCAAGCTATCGAACAATAAAAAATGAAAATATCGAAAACATTTTTGTACAAGTGTGAATTTATTCGCAATAATCCTAAAAAAAATACCTAAAAACGCCATTGACGGTGCATATTCTATACAAAATTCGATAAAGCTTCCTTTTTTTATTTTTGACAAATAATTTTTTTCTTCAACAAGCACATTTAAAAAAATATTACTTTCTGCGGTACCCGATTTGGCACCATCCTAAGCTCTAACGTAAAAGATGTCTTTTGAAGTCGTCCAGATATAAAAACAAATTTAGAAAATAAAAAAAGTGTTTGTTGGGACTACAAGTTTTAGTCATTATAATAACAAAAACGGATTTTTTCGTTTTTTAAATCATAACATAAAACTTTGTGAGAGACGAGGATGTGTATGGGGATGTGCATAGAAAAACACTAATGACAAAAAAGGACAAAGCTTTACCCAAATAAAATATCACAAAAAAATTATTTGCAAAAACGTAGAAATTACTCAAATGGTAATGGAACCCATGCAATTTTTTACTCTTTTTAAAGGTTCCTAATCTGCAGTTTTTAAAATTACGATAATGTATTTTTTGAGAGATCGGAAAGTTTTACAAAGGTTTCATTTAGGGTATTTGTCCCTATATTGGGCCTACTAAGCCGAGCGCACTTTTTATTTAATGTATTTTCAAAGGCTGCAATAGGCAGCCTTGCGTTTATTACATGAATAAGTTAATCACATTTTTGACGAAAATACTTTATATTTCTGTATAAGCCCGAGAAACTGAAACATTTTTGTCCCTATTTTGGGGATATTGCTTCTAGCATACGACCTTCTTTGTACATATTTTCGGCCTACCTTCTGATTGGTTGAAATCTCGAAGCACGTGGCGAACTTTTTTGACGTACAGTTCAGCCGCACAAATTCGGTCGACAAACATGCTCAATCATTGTGATGTTTTAAGCCACAAATCAACATTAGAACGATTGATTTCACTTGCATTACGTGCATAGTTAGTTTGGACATGATTTATATCATTCTTTACGAATTTTAAACATAATAAAACATTTGTTGCGTAGCCAAACAACAAGCTCGGAATATGCAAGAAACACTGTAACTTGTGAAAAGCGCACACACACTGACACAATTTGTAGAAGTGTCAAATGAACTGATTATAGAGCCATTCTCTCCGGAATGGACGAAGTTATTTATCAGTTATTATATTGATTTGGTGGCAGTTTAGTGATTGTTTTTGCAGTGGAATTGTGGCACCCACCATTAAAAACATATTGCTGGTGGTTGGAGATTCGGGGGACGGCTCTCATTCGTGTGCTGAGCGATGAAAGCCGGGCGCTGAGTGTCAACAAGCGGTAAGCAAAAGTGGTGAAAATTTTCGCCCTAATAGAGCTTTATGACGTTTCGCGTACACACACTAGCGCACCATTTGATTTTGCTGGCCGGACAAAATTTAACCTCAATCTTTTTCGTGTACGTACACGCAATACATGCGCACGTAGATAACTCTATGGGCAATTAGCGATTTGCCAAGAAAAAAGTGAAGAGTGCTATTTTTATTGCTTTATTTCTAATTTAGAAGGAAAAAGTAAACTATTCTGCCCACCAAAATGAAGATAATGACTGCACGTATCATTATCAAGTGGCAGATTCTTGCCAGATTTGGTGAAATGCCCAATTTCGTTGAATTAAGTTTGGTAGACCCAAAATAGGTACTAGGCCCAAAATAGGGACAAATACCCTAGTACATTGAAATTCGAACCGATATTTACCGAGATACCATCAGTAGAAAAAAATGGCTTAGGACAGACTCTACTGTCCAAGAACTGAAGTGTTCGTCTCTTTAGTATTTTCGAAAATGTAAACAATAAAATCACAAAACTCAACAAAAACATTTGCGCCAAAAGATTGATAATGGCGAAACATCAAAAATAAAAGAACAATAAAATGCACAGTCTCTCCCGAAAATTTCCAAGTGTATTCCAATTCCCTACAACGAAGGGTGCAAGAAGTTTGCAAATCTTAAACTTAAACCCCAACAGATTTTTCTCAAAATTGACACAGTTACTTATTCTTCTTAAAGAATCGAGTCAAGGGGTATCCCTAATATCGATTTTTTTATTGTCTAATGTGCAACGGTTTTCACTTTATTGTTAAGATGTAAGATTAATGCGGTGAATCAACCAAATTTAAAATAAGATAAAAGTTGCACCATTTACCCAACAATAAAAAAAGACATCCCTTAGGTGAACTAGAGATTTGATAAAACATACTTAACCTAGAACGAAAACTGATTTCATAATCAAAACATCACCAAACCGACAGATCGTTATCCTAGGGGCTCGTCCTCGGGGGACAATCTCTGGACACAAACCGCCCGTTCGTCTCCACATTCGATTAGGTCCTCCACAGTTGCATCATGCATCGTCGTCCTCTTCGCAGAAGCTGACCTGCGGGCAGCCGGCTCATCTCATACCTCTTTCTCTCGCTCTATAAGCCCCGGATGTGGAGATTTGAAAACAATTTAACTTTCATGCGGTTTCGCCGGGGCAAAATCCGTCGTCGTTCGTTTCTTGGCGGGAGGTTCTACTGCTGCTGCCGGTTTGTCTCACTGGCTCGGAAAATGGTTCCCAGTGCAGGACTCCCTGTGAAGTCCCGGCCATGGCTGCCCGGATAGAACCGGCTCAGAGTTTCTAATCGATTTGAGGTTCGGATTCGTAGCTCCGGGGCATGAAGATTAATATCTCGTAAGGCAAATTAGTTTCCGGAAGAAAACGAGCTCTTTCTCGTATGGGTTTGTGTATGTGGATGTTGCCATTTTGTGTCCGGATGCTTTTCTGGGGCACAGAGTCTCATTGTATTAAGCTTTATTAGAAAATAAATAAGCCTAATGAATTAATTGGAAGTGATTTCTGCTCTGTGGAGCAAACAAAGATGTTTAGAACTCTCTAATGGGTTTCTTCTTCAAGTCCAATGGTTTGTGACAATATTTAATTTAAATATTTGCCACATTTTGCCGGATAATTGTTTTCAGGTTTGAATTAAAAAATTTTATTAAATTTTAAATAATTCTTATTATGATGAACCAAGACTGGTTCGTATAAAAAATCTTTGACTTTACTGCTTCCTACTTTGATCGACTGAAAAGTTATTATAATTGCAATCTCCCATGCAACAAAAAACCATTCAATTTCAAACTAATCCCCAACTTTATCGCTCCCGGGTCGTCTAGCTTAAAGTATTTCCCACTTCATAAATCATATAAGGGTAGGAAAATCTTCGAAAGGAAGCACATCTCTTGGATGCGCTTTCCACCGGGGACACACCGTCACCGTAATTCGCTTTCCCTATTTAAAAAGGAAACCCTTTTTCCACACACCATGGAACTACCTTGCGCGCCCCACACCGCCCAATATAGAGCTATCAAATCAATCTTACTCCTTCCGATTTTCGTTCAATTTCTTCCTTCCTCTTGAGAAGCACCCCCAACGTACACACACATACCGTCACACATACACACATACACATCCTTCGTCGTCGTCATCGTATAAACATGCAATCAGCAGTGCCCATCAGTTGCAATAAAATATCAATTTAAACGATTTCTTTCACCTTGCCCCATTCGTCTTAGGTCCCCCTGGTCCTGGTCCTGGTCCTGGTGACCCCCCAGATCTGCACAAACTGGCACCTTTCATTCGGCTCGGGACCTGTGCACTGCGCTATCTCACTTACACGCGCGCTCACCTTTTCGACAGGGTGGCTGTTTATTGTTACGTTACGTTATTTCAATTTCACTGTAGTTTGTCTCAACTGTTAGATTTTGCACTAGTGTATTGGCCATGTATGCAAGTTCTTTCAAACTTTTCACAAATTGTCCCATTAAATTGAGGTAAGTTAGACAAAATTTGGCTAGAGCCGAAACAGCCTTTATGGTGTGTTGTTTGTACTTATAGCGTGGAGACGACTCCTACACTTGGAATGAACTTAGCGGCTTACCAACATCCAAGGCCGGGACCGACATTTTACTTCCCCATCCGATGGAGGGTTGGAGCAGATGGGAAATCGAAGCCATGATCTTCCGCTTACTAAGCGGACAGCTTAACCACAGAGTAACCGACCAAGCCTGCTGCGTAGGGAGGAAGAGCGACATTTCCAAATACTCGATAAAAATCACACAACATTGAATTGTTTTAATAGTAAAACTATTTTGCCAACATTGAAAATCAAAGAGCAAATTGCCGAATAGGGGAAGGTGAGGCAAGACGACCATATGGGGCAAGAGGAACAATCGTTCGTACGGCCGTAATTTTTGCAATTTTGATTATTTCCAGTATGACGAGTTGTTGCTAGCAATGCAATTAGCTGATTCTACTAACCCATAACCGCCAAAACGACGTAAACGCCACGGGGCATAAGATTTAATGGATATTTTTTAAAACCTTTGTTTTCTTATAATATTTGTAAAGTACAAAATAAGGCTTAAGGTTTATTTTAAGGCTCATTTTATCAAAATGCTATTTTTCCTAGATCAGTAGTGTCCCTATTATAAAGTATGATTTAACTCTTGGTTATTTTTGTTTAGAGCTTTTGAAAAATCTTGTTAAGATGAGGCAAATGGATTTTTAGTATAGAAAAAAATACGAATTGCTGCAACAACATATTTTATTGGGAAATAAATACATAAAAGTACATAAAAACGGATAAACAATTGTTTAAAAAGATTGTCCATTCAAAATATAGCGATATTATGAAAATTTACTATTTATCTTCTTTTGATCCTTTCACTGTAACTTGGATTTTGCCCGCAGTTTTCTTAAGTTTTTTTAAAATCAATTTTATACATTAAAAACAGGAAGTCTTAGTCAAGACCTGGAATAAGATGATTATAAAAAAAATCCGACTGATTTTTAAACGTTTCAGTGGGTTATAACGTGCATTTCCTTAGCTTGTTACACTTGCCTCACTTTCCCCTAATTTTCGAATCGAATGGAACCAAAATCGTGCTGATTCGATTTGATGGAAGGAAGATATAAGCGTTTGAAATCTTGCAAGTTATCTCTGGGCCTGCGGTCCGGATTTTGTGGGATGGCACCCCAGTACCTTCGAGTAAGACGTAAGTCCTACATCAAAAAGAATATAGTAATGTTAAATAAATTTCTTGATAAAAGATGTTATTGAAACTGAACCGAATCTCAATTTTACCATGCAACTTGTTATGCAAATGCTTCGATATTTAAAAAAAATATATCAACTTCAATAACACTTAAAACAATTGATTTCAAACTTGTTTTATATGCTTAAAGTGATTCCAACAATCTTTTAAAGTAATTTCCTGTTTGTTTATACCTTGATATGCATTTTTTTAGCTATGGCATAAATAGCATCGAAAATATTAATATCACAACTCGACGTTTTTGAAGTTGATGTCAGTAAACGTCTCAGTTTCGTGAAGGTAAGATAGATTTGGATTCCGTGAACACGCTCCAATTGACAGAGTTGAATTTTAATTTATTCCCTGCCAAAGAATAAAATTGTAAATTTGGGTACAAATTCTATGGAATAATCTTAAGCAACCATGCGCACCCACGTTTATCTATGAGGGTAGCAAAAATAAGGGGATGCGCATGGTTGCTTATATGAGGGAACGCACGGTTGTTAAACATGATTCCATAGCATTTATACCCAAATTTACAATTTTATTTAGTTGCAGGGTGCTTCAGGGAGCCCAAATCTATCATACCTTGACGAAACTGGGGCGTTTACTGACATCAAATTCAAAAATGTCGAGTTGTGTTTCAAGGGTGCGTTTTGGCGACAAATTATATTTTAAAACAGTTTCTTAGCTCAAAAGATGACAATTTTGATCACCTGAAACGTACCCAAAATGAAAATATTTCTGCGCAATTTAATTTTTCGTGTTGAAAAGCTAAAAAGACATTAAACTGATCAGAAAATTCATTCTCAATACACAGTTTATTGGAAATATACATAGCATTTTTGTATGACCACCCCTCAAATATGTATGAAAGATTATATGGACGAATTTATAATCCACAATTGCTTCTTTAAGCATGACAAATACGTATGCAAAGTTTGCGTAAAATAAATAACCCCTCTTCGATTTGCGTGAAACTTTGTCCCAAGGGGTAACGTTTGTCCCTGATCACGAATCCAAGGTCCTTTTTTGATATCTCGTTACGGAGGGCGGTACGACCCCTTTCATTTTTGCACTTTTGCTTTGAATTCCGGACACTCGTTTTGCCTTCCTCACCTTACTGAGGAAAGGCTATAAAATCACTCGAAAAATGAACTTCTTAAATCGACCTCGTAGACCTACCTTCACGTATACCTATCGACTCAGAATCAAATTCTGAGCAAATGCCTGTGCGTGTGTATGTCTGTAAGTAGGGTAGAGTAGTCATCAATGAGACACGGGGAACAATGATAAAATGGCTCTCACAATTCGTAGTTTCAACCAATCAGGCTCATATTTGGGGGAAAGGTGTGTCTGCTGGAAACACGTCTACCATTATAGTGGCTTTGGTTATGGTAGCTCCCTTGAAAAGTTATTCATAAATGTTTGATTCTGGGGTGTAAAAGTAAATTATGGACAAAAATTACTTTTTCGCTCGTAGGCTGCCAGTAACACCAAAACTAATATTTCTTCAAATTTCTTTCGACGTTCCATAGGGATTGAGTTTGGCTACAATGTCCTTTCATTAGGTTTGGCCAAAATTTAGAATATACCCAGTATCCAGGACTGTCTCATTGTTCCCCACTCATTTCAGCTCATGGGTAACAATGAGACACTTTGATTTTTCTTCATAAATTTTTTCAAAATCTATGGAAATCTTTCAAAACATGAATTAAAAGTGATTTTTGGCATATTTGTAGAGTTTTAACTTCATTTAACCAAAAATACAAAGTTATTTGGTATAAATATATGAATTTTACAAAATTTAAATACTTTTTAGGATAACTTTTGTTAATTGAAGTTTCATGTTGGCAAAATTGCTCTAAAATGTTCAAGGCAAGTTACCTGCAATGGAATAATACAAAAACATGATGTTTTACTAGAAAAATCTTGATTTTCGTAGTGTGTCTCATTGTTCCCCAGCTGTCTCATTGTTCCTGCCAAGTGCGTCTACAATGAGACAGTTGAATAACTCTGGCTGTAGATGTCGGATCGATCTCATATTTTGGTCAATGTTAGAACACATTAAAAGAAAGTAAATGCAGCAAAAAGCTCATTAAAACATGCTGATGAAAAAATGAGAAAAATCTTTGAAAGTTGAAAACCAAAAGTGTGTCATTGATGACTACCCTACCCTACGTGCACCGAAAAATATGCACTCGATTATCTCCGGACTGGACCGATTTGGACCGTTCTGGTCTAATTCGATCCGTCTTGGGGTCCCACAAGACCCTAGTTGATATTATGAAGTTTTGATAAGTACTTCAAAAGTTATGCTAAAAAAACGATTCTGGCTAAAGTTTGAAAATTGCAAAAAGGGTGGTTTTTGTAAGCAAACCAGTCTGATCATACATTTTTAGACAGGTATTTGAAAGACCTTTCTAATGAGCCCAAAACATTGAAGATCTGATAACCCTATCAAAACTTATTAACACTTAAGTGTCATTTGTACACATTTTAGAGGCCGGATCTCAAATATGTTGATGAAAAAGTCGTCCGGATCTATCCGGAGATCTGGCTCCCGGGATTTTGTTGATTTGAAACTCCCGGGAAAAATGAACAGATATTTTTTTTTACTGCCTTAAGGCTTACAAAACTTTAAAGTAATTGTAAGTTATTTAAAGTACCGTCAGTGGGGGTGACTATGGGTCAAAAAACGAAACAACTCTCGAAATTTCTTAATAACAAAAACAATTTTAATAACATCGAAAATCTTTTAACGTAGATTTGTTCTTAGATAGTTTACTAACATTTTCCCAAAATATGGTCGATTTTGATGAACACTACCTTAAATGCCAATTGTTTGAAAATTGACCCAATCTCACCCCTTAGAGGGGGTGACATTGGGTCAAATGAAACTAAAATGATGCTGAAATACAAAGATATGGTAAAAACAAGTCATCCAACAGCGTTTCTTGTTCGAGGGAATCGTATTGACACGCTACAATGTTTAAAGTGGAGATTTTCAAACACTTGGGTAGTTTTCGAGCAATTCTAACAAAAATATTAGAAAAATGATTTTTCGAGAGGTCATTTTTGGCCAAAAACGTACCCCAACTTTAGACATCTGCCAAAATAACAGGATATGTTCTAGGAACGAATTTTTTTCAGCGAAGTCATCTTAAGATGTCCCCTACACAACCCTTTTAACAGAATTCAGTTTCATTGAAAAGAATCTGAGAAATGGTAAAATCCGTAAAAAATCACTTTGACCCAATCTCACCCCCCAGACCCAATGTCACCCCCACTGACGGTAACTATTGAAAGTGAACAATTTTCATGAAACAGCCCCGTAGGTGTTGTTCTAATATTACGTCCAATGTTTTTTGGGATTCTAGACCCAATACTTCATGTAGATATGTTGTAAGAAGTAAAATTTAGATAAAATTTGTAGGTTTGACATTCTTACTACAGAAACAAATATGTACATAATTGTGAGGAAGGCACTAACCACCATCGATGGATTAAGTAACGTTTTTGCTAATGAATCGTACAAATTTGAACTGAAATGTTAGTGTTAGGTCTCAGATAAGCTGTTAACATCAAAACAATCGATATTTTATATAACAATTTGCTAGCATTTAAGGAAATCAAAACCATAAATTTCTGCTTTGCCTTCCCGGTGCTTTGGACGCGTATGAAATATTTCAGGTGAAATGTTTCGCATTTATGAAAAACTTAAAAAAAATTATTTAATTGTTTTGACATTAACTACAGCGTTCAAACAATCCTAAAATGAAAGTTGATGTTAGAATTCATCTAATAACACAGTTTTGACATTCATAATGCGAACTTATATCCAAATTATTGATAAAACAAGATGAGGTTTATTCCGGGAATTCGAATCATGATGTTATGAGATCGATCTGATGTCTACAGCCAGAGTTATTCAACTGTCTCATTGTAGACGCACTTGGCAGGAACAATGAGACAGCTGGGGAACAATGAGACACTCCACGAAAATCAATTCTTTTCTAGAAAAACATCATGTTTTTATACTGTTCCATTGCTGGTGACTTGCTTTGAACATTTTCAAGCAATTTTGTTAACTAGAAACTTCAATTAACAAAAGTAGGGCGTCCAATTTTGCGGGGTTTTGAATTTCCCGGGAAACGGGAAAAATATTTTTGAAATCCCGGGAATTCCAGGGATCCCGGGAAATTTTTGAAGCAGTCATAAAATGCATGTTTTCATAATATTTGATATGTTTTCAAGCTCAATAATAATAATTGGTGACAATCTACACTTCAATCTAAACAAGGACGACAGTTTTTAAATAACTTAAAAGAAATTAAAATTGTTTTTTTTTTATCTAAAAAAAGTTCAAATTTAAATTTTCAATGTCATTCAAATTAAATAAGTGTTCTATAAATAAATTTCTTCTGTATATTTTAAAATATGCCATAACTAGAAAAGCTAAACAAATTTCTTTGAAAATATCTACAAAAACGAGAAGCGACAACAAAACAAGAGTTTTTTTTTTTTTTTGAAAAAAAGGTCCTATAAGCTATTGTCCTTCATATTTAAAAAATAAACAATCAATGCAAAATTTTAGATAACTGTTGAATGTTTTATTTTATATAAAACATATTTTAATAATTCTCTTTAAGTTACTACCGTCAACTAGGGAAAATCAGGAATACAGGCTGAAAAGGTACAGGTGATTTCAGAGCAATACATTTGGAAATCGGTGTACTAATTTTTTTTTCTGTTCCTGTTTTAACCAAAGTTATTCAAAACACGATGATTTTTTTTTCTTAAATAGCTGTCTTATTTCGTTACTTGCCCCAAAATCCGGAGTTTGATGAAAAATAATTTAAAATGATAATTTTCAATTTTAATATCATAAATATAAATATGATAGAGAGTCTTCAAAAATACGTAAAATTAAATAGAAAATATTTATTGCGCCATGCATTTTGCGGATCTATGACTAAATTATAATCAATTTTCCCTTATCAGTCAAATTAAAGCTGATATATGCCGAATACAAATTTTAATTCTTTAAAGTTCGTATCGATTACTATGTATTTTACTGTTCATCTATTTCTACAAGAAAATTTGAATTTTCAGACCAAATTTTTTTTTTCAATTTCGGGAATTCCCGGGACAAATTAGGAAAATTCCCGGGATTCAGGAATTCCCGGTTTTGGAAAAAAACCCGGGATTTTTGTCCCGGGAATTCCCGGGATGGACGCACTAAACAAAAGTTATACTAAAAATATTTAAATTTTGTAAAAGCCATGTTTTTTACCAAATTACCAAAAAACCAAGTTGGCGGAGAATTACCAATTTAAAAAGATTGTTTGCTTTCAACATATTTTGAAAAATAGCAAAAAATGTTTTCTGGTAAATTATAAAAAAAATTATAGCATAGAATACTTTAATCAAACTGGATTTATGTTCAAATAAATTGCAATCTAGTGTGGGTAGTTATGTTATTAACTATAAGTTGACACCATGTCTTCAAAAATACTGTGCATACATTCTGGTTTTCTCACGTATGCTTCCCACGGCTCCCACTCTGTCTGCCCCTATCGCTCTCTCTTCCCCAAACAGAAAAGAGGATATTAAGGATGTTGAACGTTGGAAAAAGAAGCAAAAGAGAGGCATAAAAAAAATCCCTGGAAAACCCAGCTCCGCAGACCACTTTGCTGCACTCATAAATTTCAATAATTCTTTTACGCTCGTTTCGCGTCCCAGCTTCTTTCCGCCCTGACGACGACGACGACGGTGAGTAACCGATTCGGGGTGAATCGGGACACGACGACGATGCAACCGATGAAGAGCTTCCGCCCCCTCCCTTTTGCCCACCCCACTTCCTGTGGGCGGCCTCTGATAGAGAAAATATTTATGTTATTATCCTTCTGCAACGAGCAGCAGCAACCCGCGTGAGGGGGCTTTACCTTTTCCTTCAAAAGGGGGGAGAAATTCGGCCAAAGAGCGCGGGAAAAACGAGAGCTTATGTTAGTTTTCGTGTTTCTTCCTGGATGGCGCTGATTTTTTTTTGTTTCCGCGCGCGCGAATCCTTGTTACTTGCATGTTGAATGAGCATATTTCATCGTTAAGACTCTCTAGCCGAAATTGTTTTGCCCAACTCCGTCTTCTCCGCCCGAAAGTATGCAATTTTTGATGCAGGCTAATAGACTGGATGAACGAGAAACGCAAAGGGA
This sequence comes from Culex quinquefasciatus, assembly GCF_015732765.1. NCBI lineage: Eukaryota > Metazoa > Arthropoda > Insecta > Diptera > Culicidae > Culex > Culex quinquefasciatus. Next base: position 31,607,862 of record NC_051861.1, read on the forward strand.
ACATTTTTACAACATTTATGACATAATTTGACTTGATTTGCTCACACACGTGCTGAAAGTGTAGGGCAAGATAAATTATCCAATTTTCCGTGAATCGTTTCACTGTTTTTTTTTTTCAGATGAATGGTCAATATTTTATGAAAACTAATATTAAAGGACTTACTCGCTGATATTAATCAAAAAAACTTTCATCAGATACTTTGGTTTCAAAGATTTAAGAGTACACTTAAGTACATTCACGCAGAAAAATTTGTTGTAGAACATTGTGTAATATGTATACAGCAATTCCATTTGAAAAGAGCCTAAACCAAAAAAAAAGTTCTCCGATCGGGCTCAAAATTTTTCTGGGGGTTCCTTGGCCAAAATAATTAGACCCGTATTTTTTTGTTTGGCCATTAGGGTGGCCTACATCGTGCTAGGGTGGTTCAAAAATGGCAATTTTCGTCATTTTCAAAAACCACTTTTTCTAAAATCATATCTCCGCGCCATTTCATCCGATTTTAGAGACGCAAAGAAAGGTGATGAGTTTGGCTATTTGGGAAAAAAAGTTCCAAAATCTAGCTTAACTATTGAAAAAGTCGTATGAAAACTTAAAATGGCGTTTTGACCGTGTCTGACCAAAGAGCCTATGTCGGATTCCTCGGAAAATTTCACATAACATATCAAAAATTGGCGATGTCGAACCGTACGTTTCGAGATATGATTTTGAAAAAAACTGCGTTTTCGACGCGCCAAAAACGGGAAAATGACGAAATCGGCAAAATCAACTTTTTCCACTAAAACTGCGATAACTTTAAAATTTCAGCGATGACCTATAGATGTTATGGTACCAAAAGTTGCGTCTCTCAATTACGAAAATTTTGGTACCCAGACATGTATAGGTCATCGCTGAAATTTTAAAGTTATCGCAGTTTTAGTGAAAAAGTTGATTTTTGCCGATTTCGTCATTTTCCCGTTTTTGCGCGTGGCGCGTCGAAAACGCAGTTTTTATTTTCAAAAATCGTATCTCCAAAACGTACGGTTCGACATCGCCAATTTTTTGATATGTTATGTGAAATTTTCCGAGGAATCCGATAAAATATTTTCAGACATAGGCTCTTTGGTCCAGACACGGTCAAAACGCCATTTTAAGTTTTCATACGACTTTTTCAATAGTTAAGCTAGATTTTTGGAACTTTACTATTTTTCCCAAATAGCCAAACTCATCACCTTTCTTTGCGTCTAAGACAGCTAAAATCGGATGAAATGGCGCGGAGATATGATTTTAGAAAAAGTGGTTTTTGCGAAAAATGACGAAAATTGCCATTTTTTGAACCACCCTAGCACGATGTAGGCCACCCTAATGGCCAAACAAAAAAATACGGGTCTAATTATTTTGGCCAAGGAACCCTCAGAAAAATTTTGAGCCCGATCGGAGAACTTTTTTTTTGGTTTAGGCTCTTTTCAAATGGAATTGCTGTATAGATTTATTTATTTATTCATATTCAACTTTCATTCTCACTTATTGCAACCCTCGGCGTAGTTTTGAAGAACAACATTAAATTTTAGAAGAAAAGACTATTTCTAGAGCTTTTTTTGATAAGGTCCTATAAACATACAGCAATTCCATTTGAAAAGAGCCTAAACCGAAAAAAGTTCTCCGATCGGGCTCAAAAATTTTCTGGGGGTTCCTTGGCCAAAATAATTTAATTAGATCCGTATTTTTATGTTTAGCCATTAGGGTGACCTACATCGTGCTAGGGTGGTTCGAAAAATGGCAATTTTTGTCATTTTTCGCAAAAAAACACTTATTTCAAAAATCTAGCTTAACATTTGAAAAAGTCGTATGAAAACTTAAAATGGCATTTTGGCCGTGTCTGGACCAAAGAGCCTATGTCTGAAAATAATTTTATCGGATTTCTCGGAAAAATTTCACATAACATATCAAAATATTGGCGATGTCAAACCGTACGTTTCCGAGATATGATTTTTTGAAAATAAAAACTGAGTTTTTCGACGCGCCACGCGCAAAAACAGGAAAATGACAAAATAGGCAAAAAAATCAACATTTTTCACTAAAACTGCGATAACTTAAAAATTTCAGCGATGACCTATACATGTAGGTACGATAATTTTCGTAATTGAAATACGCAACTTTTGGTACACTAACATGTATAGGTCATCGCTGAAATTTTTAAGTTATCGTAGTTTTAGTGAAAAAAGTTGAGTTTTTTGCCGATTTCGTCATTTTCCTGTTTTCGCCCGTGGCGCGTCGAAAAACTCAGTTTTTATTTTCAAAAAATCATATCTCGGAAACGTACGGTTCAACATCGCCAATTTTTGGATGTTTAATGTGAAATTTTCCGAGGAATCCGATAAAAATATTTTCAGATATAGGCTCCAGACACGGCCAAAACGCCATTTTAAGTCTTTTTCAAATGTTAAGCTAGATTTTTGAAACTTTTTACTATTTTTTTCCAATAGCCATACTTTGTCACCTTTCTTTTGTGTCTAGGACAGCAAAATTGGATGAAATGACGCGGCAACTTTTTTTTTTTTGAAAAAAGTGGTTTTGTGAAAAATGGCGAAAATTACCATTTTTCGAACCACCCTAGCAAGATGTAGGTCACCCTAATGGCCAAACAAAAAAAATGCGGGTCTAATTATTTTGGCCAAGGAACTCCCAGAAAATTTTTGAGCCCGATCGTAGAAGTGTTTTTTCGGTTTAGGCTCTTTTCAAATGGAATTGCTGCATATGAAAGACAATAGTTTATTGGTCCTTTAAAAAAAACTCTGGATTTAAATTTCAATTACTTTAAAAATTGTTCAAAAGAGCGAAATAATTGATAGAAAAATTTCTGAGATACCGCAATTTACAAAAATGGAGCTTGAAGTTACCATTATAGGCAGTGTTGCGTTCCTCACGCGCTCCTGAGCGCTCACCTTTCGCTCATACGTGAGGAGGAGCGCTGTACGAGCTAGCTCACGTTTGCTCCACGCTCGCACTCGCACTCATTTTTCGCTCGCGGAGCGCTCATTTTGGACGTATCGCTAATTGTTTAACGTTTTTGAGAAAGTTTTTTTCAATTCTGGTTAGATTTTTTTGCTTAAGGCACCGCAAGGCTTCACTAAGTGAACAAACTTTATGATATATGAATTGAAATAGCTTATTTTCATTAACATTTATTTTTTTAAATTTGATTTGCTAGGGTCAAATCATTTTGGTGAATTACAGTAAGAGTTGAAAGTATAAATATGTTCGAATTTATAGGTCTAATTGAATTAAGGTAAGCAGAGACAGGCGCGGGGGAGGGGGAGGGGTATTCTTTGGTATGTTCGATTCAATGTTATGTGCTTGGTTGATTACAAAGTGAACAAAGTGTTCAAACTTCATGGTACGTTTTTCAAAATGGTGGTTCCCATTATTATGAACGCTTGTTCACGATTTTGGAAACTCTTTTTTTCTCCGTGCACTTCACGGATTTTTAACAGGCATTTTTGGCATTTGCTAATTATAAAATTCGCGCCAACGACAGGATATTAACATTTAGTTTTTTGTTTCTCGTTCGAAAAATGTATATATTTTTAATAGAACGTTAATTTCGGTTCATCAACTAAATCCATTTCATTACTTTTTTTTTATTTCGCCCCTTTCGCCAAAAATCAATTTTTCAACCAATTTTTGATCTTAAAAAAGCATTGGAATGAAGAACTTTGAAAATTTTAGAAAATTTTCGGGTTGGAAGTTTGGTTTATGTTATGTGACTTTTTTTCGGAATCTTTGAAATAACAACAAGATTTGTCAGCTACTGTCGGATGAATCGGTGCAATGTAGCAGTTTTGATTGGTTTTCCAGTTTTTGATCTTAAAAAAGCATTGGAATGAAGAACTTTGAAAATTTTAGAAAATTTTCGGGTTGGAAGTTTGCTTTATTTTATGTGACTTTTTTTTTGGTATATTGAAATATTTTTTGTACAAAAATCACTTTTTTAAGTGACGCACTCCTTATGATTTCGGCGATACAGTTGCAACTTTAGCAGGTTTTGGACCGTTATAATAAATTTTACATTTCTGTTGTCAAACTTAACCAAGAATTTGTTTTATGAGTATGAAGTGGAAAAGGCTCTTGCAATAGTACTGTAGTCTTATACACTTATACTTCTGTGGCTCTGAATTTGACATGATACAGTAATCTGGCATCGTTCTATACATATCATTACTTTCAAATATTTATTTTGCTAAAATTATCAGTTGAAACAATGTAGCTTTATACTTTGGATTTTTGACTTAAAAATCTTCCTTGAATGATAGTTGTGACGGTGTTTTGACACTCTAAACATAAACTACACTGAATTTCAAACACACTTTAATATTCCCCTTCTCCAGTTGCAAACACTCTGGCAACAATATGGCTATTGCTCCAAGTATTCACAAATTTCCAGAAATTTTATTTTCATCTTCATTTAGCGATCTGGACCGCTGTGCACCGTCAAATCAAAAATCAAAATTTCCAGGAACATAAAAAATCTCAAGAAGAGAATAAATTTTCGTTGAGAAAAAGGAAAAACGAATTTGCTTTCTTATGAAATTACGACGAGGCAAAACTTTCTCAACCACGGGCAGTTTTAAAATGTTTTCTCGCTTGTACGAAGAAAGCAAACATGGCTGGAAACGAGGCAAACTTTTTGTGTGCAACCTGAGTCGCAGTTCAAGAAAGATTGTGCACTATTTAGTTGGGTAATTGTAGGGTGGCTGAATTTCATGTTTCAATAAATTTTATTATCTGAATAATTCGGAAAAGTTAAAAAATGCTTCATTGTATTGTCATTTAAAAAACTATAAAATGTGAGGAATCTACTGAACCTACATTGTTCCTTGAAACAGAGAAAACTCTAGTTCTGTAAAGGAAAAGATTTTCCATCCCTCGGAAAACACACTCTCGAAAATAGACAAAAGCATCCACCCAGATTGCGAAACTGAGAAGGAGAGCGTGACGTTGCAATCCAAAGAAAATCTATAGAAAAACTGCTGGAAGGTTGCCGAGAGTTTGCTCGACTTTGGTCCCGCTTCCCCAGCTCTAAAACCAAAATCATCAGATTCCTTCGCGCGTGGACTTTCGAAGACCGCCACTTTCGATTTGCTTTCGTTTGAGATTTATTCCCGGGTAAGAACCCCTTCGGGGACGAATTTGGGATCACTCGTAGTGTGTTTGTTTGGCTGGCCATGGTTTGGCACTTTTTCACCCTCATACACACACACAGTTGGAAATTCTTGGCCGGGAAAACCCTTTGGCCCCTCTTTTTTCTTTTCTTTTTTCTATCCCTCTTTTCACAAGAAAGTCAATAACTCAAATTGACTAGAATTATGTGAACAAGATAAATACTCTTTTCGGTTTGGGACCTTTTTTTTGCTACTGGAAAATTCTTTAGCTTTTTCTTCTGCGGTTAAAATTTGGATGGGAATGTGTGGGCAGAGGAACCATTTCGGGGTTTGGTTGCTCCCCTCGCTTTGAACCGGAAAAGGGTAATCTTCTTTGGTTTGACCAGATGCCGATCGGGGCAATGGACCCTGACATTGGAGTGTATTATAGGCTTATAATGATGCTTAAGCTATGAGAAAAAGTGCTTTTGCACACTATCTGAAATATTTCTTTTAAATATCTTTGACTCACATAACATTTACCTTCTACCCAGACGCTTTCTTACTACTAATCCTTTATTCAGTAAAACGTCACATCTTTTATCCTCAACGAGCTTTCGCCAAAACGCGCGCTGTACCGCGAACCTCAACCAAAGAAAATTGGAAATTTATCAACCTCGGGCATCTTAATAGGAAAATTGTCAATACTTCAATCAAACTATGTAGCTTCTACTCCAGCCATTGCCCTGGTTGTTGCCCACCCCACTCTATTCTATTCTGCTTTATTGCGCCAAAGTCACGCCCGCGCTCAAGAATTTTCCCAGCGCGCAAGGATCCGTCAAAAATGTAGGCCAATTTCGCATTTGCATAGTGAACTGTCAAGATGTGCCTCAACTTCATAGAGATTCTCGAAAGTGAGAACAAAAAAAAAGCTCGATTCTTGATCCTTCCCCTCCAGACAGTGTGTGTATGCGGAAATGTGCCTAGTGTGCACTTTTACGCTCATGCACAACAAAATAAATAATCCCTCATTGGAAGAGTGGAACGATGAGAGGATTGAAGAAAAAAAAACAGGGCCAACCATCACGACTGATTGGATATCGTGATACACAGCGTAGAATCCTCTGACGGAGCGATCTGTTGGAAAATAGAAAAGCATAAACTAGTTTTTTTTGTTCTGCCGCGACGCGGCACTGCAAGCGACTGAACCTGTTTGAAGATATTGAATGTTTGCACATGCACGCTGAAGATTGATTGAAACTTTATTTGCATTCAGAAACAAATATACTTGTATATTTTTAAACATTCGTCAATTTGGTTCTAATAAGATGTTAGTTTGGTCTTTGTTGTCTGTTGTCTGTTGTCTGTTGTCTGTTGTCTGTTGTCTGTTGTCTGTTGTCTGTTGTCTGTTGTCTGTTGTCTGTTGTCTGTTGTCTGTTGTCTGTTGTCTGTTGTCTGTTGTCTGTTGTCTGTTGTCTGTTGTCTGTTGTCTGTTGTCTGTTGTCTGTTGTCTGTTGTCTGTTGTCTGTTGTCTGTTTTCTATTTTCTGTTTTCAATTTTCTTGATATTTTTAACAACATCTTTTTTTCCTTCAACATATCTTGTATCCTCAAATCTACAGCAAATTTTCTGTGTACCAAGTTTGAATCATCCTCGTCACATTCGAGATCCTGCCCCCCTAGGATTTCCCAAGATAAATAAATAAACAACAAATGCCCGAAACTATGGCTGCTGACTGACTCGGTGCCAAAGCAAGGTGCCGCTTTCAACAGCTATGGCCCCACCACACCACGTGTAGAATAAACCTCCCCCTGCCCCCTCACCCCCCAGCGATCTGCAAAGGGGATTCCCAGCTTGTCACGCACCAGGAGCAAAGCAAAGAACCTCCAAGCAAAAGCTACTGCAGCAGAAGAATGTTGCTTCGGAATGTGCATATTTCAAAAATATAAACTTCAGCTTGTCAGGACGAAGAAGCTCCAAGTGCTCCCGAAGCGCATAAGCTTTATTGAAAATTGAACAGTGAGCAGCAGCTCCAAGTGACTGTTTTCCTTTATTTCGTCTTTTTTTTTTTGTTGTATGAGCAAAATGGAGAACAGTCAAGTTGGAAAAAGCTTTTATCTCTCGGACTTGGATTTTGCGTCAAGATGCTTCCATCCAGCTTCATTTGGATGAGTATCAGGAGGTTTGAATAACCGGTGTGGAGGGGTCCCGTCCCCCAAAATTCCCGGTTCAACGGAATCTTTGAAACAACAACAAGATTTGTCAGCTACTGTCGGATGAATCGGTGCAATGTAGCAGTTTTGATTGGTTTTCCAGTTGCCGGTTGTCGAATAAACATTTTGAGTGGTATTATTTTTATACGGTGTGACCTGAATATTGTATGAAGACAATGAAGCAGAGCCACACCGTGGGAATGAGCCTTTCAAATATAAAATCTTATTGAATATTTCAAGGACCGTAACAGATTGTCTTGAGTATTAAGGGTGAATCCACTACATTGATTTTGACATTATTTGAGAAAGCTCGATTTAAATATTTTAGCAGAAGCCTTTGATGTTTGTTTTCTTTTCTTCAAAAACAATGTATGTACTTTTTCGAAAGCCTCTTATCAAGTTGTGTGTAAAAGTAATTTTGTGTGTAAAAGTAATAAAATCAAATAGTTCGCTCCAAGTTCGCTATAAAGCATTGACTTGGCGTTCCCGATGCGAGATTCCTACTCGAAACTAGGTGTCCGAAGACTTGATTGTTGAGGCAATTGCAAACCTCTTTCCACACCTAAGTCATCCTCTCCAGGATTCAAACTGACGACCTTTGGATAATGAGTTCAACTGCCTACCAGAGACTCTACCGAGACAGGACCCATGGAGACTACTCCTACACCTGGACTGAGCCAACGACCTAATCTATAGGTTAGACCGGGGCCAACATTTACTTCCCCGTCCGACGGAAGGCGTGACCATCTGGGATCGAACCTAGGCCAACTGGGGTGAGAGGCAACAACGCTCACTACTGCACCAACGGCCAAACAATAAAATGATTCTTATAAATGAATTCGCAAAACAAAGAACATCATCATCAACGCCCCCGTTTCAAACAGAATTATTTATACATATGCAATCAACATCATTCCGAACACACGCTGACGACACTGACTGACATCATTCCGACTGACATGTAATAAAATTTGAGTTTTGTCCCATCAAATCCAAACCAAAACCGGGTCTTCAAAGCCCGTGGTCCTGAATCGTCCTGGCGAACGTTGACGCATTGTGAGGCACGTGGTGCTGAAATGTGCCACGTTTCTTCCATCCGACTGAAGGTAATTCAATTTCCCGTGGACCGCTTTTTTTCGTTACTTTCGGTCGGAGCTGGGTTGAACAATCTATGTCACTCCTGGGAGAGGTCACCTCCCAGAGTTGTGTTTATTCACGCCACTGCCACCAGAGAGTGGCAAGTTTTGCGTGGCGAACGAAATCGAAAGTTATTTTGTGATGAAATTACTGTCTATTAGAGATTTTTTTTTCTTCGGATGTGGGTGGTTCGAGCTTTTTCGTGAGGTATTCGATGAAAGCCGTTTGACGGAGCAACAACAGTGGCAGGTTTTCTTTAGATGATGGAACCCTCGGGCGGCTGTCAGCGCAGATGTGAACCAACGGACAGGGTGGCGACTAGGGACGTCTGTCTTCAGTTACGAACTCATTGTATTTGAGAAATCAACGAGGGATTCGTTCAAAGTACTCTGTCAAACAGCCAATCTGTCAATCTGCCACACTGTCAATCTATGAAACTGTGAATTTATAAAACAGTCAAGCCTTGAAGACATTTAGAGTTTTCCAAGAGCTTCCAGCTTGACAATCTTGTGAATTTTTAAACTTTCAATCTGTCAAGGAGGTATTAGACTATATTTAACAAACAAACTCACACTCTTTCGTGTTTGACAGTTTGCCAAGCTCGCAAACTTGTTAGCGACCAACTGGCAAACAAAGCTAAATGAAGCAGGATGACGTTTCTGCTAACAAATGCAGGCACATAAACAAAGCAGGCAAACTTTAAAAAAGTACGATTTTTTGTATGTTTGTCATAGTCTAATACCTCCTTCAATCTGTTAAACTGTCATCCATCAACATAATTTCAATCTTGACCCAAATTGAAGCATGAAAATTTATTCAAAGATTTCTGTAAACAACAGCCTTAATCCACTGAAAGTAGCTACTGATCCTGGTGAATACGCCAATTCCGTCCAGCTCACAGCCGGTTCCCCGGTTGAACACTCCCACCAAGTACGACACCTGCAGCTCGTACAATCCTCTCGCAAAGTAGTTGTAGATCCCAATTCCGTGATCCTCGCAGATCATCTTGCTCGAACTCCGCGAAGAATCGTCGTACATGACGCACAGCTCTAGGTGGGACATTCTTGCGACCAGTTCGGCATCGCACGCCTTCCGGTACAGCGGATACGTCGAGATGTCCACCGTGACGTTGGTGGAGTTCCGTCCGGCGATCTCCAGCAGGAACGGAACGTGGGACTCGTTGTGCCAGAGACAGGCCGGGATCACCTCCCGGTTGATGGAGACTGGGGTGGCGAGTTTGAGTACGGCAATGTTGCCACTGTCGTGAAGGGCGTCGTACTTTGGATGTGGGAAGGCTTCCAGAATGGGAGATTGTTGAACCTCATTGCGACCAATTCGGAACAGTGATGCCGAAGTAGATGGGAATCTGAAAAAGATCGATGGTCTTCGATGCTTTTAGCGAGAATTATTCTTCATTACCTTTCGAAGCAACTAGCAGAAGTGATCAGAAATCGTTTCGAGATCAGTGTAGCGTAACAGTAGTGATTTGATGAATTTGATACAATAACTCCCTGTAACAGATCGCGTTAATGTAACAAGTGCTTCAAATTCAACGCAAGATCTTACCGCTGCCGTCGGACTACCTCCGCGAAGTTTGTACGGCGATCGATTCGCCCTCAAGTTGTCGTACAAGTTGGGACAGTTTTCAATTTCCTCCACTGCGTCCCGCAGATCATCACCGGAGTCCGCTCCAACGGCATCCTCCGTTGAGCAGCAAACGAGAGAAACATCTTTCTCGAACCCACATGAAGCATGCAGAAGATCCATCTTGTTGTGCCGAGCGCGATCAACCATTCCCGGACATTCCTGCAGGGTTAGGCAAACTCCACTTTGGCCGGATGTGGAATAGCATTCGTCTCCGTAGTACACGGTGGAGTCCTTGTACGTCACTGGAATTAAGGTTATGTTTGATCTTGAAAGATCCTGATGTCGAAGATCTTACCCTGCCCTCTGAACATGATGCTATCGATCCAGTTGATGTACGGCGCGATTTTGGTGAACGTCGCAGGTGTATTGAAGCCGCAGTTCTCACCCTTACTTCCGATCGCAAAAACGTAATCGAAGATATTGCTGTTCAACACCCAAATCTCCCGAGACATCGCCGATCCTCGATTCAGTTCGCAGGTTCCCGGAACGATCGTCACGGCATCCCCAACACAAATCTGGTTCGTCGTCAAGTTCAACGGACAATCATCCGTCAATGGTTTCGATATCACGTACAATTCAGTCGACCTACGATCATTCAGCAGCGTTTCATCCACTCGAACCTCGGCCGATCTTCGCGGGCCGTGACCACTCGTCTGAAACTCTTGCAGCTTGGACGAATCCCGTGGCCACAGGCAAGCCGGCTTGAAGCTCTTCTCGAAGCTGAATTCGTTGACGTCCAACTGCAGCAGAGCTAGATCGTTCCTCAGCGGAACCTCGCTGAACTCCGGGTGGAGATGAACTCGTGCTACATAGGATTCGTCCAGATAGTGGCTGTTCTCGACGACGCGAAATTCCCCAACTTTGGCTGGTGTCAGCTTGGTGACCTCATTCGCTCGGACTATGATCGAGTGGCTGTGAAGAAGTATCAGTTATGTAACAATCGTTCAAAAGATCAAGCGATCCTTACTTGCTGTACTCCTCAAGACAGCTGGCCGTCGTCAGGACGTACTGCCGGTGCAGCAGCGTTCCGTAGCACGCGTACGTGACGACGGACTCGCGTGTCGGATCTTCAACGTAAAAACCGATCGATACCCGGTAGCCGGTGGCCATGGTTGGAGCAAAGTGGGCGTTCTGGAGCTGGATCGACTGGTAGCTCTCGGCGCGATGGGCGGTTACGCGATCGTCGTACTGCCGGTACTGGGCGTACCGGAGGGCGCAATCTGCAAACAATTTTATAGAATAAATTTAACCGCTAAAATTTTAAAAATATCTTTAAAAAGTCTGTTCTTCTTTAAATTCTTTAAATTCTTTAAATTCTTTAAATTATTTAAATTCTTTAAATTCTTCAAATTCTTTAAATTCTTCAAATTCTTTAAATTCTTTAAATTCTTTAAATTCTTTAAATTCTTCAAATTCTTTAAATTCTTTAAATTCTTTAAATTCTTTAAATTCTTTAAATTCTTTAAATTCTTTAAATTCTTTAAATTCTTTAAATTCTTTAAATTCTTTAAATTCTTTAAATTCTTTAAATTCTTTAAATTCTTTAAATTCTTTAAATTCTTTAAATTCTTTAAATTCTTTAAATTCTTTAAATTCTTTAAATTCTTTAAATTCTTTAAATTCTTTAAATTCTTTAAATTCTTTAAATTCTTTAAATTCTTTAAATTCTTTAAATTCTTTAAATTCTTTAAATTCTTTAAATTCTTTAAATTCTTTAAATTCTTTAAATTCTTTAAATTCTTTAAATTCTTTAAATTCTTTAAATTCTTTAAATTCTTTAAATTCTTTAAATTCTTTAAATTCTTTAAATTCTTTAAATTCTTTAAATTCTTTAAATTCTTTAAATTCTTTAAATTCTTTAAATTCTTGAAATTCTTGAAATTCTTGAAATTCTTGAAATTCTTGAAATTCTTGAAATTCTTGAAATTCTTTAAATTCTTTAAATTAAATTTTTAAATTCTTTAAATTCTTTAAATTCTTTAAATTCTTTAAATTCTTTAAATTCTTTAAATTCTTTAAATTCTTTAAATTCTTTAAATTCTTTAAATTCTTTAAATTCTTTAAATTCTTTAAATTCTTTAAATTCTTTAAATTCTTTAAATTCTTTAAATTCTTTAAATTCTTTAAATTCTTTAAATTCTTTAAATTCTTTAAATTCTTTAAATTCTTTAAATTCTTTAAATTCTTTAAATTCTTTAAATTCTTTAAATTCTTTAAATTCTTTAAATTCTTTAAATTCTTTAAATTCTTTAAATTCTTTAAATTCTTTAAATTCTTTAAATTCTTTAAATTCTTTAAATTCTTTAAATTCTTTAAATTCTTTAAATTCTTTAAATTCTTTAAATTCTTTAAATTCTTTAAATTCTTTAAATTCTTTAAATTCTTTAAATTCTTTAAATTCTTTAAATTCTTTAAATTCTTTAAATTCTTCAAATTCTTTAAATTCTTTAAATTCTTTAAATTCTTCAAATTCTTTAAATTCTTGAAATTCTTGAAATTCTTGAAATTCTTGAAATTCTTGAAATTCTTGAAATTCTTGAAATTCTTGAAATTCTTGAAATTCTTGAAATTCTTTAAATTCTTTAAATGCTTTAAATTCATCAAATTGTTTAAATTGCTTAAATTCTGTAATTTTTTGCAAATCTTTCAATTTGATAAATTCCTTAAATTCATAAAAAAAATCGTTTATACTCACCAATCCCATCAACTGAAGTTCCCGTTTCTTCCTGTATCCAGTTCGCAATCGACGCCACCTCCAGCATCACTCCATCACCACCGTGACCCAGAGCCACCACAAACGGATGCTGCCGATAGTTCGACACGGCCTGAATCTGCACCAGTCCCGCGGTGGAATTCCGCTTGACGTCATCGTAACACCGCCCCCGTCCCGCCAGCGGACACTTGGTACGTTGAACCCGCAAACCTCCCGTCAGCGCATCTGGAATGTGGTACGCGGAAAGTTATTTCGTTTTACGTCACAAATTGCCGATCGCAAACAAGTTCTAGGGCAGGTATGTAAAGCGTGAAGATCGCGGACTGGGAATTACCACGGCTGATGCGCTGCAGATTGGGAAACCCGGCCACGGTTGACGCGTCACCACTCCAAAAGCAGGCCGGCGTCACCTGGTTGTCGATGCTGCAATAGATTAAACGATCGTAAATGGCGCCATATGGAAATAACCAGAGCGCGGTGTTGATCGTCACCTTAATCTAGTTTTCAGCTGCAGCAAAGCCACATCCGCGGTCAGATGATACCGCGTCGATTGGACGCCCCGTCGCGGTAGGCTGTCGTTGTGGAAGCTGATCGTCTGCGGTTGCAGCGATGCACACCGTTTCGTGGTTAGAATGTAGCCGGGATCTACGATCGCTCCAAGGCATGCTTCGCCGCCATCGTCGCCATCTTCGATCGGCGTCGCAGTGTCAAGCTTGACAACATGGGCGAACGTATTGTCCTGATAGCGCTCGCTGAAGATCGAACTGGCCAAGGTCTGCTTCGCGAACGGGTAGTACGTGAAGGGACAGTCTGTTAAAAGGGTTCTTGTTTTAAGTGGAAGTTCTTGCCCCGAAAGACCAGATAAACTACCTTTCACACTTTGTTCATCGTTGGGCATCAGCGGGTTGAGTGACAGCAGCGATTCCACCGTTTCGGGCATAAGTTCTGCAATTATTTTAAAACCATTAAATGGAACGAACAAATCACCAATCAATCAAGAGATCACCTCCATTAACGAACCCACAATTAACCGTACTGAACAGTAGTAACAACAGGTTCAACAGCATTTCGGTGGTCCTTGAAATTCACTGGTTGTTCTTTCGTTGAACTGAACGCGATCTACACTCCGCGAGGCGCAAACTGATACTGCGACTGTGGTACAGCTGGGAGGCGTGACAAGTTGGCTACAGAGATTGAATCGTTTAGCTCTAGGTTCAGCTGTAGAGAGCGAGAGTTGATGTTGTATAGTAAACAAAACATTGAGTGATAGTGATTAATAAAATTGAGCAGTTTGAGTACATAAAATGATAACAAAAGGAAAATCCCAATAAACTGATTAAATTTATTGAACGGAAAGAAATTCTTCGAAAAACTTCAAAGTTTTGGCGTTAAAATATAACAGACTACCTATTAGGATGTAACAAAAAAGGTCATTTTTGCGGGCATTTCAGGGCATGGTACCCAAGGTTGAGCCCAAATCCCAAACATGAGCTTGATTGGTTGTGACAGGATCTGGCGTTTTGACTTTGAATTTTTAATGGGATTTAACACGTAAAATCGGTGCGTTTTGTTTTTTGCCAGTTTTGAGCCCCTTAACGATTTTTGCATTTTTCAAAATCCTCATGAGCTCATATTCCTTGTTCCAGGGTACAACTTTGCTAAAGAGTTCGAAGAGATTCGTCAACTATTAAGAATGTTACAGAATTTATAACAACAAATGCTTTTTTTCGCAAATCGTTCTGTAAGTTTAAAGAGTGATTAAAAAAAAGATCCCACGCCGCCACCCTGGTTCACCAGAACATGTCCGCAACCGTGTGCTTCACACGTACAGGCCAAATGAAATTTATCACGTATTGATGCTGTCAAGCCAGAATCGCCGGAATGAGCGGAATCTTCTTCCAAAGGGGGAGGTGCCCAGGCGGTCAAAGTCAGTGCCAGAAAGAAAAACTGTTTGCTCCTCCTGAACGCAGAAGCTCATCTTCTTTCTTCGGTTCACCATCGGATTGAAGGGCAGACAGCGAACCCTGCCAACTCTTTGCGATCGCCATAAATCATCCTAACTTTCTTGGACCGCCGTACATCGACTGTTGCAGAAAACAGATACTTTGTGTACGCTGGATTGAAATTGCTGCGAGAATCTGTAACCCAACAGCGTTGTCACCGCCGCGCGCGCTGGACTTGATTTATGCGACGGAAGCGAAATGGGATTCCAAACTTAATTATCATTTTTCCGACATATTTTCGATGTCCTCGTACTCTTAATCCGGTTCTCCAGCAGGACTTTCATCGAGCTAGTTGCTTACTCGTACGAGCTTGCTAGCTCGTGAGCGGAAACTCCAATGCTATTACTTTTCAAATGATCGAATTTTTCCCTCGTTTATCGCCGCCGCGGTTTCTGGATTACAATCAGAAAAAAAAGTGGGACGTGTGCTAATGGAGCAAATTTCTGTTGGTGTATCTTGCAGCAAGAGAATTCTCAAGGAAATTCAATTAGAAATTCTATTGAAAAATATATGAAAACCAAGTCTGAAACAAATTATACTTTTCCATCATTTCACTGCCGGCCAGAGAAGCTTGGATTATATTGGTGTTTGTACACATTCTTGGCAAACTTCAAAAGTTACCAAAATTTCACAAATTTAACTGGCTAATATAATTTTATTGGGACACTATAAAAGTTTAACAAGCCACGGATGTCGTTTTACAAACAAGAAGGAGTATTTGTCAATTCTTTAACAGATGGAGATAGAGTCGAATTCGAACTATTTTTTGCAATGAATTTGATTAAAAATATGCAACATAATTCCTAAAGAATATCTACGGAAAGTACTGGACAGCTGGAAGGATTTGGTATCATCCTTTACTTTTACTCCTTCCGAACCTGGTAGCATTGTAAAACTTAGCAAGGGCGCAGTTCTAGTATTCTTCTCTCGTAGCATTCCAGATAGCAATCCTTTCTCAGGTCGACGTTGTTGGTAACATAATTTTGCTCGAAATCCAGTCGACCGCGCATGCAGTTGGTTGCAATTAAATATCATTGAATTGATGGAAATAATGTAACGTTTTCCAGTTTTTTAAACCAGCTTTTACAACAATCAGTTTCAAATTTGAAACAATATCTCAAATTTTTTGATCACTTTTAAAGTTCACCCCAACTTTCCTCCACCAATAAAATCGTAACAATGGGTGAAATTTTCCCTACATCAGCAAGACAGAGGAATACCAAAGTTTTCATAGTTCCCCTTCTTTCCAAATCCAAACTGACTAGTAAAGGATATCGAAAACCACCGATACTGGTTGCTGACCACGTGGCGGCGCGTGTGTTGGAAGGATGCACTGTGCACAGCCAAGAAGTTGTTGATGACTGGTTGCTTACTTGGGCGCTACTTGCGAATCCCGATCACGTCCACGGTGGAAGTATTAGCGCAAAGGATCCACTGCTCGGCAATCCTGCGAGAGTTCAACGCCTGCGAGGTCTAATTTTATCTCCGTGTTCTGGCTGAAGAAAACGATGCTGCTGCTAGCTTTTTTTTTGTGTGTCCGTGGAAAATAAAATTATGATGTAACGTTTCGAGCAACACGTAATTTATTGTCAGTTCATAAATCAAGTCCCCACCCCCTCCTCGAGCAACGTTGGTCAAAGGATTCTGTTGATAACATTTTTGTTGTTGCTGAAAAGGCAAGAAGGGTGGAAATATGGCAGACGGTGCGAAATTTCACCCACCCCCCCTTTTTCCAAAAAACGTGGGGAAGACCCATTTTTCATTTTCACTTTCGATGTTCTGAAAAGGGGTGACGTGTTTTTTGAAGGGTACCGGCAAATTTCGAATGATTGCTTACTCGAACAATTGGCCTGAAATGGTGGAATTAAGATGCAAGAAGGTTTTTGAATTTAGAAAGACGGACAGAAGGCAGTTTGGGCGATTGATGAGCTTATTAAAATATTAGCTGAGATGAATACAATTTGGCAACAGTGGGATTCAATCATTCGTTTATTTTGTATCATTTGGTCCATTTGTTTTATTTTTTACAACACCATAAATTGGCCTGATTTGAACTGTTTTCTTGGTTGTTTTGATTGTCTTTACCAGAGATGTAAAAATATCTGTTGTAACTGCAATCATCAAGCCTGAATACTCATGCCCCAAATACAACTGCCCTTCTTTCCGTTTTGATACTCTCAGCGCCGAACATGGCTCTGTGTTTACACACTCGCGTTTGACATTCTCCTTTTCTCTCTCATTCCCGCTTCCACGATCATTCGAAGAGATTGCGAGGCTCAGCGCGTGGGAGCGCATAGTCGAGTAAAAGGGGTGGAGTGATAGAGAGAGAATTCCATCGCTGGGAACAGAGCTGAAAATGTCAGGGGTCCTGACGCGAAAATCGGCGACGCATACACGATTTTTTCAGATCCATTCACTGAACCGCAAAACCGTGACATAAACAAACCCGACTCAGTCGTGAGTGCCCTAGCTCACTGAGCAGCTGCAATGCGAGGCAGTAGTCGACCAACGCTCATTCGACGTTGCACGCACACACATAAAGAAACAAGTTTTTACACAAAAAGTTGGTATTTATGCGTGGAAATGTAATTTTGAACTTTAGTTATGGTTGTTTTAAGTGTTTTGCATAGTCTAGAACCATTCAATTGTTTAAAAATAGTCAAAATAGTGTTTAGAGAGGATTTTACGAGTCAGTCATACGACACGAATTGAGTGAGTGTAGCTCATTTTTTTCACGTCTCTCATTCTCCAGCAGCCGACCGGCACAAGTCAGGCGGCAGTGGTTGAACGGACACAGTAGGCTTACAGTCAGATGCTAGCAGTGAACTGACATTTTGGTTTGCTTCATGTGTACGCTGGGTTGGAAACATTTTGCAGGCCTGGCTGGGAATCTCGAGGATTTATACAAAAAAAAAAAAATGAATCGGAAATGATATAGAGCTATCTAAGCCCGATCTCACACACACTAGCACACCATTTGTTTTGCTGGCTGGTACAAAATTTAACCTCACTTTTTTTCGTGTACGTACACGCAATACATGCGCACGTAGATAACTCTATATTACCAAGGGGTGGAGGGGGTCTAAAAATATAAATGTTTTGTTACGTGATGCAAGAACGCTCCCTTAATATTTTAATGGTTTTGGACAGTTAACAAAACACGTGAAAGTTTTAGAAGGGAGGTTAAAAGCTTCAAGTTTACAGGAGGGCTGAAATTTATACATAAAGTTCCAATATCGTTTGTTGATGGCTCCTAAGGGGTGATCACCAAACAACGTAACTTATTTTGTTGATTTTTGTGGTTTTTAAATTAAATTTGATTAAATAATAAAACTGTTTACCTGCGCAACATAACATTTTTAATTACGCACAACTAAACGTTGCATACAACTTATTTAGGCAAGGGTTCGTCCAACAACAAAATGACAAAAGTTTGTAAAAAAAAAACAATTTACTCACGTGATTTTAACTGTTTAGTCACTTTCACTGTATAATTTGGCCTACCTAAGGGTGTGCGATGAAAAAAATCGTTGCGTTGTATTAGAATGAACCCCCACGTAAATCAGTTTATCATAAAGGGGCCATCCAGTTACAACGTGATTACTGAAAGTTTTAAAAATTTTCCCCCTTGTTTACATCGGTCTATATTGATTTGTTAACACTGGAACGCCCAACGCATGTCCAACTTACACGGACGCCCAAGCCTCCCAAAAAAGTTGGAACGGTAACTTCAACACGCCCGTTCTCGGGCATAACTCAACCAATCGGGACGATTCTTGTTCCCAGTGATTTGTAAGAATGTCTAGATGATCCTGAAATTTTGCAGAACTTGATTTGAACAAATCTGTAATTTCTGCGACCGAAAACATCGTTCCAACTTTTTTTAAACGACTGCCTCCTCGGAATTTTCGGCGAATTTTTTTTACACGCGAAAAAAAGTTGGAACGATGTTTTCGGTCGCAGAAATTACAGATTTGATCAAATTAAGTTCTGCAAATGTCTAGAATCATCTAGACATCCTAACAAATCACTGGAAAGAAGAATCATCTTGATTGGTTGAGTTATGCCCGAGAACCATTGAGTTGAAGTTACCGTTCCAACTTTTTTGGAGCCTTGGGCGTTGGAATGTTAAACAAGTTTAATAAAATACCTACTTTTTTCGAGTTGCATACAAACTTAAGTGACGGAATTTGTGAATGAACCATAAACAATTCTTCTGTAAATATGCTCGAAAACATTATATTTATAAAAAATATATAATATTTTGTATCCTTTTATCTTCAACAACCAACTACGCATTCACCTTTTTTACCATGTGGCCAACATGATTTAAAATTTCGTGACGTTGCAACGCAAACTTAAACCTGTTGTAACTTTGGATCAAGACAACCAATTTAGTCGCTCTAGGTTGCATTTGAAAGCTTTTTCCAAATACAAAGAGCATCCGAAATATCAAAATGATTGAATGTTTTGTTTTCTGTAGGCATAAACAACTGTCCCTTTTTCGTGACGTTGCAACGCAATAAAATGGTAAACTTACACTTGTTTGAAAAAATACTTAACTTAAGATAAACTGCAAATCCATGACTATAAACTTACAAAATGCAATCAAAAGAATAATTTTTGGATTTTATTTAGCTGCAAACCAGGAGTTTTCAGAAAAATGTTTTAAAACGATGATTTTATCACGAATTGGTGCATAATTTAACCAACTTGTACATTACGATATTCAAATGATCAATTAATAAATACCATGATTTTGGAAGCTTCAAGTAGTCTAGAATCGAGGAAAATATCCAAATAGCTCATACAAGCTTTTTAAAATTTCATTCTAAGGTGTGCATTGCCGGAGAATGTGTCAGAGTTATTTAAACCCGCTCTCACTCACACTAACGCGCCATTTGTTTTGCTGGTCGGTACAAAAATTTAACCTCAATCTTTTTCGTGTACGTACACGCAATACACACGCACGTAGATAACTCTATAGTGACGATCGCTATGGGTCATGGGTTCTTCTCAGGGTGGCAGTCTTAGTTTTAAGTTTTTTGAATATTATTTTTCCCTTGTTCAGTAGGTTTTTTGAGCAACTTTTGGTAAAAGAACGCTTTACTTCTCTTGTTTTATTTTCAGTATTTCAATTAACATTTATCTTGTTTAGTTTATCATATTTCTGATAGTTTTGGGTCTTATTTTATATTTTTTCAGCCACTTTTTAAAAACTATTCGAAAATGGTACACGGGAAAAAATCAAACATTACCTCTTTCGATTTTTGTATATGCTTTTCTGGATTTAAAGCACCCAGTTTTGAGCTGTAGGATATGACGGACGTTTTGTTTATCGACAAATCATGAAAAAAAATTTATTAACCACAATTTTTTTGGTTGTAAAATTAAATTTGTAATCAAAAATAACTTTTGTGATTTTTTTTAAATAAATCATTTAAGAGTTGAAGCCATTCTCAAGCCATTTTTTTATAAGTGTTCATCCTAATCTATTTAAATAAATTTGAAAAGCTAAGAAAAATATTTTAAGTGCTTTCGACCATCAATTTTCAATTTAAACTTGAAACTTGCGTAAAATTCTCTCAACCTGATTAAAAATTTTAAAAAAAATATTTACATGGTCACATCTTTCATTTAAAAAATGGCAAAATAATAAGATTTAAGCCCTTTTGAGCTTACATTGCTTACGTACATTTTTACGTGCAAAATCGGATCAATAGTTTCCTAGAAATCATTAATTGAAAACTGAGGGCCAAATAAGCAACATTTAGAAAAGCTATTTTTTCGAAATATCACCCACCAGGCCTGAAAGGGTTATGAAACAAAAACATAACCTGCTGAATAACAAAACGTCTGTCGTACCCAGCCGTCCCCTAACATGACAGTTTTCGTGAGTTGCGCGTATCCACCGACAGATGGCGAGTGGGCCTCGTCGGAGTCCGCCCAATAAATACGCTACTCAGAATTTGCATGGGAAACTTTTTTTTCGTAACAGCTTTCGCGGCCCGCTCACTTCAACTGTTCTAGACTAATATTTGAACGTGGCGTATCTCTAAACAAGTTTTTTAAGAAAATGATTCTAGACTGCATATTTTGTCGTTTTAAACGGAATCAAGGCCATTTTCAAAAGTTTGGCTAGATAATATCGAAGGCCGCCATCTTAGGCCCACTGGGCCCACAAAAAGGGGTACGCTCAGTTTGTATGGGAGCTGTCAACATGCTCCCGGGCTGGTCGTACCCTATTGCTGAAAAGTTTGCACTTTTTGTTTACTAAAACATATCAAAAAATTAAAATAATTGAAAAGAGTAAGGCTTGTCAAAATCATTTTTTTTTTATAATAAAAAGTAAATTTAAAAATGCCTTGTTTTTTTTGTGTACTTATTTGTCCGTATCATTACCTACAACTTTGCAAAAGACACCAAATCGATCAGAAAATATTTTTCCATCACCCTCACTTTGTAACGTTTCCATCACCCACAATTTGTTGGCTTAAAAACGAATGGTTAAAATTTATAAATAAAAATAGTCAAAACGCCCAAAGTATCTGAAAAATAATGAAAAACAGCAAATAGGCAAAAGATTGTGATTGATATTTGTAGAATAGGCCTAAAATTGCTCAAAATACACCCTTTTGTGAAAAAAATTGCAGTAGCGGGATTATTTATTTGAAAAAAAGACAGATTTGCTGCTTGGATGTATTTTTAGGCACTGTTTCCTGAATTGCATTGATTGGCACAGTAATTCAATGGCCAATATTTCAATGTCTAAATCATCTTTACAGTTTCGTGTTCCATTGATGTAAAATCGCTGATAAACTTCATCAAAATCGCATGTTCTTTAGTGGCACTAGTTAAACTTTCGTCCCCAAATCCCTGCTAGCCTAGACCCATAACTCAACTAAAATAACCTTCAGCAACATGGCGGACCCTTAACCCCCAGCAATAAACCCATAAAGACATCACCACCCCCTCATTCTTGCACTAAAATGGCCCGAAAGAAAATAAAACTTTCTCCGGTGCTGTAGCTATAGGCAAAAGGCCAACAAACTAACATGAGTCGACGGTAACCAGTGTAAAAGTTGCCCCTTTTATCGCCCAAAGAGAGGAGCAGCTAATCCACTCGAAGCAACCTTTTACAGGCGTTGTTGATTTTGTAAAGCAAAACTTTTTCTGTTCGGGGTGATTCTAGGTACAAAGTTTTTCAAGGAAAATCTAGTTTGCCATACTGCTGGAATCTGGCCTCGATACTAGGTTCTATAAAAATAATTCAACTGGCGGGCTTAAGAAAATCGGTGGGGAGGAAAAAGCTTTATTTGATGTCATAAATAATGGCTTCTAAAAATAAAATGTAACTATAAATTAAAGTCCAGTGAAAGGTGAAAAAACACTTGAAACGTGTTGAAAAGACGTTGAAAAAAAAGCTTGCCCAACTGGAAAAATTAACCACTTTGAAAAAAAAGTCCAGTGCGGAATTATCTGCTTAATGTGACATAAACCGCAGGCAGAGACCGTCAGAACGCGCTATAAATGTCATCATATTTGTCAACTTTCAGTTCATTTTCCTCAAAACAAATTTGTCCCCCGACAACGGGCAAACAGATGAATGATGTGAGCTTCTGCACACTTCAATGGGCTCTCGCCGGCCATGTTTGTGTGCGCCGTTTATTTGTTTGTGTTGATATTTATTTTGGGTACGTTTTCCGACTCGATAAATTTCAAAATGGCAAATAATTTATGGTTCGCGGTGAATGATTTATGGTGGCGTTTCACGCGCGTGGCTAGATTTTCCCGGTAACTTCAAGTAGGCGTTGGTTGATTTCGATGGACATTATTTGAAAGTTTTTCGCCGAGAAGGTTTTCGAGTTTTGATGAGATCTTCGAAAACTTTCAGGTACATTCTCAGTAGGGTGTACATTTTAGGCCATTGCCATCATCGACACACGTGCAGCGCACGTTATAGCCAGGCGCTCCACAGAGGGCTTCCTCCGTCCATTGGGCAACCGGAGCTGGCAGCACTGTTTGAATAGATGTTCTAGTAAAAATATTCTTTAAACAATATGATACTTCGTTTTACTTACCGATATCAAAATAAAACATCAAAAGTTTCAAGAGAATCGCTAAAATGTTATATGTAAAAAGAGAAGCCATTTTTACGGTTCAGATGAAAAAAAATCAACTCTTGGCGACAAACTTTCAGTTTATAATGAAAATAACCTCTTGAACAGCAACAGGCTCACGACTAATGCCCATTCGTTCCAATCTCAATTGTTTGTAAAATAAAATTATGGTATGAAACTTGCCGGTTAACAAAACTAACTGAGCACTGCTTCTGAAATTATTCGAACAAACGTTTTCAAAACGAGCAATTTCATATAAGCATCAAGTGAAGCATCTTAAAATCTTCTTTCTATGGTAAGTGACACTTGAAATACAGCAGAGCAATTCTCTACGATTTTTTTTTTTTTAGAATTTTAAATTTTGTATTTTTTAATCCGACTGAATTTGTTTTGCCTTCGGTATGCCCAAAGAAGCCATTTTGCATCATTAGTTTGTCAATATAATTTTCCATACAAATTTGGCAGCTGTCCATACAAAAATGATATGTGAAAATTCAAAAATCTGATCGATTTGGTGTCTTTGGCAAAGTTGTAGGTATGGATATGGACTACACTCAAAAAAAGATAAACGGTAAAAAAAATCTTGATGATTTTTTATTTATCTTTTTGTCACTAAAAGTTGATTTGCAAAAAAACACTATTTTTTTTTTTTTTTTTTGATATGTTTTAGAGGACATCAAATGCCAACTTTTCAGAAATTTCCAGGAAGTGCAAAAAATCTTTGACCGAGTTATGAATTTTGTAATCAATACAGATAAGCATAAGCATAAGCATAGGTGCCCACCCGCAGTTGCTACTCCGTTATTGACCAGGACCTCCAGAAGTTACATCTACGAGCCGTGGAAGATGAGTGAGTGCTATCTTTCCGCGCAACTTCTCAAAGGCCCCTATCATGCTGATCAATACCGGCGCCGGCCACGACCAGTGGTAGGGTCACGGGGAAGTGGATGGGAATGTTAGTCCGATACTTGAGTGATAGAGACCGCCCAATCGACTGCTTCTCCGACAAAGTATCACATGAGTTTTGAGGGGGTTAGTAGATGAGTATGAGGTCAGGATTCACGAGTGGCAGTGATGTGACCATGAGCATTTTGTTTATCGGTTGAAAATTTTAAATCTTAGGCAGCAGGCTGCGGAAAGATAGATAGATGATTATTTAAAAAGTTTTTTTTTATCGAACGCGTGCCAGCCGAGTAGTAGTGCTATGGGCTGGACTTATCAGTATATTTTTACTGTTTTTACAATTTAGATAGTGCGAGCAAATTTCAAAAATAGTAAACAAATGACGCTTTACTCTTCATAAAATCGATAGTTTGATGAGTTTATACTAAAACTGCCAGTTAGAATAAATTTTTACGATCATTTACGACGAAAACTATCGTGAAAAAACAGGACTGCGCGTCCCCAGAAGCACTGCACTTATCATCTTGCGCCTCTATCAAAATATATGAAAAAACTTAAAATATAATAAAAAACAAATATCCACAAGTAAAATTTTTTCTAGGTCACAAATATTTCATTTTTTTAAGGTACATTGATTTGCAATGATTATCACCTTCCGTCATAATGGCGTGGGACATACAGTATGAGAAAATTTGTACCAGTTGATAATATTTTGATTCTGTTTTTTTATTTATAATATTTGAAAAATAAATTAAAATCCTATATTTTGTTCCATACATTTTTTATTAGTTCATTTTTGTACTGAATTCTTGAGATTTGTTCAACTATAATTTGCAACGATATCAACATAGTTTACCTAAAATCCTAATTTTGTAATCAATACAGATTAAAAAAACGAAATATTGTTCGCAAACATTTTTCAACTTCGATGTAAAATCAAATTTGCAATCAAAAAGTACTCCAGTGGAATTTTGATACAGTGCACCGTTTTTAAGTTAAAGTCATTTTTAGGTAACTTTTTTGAAAATAGTCGCGCTTTTTCATTTTTTAAAATTAGTGCAATTTTTGAAAAAAATATTTTTGAAAAGCTGAGAAAATTCTATATATTTTGCATTTTTGAACTTTGTTGATACGACCCTTAGTTGCTGATATTGCCATGCAAAGGTTAAAAAAAGGAAAATTGATGTTTTCTAAGTCTCACCCAAACAACCCACCATTTTCTAATGTCGATATCTCAGCTAATGGTCCGATTTACAATGTCAAAACATGAAACATTGGTAAAATTTTCTGATCTCTTCGAAAAAAATATTTTCAAAAAATTTAAATCAAGACTAACATTTCAAAAGGGCCAAATATTCAATAATACGCCCTTTTAAAATGTTGGTCTTGGTTTTAAAACTTAGAAGATATTTTTTGCGAAAAGATCGGAAAATTTCACGAATGTTTCATCTTTTAACATTGTAAATCGGACCATTAGTTGCTGAGATATCAACATTAGAAAACGGTGGGTTGTTTGGGTAAGACTTAGAAAACATCAATTTTCTTGTTTTTAAACCTTTGCATGGCAATATCTCAGCAACCGAGGGTCGTATCAACAAAGTTCAAAAAAGCAAAATATAGAGAATTTTCTCAGCATTTCAAAAATATTTTTTTCAAAAGTGGGCAAACATGTGCACTAATTTAAAAAATGGAAAAGTGCGACTATTTTCAAAAAAGTTATTTAAAGATGGCTTTAACTTGACAACGGTGCACTTTATCAAAATTTCACTTTAGTACTTTTTGATTTCATATTTGATTTTACATCGAAAAATGAAGTTGAAAAATTATTGCGAACAATATTTCGATTTTTTGAAAAAATCTGTATTGATTCAAAAAAATATAACTCTGTCAAAGATTTTTTGCCCATTATGGAAATTTCTGAATAGTTGGCATTTAATGTCCTCTAAAACATATCAAAAAATAAAAAAATAAAAATAGTGTTTTTTGCAAATATAGTTTTAGTGACAAAAAGTGAAATTAAAAATCATCACATATTTTTTCCGTGTATCATTTTTTTTCAGTGTAGTCCTTATCCATACCTACAACTTTGCCGAAGGCACCAAATCGATCAAATTCCTTCAAAAGATACAGATTTTTGAATTTTCATACATCATTTTTGAATGGACAGCTGCCAAATTTGTATGGAAAATTATATGAACGAACTAATGATGCAAAATGGCTTCTTTGGGCATACCGAAGGCACCAAAAAAGTTAAAATTAAAGAAAATAGACCGATTCCGTAGAGAACTGCTCCGTTGTTAGTTTTCTGTGATTTTTACACAATAGCCGAAATTAATATCATAAATGACGTAAGTGAATTACCAACCAAAGTATATATTAATTGATTGTAGATTTTGCCTAACAGGTGTGCTTCCGTAAATGACGTGACAAACACCACGCTAAAAAATAAATTTCAACAATACGTTATTTTTACCCAACCCTACGTGTTTTTGCAAACAGGGAATCGCCACCTTCCGGATCTGTCACAGCGGCTGCGTTTCCGGAACGTGCAAAAAGTGGATCCCAAAATCTGCCCTCTTTCCCCATCCCCGATCGCTGAGTCGAGGTCGGCCTTCCCAAACCCATTGTGGGTAAATACTGGACTCGATGATGTCCCGTCGGGACCGGTGCGAATTATTAAGCTGGTATAATTAAAATTTAATTTTATATGTTCTCTCACACAGGGACGGTCCAGTAGGTGTGCAATAGGGTGCCCAGAAAAAATGACCCCCTGCTCCACAAGCGGAAAACGGTTTTTTGGGTTATTTTAAGCATCTGTGTAAATTTTGAGAGAAACTGGATGAATTTAACCCATTGATACCCGAGCCTAAAGTTGGTGAAAAAAATGTTTTTCATACAAAAAAGAATTGTTTAAATCGCTAATAACTTTTCAGGTTCGAGTTTTACAGCTTTGGTATGTTCTACAAAGTTGTAGAGCATTAAATTTCCAATAAGAATCTCACTTTTGAAAATATTTGGATGGGAGTACCGCACCGTGCAGACAGAACCGTAAGAAACTTAGGTTTTCCATACATTTTATCGATTTTTCCCATACAAACTTCACCTCCGAGTATCAATGGGTAAATGATGACCGATTTTGCTCATATTTGGCCCAGAGTCCTAAAATAGGTCAAGGAACAATATTCAGCTTGTGGAGCGAGGTTTTGAAAAAAAGTCCCATATTCTGGGCACCCTAGTGTGCAAGTATTGTTTGCTGACCGGTGGTGCGTTAAATGTTGGGGCCGTTCGATGAGTTTCCCTCAATCGGATTCACCGTCACGCGACCACCTAACCTCAAATATATTACTCCGATAGGCCAGAACCGGTGTTGGCGGTGGTCGGTTCTATCGGCATAATTATGCTAATTACCATACCGGTGGACCGAGAACTAGGGTGATTCTTGGTCAATATTAACGATATAAAGATAAATTGATGAAATTATGTAATAAAATAACAACAAAATTAAACAAACATATATAGAAACCAATATAATTTAACTAGTCCGACTAAGTATCACCCTAAGTGTTCACACCAGCAAATTTCCAACGAACCCACCCATCCAATTTCCAATCACTGGGTCAGTGAAAATCAGAATTTTAGGATGCGGGTTTTTATTGGGACCGACGGCTCCACCGGATCCAATAATGAATCGAAATTAGTTACCAATTGCTATGTGCACGGTGAAGCGAATAGATGTAGGTAGTGATTACCCGGATTACTTTACAACGCTCAACACGTACTCAAACAATAAGGAAGAAGGATGATTTGTGATTTTTAAAACATGCTAAAGCTTCAAAACATTCACATACAAAATTCTTAGGGTTTCCAATTAGGAAAACTTTGCTTGACAATGAACTCACTACTTTTTTCAAAATTTCTGCTAAACGGCACGCAAAATATCTAAGTTGAAAGTTATATTTAAAAGTTTCAATTTCTAAGTTCCAAGATCAAAGTTAATGTTGAAATTAAAAAAGTGTTAAGTGAAAAGTGAAGAGAACGTTAAATTGCTAATCATTATAAACATTTAAAATAATTCTCCACAACCAGTGTTGATTTGTACCCAAAAGTCAACCAACCAAATGTTCTTCACTGAAAAGTGCCCAAAAGAAAATCCAATCGTAGCAGCCAGGTCAATTCAATAAAATAAATTACATTGCCGGTAGCCACACACACACACTCACCCACACAAATCACACATTCCCCCGCAGCACACAATAGAACCGATTCCTGGGGCACACACACACACGATTAGAACAACACACGTTTGTGTTTTTGTGCGTTGTTGTGTTGACCAAAGCCAGCCTGCTGTGATGGTGTTGGTGGAAGGTATTGAAGCGTGGCACAGATTTGCACGCACCCAGGGAAACAAACAAAAGCCAGAAATATCTATAGTAGGCCATGGATTGTGTGAATCTGTACGAATGGGTGTGTGTGTTCGACACAAACAAATCGGTACGTGCTGATTGCAGGTGTCAACGAAGTTTTTGTTTCCTCGCAAACAATGGGGTGTTTTTGGGGTTGGAGTTTGCTGCGCACACTCACACAGTTTTACCGATCATGGTTGGATTGGGGTAGCATTCACCGATAATTACATATTGTGTTTGATTTGGGTTTGATTTTGATTTTAATTGGTGTGTGTCGGGCTGGTGTTTGTTTTTGAGAAACTTTTGCGTTCGTATCTTGGTGCTGAATGCAACCCTTAATATTTTTAATAGCGTTCTTTTATTGTTCTATCTTATTTCATCTTGGTTCACTTTTATTTTTCTTATGATTTTGAAAGCAATAACACATTGATCATTTTTAACCTTTATCTAATCATACACCCAGAACTGGGCATCGCGTCTACGAGAGGCATCGGTCTACGAGAGGATAGAGAGCACGGTTCGGTATTAAAATGGTACTGTGAAATCCCGAAATTACCTAGAGTACTTTACTCATGGGTTCATTTTCCAAAAAAAGTTCATCTTTCAAAAAAATAGTACCTGTACCGAGACTCGAACCCAAGGCTTTCGGCATATTGAACCGTGCCTTTGCCATATCGGCCACCATGGTTCGACGACTAAGTGGCGGTAATTTGTCCATATAAGCCACTCAATGGATGAACTGTTTCAATGAACGAATGAACACATGAGAGGTCTATACTCTCGCAAAATAGTACTTTCCTCACGTTTTTTTTCGGGAGGACTATCCGCTCGTTCCTTAACTTTGGGTGTAAGTTTTAATCTTTTGCGTTTGTCTTTTCTTTTTTTGCGGTTAAACTTGAACGTAAACTGATTATGGTTGGGCCCGGTATGTCCACGCCTTCTCCCTTCCTCGTAAATTCTGTTAAATTTGATTCGTTCTCAGACTCATATCTGCGATAAACATAACGCAGTAGAGCAATTCTCTACCAGATTCGGAAATGGATTTTATTTTTATTTTTTTATTTGGCTCAAACTTTGTGGGGGCCTTCCCAATGACCAAAGAAGCTATTTTGTGTCATTGATTCACCCATACAAGTCTCCATACAATTTTGGCTGCTTTCCAAACAAAAATTTTACGTAAATATTCAAACAGCTGTAACTGTAGCTGTGAATTTTCTGATCAATAGAGTTATCTAAGCCCGCTCTCACGCACACTAGCACGCCATTTGTTTTGCTGGCTGGTACAAAATTTAACCTCAATCTTTTTCGTGTACGTACACGCAATACATGCGCACGTAGATAACTCTATGGTGTCTTCGGCAAAGTTGTAGGTATTGTTGAGGTCTATTGAGAAAAAAGTTTTTTCCACAAAAAATCAGTTTCCCAAAATACGAATTTTTATTTTCGAGATTTTTTTATATGTTTTAGGGGACAAAAATCTGCAACTTTTGAGCTATAGAGTAACATGGTCAAAAAATCTTCTGATGAGTTATGAATTTTTGAAAAATAGTGAATTTTGGAAAAAAAATATCAAGACTAGCATTTTAAATGGGCGTAATATTCAATGTTTGGCCCTTTTAAAATGTTAGTCTTGATTTAAAAATTTTCAAAATATTTTTTTTTCAAAAAGATTGAAAAATTTTACGAATATTTCATGTTTTAATATTGGAAATCGGACCATTAGTTGCTGAGGTATCGACATTAGAAAATGTAGGCTGTTTGGGTGAGACTTCGAAAACTTCAATAATTGAACATTATTTTCCTGTTTCTATTTCTTTAGGCCACTGTATCTCAGCAACCAGAAGTCCAATCTTCAATGTCTCTTAAACAATTTTATAGCAAATTTTCTGAACTTTTCAAAACAAAAATATTTTTAAAGATGGTCACTCAAAGTCACTATTTTTAAAAATAAAAGAAACTGCAAATATTTCGCTAAAATCAAACTTTTGGTGGCTATATCTTGAAAACAGAGTCTTTTATCAAAAAATCTGTAAAGAACTTTTCGATTGGAAATTCAATTTTACATTAAAAAATTTCGTCGATTTTTTGCATGAAATTTTGATTTTTTCCAAAAATGATTATGTTTTCAAAAAATCATAACTCGGTGGCAGATTTTTTGACTGTTTTTCTCTATAGCTCAAAAGTTGCGGATTTTTGTCCCCTAAAACATATCAAATAATCCCGAAAATTAAAAAAAAAAACAATGGGAAATTGAGTTTTTGTGAAAAAAAGGTTGATTAAAAAACCTGCAATTTTTATCCATGTACCTTAGGGTGGTCCAAATCCGGACTTTTTTGGGGCTACCCCCTGAAATCAAAGATTGACCCATCACTAGGCTAAATTCCAAATTTGAGCTAATTCTGACCACGGGAACCCCTCCCTCCAATCGCTTAAAGTTTGTATGGGAAAAATCATCAAAATGTATGGAGAAAAGCAACTGTTTTACTTTTTTTTTCCTGTGGAAGGCGCCATAATTATCCGATTCTTACCATTTCTCAAATGTAGAACCTTCATTAAATTTAGAACAACTTTCCCGAAGACACCATATTTTTAGGATTTTTTCCCGCGAAGTTATTAGCGCCCAAAACTGACCCTTTTTGCGCGGCCAGCTGTAAGGGCCTACCTAACAACGATGTTTATTTCCAATTCGTACACGCACGTGCTCTCTCTCAGGTTCAAACTCTCTCACGAGCTGCTCGCCTGCCTGCCTGCCTGCCTGCCTGTTTACTTACAAGCACGCGCGCAGTTTCTCTACTTGAACTTTTGTCGTCGTCGTCGTTTTCGTTTGCCGTCCGCTGCGCTGCGTTCCTGGCATGTTTATTATAATTTTCAACAAAAATAGTCGGTTTGTATTGAGATATAAAATCAAATGTAATATGTGAACAACAAAACGAAAAAAAACACAACAATAGATATCATATTATAAGAGCGTGTGAGAGAGAATACAAATTTGATGAATTAGTTCATCCATGAATCGTCATCTGTTCTGATCCAAACCTAATTGCAAACGTTTTGGATTTTAATTTATCTGCTTTTGTTACAAGAAATACCATGAAGTATTTTTTAGATAAAAAAGGAAGGAATTTTCTTTAGATTTTTTAAAAACTGAATCCAAAAGAGTATCTTAAAGGAAGGCCGCAACTGCAAGATCTGAAGGTTGTTAACGATTGTGCAGAAAGAGATGTTTCCTGAAACGAAAAATTTACAGGTAAACTGACAAAAAATGATAAACAGTTGCAATATTTGTTGAGGGTGGTCTAGGAACACAGAAAGAAATTTCCAGAAAGAATAAAAAAATAATTTTGGAGAGTATGAATGAAAATTTTCAGCAATAATTGTAAAATTGCCTTGATTTGTTCTGATTTGTACTAAAGTATAATTTTGTTAAAGCAAACTACCTAAAGGAACAACATTTGTATTACCTGAAGATTTTTTTCAAATAATTGAATCATTATCATGTTTCTTTAGCATATACGAAAAACTGCGTGTAGTGCTTGGAAAATCAAATAAACCCTGTTCTCATGACATTTGCTGTATTTTTTAAATTGAGCCTAAGCTGTCTTTTCTTTAAACTATTTTTTTCAGCGCAGTTTTTTTTTTATTTTTGACATAATTAAAGAAATTATATGCTAAATATATCTCAAAACAATCCTGCTATTTTAGTTGAAAATTATAATAAACATGCCAGAAACGCAGCGCAGCGGACGGCAAACGAAAACGACGACGACGACAAAAGTCCAAGCAGAGAAACAGCGCGCGCTTGTAGGTAAACAGGCAGGCAGGCAGGCGAGCAAGCTAGTGAGAGAGTTTGAACCTGAGAGAGAGCACGTGCGTGTACGAATTGGAAATAAACATCGTTGTTAGGTAGGCCCTTACAGCTGGCCGCGCAAAAAGGGTCAGTTTTGGGCGCTAATAACTTCGCGGGAAAAAATCCTAAAAATATGGTGTCTTCGGGAAAGTTGTTCTAAATTTAATGAAGGTTCTACATTTGAGAAATGGTAAGAATCGGATAATTATGGCGCCTTCCACAGGAAAAAAAAAATTAAAACAGTTGCTTTTCTCCTTACATTTTGACGATTTTTCCCATACAAACTTTAAGCGATTGGAGGGAGGGGTTCCCGTGGTCAGAATGAGCTCAAATTTGGAATTTAGCCTAGTGATGGGTCAATCTTTGATTTCAGGGGGTAGCCCCAAAAAAGTCCGGATTTGGACCACCCTAATGTACCTATTTTTTTCTCAATATTCTACAACAATACAACTTTGCCGAAGATACCAAATTGATCAGAAATTTCACTCAAAAGTTACAGCTGTTCGAATATTTACGTACCATTTTTGTATGGACAGCAGTCAAAATTGTATGGAGACTTGTATGGGTGAACCAATGACACAAAATGGCTTCTTTGGTCATAGGGAAGGCCCCCACAAAGTTTGAGTCAAATAAAAAAAATACAAAAAATAAAAATGGTCGAAATCGGCCAATTTCGTAGAGAGTTGCTGTGTAGAGCTCGGATGTACTGCAATTATTCATATTGACAAAAAAGTGCTAGGGGCATAATCTAGCTTTAAGATTTTCCAGCAGCATGAGAAAAAGGGTGACAAGAAAAATTAATAATTCTTTAGGTAAAAATAAGTAACTGTATCCACAATACGATCCGAGTTAAACCAGACCATGTTAGCGATTTAAAGAAGACAAGATTTTTTCCACCAAATTTAACGATCTATAACTATAACCGATTTCGCTTCAAAATTTTTACATTTACTTATTTTTGCCTAAGAAATCGATTCAGGGGGAATCCCTGTGGTTATTTTTTATTGTCACCCTAATGAGGAATTGACAAGAGTTTCACATTTTGCATGAAAAGCATCCGATGCTTGTAGGAGTCTAATAAAATGTCATCTGTTGATTGATAAAAAAAACACTTCCAAACAATTTAAATAATCTCATGATAGATTACAGGAGCAATTTTTAAAAAGTAATCAAAAAAACTGAGCAAATCAATTCATTTATTAACGATTTCCACTTCGCTTTGCCCCCAACAACTTTTCGAATTTCCATTAACAACACATACACACACTCACTGACACAGTTCGAACGCCTATTCGATAAAATTACTTCACCAACAATGTCGACCTTTTTATCGCATCTTTTAATAACATATATATTATCCTCGCAGGAGCAACTGCAACAAAAAAAAAACTACGAAACGCCCCCGAAATTCATGTCAGCAAATTGCTGATAATCGCACAAAATTTGTCTGCCTGCAATGCTCGACTTTTTTTTTGTTGAAATGGGTGGGTCATCCCAAAATTACTTCAATTGGCTGCTTTATTTTAAAATGTGCATTTCAAATACGTAGTTTGCGATCCCCACAAAGTGCAGTGAAAATCGACGAGAAAAAAAAGATCACATTTATCAAGCCAAAACTGCACAATCAATGTCGAATGCACTCCAGCCAGCCAGCCAGCACTCTTGTGCTTTTTTTTGCCTCCACTCTGTAGAGTGACAAAAATGATGAAAAGCGTTCCGTTTTCGGGGGGAGGGTGATGAAAAAGTATGATGATGAAGCAATTTCACCACCCCGCCATCGCCGGTTCGTCACCCCGTTTGAAAATGAACCACTTCTACTTGCGTTCCGTCGTCGTCGTCGTCGTCATTCATGAAAAATTTCCCAAAAAATAATTCATTCATTGCTCATTTTATAAAGCACACATTTCACACACAAACACACGCTCAGAGAGAGTGTGTGATGTTCGGACAGGAACTTTTCAGTTTGTTTAATTTTTAGCTTTTACATTATTAAATAAAAAACATATGAAACTTTTTAAAATATTTCTACCAACAAGAAAATTCTTAACGAAATTGAAAACCCCTCTTAGTTGTAATCATTCAAAATTGTGTACACTTTCCAGTTCTCAGTGGATCGCTTAAGAGAGGAGTACATAAATACACGAGCCCGGTACATTGTTTCAGTTTTTTTTCGTCCAAAAAGGAAACGAGAAATCAGTGACCCTTTTGACGAGTTCTGAATGGGCGCTTTTCACCGAGGGGAGCGGAAATATTTTGCACAATATTGCTGAAGTGATTCTTAGTGAGGGGTCAAATACCTTGCATGAAATGAACTCAAGCGTATTTAAAAAAGTGACATGTTGCAGGGAAATGTGGGAAGAGAACGCTAATTAAAACATTTCTTTTCAATCCTGAGTAGTTCTCTACGATTTCGCAAAAAAAATCACGATTTAAAAAAAAATAATTCTGCTACAGTTTATTGTGTGGTCAATGTGGTAAAATCTTTGGTAAATTTTGACAGTTCGAAGCGGACGAAATATTTCAAGAAATTCTACCACAGATCTACCAAAATACGGCTTCAATACGGCTCATATGTAGGAGTCGTCTCCCTGGGTCTCGGTAGAGTCGCTTGTAGGCAGTTGGACTCACAATCCAAAGGTCATCAGTTCGAATCTGGAGGTAAATGGAAGTTTAAGTGTAAATAGAGGTTGGGATTGTCTCACCGTTTCAAACCTTCGGACAATTAGTTTCGAGTAGGAATCTCGCAATGAATCCTCACCATCACCTTTTAAAACCCTGAAACATATCACACTATTTCGATTTTTTTTTATTTATTTTTTTATTAAACTATTAGTCATAAAACAGTTAAAAAAAATTTTTTTATTTGTTCCCCTTAACGTGAAGATTTCCATCATTGCCATGATTTTTCGTTCAAATATATAAATTTTGCGACGCTTTCCAAATATTGACAAATTTCTTCTACAAGTTGTTTAGAAAAAAGCAATTCTCCACGAAATCGGTTTTTTTGAAATTTTAATTTTTGTATTTTTTAATCCGACTGAAACTTCTTTGGTGCCTTCGGTATGCTCAAAAAACCCACTATTTTCTAATGTCGATATCTCAGCAACTAATAGTCCGATTTACGATGTTAAAAGATGAAACATTCGTGAAATTTTCCGATCTTTTCGAAAAAAATACTTTCAAAAATTTAAAATCAAGACTAACATTTTAAAAGGGCCAAAAATTCGATATTACGCCCTTTTGAAATGTTTGTCTTGGTTTAAAAAATTTTAAAATATTTTTTTCGAAGAGATCGGAAAAACACGAATGTTTCATCTTTTAACATTGTAAATCGGACCATTAGTTGCTGAGATATCGACATTCGAAAATAGTGGATTGTTAAGGTGAGACTTAGAAAACATCAATTTTCCTGTTTTTAAACACTTGCATGGCAATATCTCAGCAACTAAGAGTCGCATCAACAAAGTTCAAAAAGGCAAAATATAGAGAATTTCTCAGCTTTTCAAAAATATTTTTTTTTTAAAGTGGGTAAACATGTGCACTAATTTAAAAAAATGAAAAACTGCGACTATTTTCAAAAAAGTCACCTAAAAATGGATTTAACTTGAAAACGGTGCATTTTATCAAAATTACACTGCAGTACTTTTTGATTGTAAATTCGATTTTACATCGAAAAATGAAGTTGTAAAATTGTAAATCAGTATTGATTAAAAAATTCATAACTCGGTCAAAAAATTTTTTGCACATCCTGGAAATTTATGAAAAGTTGGCATTTGATGTCCTCTAAAACATATCAAAAAATAAAAAAAATAAAAATAGTGTTTTTTTGCAAATCAAGTTTTAGTGACAAAAAGTTAAATAAAAAATCACCAAAAACATTTTTACCGTGGATCATTTTTTTTTCAGTGTAGTTCATATCCATACGTACAACTTTGCCGAAGACACCAAAACGATCAAAAAATTCCTTCAAATGTTTCAGATTTTTGAATTTTCATAAATCATTTTTGTATGGACAGCTGCCAAATTTGTATGGAAAATTATATGGAGAATTTAATGATGCAAAATGGCTTCTTTGGGCATACCGAAGGCACCAAAAAAGTTTCAGTCGGATTAAAAAATACAAAAAAAATGGAATGACCGAAATCTGAGAGAACTGATTGCCAACTAGGATGTCAATGACTGTACCACAAAATTATATAAATTTTCAAACACAATTGACTTAGCTCAAAAATTCCTTTAGTGGCTTCAAGAAGGCAATAACCTGCACATGCTGAATCATTTTGGTGCAGAAATTCGTTAAATTGGATTCATTACAGAAATCGAATTGAATTCAAATACAGAAACAAGAGAAAGGAAAAGAAACGCACACCGCTGCCCGTCCCAGCGTACGCGAGCATGCCTACCTTTGGGGGAAGCCATCTTTGCCGGTTCCGGGCGGGTCCGGGGCGGGGCCGATTCTGGGGTGGGCGGTACGGGGACACTCGTCCAACGTCGGTGCACACGTCCGCTGGCATGGTGTCCCGATTTGCCCCGACGGGCCCATAGACGGGGCCTGGCGGACCGTATTTTCCCTTGCGATTTTCGGGTCGACTGTTGGGCGACGCACTGCTTTCTCGTACCTATAGGAAAGTCAAGTTCGGTGATGAGGTCGTCGATGGGCGTATATGGAAATTCAATCACCGAACTTTCTTTTCTCTTCTCAGAAATACAATTATAGTGATATTAATTTTCTGCGAAAATGATCAACGGCTTCACCTTAAGCTATCATAACCAACAATTTCGCTGAAGATATCAAAAAGATCAGAAAATCCACCGATTTTTTTGACCAGCCCCAAAAATTATATAGAGACTTGTAAGGAAAGACTTATTTTTACATAGGAAATGCATGGACAAAGTTACGAAATCGTAGAGAACCATTCTCTCTCGAAAAAGAATGTCCCAAATAGAAGAAAACGTTTTTTTTAACTACACAGTTGTAATAACTCTTAACCATTGATTCGTGACTAAATTTTGCTGATCTTTTATAAGTTTTATTACCTTTATAAGTTTTTTTGCAACGTTAAGTTGTTTTTAATCGAAAAACCCGATTTAATCCCACCTGGGGTGAGATAGAGCCTTTCTTACAAAAGGAAGATAAAGGCAGTTAATTTTTTTTTCCTAAGAAATGGCAAAATAAAGAATGGTCCATTCATGAATAAATTCAAAAATCAACCTGATTTTTTCATACAACTGAAAAGCGCTGTATTTTGCCCCATTCGTCATAGCTGGGTGTAAGCAGTACCGCAGACAAACATTTTCGATTTTCAAAATAAGAACAACTTACTTTTAAGTCATAGAGTTAGCTCACAATTTGCGATGTTCGTAATGTTTCCTGCCTATCGATAAACCGTTCGTATTCTCTGAGTGTTTTTTCACTTTTCAAAATATCGAATTAACGAGAAAACAAAATAATTCCATCTTGCTCTAGAGCGTTAAAGCGGTTACAAAATGACTGGCAGAAAGTGTTTCCGCACCTGAGATTTGCCGTGTTGTAAACGATGTAACGGTAAAGCCGCTTCAAGTTTCTTGAAAGCTTTAAAACGCCTACTGGAATTCACTAAACTAACATTTAGGCGTTAGGCTTTTAATAAGCAAGCCAGAAAATTATGTAGTATGCATTTAGGCGTTTTGGAATTTGGGAAGCATACTGCAACTGAGCGGTCGGTGAAACCTCACTACGACAAACGCAAACGTACCGAGTGAACCACCTTGGCTCATCCGCTGCCGACGAGAAGACGCATGTCTTGGTGCGCTGGTACGATGAACCAAAATACTAACACACAAATGGGCTCGTACCGAAGCTAGAAAACCAAACCCTAGAAGTGCGTTGTCACTGGCGCATGGGATGCTTGGATGCTCACCAGAAATTCGTTCGCTCAGAGATCAATCAGAAAATGAGCAAGAAAAAAAAGAAAGGCAAAAGAATGAGCATGAGACTTCAGAACGGATAGCTGCTTGCGTCGTTTTGCGTTCACTGAAGCTTAGCATAGATAATCATGATAGGCGATGTGTGATAAACGAACAATCGATAGAGCAACTTGTACAAAGGGTCTAGTATCAAAACTTTATACGCGCCAGCATTACTCGCGTCTTCATGTGACTTGACAACTTTTCGACGAGGCGACGGAAATCGATCATCCATGATTTTTTGCAGATTGTTCGAATGAATATTTCTCGAGAAATGATTGGATAACGAAGCTTGATTTTGAGTCGGAGCCAAAAGCAAACCCTATACCTTTTTGCCTTCCTCACGTTACTGAGGAAAGGCTATAAAATCACTCGAAAAATGAACTTCTCAATTAGACCTCCTAGACCCACCTTCATGTATACCTATCGACTCAGAATCAAATTCTGAGCAAATGTCTGTGTGTGTGGTGGGATGTTGATCAAAAAATTGTCACTCGATTATCTCGACATTGGCTGAACCGATTTTGTCCGTTTTGGCGTCATTCGATCCGTCTTGGGGTCCCATAAGTCGCTATTAAAAATGATAAAGTTAAGTTAAGTACTTCAAAAGTTATGCTAAAAAAACGAGTTTAACAAAAGTCCGGAAGATTGTAAAAAGGGTGGTTTTTGTAAGAAAACCCGTCATGCTATACATTTTTAGAAAGGTATTTAAAAGACCTTTCCAACGCGTCCAACACATAGAAGTTCTGACAAATCTATCAAAAGT
Source organism: Culex quinquefasciatus (assembly GCF_015732765.1). Classification (NCBI taxonomy): domain Eukaryota; kingdom Metazoa; phylum Arthropoda; class Insecta; order Diptera; family Culicidae; genus Culex; species Culex quinquefasciatus. The sequence continues at coordinate 31,646,678 of NC_051861.1, forward strand.
TATAAGCACTTAAGTGTTATTTATACGCTTTTTGGAGGCCGGATCTCAGATATGTTGATGAAAACGTTGTCCGGAACTCTCATGCGACCTATTGTTGGATAGGTATTCAAAAGACCTTTCCAATGCGTCCAAAACATTGAAGATCTGACAACCCTTTCAAAAGTTATAAGCACTTAAGTGTTATTTACGCACTTTTTGCATTTTGGATAGCACCCTTTAAATGTGAGGAAGGCGCCAACCACCTAAAGGTGGATTAAGTAACGTTTTTTAGTAAGAAAGGTAAAAATGGAAATTTTCTCAAATCTGAACGGTAAATCCGAATGAGGTCAAATTTGTTTAAGAACCACAATTATGGTCTAGATTATGATATGGAGATTTTTTTAAATAAAATTTCAAAGGAACAGTTGTGGAATTTGGTGAAAAATTGGCCTTCATCTTTTTCCCCTCAAAGTAAATTAGTCCAACAGTTGTAAATCAAGAACCACATTACCGACATGGATGAAAATTTGGGAGGATGTAGGGCTCGACGAATGGAATTTTTCGGATAAGTAAACGATTTCAATATTTCAATTTTCGACCGAATTTTCATTTGAAAACCACCTGATCAGATGAAAACATACTCCGAGTCCCCTGGCGCGATGACTAGCGGCTTCGGCTGCCGATCCCTAAGTTGCTATGGGGCGATGGGTTCGATTCACGCCTTATCCTCCTGGCCTTCTATCGGATGGGAAGGTAAAACGTCGGTCCATTTGCGTAAAAGATGTTTTGGGTGACTCACCACACATAACCTTCGAGCAGAAACTTGCAATAGAGACCACAAAAGACTCGGGGGTCGTTAAAGTGGATTGCTTTGCTTTGCTTTTTTTAGTAGTCAGATCTTAGAAATTAAAATAAAAACGTTTTTTTTTTTTCATTGAGCTAAAATACAACTTGCTACGCATTAGTATTAGTTAGGTTATCTCTGATTTCAAATATGAGTCGGTTGAGATATCTTCGCAGCCAGTTAACACTCAAACGCTCGGGTAGTCATTTGACCCTATTTTTTTTTTCTTAAAAATCTCATAAATTTTGGTAGAATTGACCAATTTGGATGCTTCCGGTTGCAAAAGATCCAGATTTGTCTATATCTTTGACTGTCAGATGGGGGACCAATATGATTCACTTTTACCGGAGATATTGGGTTTTTGGTTAATGTAACAAAACCTTTTTCACAGAACAATGCCGGAAATGATGCAAAACTTCAAGGCATCATTCTAATACATCATCCTGCTAAAATAATTGTTAAGGTTAAGCCCTACGGGCACCGGGGCCGGTTCCAGTTGGGCACCAATTGGCATCAGCTCAGTGAACCTTTCCGGTTGGAGCCTGTTCCAGTGCCGGAAGGTCTTGAGCATGTCATGTATCTACGCAGTTTTTGATATATTGAAAAAAAACCCCAAATAAGAGGGCCGAGTTACCCCGGAATATCTCCGGTAAAAATGGACCATATTAGCACTGGAACGCCCAACGCATGTCCAACTTATCACGGACGCCCAAGCCTCCCAAAAAAGGTGGAACGGTAACTTCAACTCGCTGGTTCTCGGGCCTCACTCAACCAATCAAGATGATTCTTCTTTCCAGTGATTTGTTAAAATGTCTAGGTGATTCTAGAACTTTGCAAAACTTAATGTGAACAAATTTGTAATTTCTGCGACCGAAAACATCGTTCCACCTTTTTTAAAAAAGCTGCCTCTACGGAATTTTCGGCGAATTTTTTTTTACACGCGAAAAAGTCCCCCATCTGACAGTCATAAATATAGACAAATTTGGATCTTTTGCAACCGAAAGCATCCAAATGGGTCAATTCTACCAAAAATTATGAGATTTTTATGAAATAGGGTCAAATTGACTACCCTAGCGTTTGAGTGTTAATTACCAAATGTCACAAAACAAAAGACATTAAACAGATCAATATCGAGATTTTTTTAAATAGCTTAAAAATACTAGCTCCCAAATTTTCCAGTTGTGATTAATTTGGCTTTCTTTAACGTACCTCTATTTTAAAACACCATCTTTTCATGTTTTTAAAGGTGTCAATGATTTATTTGAAAAAATGTCTGCTTAATACCCATTTTCTATGCATTTTAACTTTTCATACACAATTTTAATAACCCTTTTTATACCCACTTAGCAACCACAACAATTAAACCAACCCACCCACTCGAGACTGCCCCACCCCATCCGTCGCGTCCAAGTGTCCAGCCGTTACACCCTAATTTACTTCCGACTCGTAAAAAGGCGGCCCATCAAGAAAAGTGCACTTGCAGCACAGTAACAAAGAGTTGGTAATTTAGGCCATGGCACAGCTTTGATGTTTTCTAAAGAAGCAGTTAAGAGGCGCCCCTTAACAAGTCGCAGCATTACTGCACTAGATGCTCTTTTGATTTTGCGGTCACTGCAAGTGCCTTTTAGAAGGAGCTGGCCACTTGGCTGGAATCGGGAACAAAGTTCCCTTAATTTTAATGAGGCTCTTTTTAGAGGGACTAATTTTGGGGCGAAATTTGACTCTTTTGTTAGTAAAAAAATGTGATCTTAAATACACCTGAAATGATTGTTTAAAGCGAAACAAATTAAAATTTCAATCAATTCAATGATTCAGCCTCACTGATTTATCACCCCAGCGGATGCCGTTAATATTCTCCCGAATAAATACGATATAAGCAAACACAAAAATCTGATGCATCATTATTAAAAAAAATATCCACACACCTTAGGTGCATTCCACAAACTACGTAACGAATGTCTCTCTAGCCACTTCCCTACTTTGTCGTTCAGCAATCCATGGAAACAAAATTCTCCTCTCTCGCTGGCTGAACTCAAGAGCCTCATTTTTCCACCCACTCCAGCGCCCGTTAAATTCGGGATTTATGTGCCACTTAAACTTAAATTTTTCATTTTATTAAAACATATTGAATCGAGCCGTTGGCGTCAGGCAATCAAACTTGAAAATGAAAAAAAACGCGCGATCGCGAAAACAAAAAAAAACGCTCCAGCCCAAACACTTTAGCGCCCTAATTTATGCTCGAATAAATGACGAAAGCATCACCTCCTCCCCCAAATGGTTTCGTGCGGGTTATTTGGGCGGTTTGGCGAAACTCAGAAATGAATAAATAAAAGGCTCCCAGTGGCCAACCAGCAGCCACCGCCAGCCGGGAGTGAATGATTTATTATTAACGGTTGGCGGCGACGACGGGAATCGAACCTGGATTCGCAGTGTGGACTTGCAGCGACAAACCCGAGACGAGAGTCAAGTGTGCGTGCGCGTGAGTGAACTTTTTTACTGCGGGTGATGAGGGGGACACGTGGTGTGGAACGAAGATTGTTTTCATGAACAAGATTTTTAAAATATGTTTTACATTATCGTTTCTTTAACATTTTTATTTTTTATTTTGAGAAATGTTTCCAGTACATTTGCTGGAGATGCATGGTGCTTTACTCTCGAAAAATGTACCTTTAACGCTTCTAATTTATTGATTTCCGCAATAAAACTAATTTAAAAAAAAATCGCCTGTTAAGCCCTTTTATTTTCGTACTGTTATGTACGATGGACCGTGAGGGCACAAAAGCGCTGTCGCTAGATTATTGTTTTGAATGCTGATTATGGGCCCTTTCATATTTTGTCGTTGAATCGTGTAGCTTAAGTATGTGAAAAATACAATTTTTTCGAAAGTGTACTGAACAACAACCACCGCCAATAAAATGTTGTTGTTAGGCGAAGTTTTCTTTTGCAAAAATCCTTGGTGAAAAGTAAGCCGAAATTTGTGTGATTTGGGGTACAAATTTCTATGCGCCTTTATGTTTTTTTTTTTTTTTCAATAGGAAATTGTTTGCTATCAATCTGATTCATAAAAGGCATGTGCGAAGTGTACTAATGAATGGAATAGTGGAATAATCTCGAATGTTAACTAGGGTGGTACAAATCCGGGCATTCTTGGAGCTAACACCTAAATCATATATTGACCCATCACTAAGCTAAAGCCAAAAATTGAGCTGATTCTGGCCACGGAAACCACAGGTGCATGGCCAGGCAGGCAGGCAGGCAAACACGCACGCACTTGAATTTTAAAAATATTTGTTTGTAGGTAGCCCCTTAGAGCCGTCTGCGCAAATATGGTCATTTTCGGAAGCTAATAACTTTTCAGCAAAAAATCCCAAAAAATTGGTGTTTTAGGGAATGTTGTTCTAAATTTAATAAATAATTGATTGAAAATTGATAAAGAATGGACGACTATTGCGCCCTCCACAGGTAAAAACTTTAAACATTTGCTTTTCTCCATACATTTTGATAATTTTTCCCATACAAACTTTAAGCGTTAGGAAGGAGGGGTTCCCGTGATCAGAATCAGCTCAAATTTGGGATTAAGCCTAGTGATGGGTCAATCTATGATTTCAGAGGGAAAAAATGTTTGGATCGATTTGTAAAAAAACGTAGTTATAGGGTGTTTGTTATTTTTGAAACAAATTTTATTCATTGAAAAATTTCAATAATTTTTCAAAAATATAATAGGATTTGCAAATTAATCTGCAAATAGCTTATTAGCTATTGGTTCGATTTTCATTGTTAAAATATGAAACATTCGTGAAATCTTCTGATCTCCCCGAAAAAAATATTTTCAAAATTTTTAACCAAGATTAACATTTTAAAAGGGCGTTAAATCGAATGTTTGTCCCTTTCAGCAATTTTTTTTCGATGTAAAATTTTCAAAAATATTTTCAATTGCCAAAAAAGGCACTTCCACATAAAAATATTTCAAACAAATTATTTCAAATTATAAAAAAGGGTTAAGTTTGAAGCTCTGAGCGTATCTTAATTTTTCAACTAATGAATGTAATTTTTTACACCGATAAATGATTGTTATCTCAATTGACCCCTTTAACTCCTCTCAACCCTACTGCTGCCGTAGGAATGTGATAAAATTTTGATTGGAATTTTTTGATGGACGGATGTCATCTTTGTTTGCACGTGTGTGATATGTGACGTATGTGTGTACGCGAGTGTGTGTGTGGGTGGATGTTTATCGGTCGATGTTTTACTACCGGCAATTTGCAACAAACACACCGGCTGCAGCTGGCAACACTGGAGTGGTTATGCAAATATTTATCCGGTTAAAGTAATCCGCGCCATCTGGTGGCACGCTGCCGGAACCAGAAGGGAACAATGAATTTGATGTGCGAACGTCCTGTTCATTTATGGTTGATTCAAGGTTCGAAAAGGCAACACAAAATGTGCATTTGATTTGCAGCAAAAGGTAACAGAGTTACATTTCCCACCGTTTTCCTCCTACTTTTCTATGGTAATGCACTGAGGAAAAAACTGCCGTAAATAGTCTAACAATATGCAATTACGAGCGGCAAAAACTCGGGTGTTAAAAACAACCAGCCAACGAAAAACAGTTTTCCGACGCTTTACGAATGATAGTTTTTCCTCGAATATGCTAATTTCCCCCCAGGCCGCACAGCAACTGTGCGAAAGAAGCATGGAAAAAAAAGAAAGTTTATTTTAAGAAGTCGAAAATCGCACTTTTCGTGTCGGATACTGCGCAAAATAAATTGAAAAACTTTTCCCCGCTGGACCATGCAAATTTTCTTGCAATTTCCTTGGCTTTTCTTTTTGTGTAGCTTGAATGGCTGGCTGGCACCACTACTGGTCAGTACAAAACTGACTCACGCTATCGCATTTCTGCCACTGGTACAGTATGTGTTCGATTGATTTACGATTGAAATTTTGTTGAGATTTGGTAAAGTTTTGAAGTAAATTAAATGTTACAGGGCAAATGTAGCAATTTTGGGCAAGCTTAAGCGAAATTTTAAAATTTAGGGAAATTCTCATAAAATATCGTTGATTTACTGTAATGTAATGCCCCTCATTTCTCCACAGAAGAACCAGACGGCATTTTACATGTTTCCTCCCAGGAAACTATCATCATCACTCCAACCCCAACAGGGTGGCAAAAACTGGACAACCGGAATAAAACGAAATAAAAAAAAGCTAAACTAAATGAATAAATTTCAGTTTTAATCTCCTGACCGACAGTTGCCAGCTCTTCGTCGGAAACGGGGAAAACTTTCCAACTTTCAAACGAGCGAGGAAAACCAACAACTTAAAAGCAGCAAAGTTTTACACTCTCTCCCTCTTTGGGCAGCAGAGTTCCGTAAGATTTGCGGAAGTAACGGAACGAGGACATGTATCATCGTGGACACGACATGACCCCCACTGGACACGGATTGAGTGCGCTCGGAGAGCTCTATCATGTCATGTTCCGGAAGCTGCCTATGTCCACTTTCTGTGAATCCTTGTGGATGCAATCACACGAAATGAATTTTATACTCCGAACAAGGCACCACATGGCCAGTAGAAAACTTATATTTTTTATATTACTTTTAAGAAATACGAAAAATATAAATAAAACATACATAAATCTGAAATGGTTTAGAATGTTATTTGTTTATGTAAGATTTAAAATAAATGTTACTTACACGGAGAAAAAAGAGTTCCTTAAATCGTGAACAAGCGTTCATGAAAATGGGAACCACGAACAAAGTGTTCAAATCCCATGGTACGATTTCGAAAAACGTACCAGAGCAATTCTCTGAGATTTCGGTCACTCAATTTTTTTTGTATTTTTTAATCCGGCTGAAACTTTTTTGGTGCCTTCGGTATGCCCAAAGAAGCCATTTTGCATCATTAGTTTGTCCATATAATTTTCCATACAAATTTGGCAGCTGTCCATACAAAAATTATATGTGAAAATTTAAAATTCTGTATCTTTTGATGGAATTTTCTGATCGATTTGGTGTCTTCGGCAAAGTTGTAGGTATGGATATGGACTACACTGAAAAAAACTGATACACGGTAAAACAAATTTTGGTGATTTTTAATTTCACTTTTTGTCACTAAAACTTGATTTGCATATAACACTATTTTTAATTTTTTTTATTTTTTGATATGTTTTAGAGGACATAAAATGCCAACTTTTCAGAAATTTCCAGAATCTTTGACCAAGTTATGATTTTTTGAATCAATACAGATTTTTTCAAAAAATCTAAATATTGGTCGCAAAAATTTTTCAACCTCATTTTTCGATGTAAAATAGAATTTGCAATCAAAAAGTACTTCAGTGAATTTTTGATAAAGTGCACCGTTTTCAAGTTATAGCCATATTTAGGTAACTTTTTTGAAAATAGTCGCAGTTTTTCATTTTTTTAAATTGGTGCCCATGTTTGCCCACCTTTGAAAAAAATATTTTTGAAAAGCTGAGAAAATTCTCTATATTTTGCTTTTTCAGACTTTGTTGATACGACCCATAGTTGCTGAGATATTGCCATGCAAAGGTTAAAAAACAGGAAAATTGATGTTTTCTAAGTCTCACCCAAACAACCCACCATTTTCTTAAGTCGATATCTCTGTAACTATAGGTCCGATTTAAAATGTTAAAATATGAAATATTCGTGAAATTTTTCGATCTTTTCAAAAAAAATACTTTCAAAAATTTTAAATCAAGACTAACATTTCAAATGGGCGTAATATTGAATAACCTTTGCATGGCAATATGTCAGCAACTATGGGTCGTATCAACAAAGTCCAGAAAAGCAAAATATAGAGAATTTTCTCAGCTTCCCAAAATTTTTTTTTCAAAATTGGGCAAACATGGGCACCAATTTAAAAAAAAGGAAAAACTGAGACTATTTTCAAAAAAGTTACCTAAATATGGCTATAACTTGAAAACGGTGCACTTTATCAAAAATTCACTACAGTACTTTTTGATTGCAAATTTCATTTTACATCGAAAAATGGAGTTGAAAAATTTTTGCGACCAATATTTCGATTTTTTGAAAAAATCTGTATTGATTCAAAAAATCATAACTTGGTCAAAGATGTTTTGCCCATTCTGGAAATTTCTGAAAAGTTGGCATTTTATGTCCTCTAAAACATATCTAAAAATAAAAAAATTAAAAATAGTGTTTTTTTGGAAATCAAGTTATAGTGACAAAAAGTGAAATTAAAAATCACCAAAAAAAATTTTACCGTGTATCATTTTTTTTCAGTGTATTCCATGTCCATATCTACAACTATGCCGAAGAAACCAAATCGATCAGAAAATTCCATCAAAAGATACAGAATTTTGAATTTTCACATATCATTTTTGTATGGACAGCTGCCAAATTTGTATGGAAAATTATATGGACAAACTAATGATGCAAAATGGCTTCTTTGGGCATACCGAAGGCACCAAAAAAGTTTCAGCCGGATTTAAAAATACATAAATTAAAATTAAAGCTCACCAACGAAAAAACTTTTCTTTATATAACTGATCGTACATTAAAGTATTATCCGAATAAGGCTTTCTAGGCCCAGTGAAAAAAAAAATAATTTAACCCAAAAATGACGAACCTCTCGTCACAGTGTCCTGATGCAAACAATGATCGAGGTCGAGTTGTCACAGAGTTGTCAGTCAAAAAACCAGCTCGAAGTCGCCTGACGAACAATTTTTGCTAGAAAGAGATAGGAAACCTGATGCAAACAAACGTCCAGCTGTCATCAGGCCTGCAAAATGTTTCCAACCCAGCGTACACATGAAGCAAACCAAAATGTCAGTTCACTGCTAGCATCTGACTATAAGCCTACTGTGTCCGTTCAACCACTGCCGCCGGACTCGTGCCGGTCGGCTGCTGGAGAATGAGAGACGTGAAAAAATGATGTCGTATGACTGACTCGTAAAATTCTCTCTAAACACCATTTTGACTATTTTTAAACAATTGAATGGTTCTGGACTGTGCAAAACACTTAAAACAACCATAACTTATATTCAAAATTACATTTCCACGCATAAATACCAACTTTTTATGTAAAAACTCGTTTCTTTATGTGTGTGCGTGCAACGTCGAATGAGCGTTGGTCGACTACTGCCTCGCATTGCAGCTGCCCAGTGAGCTAGGGCACTCACGACTGAGTCGGGTTTGTTTATGTCACGGTTTTGCGGTTCAGTGAAAGGATCTGAAAAAATCCCTGACATTTTCAGCTCTGGCTGTCATGTTAATATGCTTTGAATGTGTTGGTAAATTTCTGACTAGAAAGCCTTATACAAATTTGAGCATTTAAAATTGCATAGCTTACCAAAAATCTACTAAATAGCTGAGAGATTATGGAAAAAAATAATTCTCTTGCCTGATTTAACTTATGTGTTTATAGACTTCATCGATTAAATCAGAATTTAGAAAAGAGTTCGCAAAATCACACAATTCTTAAAAATAACCTTTTTATCAAAATTTTGAAAAAGAGCGAAAGAGCCGTTCAAAAGAGCGGCTCTTTTAAATGAGCGAACGAAAATGAGCGGCTCCTAAAAAAGAGCGGCTTTGCCCACCTCTACTTATAAACATCACGAGTAATCGCGATTTAAAGTATTGAAGTTATTGGAATTCCATTATCACGTGATAAACATTCCGTCCTTCACACAAAAAAAACCAGATCTCAATATAGTTAAACTTGCTTCCTTTCCCGAAATCCTAAGGGCAAAATCCACCACATCCCAAAACTCGCCCCAAACTCGGCCGGAACCCAAATTACTGTGCATGTGTGCGTATTTGCATGTGGCCACTTTTCATGCTATTTGTGCCGCTTCTCCCGGCAGGGGCCCCAACCGGATGCGGGCAAGAACACACTGCTAAATGGTCGTCCTCCTTTCTCGCCTTCATCTGCAGCGGCGTTTTGGCAAACTGGCAGTTGGCCGAGCAAGATTTTAATGCCTGGCACCACAGTTTTCAACTTACTTCCGGTATCCGGTCCCCAGTACCACCCCGCAAAAGCCTGGCAGGACCTCGCTAAAGCCGCAGCCAAGGTGCCGATTGAAGTTAAAAACGAAAGGGATGATGCTGGTTTACTCATGCTCATAATGCTTTCTTTATCCTTTGCTCCACTTTCCGGAAGTTGGCTGGTCGGTTTTTCTGTTCGAACTGTTAAATGCAGTGATTTTATCTGCGTTTTTGTGACTCTCGAGACTCTTGAGACTCTTGAGACTATTGAGAATCTTGAGACTCTTGAGACTCTTGAGTAGCGTGGCCCACGGATATATGAAAAAGACAAAAGTGTTCAATTTCGAACGCCTCGACCGGAATTTTGTAGCAATATGGCCCAGAACATAACCTGAAATTTTGAGCGTATTTGGTTAAGGTTTAGTACTTCCACCATTGACCTGAAGTTAGTATGGAACTTCTAAAAATTTACTATGGGAAATTTTCACTTTTAACCTCTTCATAGAGAAAGTTTCCCAAAACCCAATCAAAATTTCCTATTCTCAGGTTTCTTATAGTTTCCGGGGAACAACTTTGTAGAACATCGCAAAGCGCTAGTAATTGATCCCGAAAAGATACAGGATATTTTTTGGAGTACGGAAACAAAATTCAACGTTCTCTAAAAATTTGTCTGTATCTTTCCGGGATTAATTCCTAGCGCTTTACGATGTTCTACAAAGTTGTTCCCCGGATCAAAACCTATGAGAAACCTCTATTCTGAAAAAGATCATACGGCATAGGAAAACTTTCTCGAAGAAGAGTTAAAAAGTTAAAAATAAATATATTAAATTTATTGAAATTTCTTTATAACTTCAGATTAAGAGTGGAACAACTAAACATTAACAAAATGCGCTCAAAATTTCAGGCTAGCTTCTGCGGTTATAATGCTACAAAATTTCGGTCGAGGCGTTCGAAATTGAACACTTTTGTCTTTTTCATATATCCGTGAGCCACGCTACTCTTGAGACTCTTGAGACTCTTGAGACTCTTGAGACTCTTAAGACTCTTGAGTCTCTTGTCTCTTGTCTCGTGTGACCCTGGTGTTATCTCATCATTTTTACAAACTTACCTCACGACACAATTCATCGTGCTAAAGTTTGCCGAGGTTTCGTCAAATAAGTGCACCACTTTCTCAGCAGCACCAACTTTTGTTGTCAGGACTTTGTGAGCTCCCCCTCGAACCCAACCAGTGCAGAGGGCCAGGGAATAATTTATTTAAATTCATAATGAGTTTCAAGTTAATTTATTATTTAAAAAGTGAAAAGTTTGCGCTCACATCCACACACGAGAGGGCACACGAAGGAACGCTCCGTTGGCGCAAAAAGGCAGCAAAACTTTTCTCTTCGACTTTGAGCATGAGTCTTTTTTTTTGTCCCGTCCAAATGGTTGGGATTCCCCGCATAGCACCCCTAAATATGTCGAGGACGGCGAAGCGTAACACACCCTTACTGGTGCTGCTACTGGGAAGGAAGTGATCGCAAAACATTCTTCCATAAAATAGTTGCACATATTCGCACGTGTCCGGGTTTCAGCAGTGCGCGACGACGGCGGTGATGATAGCAGCAGCAGCAGCGGAGCTTTTGGTGGAAGTGGAAACAAAAACTTTATCTTACCCCCCTATGTGGTGGGACCCTTCTCAACGATAACTTGCAAACTAATTGTGGTATTTGTTTGGAAAAGCTTGGGATGATCAAATTTACTACGTCTCTGGGATGAAATTGAGCAAAATGTTGAATTTGAAAATGTGTTGGGGTCAACTCACATGAAATCGGAAAAAGTTGCCTCGACCCTTCTTCGATTTAAGTGAAATTTTGCTTCAAGATAATTTTGGTCCCTGATCACGAGTTTTATGTTTCGATGTTTCGTGACGGTGGGGCGGCCAAGGATCTGACACGCATGCAGTTTTCTGAAGTCACCACCAGAGGCACTGTAAGTTTTCCCTATCTTTTGCATATAAATTTTAGGAAATTACAAGTATTACTCAAATTTCTCTACATTTAACAATTATAATATCAACATAGTATAAAGTTTTACTTGACCATCCAAGCAATATATCACAATACACTAAACTAAAAATGAAATAGATTCAATTCCTTGAAACAGACGTGCATCGGCACTCAATAGCACTTGACAGTTTTTCTAAGGCCATGGCTTGGAAAAGGCAATTTCTTTTGTGCCAAAAGTATTTTTTTTTCAATGCACTATTAGGTTCTGAACGACCGAAACCTTTATCTTCACTTATTCGCTAGTTTTAGTGATGAATTGCTATTTGAGTGCTAAATAGCACATTTAGCACTTGAAATTTTTGTGACATTCAAATCACTATTATTTTTTTGCTAATCCAAATTGCATAGTGAACAACGATTATTAAAAGAATTGAACTAAAGCTTGTTTTGATGCACAGTGAGCAAAGATTCACTCTGCCGGTTTACGAAGGCAATCATCTCAAAATGTGGTGAAGTGCTATTGAGTGCCGATGCACGTCTGCCTTGAAACAACATAAATTACGTTTGATTCTTCCTGACGGTTGGTTTAAAATAAATTGCGCTATTGAAATACTCACTCAATTTCCGTCGAAAATGTTTAAAACAATTTTTAATTGAACACCAAAAAGGTGATATGGCAACATAAGGTGCTCGATGGAATTAAATGCTGATCCCCAAGTTCCAGTCCGAAATTAAATGTAATTTTTTTTAGAAAAAAAACTAAAAAAAGTTGTATTTTTTTTTTTGGAAATTATGACCAATGTGCATACGACCTTTTCAAATGCTACGCGCCAAAAACTTGGTTCGATCTTTGTTCGATTTTGGCTTCACTCGCCTTGTATGTGGATGACAGTCAGATCTGGAAAATTCTTAATCCACAAGAAAGGTAAAATCAGAACCTTTCTGAAAATATATAATATGGGTCATTCCAGGTCAACTGAGTACACTTTTGGACTCGACCTTCACCGATTGGGACCAAACTTGGAGGGAACGTTTATCTATCGATAGTTAACAGAAATCCCAAGTTTGGTGCTGATTGGACCATCCCTCTATTTTTGGCGATTTTCTAAAAAATATGGCAGGTTTTCGTGCAAAACCACTCTTTTTTGTAAATTGTAAAATTTATTTGCAGCAGTTTTTGAAGCACAATTTTTCATGAGCTTTACCAAATCTTATAAATTTCAATAGCGACTTATGGGACCCCGCGAATCGAATGAGGTCAATACAGTCAAAATCGGTTCAGCCAGTGACGAGATATTCCAGCGACATTGATTTGGATAGGAAGTCTAACTAAAAAGTTCATGTTTTGAGTGATTTTATAGCCTTTCCTCAGTCAGGTGAGTCAGGTTGCCTTGGCGTTCTCAATTGAGAGATTCCTACTCTAAACTAGGTGTCCAAAGGCTTGATTGTTGAGGGAATTGCCTCTTTTTACACCTTTGCTTCCATCCACCCCGGGATTCGAACTGACGACCTTTGGATTTTGAGTCCAACTGCCTTCCAGCGACTCCACCGAGGCAGGACCCAGGAGGACGACTCCTACGCCTGGACTGAGCTAACGACCTAACCTCTAGGTTAGACCGGGGCCAACATTTACTTCCCTGTCCGACGGAAGGCGTGGTTAGACAAACCTCGTCTCGAAAAATGCCACCGGGACCGTCTGGGATCGAACCCAGGTCGACTGGGTGAGAGGCAACCACGCTTACCCCCACACCACGGGTCCCGGCAATCAAAAAAAACTGCAAATATGTCGTTAAAATCAAACTTTCGGTGGCTATATCTTGAAAACGGAGCCCTTTATCAAAAAATCCATAAAGTACTTTTCGATTGCAAATTGAATCTTACATAAAGAATTAGGTCAAATTTTTATGGTGTAAAATTTTGATATTTTTCCAAAAATTCATAACTTGGCCTCCACATTTGTTCAGCCAAATAAAAAAATACAAAAAATAAAACTGGTTGAAATCGGCCGATTTCTTAGAGAATTTCGCTTTTATCCAATTGTTTGAAAAATTTCCTGTAAAATCCATCCTGAAGACATAGTCTTTTTGAAATAAATATATTGTGTTGTGATTTGTTGGCAAATGCCACCCCACAGCCCACAGCATTTCATCTAGCGTAGCATTTTGATAAGTAAAAAATCATCATGAATCTTCAGAAACCAATTTCATATGTTTATAGGACCTTTTCAAATGAAACTGTAGAAATGTTGTTGTCAAGTGAAATTATGTTTAAACTAAAGTTCAAAATCAAAGTAGCGAGGATTTTCTTAATTTCAGGTGAAAATATGAATGTGTAACATAAAATCTCAATAAAGTATATCACCCCCTACATCTTTTCTAACTCACTGCTGGTGGACACACGCGCTGGAACCCATCACTTTTTGGCATTTTCCTGGACCATCACTTCGCGCCACACCACGCCATGTGAAGCGAAAGTGGTTTTTCCTTCCGGAACGCCGAAAAAAAACTGCAAGTCGAGGTTTCTTTCTCCACCAGAGATTCCAGGCAGTCACGCTATCGGGGGGGGGGGACCCCAAACTGGCAACTGGGACAGCCCTCAGCCCAGCTTAGAAAACAAACTTTTTCTTCCTGCGGGTGTCACGTGTGTGAGTATGTGAGCTGTTCCAGGAGGCCACGGCACGGGGAAGGGGCGGGAAAAACTTTTGCATATTTGCTTTTGATAGTTGTTCCTTCCGTTTCTGTGTGTATCTAATTTGCACTTGCCTGATTTCACTAGAGCGGACAAGGGGTTGAACGATTTGTTCTTTTGAAGTTCCACGTGTAATAACAACTGCAATCCTAAATTCTTACTTTTATGTTGAGACCTTTTAAAAAAAGAAAAAATAAATATGAAAAGATAATCTTTGGACAAATCTGCCCCATAACATCGTAGCTCTGGAGGCATGACGTCGGTGGTAAAAACTGTGAATATTTTGTTTGTTCTGCGTTTTTGCATGGATAACATTTTCAGCATTGTGCCCAAACTTAAATGTATAGATGTATACGTTTCATCTTTTTCCAGCTAGTTCAATCCTTTCTCGTGTTAGTTGCTTTTTGCAGGAAAAGAACACTTTTCGACTGCATTTGATATGAAACTACCATGGGAAAAAGTGGTCTTTCCCTAGCTGGTGAATAGTAAATGTTCTGACGAAACGACGTCCAAAATTGAAGTTTTATTCACTTTGAATAGAACGGTGATGATGATGATGAAAGTAATGCTGGAAACATCTGCTTCCAATGAGTTTCTATACATTCTTTCTCGTTATTGAATTTTTGCACTCTCTAACAAAAGTTTCGAGCAAAAACCGTGATTATTAGACGATTTATGCTGAATATGAATGAGTGTAGCTTTTCATGCATTGAAATTCATGATTTCATACTACGAGGAGAGAGAAAGAGCCACCCTCTTTAGTTAGCCTAGTAGGATTAATTACCTTGTTTCACCTAACATTCCTCCGGGGGCTAGAGAGCTGGT
This sequence comes from Culex quinquefasciatus, assembly GCF_015732765.1. NCBI lineage: Eukaryota > Metazoa > Arthropoda > Insecta > Diptera > Culicidae > Culex > Culex quinquefasciatus. The sequence continues at coordinate 31,661,965 of NC_051861.1, forward strand.
TCAACTTTCAACCCCCAACATAATCCTCTCGTTAGGAGAGCAGATACTTCGCGGTACAGTTCCGTCCCACGTGGAGCCGTGTTGGCGTCATCCGGGCTTGCTGGTCCGGAGGCCACGCCGCGTCACACTCATCTAATGAATGAGACAATTAATCACATCAACACCTGACCCGTCTCACGTAGACCGAGGGGTCTCTTTTGAACCACCATCACCGTTGTGAGCCAGGTGACCTTTTGTGACGTGTGAGGATTCAACGTGATCTTCTGTGGTATGAAACAGGGTAAAAATGCTGAAAAGTGCGTGAGACTTTTAGGGCGGTTCAGTAGGGTGATCCGAAGTTCGAAATTTTTTGCGTATGATATGACTGACATTAGCACCAAATTCGTGCAGGTTTATTCATACTCCAAATTTATGAAAATTCTAAACTTACAATAATTATTTGTTTCGGTTTTTTTTTAATTTGGTCACATATTTATTTTTTATAACGTGGGGCCTACACATGGCTCGCCAAATCAACAATTGCCGTGCTATCTTGTCGCACGTCGCTTTTTAACGTTCCGAAAAATACGCGTTCCAATGTTTGACCCTGAAAAAGCAAAAAATAAAGCACGCAATGTAAACCATAACAAACACATTTTGTTTGACTGAGCAAGTGCGCATAGTCCCGAAGTTTGATTAAATTTGGTTGCCGGAGTCCCGAGTTATAACTACAAATGTTTACGGCAGTCGGGCATGCACGTGTGTAAAACGCGTTCTGACCTGGTATTCCTTTGGCAAGTTGGCGCACCAACAGCAATTTTCAGGATGTGTCAAGATAACACAACAACATTGACAACAAATGTTTTGCCTTTCTTACTAAAGAAAGGTATAGGTTTTACTTTATGGCTGGACATCATTATCTCCTCCGTAAGTATGACGATTCAGCATGAATTTTAATCGGAAAAATCGTCAGAAAATCACACTGCATCTATTTTCAACGCTCTATCGATTAACCTTGACAGAACTCGTATATCTTCAACCCTCGAATTTTGAGAAAACAAATTCCATGGAGTTCGAGTGATGTTCGTGAGTGGTAAATTTTTTGCAAAATTTTGTGTCGCGAAGTCCTCGGCTCCCCTATTTTCAATATTGATTGTTCCAAGTGCATTTGAAAGCTGGTGTGCTGAACCAGGACCATTTTGAGGTCGAATTTAGAAATATTAATCTGTTTTCGGATGTGGCAAGAATTTTTAACGACACAGTTATAAAAATGGTAAAAAAAATCATTTTCATATCTTATATTTATCACAAAATGACATTTTTCTAGCTCTACAACCACCCAAATTTTCAACAAGGTTCATAATTTGGTTCTTTAGTTAGAGCCGTATGATTAACCTACCATAAGAAAAAAAATCCCTTAAAAAGGTAAAAGCCCACCTGGTCACCTTCGCCAATCTTTTTCGATTCTAATTTTATCCGAAATTTCTTTCTACATTCATAGTACAGACCATGAGTGAGCATCTGAAACAAATTTGACATCGATCGGCAATCCCGATCAATTTTTAGAACGATTTCCTTTTTGCCTTTCTTACTAAATAAAGGTATAGGTTTTACTTTATGGTTGGACATCATTTTCATCATCGTAAATATTACAATTTGCCAAGGACGTAGGGGTAAGCGTGATTGCCTCTCACCCAGTCGGCCTGGGTTCGATCCCAGACGGTCCCGGTGGCATTTTTCGTAACGAGATTTGTCTGATCACGCCTTCCGTCGGACAGGGAAGTAAATGTTGGTCCCGGTCTAACCTAGTGGTTAGGTCGTTAGCTCAGTCCAGGCGTAGGAGTCGTCTACTTGGGTCCTGCCTCGGTGGAGTAGCTGGTAGGCAGTTGAACTCACAATCCAAAAGGTCGTCAATTCGAATCCCGGGGTGGATGGAAGCTAAGGTGTAAAAAGAGGTTTGCAATTGCCTCAACAATCAAGCCTTCGGACACTTAGTTTCGAGTAGGAATCTCGCAATCGAGAACGCCAAGGCAATGCAGTAGAGCGAATAATTTGATTTTGAAATATTACAATTCAGCATGAATTTTAATCGAAAAAATCGTCAAAAAATCACATTGAATCAATTTTCGACGCTTCGTCGCCAAGTCAAAAAGTTGTCAAGTTGAGCTTCGAATACTGGCGCGAGAATACTGGCCCATATATTTTGTGGCTCGAGATATACTACAAAAGTAGCTCGTTTACCGATGTTTCCTACAACATGTAAGATATGGTAGCTTTTCAGTTTCTTTTGCCCTGTCCTTCTGTGCATAATTGTCCAATGTTTATGCAAAAACTTTTGAGACCTAGGACATTTATCCGACTAAAAAGAAATTGTTTCGCATGTGCTCCTAAAATCGCCTAAAAGTAGACTTCATTTTTCGTAATTTCGAAAGTTTATATTGGATTCTTTTGGAGGCTTTTCATCGTTTTGAAAGTTTTCAATGTTCGCGACCGAAGGTTCTCGCGGTTGAGTGCGTAGTGGTGCGGTTGTAAAAATAGCTTTCTCTGACTCTGTCACTTTCATAGAAGCTGAATGTCAAACTTCCCTGCACCGCTATGCTTTGCTCGCGTTTGTCATAAACACTGGTTTGATTAAGAATATGTACGATTATTAATATTCCTTCGGTGAAAATTGCGTTTTGAATTTCTTTTGGAAAACATATCATTTCCAATACTTTGCTTTCATTATAAGATTTTTGGTATCATTTCACTTTCTTTTGTGCTGCCGTTAAAAATAAACATAGTCGATGTTTTGCATTGAAATAAGGCTCTATCTCACCCCAAGTAAGATTAAATCGAGTTTTTTATTGAATATCTCGAGATTTTAATCATATTTGAATCATATTTGTTGACAAAAGTAAAAATATGTAAGGAAGATTCAAAGCAAGTGTCTGTCAAAAGTATCAAAATTAGACCAAATCCAGATGATACAGATATGAGCTTTTCTTTAAGTTAACCAACCACATTCACCATAATCATAATTTCGTGATACATTCTACTGTTTCTCTGACAACACAAAGTGATAGACACGTTCCGCATGAGTATTGAGGACGCTAATTCATGCATGACAGAAAGAAAAAGAAAACTCACTCAATGCCATTGCGTAATAACACAAACCGGGATGTATGACGTATCATCCCTTTCCCTAATGATGACATACGAGAGTCACATCTGGCCACGTGAAAAGGTCTTGTCCGCGTGGGATGAGAAAAAATGAGTACATTTACGTTTTGTAGCAGATTCGAAAGGAATAAAAGAGATTCTAAAAACAGCGTAGAAAAGTCTTCTTATCCTTTCCAAATAATAAACTAATCTACATAATCTATAATTACTCCCTAATCTTAAGTTTGTTTTGTCACAAAAACGATCTTTTTAATTTAACAAAAATGATAATAACTGTAATTACAAAACTCAACTCAGCGCTTGATAAAATCCCAAATTAATTCCAGCATAATTCCAGTTTTGAGTATCACCAAGAACAAAGAAGCCCAACCTTTCCACGATGATGGTAAAGTTTTGTTCTGCGAAAAATGAAGTCATTATGAAAGAGTTATGTAACATGAAAAAAAGCAATTGTCAAGTAGGTTGACTTTCGGCTTTGAAAGATTTCGATTATTTTTGTTCTTTATTGAACATAAAAAAAAATCAGTTAGATACAATTCAAAGAAAAATCTTTATTTATTGGAAAAAACCATCCTAAAATTACGTACTATACAAACGGCCCCTAATTTGCGCATATCATCATCACGACTCACCGGGAAGTCGCGATGCAGCGAGAGAAAAATTTCACATAATTAAGACGAAAACTGTCTCAAGTGGATGATGATTATGTGCTTTCCCGCCTTTTGATACCCCCCGACGATGATGGCGTTCGCTTTTTTCCGTGTTTGGCCGTGCGAATAAGTCAACCTCCCTTCGGAGGCGTACGGTGAAAATGTTTAACAGTTTTGTGAGGTAAATTTGTGTTACAGGAACAAAATTTAGAAAAATAGTTGCTTTTGTGACGAAAACAAACTACACAGTAAAAAAAAAGTTGAACTTTGGATGATTCAAAATTTGGCAATTTCCTTATAATGATTGAAAAAAATGCGAAATTCAACACAAAATGAGAAAAATTTCAAAAGTTCCTGATGCATGATTACACATTTTTTTATTACGCAAGTTCTGTCACCATTTCCAAATGTCCTATTACCTTAATTTCTTGAGTGTGGTAGCGAAAGCCTGAAGATAGAGAGCAAAATTAAATCTCTCTTCATTTTTATTCTCTCATTTTTCGGCTCACTTCCTCTTGAGAGCATACTTTTTTTCCGAATGAGTTGCACTTTAGTAATGTTTTTTTCGTAAGATTTTAAAACGTGCTTGATGGTCTCAAATACATTAAACATGAACACTAAAACAAGCATTCCAAAGAAAACTAAGAGAAAAACATTAACAGAAACCAGAGTCTAAATCTTCTCAAAACTTAAGTCTCCGTACTTTCTTTACACTTAATTTTAACTTTCTTATATAAATGTCTATTTTTAAACCAAAACCAAAAAAAGGCACGGTAAAAGCCCTTGTCGACGATGATGAGGTGCGCTTTGACGTGAGTTATTCGAATTTTTACGCGCCAAGACTCACCGATGACGTATCGTTTTGGCGAGGCAGAACTTGACTAGTCGTCCAAACAGGTCGTGACACATTGCCCGGGTGCGGGAGGTGAAATTTTTTTAACGAGCACTCACGTGTGCCGGAATGTGCACTTGACAAAATATGACGCATTTGTAGTTGGCTAATAACCTTGTTTTCCGTCATTTTTTTTGAGCATGGAAATTTCGAGTATTGCATGAAGTAGAACGACTCTTGAAGTTGAGAGGGATGCAAGTGCTTTGTTTTGTGTATGTTGTTTTGGGGCTCATAGTTGAAAGGCCTGTACATTTGGGGGCTTAATTTCAATGTCTACAAAGATGAAAAAATCTTATATTTACCAAAATAATTGCACTCTCCCTTTATGTACCCTAACATTTTCCGCAACTTTATATGACCATATCTCATTCCGTAATAACTGCTAAACGCACCCCACAGGCCAGGACCTTTTTTCCACGGTCGAATATTTTACGGGTTCAGAGGACACCGAGGACCAAATCTGATGTACCCAACACAGCACGGTTCGGTGATAAACCTGCTTTGGAAAGGGACAGCAGGCCCCAATGGAGGCCAACTTTGGCCACTGGTACCCTAAAGGGTCTTAAGAGACAGCTTTATTCCTAATAACATGGTGTATTTTACACACCGAAAGCAGTTGCTGATGAAGGTTAGGCAACACTGGTAGTTTATTTAACAAGACATTTGACTTCACTTAAATGAGGGTACGTTTAACATTGTATAAATCCAGCAAAATAATGTTGAAAAATCATCGAAACTAGGTTTCCGAAGGCATGGTTTGTTGAGGCAATTGTAAACCTCTTTTTACATCTAAGCTTCCATCCACGCCGGGATTCGAACTGACGACCTTTGGATTGTGAGTCCAACTGCCTACCAGCGACTCCACCAAGACAGGACCCAGGGAGACGACTCCTACACCTGGACTGAGATAACGACCGTCAAAATCTCGTCACGAAAAATGCCACCGGGGCCTTCTGGGATCGGACTTAGGCCGACTGGGTGAGAGGTAACCACGCCTACCCCTACACCACGGGTCCCGGCAGTTTACAATTAAAGCTGAGCAATTCTCCACGAAATCGGTATTTTTTTTTAATTTTCATTTTTGTATTTTTTAATCCGACTGAAACTTTTTTGGTGCCTTCGGTATGCCCAAAAAGCCATTTTGCATCATTAGTTTGTCCATTTAATTTTCCATACAAATTTGGCAGCTGTCTATAAAAAAATGATTTATGAAAATTCAAAAATCTGTATCTTTTGGAGGAATTTTTTGATCGATTTGGTGTCTTCGGCAAAGTTGTAGATATGGATATGAACTACACTGAAATTTTTGATGAAATGATACACGATAAAAAATTTTCTGGTGATTTTTTATTTAACTTTTGTCACTAAAACTTGATTTGCAAAAAAACACTATTTTTAATTTGTTTTATTTTTGATATGTTTTAGAGGACATAAATGCCAACTTTTAAGAAATTTCCAAGTTGTGCAAAAACTCTTTGACCGAATTATGAATTTTTTAATCAATACTGATTTTTTCAAAAAATCGAAATATTGGTCGTAAAAAAATTTCAACTTCATTTTTCGATGTTAAATCAAATTTGCAATCAAAAAGTACTCAAGTGAAATTTTGATAAAGTGCACCGTTTTCAAGTTTAATCCATTTTTAGCTGACTTTTTTGAAAATAATCGCAGTTTTTCATTTTTTTAAATTAGTGCACATGTTTGCTCACCTTTAAAAAAATATTTTTGAAAAGCTGAGAAAATTCTCTATATTTTGCTTTTTTGAACTTTGTTGATACGACCCTTAGTTGCTGAGATATTGCCATGCAAGTGTTTAAAAACAGGAAAATTGATGTTTTCTAAGTCTCACCCAAACAACCCACCATTTTCTAATGTCGATTTCTCAACAACTAATAGTCCGATTTACAATGTTAAAATATGAAACATTCGTGAAATTTTCCGATCTATTCGAAAAAAATACTTTCAAAAATTTTAAATCAAGACTAACATTTTAAAAGGGCTAAAAATTCAATATTACGCCCTTTTGAAATATTTGTTGCTGAAATATCGACATTAGAAAATAGTGGGCTATTAGGGTGAGACTTAGAAAACATCAATTTTCCTATTTTTAAACACTTGCATGGCAATATCTCAGCAACTAAGGGTCGTATCAACAAAGTTCAAAAAAGCAAAATATAGAGAATTTTCTCAGCTTTTCAAAAATATTTTTTTTAAAGTGGGCAAACATGTGCACTAATTAAAAAAAATAAAAACTGCGATTAATTTTAAAACAGTCACCTAAAAATGGATTTAACTTGAAAACGGTGCATAAATTTCACTTAAGTCCCCTTTGATTGCAAATTTGATTTTACATCGAAAAATGAAGTTGAAAAATTTTTACGAGCAATATTTCGATTTTTTGAAAAAATCAGTATTGATCAAAAAATTCATAACTCGGTCAAAGATTTTTTGCACCACCTGGAAATTTCTGAAAAGTTGGCATTTTATGTCCTCTAAAAAAAATCAAAAATAAAAAAAATTAAAAATAGTGTTTTTTTGCAAATCAAGTTTTAGTGACAAAAAGTTAAATAAAAAATCACCAACATTTTTTTTTACCGTGTATCATTTTTTTCAGTGTAGTCCATATCCATACCCTACAACTTTGCCGAAGACACCAAAACGATCAAAAAATTCCTTCAGATTTTTGAATTTTCATGCATCATTTTTGTATGGACAGCTGTAAAATTTGTATGGAAAATTATATGGACAAACTAATGATGCAAAATGGCATCTTTGGGCATACCGAAGGTACCAAAAACAGTTTCAGTCGGATTAAAAAATACAAAAAAAATTGAATGACCGAAATCTGAGAGAACTGCTCAGCTAGCTTAGGCTATGTTGGTGCCAATAAGAAAAATGAACGTGTCAAGAATGTTCCGACTGATACTTAACCATTCATTAATATGTCGTCGTGGTCGTCCTATCTAGTCGCACGTCGATTCTGCGCCAAATTGAGTCAAGGACGCCATTTTGACCTTCGCAGGTTCGCAAAATTTGATTTCAATCCTGTGATATTCAACAAAACCCGAAAAAACTCCGTGCATTGTTGCCAATCTTCCTTTGAAAGGTGTTTCACCCTGAAACTTACTGTAAGTGCGACAACTGGCCAAAGGATTTTTTGTCAGAACGCGTTTGTCACACGTACATGCTCGATCATACTGTAAACATTTAATGTTTTGATTCGGTATACCGGCAACCAAATTCAACCAAACATCGGGATAATGCACAGAATAGTTAGCCAAACAAAACGTGTTTGGTAGTATTTACATTCAGTGCTCTAATTTGTGTTAATTCAAGTTCAAAAATTAAAATGCGTTCGTTAAAACAACGCGTGACAAGATAGTACGATAACGTCGATGTGATCAGGACGTTCGCACAAAAAAACACTGGTAGCTATCAAATTGACAGTTTCAGTTACAAATGTTGACAGCAGTCAAACTCAGTAAGCATTGTCTGTAGGTTTCCCAAACGAACACAGCACTTGAATGATGAGATTTGAGATAGCAACGAAGGAATCTGCGTCTATCATAGATGTTTGGTTTGAGCACATATAAACAGACGTAACTCATTCAACAACTTTTTCAAAAAGCATCAATCCCTTCACTTCTCACTAGGGCGTGTAAATGTGGAGAGGTTATGTCTGATTGTCTGTTGGTTTGGTTGTAATAAAAGTTATATGTTAATTGTGGTTACTTCTGTACACAATCTTATTTGAACTTTTATCTTAACTTTCAATCGAACCAATACACTAGTTTACTGCATCATTTCCCTAACTAAAAAAACCCCAACCCAACCCAATAAACCATTCGATTTGGCATATCGACGACACGGCATCGACGGCTCACCAATCCGTGGACGGGGGCACGGGGGTTATCGAATAAACGAATGGTGATTGCTACCCGCCGAGATATCCATTCCAAGTACCCTCCTACTGGTATACAACAAGTACAAGAAGTACGTGGCACTTGTTGTGTTACATCACAATTCGAAAGGAAAAGCGGAACCAAGTTTATCCTGTGCAGTTGCACCACTTCACCAGCGGTACAAAACGACGACGGGGGCTATGGAAATGCACCAATAAATATCAGTAAATTTCCGTTTCCGGGATTTTTTTTTTCGTCGTCTTCCAACTCCATCTTGCGAGTTGGTGAGGGCATAACCTGGAAGGAATTTATTGCTGCCTTGAAGACGTGCGAGCGCAACTAAGCGGATTTATTGCCCCAAAGTGAGTGAGTTATGGGTGATTTGAATGGTTAACGTTTAGGAGTGACTTTTGGGGAGTTTGGATTTCGACAGAGAAGGTTTGAGAGGAATTCTGAAGGATTAAGTACTGATAAATGCTTGTAGTTGTATTATATTTTAGTTTTTTTTAATTGACAAACTAGCGACACTACTTACAACTTGTGCAAAATGAAGATTTTTACAGTTCGAGTCGTAAAGCAATGTTTAGCAAGTTGGATAAATACTACGAGTGCTGAGGAAATCAAGTTTTGGGTAAGTTCAAATGTTACGTCCAGAGATTTTTGGGGATTTTCAGCTCTAGCACAATTCAAATGTTTGTGTTTTAATCAGAACGAATTATTCCCTTTGTGTTGAAACAATAATAACATAACAAGTACAATAATTAAACCAGGGAAACTACATAGCGAACCCCCTATTAGCAGCCACATAACAGGTGCTTTTTATGCTCCAATTCTTCTATCTCGATGAACCCCCGATGTTAACCCAGCGAAAAACTTTCACCCTTGAAGTGGGGGTTCATATTTTTATTACGAATTTTATTGCTCGAGGCATACATTATAGAAGAAACACCAACCATGAGCCAACTCATGTGAACCCGCATCTGGCGCATACACTTTTCTCGTAGAAAACAAGGCCAAAAGGATGAAATAATTTCGCACACACTTTTTTTTTCTTCTAGAGCATAACTTTCACATGTCAGTAGCAGCAGCAGCAGCAGCAGCACCTACAAAATACTAGCAGTGGGGAAAAAACTCGGATGGAAAACCCTCATCAAAGTCAAGTCAAGAGATAAACTTTTCCCATGGAAAAATATAACAACAGCGCGGCGGCGGAAAAGGGGAGAGAACAAGTTCACGCGCGCGCCAGATATAGTCTTTTATCCCCGGCGACACTACATAATCATAATCCGGCAGCAGCAGCATAAACTTCCAGTCCTTAATTTTACTTTTTTTGCTACTGGCAGCAAATTAGGTTCAACCATTTCGCTGGTGCAACAGCAGCCACACGTGGTAGATCTGTGTCAGGGATGAAGACGACGAACTCGGGTGGAAACTTGTACAACAACTACATAAATAAATGGAAAGCAGACACGTGGGGGGAAAGGGACTGAAGGGTGGATTTTTAATTACTTCTTGCGCCATGATTAAGTTTTGCTTGGAAAAAAAATCCTTGCTCTAATATCTGGAAGAGCAATAGTGCAGTTACAAAACACAATTCTATTTTATTAAAAGAAAAACATACTCATATGGTCCTTAAGGACCATCCATAAACCACGTGGACACTTTTTTGAAAATCTCAACCACTAGCGTGCACAGGATGGGGCAACATGGGGCAACTGCCCCACAATCCTCAGAAATTTGTTCTAAATTTGGTCAGGGGGTGTCCACAAATGACGTATTTTTCAAAACGTCCATATTATTGTCCCACCTTCCCCAAAGAGCTGGGCACGCTAGTGATGTCAACCTCCCTCGTGGACAATTGATTTATGGATGGCCTCTTACTTGATTATCCAAAACTCTGATGATCCGAAGGATTCTATAAAGATTCTTATAATTTTCGAGTTTTACTGCCGTTCTACGCATAATTGTCTCATGTCAGTTTTGGTCGATTCTGACTTTTAGTCATTTTTAAATTTATTTTTACGTATACTTTCAGACAGGGCTGTGGAGTCGGATTCGGAATCGGATCCGGAGTCGGTGGAGTCGGGTCTTTTTGGGAAGCCTGGAGTCGGAGTCGGAGTTGGAGTTGGAGTCGGAGTCGGAGTCGTAAAAACTCGAACAGCTGGAGTCGGAGTCGGCTAAATTTTATTAGCTGGAGTTGGAGTCTGAGTTATCTTATTCAACAAAATTATGTTTATTTTTTTGTCTGCCTGTGTGGATCAATCGGACCGCGCACTGGACTCACAATCCAGAGGTCGCCGGTTCGAATCCCGGGGCGGACGCAAAAAATTCTAAGTGTAAATATAGGTATTCGGTGCCCTCTCCCCGTGCCCATACCTTCACACTTAGGAGACCCGGGAGGCGGAGTCTTGTCGCAAAAAGAACGATACACGCCTGTAGATCCGTTGACGAAACCGCAAGGTTTAAGAGGGCCACATTATAAGGTGTTACGTCGATTCCGTTTTTTTTTTTTTGTATTTGCTATAAAACAGATTAATTTACAAAACTTCTTATATTTTATTTTTTTTTTCAAGTTGCATGCGCTGCGTTGCCACTTTTTTTTAAAGATCACTAAATGATAACCTGTTAATCAGCTCTTACCCTATTAATGGTCCGATTTTCAATGTTAATACATGAAACATTCGTGAAATTTTCCGATCTTTTCGAAAAAAATATCTTGAAAATTTTTAAATCAAGACTAGCATTTTAAATGGGCGTAATATTCAATATTTGGCCCTTTTAAAATGTATTGACATTGAAAATCAGACCATTAATTGCTGAGATAACGTCATTAGAAAATGGTGGGCTGATTGGGTGAGACTTAGAAAACTTCAATTTTCGTGTTTCTTTTTCTTTAAGCCGCTGTATTTCAGCAACCAGAGGTCCAATCTTCAATGTCTCTTAGACAATTTTATAGCAAATTTTCTGAACTTTACAAAAAAATATTTTTAGAAATGGTCACTCATGGTCACTATTTTTAAAAATTGAAAAACTGCAAATATTTCGCTAAAATCAAACTTTCAGTGGCTATATCTTGAAAACGGAGCCCTTTATCAAAAAATCTGTAAAGTACTTTTCGATTGCAAATTCAATTTTGCATTAAAAAGTAATGTCAAACTTGTTTTTGCATAAAACTCCGATTTTTTCCAAAAATCACTATTTTTTTCAAAAATTCATAACTCGGCGGCAGATTTTTTGACCATGTTTCTCTATGGCTTAAAAGTTGCGGATTTTTGTCCCCTAAAACATATCAAAAAACCTCAAAAATCAAAAAATACGTATTTTGGGAAATTGAGTTTTAGTGAAAAAAAAAGATAAAAAAATCTCCAATTTTTTTTCCGTGTACCTATTTTTTTCTCAAAAGTCCTCAACAATACCTACAACTTTGCCGAAGACACCAAATTGATCAGAAAATTCACTCAAAAGTTACAGCTGTTAGAATATCTACAAACCATTTTTGTATGGACAGCTGCCAAAATTGTATGGAGACTTGTATGGGTGAACCAATGACACAAAATAGCATATTTGGTCATAGGGAAGGCCCCCACAAAGTTTGAGCCAAATCAAAAAATACAAATAAAATCCATTTCCGGTTTTGGTAGAGAATTGCTCAGATACATTGATTTGTAATAATAAACTTCTTCAGCCTTGGCGTGATGTCCCTGTACGTCTTAAAAATTTCAATGGATCTTTAAAAAATAGTTTCTTTTAAAATTGTTATTTAAAAATACAAGGTGACTATGATAGTCACTGTGCTTCTTATAAATGTCAACTTAAAAGTGAGCAAATTGAATTTATATGTTATATGTTAAATCAATCATTAAGGCCAGCTTTCTTTTAATGATCATTAAAAAAATAACAATTTAATATTTTAGCTTTTAATCAATTAAATGAAAATTTGAGGTAATGTAAATAAATCCAAATTTACTTACCAAACTGTTCTTCTGAAAATGCCTTCAAAACTGACGTTTTTTTTTTTATTTCTGTTTCAATAACGTCTAAAACTTGTAAAACTAGAAACTTTTTTCCGGTTTTTTCCACTTAAAGAGTTCTTAAATATTCCTATTTATCTGCCGTTTTTTTTATTTCTGTTTCAATAACGTCTAAAACTTGTAAAACTAGAAACTTTTTTCCGGTTTTTTCCACTTAAAGAGTTCTTAAATATTCCTATTTATCAATGTTTTCGAAATAATAGTAAACTAACTTTTGAAATATTTAAAAATATGTGGAGTCGGAGTCGGAGCCAACCATTTTTTGAAAGCTGGAGTCGGAGTCGGAGTCGGAGTTGGAGTCGGCTAGAGTTGGTGGGCCGGAGCTGGAGTCGGAGTCGGAGTCGGTTGAATCTGAAAGCCGGAGCCGGAGTCGGAGTCGGAGTCGGAGTCGGCTAATCCCAGAAAGCCGGAGTCGGAGTTGCTTGAAATAAGACCCGACCAGCCCGGGAGTATGTTGACAGCTCCCATACAAACTGAGCGTACCCCGTTTTGTGGACCCAGTGGGCCTAAGATGGCGGCCTTCGATATTATCTAGCCAAACTTTTGAAAATGGTGAATAGTTAAAATAAATATAGTTTTTGCCTTGTTTTGGTTTAAAACGACAAAATAAGCATTCTGGAATCAGTTTCTTTAAAAACTTGTTTAGAGATACGCCACGTTCAAATATTAGTCTAGAACAGTTGAAATGAGCGTGCCGCAAAAGCCGTCACGAAAACAAAGTTTCCTATGCAAATTTTGAGTTGCGTATTTGATGGGCGGACTCCGACGAGGCCCACTTGCCATCTGACGGTGAATACGCGCAATTCACGAAAACTGTCGTCTTAGGGGCCGGTTGGACCCGACTCCGCAGCCCTGCTTTCAGAAAACACGCATAATTGTCCCACCGAGTACCTATTTTGGATGGAAGCTAAGGTGTAAAAAGAGGTTTGGCTCAACAATCAAACCTTCGGCCACCTAGTTTCGAGTAGGAATCTCGCAATGGAGAACGCCAGGGCAATGCTGTAGAGCGAATAATTTTGATAGATTTTTATTCATATTAAAATCAGTTATCTCATCTAATGTCCGTAATTAGCTTTCAATTGCTCTGTTACCAATATTTATCATTCTTAAAGGAATCGATAGGTTGAATAAATGCCAATATGCGGAAATTCCAACTTGCCACCCTCTGATCTCTATCCATGATGGTCCTTGTTATGAACAGTTCAATAAAACTATTAAAACTCACTAAGTTAAAAGTTTCCAACTGAGTGCATCACTATTGCATTTGCATCCGCAACCACGTTTTACGTATTTCACAAAACCATAAAACAGCCAACAACCAGCCGGCGTTTAAGCCTTTTGCACATTTTCACCACAAACTCACACACACACTCCCTCGTCTGAGTACTGTTCTACCCGCGGTTGCGCCAACCAAAAACAATAGATACAAAATAAACAATATTCACTTATTCAACGTGCTTGGAGCACACACACACACAAACACTCGCAAGTGGCACTCTGGGAGCATCAACCCGTCATCAACCGCAAAACACAGCGCTCCACCACTTTTCCCGAAAAAGGGCTTTCCAGGACTAACTGTGGGAAGAAAAATAGAACAAGCAAAAAAAAAAAGGTGGAAAACAAATAGATTTTCATCCGCTGCTATTTTGTAATCATTTTGAGTTGCATACATCTAGGAGCGGCGCAAAACGACTAAAACCGCGGAAAAAAACAAGAGAGCGAGAAAATGTGCCGCCGGTTTTCCGTGTGAGTGTGTGTGTGCAATGTAACATGTATGTGTGCAAATGTGTGCCACCGCCAGCCACACCACAACAACAGAAGAGTGTTTGAAAGTTTGCATAATTTACATTCCACGTGGCAGAGGGCAAAACTTCCCCTTGTGTGCGTTTTCCCGACAACCCCCCCTTTTTGCAACCCCAAGAATAGGAACACTCAGTTACATAAAAAAAACTAATTTAATCCACCTAAATGGTTGGTGCCTTCCCCACTATTTACCAAAATATGGGTGACACAAAATTTCATCTATTTTTATTAGATCATAAGCGAAAAAGTACACAAATATCACTTAAGTGCTCAAAGCATGAAACAGGGTTGCCAGATCTTCAATGTTTTGGACTCGTTGGAAAGGCCTTTCGATTACCTAACCAACGGTGCGTGAGATGATGGATCAGGACATAGTTTATATACATTTAAGGGAGATCCGATTTCAAAAAAGTGCATAAATATCACTTAGTGGTCATAACTTGAGACTGGGTTGCCAGATCTTCAATGTTTTGGACTCGTTGGAAAGATCTTTTGATTACCTAACCAACGATGGGTCGGATGGATGGATCCGGTCAGATAGTTTACAAGCATTTAGGGGAAATATACCCATTTTAAGCCTTATAAGTGGTCATATTTGAATGATGCTGGATAATCTGGAGTGTTTCTTGAAATTTACTGAAACCAAGTACAGTCATCCCTCATATTCGGAACAGTTTACAGATCGGCCAATGTTCAAAAAATCATAGAAAATCGATAATTGAACTTAATGATTCGCTTTTACCTTCAATTGAAAGCTTTTCTTGCGATCTTTCGAATGATGTATCGAACAAATGCAAATTTTAACTTTTATATGAAGTTTTTGAAGAAAAACTTTGACCCTTGAAATCCACAAATTCGGAACACTTTTTTCTTACGGATGTAAACAAACTTTGATTCTCTCAAGGAGTACATATTTTCTGCAAAATAATGACTTCACACACTGGATACAATGAAACTAAAGCTTAATAATGTTTAATAAATGGTCTGATAACTTTTTTGTGAAAATATCTGTTAAATTCAGGTGTTCCACAATTGTGGGAGGCACAATAACATCCCACAATTATGGAACAGGCAATTTGGAAGCAGTGTTTTGCAGCTCTAAACAAAACAGTCTCAAAATGCAGTTTTTTATTCAAAAAGAACTCCTTTTGCTAGTAAAATAGCAAGAGAATGTCCAAATAAAGGTCCTAAAAATAGAAGGGTCGCCAGAAAAGATTCATTTGGCATGATATTGACAAATTATCACAAAAGTGTTCCGAATATGTGGGACGACTGTACACCAACGAGTAGTGCAACATTTTGTGAACATTTCTGTTTATTTTCACTTTTACTTAAATTTATTCTATTCCTTTTACAAGCATTTAAAAAAAAATCTCAAATGTATTCTAATCAGTCGATAATGCACTGGGTCACGTCCATTTTCCTATTTTCAGCTTAATTCTTTTTTCTTCCAGCGCTCTTTTGGGTCTGCTTAGTGCTGCCAAAATTTATCAAATTACGCAAACACTCACGAAAAATAGCATTTTTAGAGAAAATTTCCTGGCATCACTGGCCCACTCCAACAGGCGCCGCTGAGATAGCAGAAGTTATCTTGCAAGTACTAAAGAAGTTATCTTGCAAGTACTAAAAATCAAAAAACATCGCTGCAAGATAACTTTTTAGCACAGAAGTTATCTTGCAGCGATGTTTTTTTCTAAAATCATCGAATCTGTAAGATAACTTTCTGCAAGATAACTTCAGCTCAAAAATGCGAGATAACTTTCTGCCAGATAACTTCAGTTCGGATTCTGCAAGGTAACTTCAGCTCGATCTTTGCAAAATAACTTTCTTCAAGGTAATTCCAGCTCATTTTTGCAAGGCAATTTTTGCAAAATAACTTCAGTTGGTTTCATGGAACTAGGCTGCAAGATAACTTCAGTTGGTTTCATAGAACCAGACTGCTAGGTAATTTCGGCTTATTCAGAATAAATGTTGGAATATTTTTAAGAATTAATAAAATAAATTCCCTTCTAAAATTTTTACTCGCAAGATAACTTCAGTTGGTTTCATGGAATTAGGCTGCAAGATAACTTCAGTTGGTTTCATAGAACCCGACTGCTAGGTAATTTCGGTTTATTCAGAATAATTGGTGGAATATTTGTAAGAATAAATAAAATAAAATAAATTCCCTTCTAAAATTTTTACTCGCAAGATAACTTCAGTTGGTTTCATGGAATTAGGCTGCAAGATAACATCAGTTGGTTTCATAGAACCAGACTGCTAGGCAATTTCGAATTTATTCAGAATAATTGTTGGAATATTTTTAAGAATAAATAAAATAAAATAAATTCCCTTCTAAAATTTTTACTCGCAAGATAACTTCAGTTGGTTTCATGGAATTAGGCTGCAAGATAACTTCAGTTGGTTTCATAGAACCAGACTGCTAGGCAATTTCGAATTTATTCAGAATAATTGTTGGAATATTTTTAAGAATAAATAAAATAAAATAAATTCCCTTCTAAAATTTTTACTCGCAAGATAACTTCAGTTGGTTTCATGGAATTAGGCTGCAAGATAACTTCAGTTGGTTTCATAGAACCCGACTGCTAGGTAATTTCGGTTTATTCAGAATAATTGGTGGAATATTTGTAAGAATAAATGAAATAAAATAAATTCCCTTCTAAAATTTTTACTCCCAAGATAACTTCAGTTGGTTTCATGGAATTAGGCTGCAAGATAACTTCAGTTGGTTTCATAGAACCCGACTGCTAGGTAATTTCGGTTTATTCAGAATAATTGGTGGAATATTTGTAAGAATAAATGAAATAAAATAAATTCCCTTCTAAAATTTTTACTCCCAAGATAACTTCAGTTGGTTTCATGGAATTAGGCTGCAAGATAACTTCACTTGGTTCTAAAATTTTAACTCCCAAGATAACATCAGTTGGTTTCATGGAATTAGGCTGCAAGATAACTTCAGTTGGTTTCATAGAACCCGACTGCTAGGTAATTTCGGTTTATTCAGAATAATTGGTGGAATATTTGTAAGAATAAATGAAATAAAATAATTTCCCTTCTAAAATTTTTAATCGCAAGATAACTTCAGTTGGTTTCATGGAATTAGGCTGCAAGATAACTTCAGTTGCTTTCATAGAACCCGACTGCTAGGTAATTTCGGTTTATTCAGAATAATTGGTGGAATATTTGTAAGAATAAATGAAATAAAATAAATTCCCTTCTAAAATTTTTACTCCCAAGATAACTTCAGTTGGTTTCATGGAATTAGGCTGCAAGATAACTTCAGTTGGTTTCATAGAACCCGACTGCTAGGTAATTTCGGTTTATTCAGAATAATTGGTGGAATATTTTTAAGAATAAATAAAATAAAATAAATTCCCTTCTAAAATTTTTACTCGCAAGATAACTTCAGTTGGTTTCATGGAATTAGGCTGCAAGATAACTTCAGTTGGTTTCATAGAACCCGACTGCTAGGTAATTTCGGTTTATTCAGAATAATTGGTGGAATATTTGTAAGAATAAATGAAATAAAATAAATTCCCTTCTAAAATTTTTACTCGCAAGATAACTTCAGTTGGTTTCATGGAATTAGGCTGCAAGATAACTTCAGTTGGTTCTAAAATTTTTACTCCCAAGATAACATCAGTTGGTTTCATGGAATTAGGCTGCAAGATAACTTCAGTTGGTTTCATAGAACCCGACTGCTAGGTAATTTCGGTTTATTCAGAATAATTGGTGGAATATTTGTAAGAATAAATGAAATAAAATAATTTCCCTTCTAAAATTTTTAATCGCAAGATAACTTCAGTTGGTTTCATGGAATTAGGCTGCAAGATAACTTCAGTTGCTTTCATAGAACCCGACTGCTAGGTAATTTCGGTTTATTCAGAATAATTGGTGGAATATTTGTAAGAATAAATGAAATAAAATAAATTCCCTTCTAAAATTTTTACTCCCAAGATAACTTCAGTTGGTTTCATGGAATTAGGCTGCAAGATAACTTCAGTTGGTTTCATAGAACCCGACTGCTAGGTAATTTCGGTTTATTCAGAATAATTGGTGGAATATTTTTAAGAATAAATAAAATAAAATAAATTCCCTTCTAAAATTTTTACTCGCAAGATAACTTCAGTTGGTTTCATGGAATTAGGCTGCAAGATAACTTCAGTTGGTTTCATAGAACCCGACTGCTAGGTAATTTCGGTTTATTCAGAATAATTGGTGGAATATTTGTAAGAATAAATGAAATAAAATAAATTCCCTTCTAAAATTTTTACTCCCAAGATAACTTCAGTTGGTTTCATGGAATTAGGCTGCAAGATAACTTCAGTTGGTTCTAAAATTTTTACTCCCAAGATAACATCAGTTGGTTTCATGGAATTAGGCTGCAAGATAACTTCAGTTGGTTTCATAGAACCCGACTGCTAGGTAATTTCGGTTTATTCAGAATAATTGGTGGAATATTTGTAAGAATAAATGAAATAAAATAAATTCCCTTCTAAAATTTTTACTCGCAAGATAACTTCAGTTGGTTTCATGGAATTAGGCTGCAAGATAACTTCAGTTGGTTCTAAAATTTTTACTCCCAAGATAACATCAGTTGGTTTCATGGAATTAGGCTGCAAGATAACTTCAGTTGCTTTCATAGAACCCGACTGCTAGGTAATTTCGGTTTATTCAGAATAATTGGTGGAATATTTGTAAGAATTAATAAAATAAAATAAATTCCCTTCTAAAATGTTTACTCCCAAGATAACTTCAGTTGGTTTCATGGAATTAGGCTGCAAGATAACTTCAGTTGGTTCTAAAATTTTTACTCCCAAGATAACATCAGTTGGTTTCATGGAATTAGGCTGCAAGATAACTTCAGTTGGTTTCATAGAACCCGACTGCTAGGTAATTTCGGTTTATTCAGAATAATTGGTGGAATATTTGTAAGAATAAATAAAATAAAATAAATTCCCTTCTAAAATTTTTACTCGCAAGATAACTTCAGTTGCTTTCATAGAACCCGACTGCTAGGTAATTTCGGTTTATTCAGAATAATTGGTGGAATATTTGTAAGAATAAATGAAATAAAATAAATTCCCTTCTAAAATTTTAAATCGCAAGATAACTTCAGTTGGTTTCATGGAATTAGGCTGCAAGATAACTTCAGTTGGTTCTAAAATTTTTACTCCCAAGATAACATCAGTTGGTTTCATGGAATTAGGCTGCAAGATAACTTCAGTTGCTTTCATAGAACCCGACTGCTAGGTAATTTCGGTTTATTCAGAATAATTGGTGGAATATTTGTAAGAATAAATAAAATAAAATAAATTCCCTTCTAAAATGTTTACTCCCAAGATAACTTCAGTTGGTTTCATGGAATTAGGCTGCAAGATAACTTCAGTTGCTTTCATAGAACCCGACTGCTAGGTAATTTCGGTTTATTCAGAATAATTGGTGGAATATTTGTAAGAATAAATGAAATAAAATAAATTCCCTTCTAAAATTTTAAATCGCAAGATAACTTCAGTTGGTTTCATGGAATTAGGCTGCAAGATAACTTCAGTTGGTTTCATAGAACCCGACTGCTAGGTAATTTCGGTTTATTCAGAATAATTGGTGGAATATTTGTAAGAATTAATAAAATAAAATAAATTCCCTTCTAAAATTTTAAATCGCAAGATAACTTCAGTTGGTTTCATGGAATTAGGCTGCAAGATAACTTCAGTTGCTTTCATAGAACCCGACTGCTAGGTAATTTCGGTTTATTCAGAATAATTGGTGGAATATTTGTAAGAATAAATGAAATAAAATAAATTCCCTTCTAAAATTTTTACTCCCAAGATAACTTCAGTTGGTTTCATGGAATTAGGCTGCAAGATAACTTCAGTTGGTTTCATAGAACCCGACTGCTAGGTAATTTCGGTTTATTCAGAATAATTGGTGGAATATTTGTAAGAATAAATGAAATAAAATAAATTCCCTTCTAAAATTTTTACTCCCAAGATAACTTCAGTTGGTTTCATGGAATTAGGCTGCAAGATAACTTCAGTTGGTTCTAAAATTTTTACTCCCAAGATAACATCAGTTGGTTTCATGGAATTAGGCTGCAAGATAACTTCAGTTGGTTTCATAGAACCCGACTGCTAGGTAATTTCGGTTTATTCAGAATAATTGGTGGAATATTTGTAAGAATAAATAAAATAAAATAAATTCCCTTCTAAAATTTTTACTCGCAAGATAACTTCAGTTGGTTTCATAGAATTAGGCTGCAAGATAACTTCAGTTGGTTCTAAAATGTTTACTCCCAAGATAACTTCAGTTGGTTTCATGGAATTAGGCTGCAAGATAACTTCAGTTGGTTCTAAAATTTTTACTCCCAAGATAACATCAGTTGGTTTCATGGAATTAGGCTGCAAGATAACTTCAGTTGCTTTCATAGAACCCGACTGCTAGGTAATTTCGGTTTATTCAGAATAATTGGTGGAATATTTGTAAGAATAAATGAAATAAAATAAATTCCCTTCTAAAATTTTTACTCCCAAGATAACTTCAGTTGGTTTCATGGAATTAGGCTGCAAGATAACTTCAGTTGGTTTCATAGAACCCGACTGCTAGGTAATTTCGGTTTATTCAGAATAATTGGTGGAATATTTGTAAGAATAAATGAAATAAAATAAATTCCCTTCTAAAATTTTTACTCCCAAGATAACTTCAGTTGGTTTCATGGAATTAGGCTGCAAGATAACTTCAGTTGCTTTCATAGAACCCGACTGCTAGGTAATTTCGGTTTATTCAGAATAATTGGTGGAATATTTGTAAGAATAAATAAAATAAAATAAATTCCCTTCTAAAATTTTTACTCGCAAGATAACTTCAGTTGGTTTCATAGAATTAGGCTGCAAGATAACTTCAGTTGGTTCTAAAATGTTTACTCCCAAGATAACTTCAGTTGGTTTCATGGAATTAGGCTGCAAGATAACTTCAGTTGGTTCTAAAATTTTTACTCCCAAGATAACATCAGTTGGTTTCATGGAATTAGGCTGCAAGATAACTTCAGTTGCTTTCATAGAACCCGACTGCTAGGTAATTTCGGTTTATTCAGAATAATTGGTGGAATATTTGTAAGAATAAATGAAATAAAATAAATTCCCTTCTAAAATTTTAAATCGCAAGATAACTTCAGTTGGTTTCATGGAATTAGGCTGCAAGATAACTTCAGTTGGTTCTAAAATGTTTACTCCCAAGATAACTTCAGTTGGTTTCATGGAATTAGGCTGCAAGATAACTTCAGTTGGTTTCATAGAACCCGACTGCTAGGTAATTTCGGTTTATTGAGAATAATTGGTGGAATATTTGTAAGAATAAATGAAATAAAATAAATTCCCTTCTAAAATTTTAAATCGCAAGATAACTTCAGTTGGTTTCATGGAATTAGGCTGCAAGATAACTTCAGTTGGTTCTAAAATGTTTACTCCCAAGATAACTTCAGTTGGTTTCATGGAATTAGGCTGCAAGATAACTTCAGTTGGTTCTAAAATTTTTACTCCCAAGATAACATCAGTTGGTTTCATGGAATTAGGCTGCAAGATAACTTCAGTTGGTTTCATGGAATAAGGCTGCAAGATAACTTCAGTTGGTTCTAAAATGTTTACTCCCAAGATAACTTCAGTTGGTTTCATGGAATTAGGCTGCAAGATAACTTCAGTTGCTTTCATAGAACCCGACTGCTAGGTAATTTCGGTTTATTCAGAATAATTGGTGGAATATTTGTAAGAATAAATGAAATAAAATAAATTCCCTTCTAAAATTTTTAATCGCAAGATAACTTCAGTTGGTTTCATGGAATAAGGCTGCAAGATAACTTCAGTTGGTTCTAAAATGTTTACTCCCAAGATAACTTCAGTTGGTTTCATGGAATTAGGCTGCAAGATAACTTCAGTTGGTTTCATAGAACCCGACTGCTAGGTAATTTCGGTTTATTCAGAATAATTGGTGGAATATTTGTAAGAATAAATGAAATAAAATAAATTCCCTTCTAAAATTTTTACTCCCAAGATAACTTCAGTTGGTTTCATGGAATTAGGCTGCAAGATAACTTCAGTTGGTTCTAAAATTTTTACTCCCAAGATAACATCAGTTGGTTTCATGGAATTAGGCTGCAAGATAACTTCAGTTGCTTTCATAGAACCCGACTGCTAGGTAATTTCGGTTTATTCAGAATAATTGGTGGAATATTTGTAAGAATAAATGAAATAAAATAAATTCCCTTCTAAAATTTTTACTCCCAAGATAACTTCAGTTGGTTTCATGGAATTAGGCTGCAAGATAACTTCAGTTGGTTTCATAGAACCCGACTGCTAGGTAATTTCGGTTTATTCAGAATAATTGGTGGAATATTTGTAAGAATAAATGAAATAAAATAAATTCCCTTCTAAAATTTTTACTCCCAAGATAACTTCAGTTGGTTTCATGGAATTAGGCTGCAAGATAACTTCAGTTGCTTTCATAGAACCCGACTGCTAGGTAATTTCGGTTTATTCAGAATAATTGGTGGAATATTTGTAAGAATAAATGAAATAAAATAAATTCCCTTCTAAAATTTTTACTCCCAAGATAACTTCAGTTGGTTTCATGGAATTAGGCTGCAAGATAACTTCAGTTGGTTCTAAAATTTTTACTCCCAAGATAACATCAGTTGGTTTCATGGAATTAGGCTGCAAGATAACTTCAGTTGCTTTCATAGAACCCGACTGCTAGGTAATTTCGGTTTATTCAGAATAATTGGTGGAATATTTGTAAGAATAAATAAAATAAAATAAATTCCCTTCTAAAATTTTTACTCCCAAGATAACTTCAGTTGGTTTCATGGAATTAGGCTGCAAGATAACTTCAGTTGGTTTCATAGAACCCGACTGCTAGGTAATTTCGGTTTATTCAGAATAATTGGTGGAATATTTGTAAGAAAAAATGAAATAAAATAAATTCCCTTCTAAAATTTTAAATCGCAAGATAACTTCAGTTGGTTTCATGGAATAAGGCTGCAAGATAACTTCAGTTGGTTCTAAAATGTTTACTCCCAAGATAACTTCAGTTGGTTTCATGGAATTAGGCTGCAAGATAACTTCAGTTGCTTTCATAGAACCCGACTGCTAGGTAATTTCGGTTTATTCAGAATAATTGGTGGAATATTTGTAAGAATAAATGAAATAAAATAAATTCCCTTCTAAAATTTTTACTCCCAAGATAACTTCAGTTGGTTTCATGGAATTAGGCTGCAAGATAACTTCAGTTGGTTCTAAAATTTTTACTCCCAAGATAACATCAGTTGGTTTCATGGAATTAGGCTGCAAGATAACTTCAGTTGCTTTCATAGAACCCGACTGCTAGGTAATTTCGGTTTATTCAGAATAATTGGTGGAATATTTGTAAGAATAAATGAAATAAAATAAATTCCCTTCTAAAATTTTTACTCCCAAGATAACTTCAGTTGGTTTCATGGAATTAGGCTGCAAGATAACTTCAGTTGGTTCTAAAATTTTTACTCCCAAGATAACATCAGTTGGTTTCATGGAATTAGGCTGCAAGATAACTTCAGTTGCTTTCATAGAACCCGACTGCTAGGTAATTTCGGTTTATTCAGAATAATTGGTGGAATATTTGTAAGAATAAATGAAATAAAATAAATTCCCTTCTAAAATTTTTACTCCCAAGATAACTTCAGTTGGTTTCATGGAATTAGGCTGCAAGATAACTTCAGTTGGTTTCATAGAACCCGACTGCTAGGTAATTTCGGTTTATTCAGAATAATTGGTGGAATATTTGTAAGAATAAATGAAATAAAATAAATTCCCTTCTAAAATTTTTACTCCCAAGATAACTTCAGTTGGTTTCATGGAATTAGGCTGCAAGATAACTTCAGTTGCTTTCATAGAACCCGACTGCTAGGTAATTTCGGTTTATTCAGAATAATTGGTGGAATATTTGTAAGAATAAATGAAATAAAATAAATTCCCTTCTAAAATTTTTACTCCCAAGATAACTTCAGTTGGTTTCATGGAATTAGGCTGCAAGATAACTTCAGTTGGTTCTAAAATTTTTACTCCCAAGATAACATCAGTTGGTTTCATGGAATTAGGCTGCAAGATAACTTCAGTTGCTTTCATAGAACCCGACTGCTAGGTAATTTCGGTTTATTCAGAATAATTGGTGGAATATTTGTAAGAATAAATAAAATAAAATAAATTCCCTTCTAAAATTTTTACTCCCAAGATAACTTCAGTTGGTTTCATGGAATTAGGCTGCAAGATAACTTCAGTTGGTTTCATAGAACCCGACTGCTAGGTAATTTCGGTTTATTCAGAATAATTGGTGGAATATTTGTAAGAAAAATGAAATAAAATAAATTCCCTTCTAAAATTTTAAATCGCAAGATAACTTCAGTTGGTTTCATGGAATAAGGCTGCAAGATAACTTCAGTTGGTTCTAAAATGTTTACTCCCAAGATAACTTCAGTTGGTTTCATGGAATTAGGCTGCAAGATAACTTCAGTTGCTTTCATAGAACCCGACTGCTAGGTAATTTCGGTTTATTCAGAATAATTGGTGGAATATTTGTAAGAATAAATGAAATAAAATAAATTCCCTTCTAAAATTTTTACTCCCAAGATAACTTCAGTTGGTTTCATGGAATTAGGCTGCAAGATAACTTCAGTTGGTTTCATAGAACCCGACTGCTAGGTAATTTCGGTTTATTCAGAATAATTGGTGGAATATTTGTAAGAATAAATGAAATAAAATAAATTCCCTTCTAAAATTTTTACTCCCAAGATAACTTCAGTTGGTTTCATGGAATTAGGCTGCAAGATAACTTCAGTTGCTTTCATAGAACCCGACTGCTAGGTAATTTCGGTTTATTCAGAATAATTGGTGGAATATTTGTAAGAATAAATAAAATAAAATAAATTCCCTTCTAAAATGTTTACTCCCAAGATAACTTCAGTTGGTTTCATGGAATTAGGCTGCAAGATAACTTCAGTTGCTTTCATAGAACCCGACTGCTAGGTAATTTCGGTTTATTCAGAATAATTGGTGGAATATTTGTAAGAATAAATGAAATAAAATAAATTCCCTTCTAAAATTTTTACTCCCAAGATAACTTCAGTTGGTTTCATGGAATTAGGCTGCAAGATAACTTCAGTTGGTTCTAAAATTTTTACTCCCAAGATAACATCAGTTGGTTTCATGGAATTAGGCTGCAAGATAACTTCAGTTGCTTTCATAGAACCCGACTGCTAGGTAATTTCGGTTTATTCAGAATAATTGGTGGAATATTTGTAAGAATAAATGAAATAAAATAAATTCCCTTCTAAAATTTTTACTCCCAAGATAACTTCAGTTGGTTTCATGGAATTAGGCTGCAAGATAACTTCAGTTGCTTTCATAGAACCCGACTGCTAGGTAATTTCGGTTTATTCAGAATAATTGGTGGAATATTTGTAAGAATAAATGAAATAAAATAAATTCCCTTCTAAAATTTTTACTCCCAAGATAACTTCAGTTGGTTTCATGGAATTAGGCTGCAAGATAACTTCAGTTGGTTCTAAAATTTTTACTCCCAAGATAACTTCAGTTGGTTTCATGGAATTAGGCTGCAAGATAACTTCAGTTGCTTTCATAGAACCCGACTGCTAGGTAATTTCGGTTTATTCAGAATAATTGGTGGAATATTTGTAAGAATAAATGAAATAAAATAAATTCCCTTCTAAAATTTTTACTCCCAAGATAACTTCAGTTGGTTTCATGGAATTAGGCTGCAAGATAACTTCAGTTGGTTCTAAAATGTTTACTCCCAAGATAACTTCAGTTGGTTTCATGGAATTAGGCTGCAAGATAACTTCAGTTGCTTTCATAGAACCCGACTGCTAGGTAATTTCGGCTTATTCATAATAAATGTTGGAATGTTTTTAAGAATAAATAAAATAAAATAAATAACTTCAGTTGGTTTTATAGAACCAGACTGCAAGGTAATTTCGATTTTATTCAGAATAATTGATGGAATATTTTTATGCAGGCCAAGGATTGATACCTAAGAGCATGCAATGGCACTGACCTTGTTGCGTGCTCTTCGGTTGACGTCCACGTAAGGAACATCCTGGAAGGAGCGCAACTTACTACATCCGTAGTTCTGTTAGATCATCCGAATTATCTTGATCAGAACAGTATAGCTCTGGTTCCTTGCGAGTGTTCTATTTTCTTACCTCCACGTTTGCTTGGTTTTCATGATGACATAGCTGGTGGCCTGTGGAAACGGATCGTAAACCTTTGACCACCGCGGGTCAGAGTCGAGACGGCTAAAAGAAAGGGGCGCGACAATGTGGGAAAGGAAAGTAATTTGTGATTGTAGACGGTATTGTTTTGATTCGCAGTATGTTGAGTCAACTGCTGTGGATGTACCTGAAACAACGCACAACGGGGTTTCTCTTCTCTTCATTCTCAGCTACCATCTATCTCCTATTTTTATTTTGCTCTTCTGATTCCCAATGCTTCACTGATTCTTCTATTTAATATCCAACATTTGATTTTAATTTTACTAACTTTTGATTCTCTTATCTCTCAAAGCTTTTCCACTCTTTTTTTTACCAATTGATACTGCTGTAACAAACTTTGTTTTGTTTTTTTTTCCTTAAAAATATACTTTTCCTCAATGTACTAGTAATATCAAGTCTATTTATCATTCGCCTAATCTTTTTTGATTTTATTGCGAATTTATTTATTTGAATAATTCTTTATCTGTCCTATAAATTATCATTACTATAATCTAAGCTTGTTTTGTATCTCTATTTATTAACTATTGTCTAATTTTACATCTAATACATCTAGCTTCTCATTTTTATTCTTCAAAATACGCTCATCATTCTCTTACTATTGATACTTGATTTTTATAAAATAAATTCAATTTTACTGTCAATTGTTTTCAATCTTCACCCTTTTTTTCAAACAAGTGAGGTTTGAGCCCTTACTCAATTTATGGAATGGTTAAAGGATTAACACAAATATTATTATTGTATTTTTGATAAACTTTTATAACATGCTTAGGACCAAAAATTGTAACAAAACACAAAACAAAACAAAGAAATAGCAACAGATTAACAGACTCAACAATAGGGAAGATTTCAGGAGAAAACAATACACAGTAAATAACAATAAGTTTTTGAATTCAAACTAAAAATAAAACAGTTTTTGCTTTAAAGAAAGTTGATAGGCACACTTTAAATGGATAGGCGCTTATACTTACATCAAACCCTACGCAATGTACCACCCCCGGCCGAGTTAAAATGCGTAACCGGAAAAGAAGGTGTGCATGCCTGGCACGAACACTCAAAGCGTGTTCTTGCGTGCTGCTCGTACTGACTCAGAGCAAGGGTGAGATGTAGGTGTAAGGGCAGTGCGTGTTCGTCGGGAACCTGGTGCATAAGATCGGTCAAGGCCCGTTTTTACACTGAAAATTGCGAATTGCGAATAATTGATGAAATATTTTTATGAATAAATTCAAAGAAATAATTCCCTTCTAAAATTTTATCAAACAGGATCAGGCAGGCGTACAACAAGTCAGGTTCATGACAGTTTGTCTGGCCAACAGCACGGTACGTGTCATACCGCTCCATTCATGCTGTTGCAGATCATAGCGTTTACTATCAAAACCTGTTCCATCTGCTGGTGCTGTTTACCGAAGGTTGCCAGAGCATCGCGCTGAGAATTTTATTCAGAAATAAAACGCAACAATACATACCGTCAACTAAGGCGAACCGGGACTACAAGCTGTCTCGATTCACCTCAGATAACGGTACCTAGGGAAAAATCATTTATTTCCATCACAAACCTTTTTTCACTCATCAGCACATTGATTCACAGGCACAGCAAGTTTTTTCAAATTTACAAAGTTAAGACCAATACCAAGGTTGCTGTTGATCTACGGCGGCCCATACATTCGGGTAGTCGCCGGTGTTAATAAGCTAGTTATGGAAGGTGAGCTTTACATGGTGAGGCTACTAACGATCTTTAATCGCTGAGGAGGACGACCCTCGTCTATCGGTTCTATTTGAAGTTTAAACTGCGCTAGATATCTTTCTAGTCTACGTGCTCTTGGCAAGCAGTCGGACCCGACGACGATGATCTAGAGACTGTAACCGACGTTGTGGTAGTTGTCGCCACTACCGAATTTCAATTGATCCGCTTGCTGCAGTCAAAGGGTCCCAATATTGCCACTCGAGACATTAAATGCTCGCAGGATCTCGACATAAGGCAAGGGCAAGGACGTTCCCATACTACCGTCAGCAGACAGAAAAAAATTCTTTCCATCCAACTTCAACTCACTGGGATGCACTAGCGACAGCTCAAACCGCATTTCGTATGATTCCATCAGTTTCGGCGCGGCAATTTGCGACACGATCTACTTTAGTACATTTCGTCTCAGGTGAAAGTTGAGTCCTGCATGGCAATTGACATGGAAATAGTTGAACAACTGCGATTGCGGCTTCGGCTATGTGACTTCCTGTAGAGAAACTGGACCTGGAACGAAAGCGTGACCAAGAGCAATATCCGGAATGGATGCTACTTGACCAGGTTCTTCACCGTGCTTGTAGTCCAAGCGGTTTCTAGCTTTCCGGAATCTGCTCATACTCCTCCTCTCCGGAGGATTCGCGTTCCTCATCCAGTACTGCTCGATGAAGTTGTTCTCGGAGACGCACTTCATTTCGTCGGATTAACTGATTGCGGGATCGCAGGAGATAGAAGAGGACGGTCCAGCCGCGCAGGAAGACTGTGCGGGAATCGGGAGCATGTTTAAAATAATCGTTTTCAGTTTTTTAAACAAAATCTTTAACTTACCTTCCTTGGCAACATCTGCCTCTTCATTATGGCCACCTTTTCCCCGTCGGGACGGCTACCCATTTTACAATGACTGTTGCCTTGCTAGCATCCTCGAGCTCCTCCCGCCATTGCCTCGTTCGTCAGCAGCAGACATGATTCCGGATCGGTCAGCATTTATATACAGTTTTCTTAAAAGCGTGCGCACTTTGTCATGAAATTTGAGGAAAACAGAATCTAAAAAACAACAACAAAACGGGTGACAACTGTGACAACTCAGGCGAGCGGTACACGCTTATATAGAGTTATTTAAGCCCGCTCTCACGCACCCTTGCACAACTTTTTTTTTGCTAGTGG
Source organism: Culex quinquefasciatus (assembly GCF_015732765.1). Classification (NCBI taxonomy): domain Eukaryota; kingdom Metazoa; phylum Arthropoda; class Insecta; order Diptera; family Culicidae; genus Culex; species Culex quinquefasciatus. The sequence goes on from NC_051861.1 coordinate 31,691,593, forward strand.
GTAAATCGAGAAATAGAGTTATCTAAGCTCGATCTCACGCACACTAGCACGCCATTTGTTTTGCTGGCTGGTACAAAATTTAACCTCAATCTTTTTCGTGTACGTACATGCAATACATGCGCACGTAGATAACTCTATTAAAAGTGAGAGTGTGTGCAACATGGAGTTAAAGTTTCTGTGAAGTTGCTGTGAAGATTATCATAGCACTTTGAAAAGTTTAACTCCATGTTGCACGCACACACTCTCTCACTTTTAATTTCTCGGATCGAGAAATTAAAAAGAGAGATGTGAGCCGTTAACATGGAGTGAAACTTTTCCAACTGTCAGGGAAAACTTCACAGCAGCTTGACAGAAAATTTAACTCCATGTTGCACTTTTAATTTTTCGAGTTAAACTTTCTGTCAAGCTGCTTTGAAGTTTACCATGACAGCTGCGAAAGTTTCACTCCATGTTACCGACTCACATCTCTCTTTTTAATTTCTCGATTAATTACAAATGTAAAGAAATGTATAAAGCTTAACACAGCCTTCGCCCCCCCTCCCCACCAACATCTGCGTTACTTAATAAAAGAACGTTCCCCAGGATCTTTTCAAGAAAAAACTCTAGAACTGAAAAAATTGTGTGCAATTTTCAGTTACAGTGTACGGAATCCTCAAACGAACGTACCATTTCATCAGCAACGAACGTTACCAACTTTTCAGAAAAAACGCGCAAACGGGTTCTTTTCACGCAAGGCTTGCGATAAATTCGTACTCGGTTTTGAAGTTGAGCGGATAAAATTATTTGAGTGTTACTTTTATTTTTAGCGAACGAAGGTAAGAAAAAAATGTTTATATTTTCAACAGATAGTAACATATTTCATAGTTTATCAGCAACGAATTGCGATTCACCGGTCCAGTTGGCCGTTCCGCCAGATCGCAGAAGCTACGTGCCCGATTCGCTGCTCCAATCCAAAAAACGAGGCGGCGTCATTCGGCACGTGCAGATCGATTGATCCAATCCGCTGCTCCCATCTGGCCATCTGGAACGCTGATCAATCGTCCGCTTCGCTGACCGCCGAGACACGTTCGCTTCACCAATCTGGTCGGTTTTAATCGGCCGCTTTGGGTAGCGATATCAAAAAGTAAGAATTATTAATCAATTGTTCGAAATCGTGCTTTTTCAATTATTTTTTTCCTTTTTTATAGCGACGACATCGCGCAAAACTGTTGCTGCCTGTCCGAATCGCTGCTCCAATCCAAAAACGAGGCGGCGTCATTCGGCACGTGCAGATCGATTGATCAATCCGCTGCTCCCATCTGGCCATCTGGAACGCTGATCAATCGTCCGCTTCGCTGACCGCCGAGACACGTTCGCTTCACCAATCTGGTCGGTTTTAATCGGCCGCTTTGGGTAGCGATATCAAAAAGTAAGAATTATTAATCAATTGTTCGAAATCGTGCTTTTTCAATTATTTTTTTCCTTTTTTATAGCGACGACATCGCGCAAAACTGTTGCTGCCTGTCCGAATCGCTGCTCCAATCCAAAAAACGAGGCGGCGTCATTCGGCACGTGCAGATCGATTGATCCAATCCGCTGCTCCCATCTGGCCATCTGGAACGCTGATCAATCGTCCGCTTCGCTGACCGCCGAGACACGTTCGCTTCACCAATCTGGTCGGTTTTAATCGGCCGCTTTGGGTAGCGATATCAAAAAGTAAGAATTATTAATCAATTGTTCGAAATCGTGCTTTTTCAATTATTTTTTCCTTTTTATAGCGACGACATCGCGCAAAACTGTTGCTGCCTGTCCGAATCGCTGCTCCAATCCAAAAACGAGGCGGCGTCATTCGGCACGTGCAGATCGATTGATCCAATCCGCTGCTCCCATCTGGCCATCTGGAACGCTGATCAATCGTCCGCTTCGCTGACCGCCGAGACACGTTCGCTTCACCAATCTGGTCGGTTTTAATCGGCCGCTTTGGGTAGCGATATCAAAAAGTAAAATTATTAATCAATTGTTCGAAATCGTGCTTTTTCAATTATTTTTTTCCTTTTTTATAGCGACGACATCGCGCAAAACTGTTGCTGCCTGTCCGAATCGCTGCTCCAATCCAAAAAACGAGGCGGCGTCATTCGGCACGTGCAGATCGATTGATCCAATCCGCTGCTCCCATCTGGCCATCTGGAACGCTGATCAATCGTCCGCTTCGCTGACCGCCGAGACACGTTCGCTTCACCAATCTGGTCGGTTTTAATCGGCCGCTTTGGGTAGCGATATCAAAAAGTAAGAATTATTAATCAATTGTTCGAAATCGTGCTTTTTCAATTATTTTTTTCCTTTTTTATAGCGACGACATCGCGCAAAACTGTTGCTGCCTGTCCGAATCGCTGCTCCAATCCAAAAAACGAGGCGGCGTCATTCGGCACGTGCAGATCGATTGATCCAATCCGCTGCTCCCATCTGGCCATCTGGAACGCTGATCAATCGTCCGCTTCGCTGACCGCCGAGACACGTTCGCTTCACCAATCTGGTCGGTTTTAATCGGCCGCTTTGGGTAGCGATATCAAAAAGTAAGAATTATTAATCAATTGTTCGAAATCGTGCTTTTTCAATTATTTTTTTTTCCTTTTTTATAGCGACGACATCGCGCAAAACTGTTGCTGCCTGTCCGAATCGCTGCTCCAATCCAAAAAACGAGGCGGCGTCATTCGGCACGTGCAGATCGATTGATCCAATCCGCTGCTCCCATCTGGCCATCTGGAACGCTGATCAATCGTCCGCTTCGCTGACCGCCGAGACACGTTCGCTTCACCAATCTGGTCGGTTTTAATCGGCCGCTTTGGGTAGCGATATCAAAAAGTAAAATTATTAATCAATTGTTCGAAATCGTGCTTTTTCAATTATTTTTTCCTTTTTATAGCGACGACATCGCGCAAAACTGTTGCTGCCTGTCCGAATCGCTGCTCCAATCCAAAAAACGAGGCGGCGTCATTCGGCACGTGCAGATCGATTGATCCAATCCGCTGCTCCCATCTGGCCATCTGGAACGCTGATCAATCGTCCGCTTCGCTGACCGCCGAGACACGTTCGCTTCACCAATCTGGTCGGTTTTAATCGGCCGCTTTGGGTAGCGATATCAAAAAGTAAAATTATTAATCAATTGTTCGAAATCGTGCTTTTTCAATTATTTTTTTCCTTTTTATAGCGACGACATCGCGCAAAACTGTTGCTGCCTGTCCGAATCGCTGCTCCAATCCAAAAACGAGGCGGCGTCATTCGGCACGTGCAGATCGATTGATCAATCCGCTGCTCCCATCTGGCCATCTGGAACGCTGATCAATCGTCCGCTTCGCTGACCGCCGAGACACGTTCGCTTCACCAATCTGGTCGGTTTTAATCGGCCGCTTTGGGTAGCGATATCAAAAGTAAGAATTATTAATCAATTGTTCGAAATCGTGCTTTTTCAATTATTTTTTTCCTTTTTTATAGCGACGACATCGCGCAAAACTGTTGCTGCCTGTCCGAATCGCTGCTCCAATCCAAAAACGAGGCGGCGTCATTCGGCACGTGCTCGATTATCCCGACCCGCTGGGCTTGCTTTACCTGGCCGCTAGCGCCCGATCGACCGAATGGGTTCTGCACATCGGATGATTCGAAGCCTCGGTCGGAAAGTTTGAACGCTGCACCGTGGACTATCGTATGTGTCTCGAAGGTGAGAATAATATTAGTATGTACCAGGGGTTGGACACTCAGTACGCTTTACCCAGGGCCCCGGCGATGGCCTGATATGAGCTACCGAACAACATTGGCAATATGGCGTCGTTTGTTTACAAACATGAGATTGTTTGTGGACGAACCGAAAAATTTACTTTTGACAAAGAACTTTGTCCTAAATTTCTATACGTGGTGTCAATCCAAAATTTTCGCGAAGCGAAAACGTTACGTGACAAATTCCCCTCTCGGCAAATTTCCCCTCTTTTTGGTGCACGTTGGTAGGATGAACGAACGTTTCCCAATCAGTCAATCGAGAGACGTGAGATTGATGTATCTAAAATCACCCCCACTCCACCTCATAATTTTCGGATCGTCGACGAGCCAACAAAACTCGGCTCGGTCGGTCCCGAAAATTCATTCTATTGCTGGACGAGAACACATCAGAAGCAGATGGCCTGGTCGCCCGGTAGCAGACGACCTGGAGGTCCGGGAGCAGATGGCTTGGAGGCAAGGACCAGCTAAGACATTCCAGTCGCGGGAGTCGATCATTGGAACTGGACACCACCTGGACTGGAGTTGCCGGAGGCCCCGCGGATGTTCCGATGGGGGGACATTTGTCGAACCGTAAGAGTTGGGCCAATATGGGTATCAAATTTTATGGTTTTTGATACTGGACATGAAATTTGACATTTTGGCAGTAGCGGCCACAATCCGGAGTGGCCGGAGGCCGCGGATGTTCCGATGGGGGACATTTGCCGAACCGTAAGAGTTGGGCCAAAATGGGTATCAAACTTTATGGTTTTTGATACTGGACATGAAATTTGACATTTTGGCAGTAGCGGCCACAATCCGGAGTGGCCGGAGGCCCCGCGGATGTTCCGATGGGGGGACATTTGCCGAACCGTAAGAGTTGGGCCAATATGGGTATCAAACTTTATGGTTTTGATACTGGACATGAAATTTGCCATTTTGGCAGTAGCGGCCACAATCCGGAGTGGCCGAAGGCCCGCGGATGTTCCGATGGGGGACATTTGCCGAACCGTAAGATTTGGGCCAATATGGGTATCAATTTTATGGTTTTTGATACTGGACATGAAATTTGATATTTTGGCAGTAGCGGCCACAATCCGGAGTGGCCGGAGGCCGCGGATGTTCCGATGGGGGACATTTGCCGAACCGTAAGAGTTGGGCCAATATGGGTATCAAACTTTATGGTTTTGATACTGGACATGAAATTTGACATTTTGGCAGTAGCGGCCACAATCCGGAGTGGCCGGAGGCCCCGCGGATGTTCCGATGGGGGGACATTTGCCGAACCGTAAGAGTTGGGCCAATATGGGTATCAAACTTTATGGTTTTTGATACTGGACATGAAATTTGCCATTTTGGCAGTAGCGGCCACAATCCGGAGTGGCCGAAGGCTCCGCGGATGTTCCGATGGGGGGACATTTGCCGAACCGTAAGATTTGGGCCAATATGGGTATCCAATTTTATGGTTTTTGATACTGGACATGAAATTTGATATTTTGGCAGTAGCGGCCACAATCCGGAGTGGCCGGAGGCCCCGCGGATGTTCCGATGGGGGGACATTTGCCGAACCGTAAGAGTTGGGCCAATATGGGTATCAAACTTTATGGTTTTTGATACTGGACATGAAATTTGACATTTTGGCAGTAGCGGCCACAATCCGGAGTGGCCGGAGGCCCCGCGGATGTTCCGATGGGGGGACATTTGCCGAACCGTAAGAGTTGGGCCAATATGGGTATCAAACTTTATGGTTTTTGATACTGGACATGAAATTTGCCATTTTGGCAGTAGCGGCCACAATCCGGAGTGGCCGAAGGCCCCGCGGATGTTCCGATGGGGGGACATTTGCCGAACCGTAAGAGTTTGGCCAATATGGGTATCAAACTTTATGGTTTTTGATACTGGACATGAAATTTGTCATTTTGGCAGTAGTGGCCACAATCCAGAGTCGCCGGAGGTCCCGCGGATGTTCCCAGTGGGGGACATTTGCCGAACCGTAAGAGTTGGGGCAATATGAGTATCAAACTTTATGGTTTTTGATACTGGACATAAAAAGTTGAATTTGGCCTTTATCTGAAACTAAGCAGTTTTAATATATTGTTTATTAGGCAGGAAGTTATAAATAGATTACTGCGATGCACATTTTTTTGTGCCACTGCGAAAATCTATTTCTGTAAATTTACAATAACTATCTTGTAATCATTAAGAGCCCTGCAAAGGGTAGTTTTTAATGTCTGCTGTTCAAATTTCCTTTACTGCCGCCGATTTCTTGCAACAGCCTTGCAAAAATATTCCCGCATCTTGGTAACTTTCGAGTGGTGAAGGAAAGTCAATTGATTTCACTTCGATTTCTATTTCAGCTCCACTTGCAATTTCCGTCCCCTCAGTTCGATAGGACGGTAATAATAAGGGGGAAATTTGGACAGGACATTCTAATCGAAAATTTCAACTATTATCTTGCAAAGTTCTTTGTCATACTGGTCATGTGTAACATAACCACCTGCACCTTTTTTGTAAAAAATTCTATATCCATTGTGCAATAACATTAAGTCTTACAAAACAGACAAAGTTTCGTTAAATTCTAGACCAAAATTTATTTTATTTTATTTTTTCAATTTAAACCTATTTTTTCGCGATTCTGATCAAGATTGCACATCAAATAATCGTGGCTTTAGTGTATCTTTAGTTTTCACATCGATTCACTGTAGATTCGTGTTTACATTTTGAAATTTAGCATAAATTAAAATAAGTTGCAAAATTCCCAACTTCAGCCATGTGCAACAACTTCCACATCACCCATGCGGGAAACCGATAATGGAGTAATTCATGCGTTCCAAACTGTCAAAATTCCAATCTTCGGTTCGCTGCTTTTGTTCGTGTTTGAAGTTTCGGGCCGAGACTCTGGCTTTACCCAATCTGGTCGTGTGTGCTCCGAATAAAACAGCCGCGCACACCATTATCAAGGAAAAATGTCTATAAACTTCGCAACCCTTCTAGAATTGTCATATTCAGTGATGTTTACAAACAAACTTGAGCGTGATTGGAGGACGGAGCGGTCCCACAGTTTACTTTATTTTCTAGTAAAGGTCAATCTCACTGCGTCATACGAGGTCTTGGCCAGGCCCGAAACGCTGTACTTCATCGCACACAACTGGACGGAACCGTGGACAGTTTAAGTCAGTCCGGCCCGTGAAGCCATTTCATCCGGCCCGCGACGGCTTTTAAAATATTTCTATGACCGGCCCTTAAGGCTGTTCATGAAGTATTAAATAAATAAAATTATTGTCTGAAATTAAAAAATAAGCTTAAGATCAAATTTTAACATATTATAAGAACATTCTTCATGCTTGACATAAATTCTTATAATTTTTATATTGATATTTTTTAACTGAAAAAATTGTGCAGCAAAAACAAAAATATCCATTTCGTAAAATTGTTAAATTTATGGAAAAACTTGGATTGTTGTCTTAAAATTTACAAAAAGAAACTTAATCTGGAGTTTTTTTTGAAAAGGACTAACAAACCAAATTTTCAGTTTTTGCTTTTTGGGTGTTTTTCAATACCCCTGACTCAAGGTGGTTCTGAAAACACCCAAAAAGCAAAAACTGGAAATTTGGTTTATTGGACCTTTTTAAAAAAAAACTCCAGAAATGTTATTTCTTTCAGTTTTGAAGTTTTTTTTTTCTTTTTTTTAAATCAATAAGTATGCAAAACTAATGTATTTTTCCAGAACAACTTTTTAGTGATAAAGTTTTTTTTAAAGCTTGAAAATCAAATTATTCACACTGAAAATAGATCGCTGGAAATATTTTTACAATATTGAACAATGTATCAAAAACTTCAAAAACTTGCAAAGATCATTGAAATTGATATGTTTTTTTTTATAAAAAAATATATCAAGGTATTTAGTTGCAATCGTCAAAAACAATATATATAAAATTTTAAACAACCAAAAATTAAAATAAGTCAAATAAACAAATTTTTGAATGTTGTTTGTTTTTTATTTTTAAAATCAAGATATATAAATCATATTTGCAACTCTAGTTCTTTTATGTATTTGCTTTTAAAGAACCCAATCATAAAAAAAATTGAAAAAATGTGTTTACTATTTCAACTATTATCAAATACAGGGTGGTTAAATCTTCGCGATTTTCGCGAATTTCGCGGATTTCGCGGAAATCTAAATTGCTCTCACCGAGCAGGATTTAGATAAATTTGCGTTCTTTCTTCTGGAAATACTAGATTTAGACAAACATTTTCACTAGCCATCGAAATCTACGTTGTATTCTTGAAGATAGACCCACAGGAACATTCAACAGAAATCCGCGAAATCCGCGCCGCGAAAATCGCGAAATCCGCGAAGATTTTTAACCACCCTGCAAATATTAATTCCGGCTCGCCACTGCTTAAGATAAATCAGACCTGGCCCGCATGGCCAAAAGGTTGGGCACCCCTGGTTTAAGTTGTTTGTCGCCGCTTAACGTCATACCGTCAACTGGGGCGAATTGGAGCAGCAGTTTTAAACATGTTAGAGCACAATATTTTGTTTTTTTTTTCTGGTTGGTTTCGGATAGAACAGACTCAGACCAACAAAATGTTTGCATCCATTTCCAAATTTAAAATCTTTAAGTGCGATTCACCCCAGATGACGGTACATAAAGTTCAACCCGAAGGTGGTATACTGCTTGGCCTCGAGCAGTCTGTGCTTGGCGTACACTTCCGCCTCCTGAGGGTTGCAGACCGACACAGAGCATTGTGATTTGTTCCGTTCGCTATTCCGGCGAACTTGACTTTTTTCCCGAACGGTTCTATATTACTCCGACCGATGCCAATTTGTTTACAGCTAAGAACGCTCCCCCCGATTACGATTCACCAAACCAATCTTCCTCCTCCGAATGGGCCAGGTGATGAACAGATCCCCAGGTCCCGCCGGGAAACAACTACAGAAACATGACACTCGACAGTATTGCAATTGAGTAATTTAATATTTGTATTTAGTGTTAAAAATGTACTATATTTCAACAATTATAACTACTCGCTTCATTTTGACCACCAATTATCAAAGCTCGTCCGCTTTTTTGATGGTTCGATCCACAGCAGAACCGACGCCAAAGCTGGCTTCGATTCCAGCATCAAATCTCCATCATGACGATACTCTACCCCATGCGCTGCACCGGAACGGCCTCTGTGTTGATCAGCATCTGCTACGGGCTGACCTGTCTTGCCGTCCAGTTTCTTGATGACAGCGTCCTATTCCTCGACCGGCGATTACCTTCATATTCCTTTTCGTCCTTTTCGGGTTTAGCCGTTGGCGAAACTACAGCCCGTCCCGTGTGTGGAATTTGTCGATCCAAGCCCAATGCTAACTTGTGTTTCCGCCTCCGGTGCCAGAGCAGTTAGCTTCGTCATCGCTTAAGTTAATTCGGACATAACGAAACATTCCACCGACGACGTTCCACTGTTGTGCTTTCTACTTGGCCACACACTCCTCGTTTGCGGTGTCTTTACCGGTTCTTAACGCCAGTTCCTCTTCCTTCAGCGAACTTTCAAACCCGGAACATTTTTTTATCGACAAGCTCAGCTCAATGTTAGTAAACAATCTCTATTACACTGTAACTGAAAATCGCACTTTGCCGAGTTTGTTTTCGCACCTCCCCATACGATTTTTCCAGTTCAACTACGATTACACTTTTTTGTGTAATCGCAGTCGAACTGAAAAAATCGTGTGAAAAAGTGCGAAAACGAACTCAGCAAAGTGCGATTTTCAGTTACAGTGTAGATCCTCTTTTGACATTTCAAAATAGACGTATCCAGTTTGAAATGGCCGCTAGGTGGCCAATGGTGTTAGAAATGACAGCTTCCATGTATTTGAATAAGGGAGCTCAGGAAAATTCAATTTTTAAGCAATAAAATGATTATTTATGATAAAAGTATTGATTGATTAGGTGCACAAAATGTGTCTAGAATATTATTAAAATAAAAACTGTTCGAAAAATTTGCAATTGAGATAAGTACACCATTCGATTCAGCAGGAATTTTGGGCACCAAAAATATATAGTTTTCATATGTTAAGTGTTTTATTTTAGAAGAAAATTAACAAAAAGTATGAAAATCGAGACATTTAGTATGGGAGCTGTCAAATCTCTCACCATCAAAAAGCAGCGTTGAGCTTTCGCTGGATTTGTCTATGAAGTGGTTCCAGTTTAGGTGAAAAATTGTGCGTTCGTTTAAAGAGTCGGTGCCAGTTTTTGTTCAATCGAACGTCATTTGTCAGTGTGTTTGGAACTCGAATGAAATTTGAAAAAATCAAGCAAAACAATGTAAATGGGCCAATGTGGATTTATAAACAAGCAGACTGCCCTGCTCATGTCAGTGGATGTTTACATTTGATATGAGCAGGACAGCCTGCTTGTTTACAAGTCCACGTTTGCTCATTCACATTGTTTTGCTTGAAATATCGAGTGCGGCACTAAAGTTTCAGTTCCAAGATGAGCGGTATACGCACTTCGGAAGGAACCGGTCTAGAAAAAAATCAAATGGGCAGCAGCGGCAGCGCAAGCAAGTCAGAGAGGGTGAAGTAAATTCCCAAGAAATTGCTCCCTCTCCTTTGTTCTACTGTTTGTAAAGCTGTTTCTTGACCCCTTTCCTTCCGATCTGCATACTAGCTTATGGTGGCAAAACTCGTGCGGAACTAGCGCGAGTTTCTTTAAAGAAACACTTTGACCTCACTCGAAAAATTTCTTTATTCGATCTCGTAGACCCACCTTCACGTATACCTATCGATTCAAATTCTGAACAAATGTCTGTCTGTAAGTCCGTGCCCCGAAAAATATGCACACGATTATAACCGGACTGAAGTTTAGACAAGTAGAAAGGTATTTGAAAGAATTTTTCAGTGCGATGTTATGAGCACTTAAGTGTTAATTATACAATTTTTTGAGGACGGATCTCAAAAATTTGATGAAAAAGATGTCTGGATCTATCATGCGACCCATCGTTGAATAGGTAATCAAAAGACCTTTCCAACAAGCCTAATAGATTGAAGATCTGACAACCCTATCAAAAGTTGTAAGTTAGTATTTTTAATACACTTTTTTAGAGGCCGGATCTCAAATCCTAGGGCAGATACAAATAAGTATATAGTATACATTATAAAGTATTCAAGTAGAAGTCGTTTTTCCGGCACACGTGGGGGTGAACCCACTTTTGGTAGCAACATGTGCTAGCTCACATTCCTGTTTGCTCTAGATCTAGTTTTATCTTTTCACCTCATTCATACATGCTGTTGAGACCATTAGATTGTTATAACTGAAGCTTTGTCTCCATATTTTATCTCTTTTTTACAGATGGTACGAAAGATTACAAATTCAGAAAAAAATAAGTTTTCTGTCTACTATTCGTCTCACACCGATATCGAAAACTTCGACTTGGATCAACCCGAATTTACCGAAGTTTGTAAAGCACTCCGATGGCGGCCGATTCAGAAAAACGTCGACAATATCAACCACATGGTGATCCAGTACAAATCAGGGGCGTATCAACACTGTGAGGAGTTGAGCGCGTCCAAAACGATCCTGACGACTGCGTTTGCAACATTTGCATGGAGAGACTAAACTGGGACGGAAAGCACAACTACAATTTTAACAACTACTCTTTTTCAACAATCGGTGAGATTATTATTCCTGAAAAAGAATGGAATGAATTCAAGTCGGTGGATAAACGTGGAATGCTCAAGCTGGCAAATGGTTACGGTGGCTATGTAACATCAGAGTTTCGCGCTAAGGGGTTCCAGTGCGGTTTTGTAGCTTGCAACAACAACTATTTCGTCAAGTCGGTCGAACATTTAATCATTCAAGTCTACTGTACCTCTGGAACCTCTGAACCGTGCAATCTGTACAAACTGGTACATGATACCAAAACCCCAGACCGCCCAGACGGGTCAAAGTCATTCGTGGTACATTCGACTAGATTGCCTCTGAAGCATTGCGAGCATTCTGTACCGAAGGCCGCTCAAGTTCGGGGATGGATGCGGAGAGTACATGAGAAAGCCCTCGAGAAGAAAATGCCGAAGGCTCATGTCGATGACCTGATAAACAAATACGGCGATCCAAGTTCTACTGCTCCTGGTAAAATATGGCCAGTATCCGAGCAGGTTGCACAGAAAATAAGATCCGGTCGACTCAATCAGAAGTGTTCCGGACGTGGACCAATTGCGGACCTGATCGCTCTATGGCAGGAAGAACTTGCTTATCCTAGGACACGTCAAGATTCGTCGTCTAGCTTTAGGTAAGACACTATCATTTTTTTATTGTTGCACTGCCAAAACAAAGAGTCAATCCTACTCACTTCAGTTGATGTTTACATTTGGACCGAGTGGACTCTCTCTCTCTCTCCTAACTCCAAATTCGTTTTACTTATTCTTTTCATTGTATTTTTTTCTAGGTTCGTTCAGGAAGTAAGTGTTGGACCACTCCGAATTATCCTATTAAGCTACGATCAGCTGAAAATTTTGCATCTGGAGAGGAAGCGTTACGACGAGCAGACAACACCCAAACCTCCGTTTTTCGTGGTCGGCACAGATGCCACTGGCAAACTGTGCGCTGAAATGAAAGATCTGAAGTCAGAAAAGCGCATTTTTAACTATACATTTGTTAAAGATGTGGCGATTCCCGGCAGTTCCGAAAACCCAATGATATTCACATTTGGTGATATGATTACAAACGACAACTCGTGGCTGGGCATTTCGGTTTTTTATCAAAAGCTAAAGGCGATGTTTATCGAGGAGCATAAGTATTGGCCTCCATTCCAAGGTATGCAATTTTCTATACGAAAAGAAATTGATGTGTATCTAAACTGAATTTGTTTTGCAGGTATCGTAACGGACTTTTGCTGGGCCCAAATCAGGGCAATCGTTGCCCTGAGTTTCGATTTTTCTATCGATGCGCATTTTCGAATAATTTACCGCTACGTCAGAGAGAATGACGCCGATGTTAACAATTTTGTACGGTCGTCATTCGTGCAGGTTTTTCTCTGCATCGCTCATTTATCTCGCACATTTCTGAAGGATGTTGACGCAACGCTGCCGGATGCCAAGGTAATTAAACTAGAATTTTAAAGAAAACGTTTGTACCAATACAATGTGTTGAATTTTTTGTCATTGTTCTGTCTTCACCTCAACGTGGAGATGAATCGCGGTTCCATACAATCATTTGAGCGTTATTTTCTAACGTAACGCCAAAAACAGGTTTTTACCCTCCCCTCGTAACAAAACTTTCATACAAGTTTAAAAACTGTATGGAGCGTAAAGCCGCCATTATACTATCTCAAACAAACTTGTTGGGGAAATGTTTGGCCAAACTAACACGCTTATGGACTTATAAAAATTTTATAACAAACTTACTTAATCCACCTATGTGGTTGGTGCCTTCCTCAGGAGCAGCCGTGGCTGACTGGTTACGGTATTTGCTTTGTAAGCGAATGGTTCTGGGTTCGATGCCCATCTGCTCCCAACGAGAAAGATTAGAACACAGAAATTAGAAATGATAAATATGAACGAAAAATCATTGTCGCTCGAGGCGGGGTTCGAACCCCCGTCCTTTGGATTGGTAAGCAAAAATGCTAACCACTAGGCCATGACGACTTGGTGTGTGTCGCAGATAAGGCGTGTACATTATATTGTTTCGTAGAAGTAGCTTCGAATATGAGAATCAGTGCGAAATATTTTAGAGAAGTCATTTATGACCATTTGCATTATTAGTGTCGAATTTCGAACGGGCGACGACGCACACGAAGTGAGCAACATCGGTGTGCTTTTAAATAGACCAGCAGCGCGTGTGCGACTGTATTAGTGCGTCGCAAGCGTCGAGTGTAGCCGGCGCAACGCGAAGCGTTGGTGTTGGAAGAAAGAAAGCGATACGAATGAAAGCAACGATTCTGAAGAGCGTTAAAGACGCGCGACGCGCGTGGTAGGAATGAGAGGGTTTTGCGTGTGTCTGTGTACTTCGGATCATTGGTAGCGGGAGAGGATCTTTGGTGCATCGCAGTTCAGAGCGAGGTCTTTAGTCTGGTGTTTAGTGTAGAAGCGAGCAGTCTTGTTTCAAGTGGTGGGTGGTGGGATCTTGAAATAAAGAGAAGACTTTTGCTCGGGTTAGGTCAAAATCTACGACAGTGTGCTTGGACTGGAATTAGGAATACTGTTTCAGAGAGCGAGTTGTGGCGCTATAACCACGGCAAATAGTGTCCAGGGCATTCGTGGAAATACAATGTCTCATCCCAGAAGGACCCGGAGTACCAAACCTTCTTAGCATGGTGCTCCCAACGAATACAACTAAAATCTCGGAGCGTATGGTGGTGTGTCCCCACGCTTCTTCCTCCCCTGTCGATTCAGAATTGTGTTGTTGTTCGAACACTCAGTGCTCAAACTCAACCCAATTACGGATCATCTCTGCGACACGGCTTTACGCAGTAGGCCTGGCCGCTTTAACGCTTGTGATGTTTCAATGCATTCCGATGCAATGGTGCACTGCAAATGTTAATGAATGACAAGAAGAGTGCTAGGCGTCATCTAACCTAAGGCACTCTCCAGGATCCCTTCGAAAGATTGGCTGCGCTAGGGTCTGATTAGATTAGATTAGACTATGTGGTTGGTGCCTTCCTCACTCTTTAAAACAGTGGGTGACATGATGACACACACACACTTGAACACAAATTTCATCTATTATTTTAGATCCGGGTTAAAAACAGTACACAAATATCACTGGGTCAGCGAACGACTGGACAACGCGTACATAATGATGTACCGTAGGTATAAAATAGATCCACCAAGTGGTCCTTTAGCCTCTTGTCTTGTAACTCCGATACCCTGCCCCCCCCCGCGGTGCTGGCCGGGATACTAGTAACCATTGCAGAGATCGGGTAACCAACCCCCGGTGGAAACTTTGGTAGTATGCTCACAGGGTAAGGGGAGCTCCACCCTCTTCGGCGGGTGTAGCTGTAGGGGAGAGTGGGGAGACTTGATCCCCGGGGAGACTTGATCCCAAGCCTGTATCTCGTCAGCATGTGGGTAAAACAATTAGCTTTGTTCTAGAAAGTTGTGCGAAATTGACTAAAACTTATTGTAGAAAACAAAGAAAAAAATTTAAAAATGTTTAGATTGAGTGACACACATTTTTCTAAGAAGTGCTGCAAAAAACTGCCAAGAGATCTTTTTTCTTTGTTTTGATAAGTATAGAAAACACTGAAAAATTATTCCAAAAAATATGTTTTATACATGAATTGTTTGATAAATATATCAACTCCAAAACCCTTACGCATTTGAAGTTAAATTTATCGTCATACTATTTTTACAATCAATTGTTTAAAAAAGTGCGTTTAGGGAGACTTTATCCTTGCATTTTTACAGTCACTGGAATCAGCCTCAAGATTAAATAATTGGGCTGGGTTTTCGTACATAGTTTCCTTTAGTATAGTTGTACATAACATACTGCAGTTTGAACCTTTTTTTCAAAAGTTTTGTAAACAAAAATTTCCAGCTTTTGTAAACATGCTCAATTTTGGTCTAAAAAAGGAAATTTTATGTTTTTAAATATTTTGCATGCTATACTTGTTATATTTTGAACACAAACGTACAGGTTTAATGTGGAATTGCTGTAACTTATAGAAAATTAAAAGTTTGGATGAATAAGAAACATTTTGCTTAAGATTTCTTCGTAATGCTGAAAGGGGGATCAAGTTATCCCTAACATTTTTGAAATGCCGGTTTAAAATATTTTTCTAAAACGCTTGGCATGATTCGAAGAGTTCATCTGATGAAATACCCGTATTAGCCAAACATAGATGAATGTTTAAGCTTTCAATTCATGCAAAAAGATCATAGTTTTGTGAGAAATTGACAGAGTTATGTGCGATACAAAAAAGGGGATCAAGTCTCCCACTCTCCCTACCGTTAGGCTTCGAGACAAAATCCCCGTTACGGTGGCGAGAGAAAACCGCAGCTGGGTCCCGGAAACTGCAAGGTGGCAGCCCCACCCCGAGACTAGGTATTCGCAGCCCTGGTTAGGCGGCATACTGAAGCAAATCACCTACTCAGAAAAACGAAAGAAGAAATTCAGGACGGATTAATCGGCATCAGACCAAGCGTTGTAAAAAGGACAACGATCGGAAACTCAGTACTTTGAACGTTCGAACTCTCCAAGATCCTGCACGTGCTGGCCTTCTTGCCCGGGAGCCGCACAAGCTGAACGTGCATGTGACCGCCATCTAGGAAGTTCGATTACCCGGTCATGGAGAGCGAGAATTCACGGCGGTGGACCCCATCGCCAACACCTCTTTCAAGTACCACATCTACTACAGTGGTAGTGATTGGGGATCAGAAGAACCGAGTCATCAAGTGGAAGGTGAATGACCGGATCTGCGTGTTGAGAATAAAGGGCAAATTCTTCAACTACAGCCTGATCAACATCTACGCTCCGACGAACGACAAGCCCGATGACGAGAAAGACGCTTTCTACGAGCGTCTTGACTTACTTACTTTTACTTTTACTGCTCGTACAACCTCCGGGTCATGAGCTGTCTCCAGATGCGTTGCCATCTAACTCGGTCTTGGGCTGCTTCTCTCCAATTCCGCTGCGGAACTCCCACACTTTCCAGATCTTCCTCCACTTGGTTCAACCACCTTGCACGTTGCGCCCCCCTCCGCCGCGTTCCAACCGGCTCCGAATTGAACACCAACTTCACCGGATTGATAGTCTGGTTCGGTTGGCGCGCATCCAGCGCGTCCGGCATTCTTGCGACGTGTCCGGCCCACCTGATCCGGCCAGCCTTGGCGACCTTCCGAATGCTTGGCTTGCCGTAGAGTTGCGCCAGCTCGGGGTTCATCCTTCTCCTCCATACAGTGTTCTCACGCACGCCGCCAAAAATCGTCCTTAGCACTCGCCGTTCGAAAACTTCAAGCGCTTGCAAGTCCTCCTCGAGCATCGTCCACGTCTCGTGCCCGTAGAGAACGACCGGTCTTATCAGCGATTCGTACATGGTGCACTTTGTACGCCGGGAAAGATGACCAGACCGTAGGGTCTTGTGAAGTCCATAGTAGCACGACTACCGGTGATGATGCGCCTCCGAATTTCTCTGCTGCAGTTGTTTTCCGACGTTACCAACGATCCGAGGTACACAAACTCCTCCACGACCTCGAACTCGTCGCCGTCGATAGTCACGCTCGGTCCTATGCGAGCCCTAAGGGACTCGGTTCCTCCTGCCAGCAGATACTTCGTCTTCGCAATATTCACCTTCAATCCAACTTTCGCATAAATGTCCCATATGCAAAAACAGCAAGCTGAGAAAAACGCATTTAAAGTTTGTCCCATACATCCCAGTCACGGCGTTCTCACAGGATTCTTACAGAATTCTAGCAAAGCGAAAATATTCTTACTAGAACATTGCCATCATCCTGCCAGAACTTTGCAAGAATTCTCAAAGAATTCTAGCTCAAATGCAATAACCGGTTCTAGCTGGAGCTGGCGAAATCAACCGGTTCTGTTCAGTCATGCAATTTAAACGGAACCCGTTCTGCGTTCGTTCTCTTTCTTCAAAACGAACTGAACCCACCGCGCAGGAGCCATTGCTTTTCGTTCCAAAAACAGAATGCACTTTTTCGTGCCGTTCTCTTCAAAGTTTGGAACGCGTTCTGTGAACCGCCTGTAGCCAGAGGCTTTCTATGGCAACTGTTAAACTTAAATAAACATTCAAGAGATTGTTTTGTACAGAGCTTAGTTAGCTCGGTGGTATAGCATGCAAGAACAGTATTCAAAGTAAGTGAGTTATAATCTCAATTTTTGGAAATATTTTTGACGAAGAACTTCGTCTTAGGGCTCTATACAGGGTAGCAATCCAAAATTTCCAAATGAAACCGAAAAATGAAACGCCTTCCCCAAGCAGAGGGGAAAATCACAGAAGCAGCGCGGCCGACGGTTTTGATATAAATATAAACGCCACCCCCTCCACAGCATTAGTTTAGTCGGTGGTCTACCATCGAAGCGAGAGGAGCTCAGCTCTTCTCGCGAGCGCCAGCCTTCTCTCTTCCCTACAAAACCACGGGAAATTTGAAAGCTGGCTTCAGTCGGTGGTCTACCACCGAAGCGAGAGGAGCTCAGCTCCTCTCGCAAGCGCTTGGCAGTAGTGGCCAACACCTGGAGGCCCCGGGGATGTTCCGATAAGGGAACATTTGCGGAACCATAAGAGTTGGGGCAATATGGGTATCAAACTTCAGCAGAGGTGACTCGTCCACCTGTTCAACCTGTTCATTGAACAGGTAGCCAATTTCAAGCGGACAATTTTTTTTAAGTACCACGGTGCTTTTTAAATTAGCAACATACAATAATTGTTTATTACAATTTTTGTTTGAATATACGGTAACAAAATCAACTCCCAATGTTCAGCAGCGCTGCATGCACCGAAAAAGCGTTGGCTCGCCACCCTTTACTCTTTACCTCTCTTTACAACCCACCAATACTAAAGCGAGCCAGCCTAGCGGGCCACGCGCAAATGCTCGTCGCGTTCAACACCGACCCCCTGAACGTCGGGGGAAAAATCTCCATACAGAAAAAAATCAACATATGTGAAGAGCTTCCTATTCATACGCAGCGGCAGTATCGATGTGTTGGTAAATATGGTTCAATCTGAGAGCGTCAACTGACAGCATTTTTGGGAAAGAGCGAAATGCCACCCCCAGGCCCCAGCCGACTTAGCTCGCTCAGCTCTCCAGGGAGCTGCATGCAAAAGGTAAACAAGCCAGTGCGTTGACAACACGTTGAGAGCATGAATAAATGAGAGAGCGCGAGAGCACCACAGATATTGCTCTATATTTGGCGCACTTTTAGGCATCAGACTGTTTTGCGCAGACTGGTGATGGCTTGTTTTAAAACTGGAATGTTCAACTGCGCGCGTTGAACCTCTTCGATCTTCTTGGTTACTAGTGGATTCTTGCTCTACTGGAAAGTGATGTAATGTTAAGTTAAGATAGTGTGATTGATAGATTGAATTGAAACAATTGAAACAAAAAAGTACTGTGCTTTTTTCAAGATCGGGACACATGAGAAGAATTGGGTACTAAAGCCCTATGTCAATTTTTATGTACAACGGTAAAAAACACGATAAAAAACCATTTCTGATCACTTTTTGCCTTCCTCACCTTACTGAGGAAAGGCTATAAAATCACTCGAAAAATGAACTTCTTAATTTGACCTCGTAGACCCACCTTCACGTATACCTATCGACTCAGAATCAAATTCTGAGCAAATGTCTGTGTGTGTGTGTGTGTGTGTGTAGGGATGTGGGTCTGTGCACCAAAAAATATGCACTCGATTATCTCAGCACTGGCTTGACCGATTTGGACCGTTTTGGTCTCATTCGATTCGTCTTGGGGTCCCATAAGTCCCTATTGAAAATTATGAAGTTTAGTAAAGTACTTCAAAAGTTATGCTAAAAAAACGATTTTGGCGTATGTCCGGAAGATTGTAAAAAGGGTGGTTTTTGTAAGAAACCCTGTCATGTTATACATTTTCAGAAAGGTATTAAAAAGACCTTTCCAATGAGCCTAAAACATCAAGGATCTGACAATCCTATCAAAAGTTATTGACACTTAAGTGTTATTTATACACTTTTTGGAGGCCGGATCTCAGATATTTCAGTAAAAATGATGTCCGGGTCTATCATGCGACCCATCGTTAGTTAGATAATCGAAATACCTTTCAAATGAGCCTAAAACATCAAGGATCTGACAACCCTATTAAAAGTTATTGGCACTTAAGTGTTATTTATACACTTTTGGAGGCCGGATCTCAGATATTTAAGTAAAATGATGTCCGGGTCTATCATGCGACCCATCGTTAGTTAGATAATCGAAAGACCTTTCAAATGAGCCTAAAACATCAAGGATCTGACAATCCTATCAAAAGTTATTAGCACTTAAGTGTTATTTATACACTTTTTGGAGGCCGGATCTCAGATATTTCAATGAAAATGATGTCCGGGTCCATCATGCGACCCATCGTTAGTTAGATAATCGAAAGACCTTTCAAATGAGCCTAAAACATCAAGGATCTGACAAACCTATCAAAAGTTATTGGCACTTAAGTGTTATTTATACACTTTTTGGAGGCCGGATCTCAGATATTTCAGTAAAAATGATGTCCGGGTCTATCATGCGACCCATCGTTAGTTAGATAATCGAAAGACTTTTCAAATGAGCCTAAAACATCAAGGATCTGACAACCCTATTAAAAGTTATTGGCACTTAAGTGTTATTTATACACTTTTTAGAGGTTTGATTTCAGATATTGTGATAAAAATATTGTCTGAATCTTCCATGCGAACTATCGTTGGATAGGTATTTTTATCAGACCTTGCCGATGAGCCAGAAATATTGATGGTCTGCGAACCATATCAAAAGAAATGAGTAATAAAGTTGATTTGTTAAACATGTTAAGGGGGAATGTTGCTATTTTTACTGAATGTATTGACTTTATGAATATGAGGAAGGCACCAACCACCTAAAGGTGGATTAAGTAACGTTTTTCATTTTAATTCAAATTTTTTTTTTTGACAAGACAACATTTTTCCGATGGATCAACTATGGTCCCCTTGGAACGAGCTGTCAAGTAGGAGCTTTTCTGTCAAGAAGGACCGCGAGGTTAATTTTTCAAAACTGATTTAAAAATCCATTTTAAACTCTTTGTGCTCGTACAAAGGGTCATTGTACTCAGAAAAATAAGCTTTATCGCTGTAAACAATAATATCAGCAATCTAAGCTTCATTTTAGGACCCAATTATGACAGTAGATTCAACCATGATCGTTATTTTATTATTCGGATGGTTCTATTTAAAGCGGATGCAGTCCTAAAAAAGTTAAAGATTTGAAGCCATTAAATGCTCCAAAAATGACTGTGTTTATTCAGACTGTAGTCCCGGTTCACTCTAGTTGAATATATTATTATCATATATTGTAGCATGAATTTGTTCTGAAAACTTTTTTTCACTGATGCCAAAAACAAATATTTTAATTAACTCGGATTCATGTCAATATAGTTTTGTTTATAACATCAAAAGCCCTTCTTTTTATTCGGAAATAGAATTCCAAAACCATAAGGACATAACAGTGAGTAAATTCAATTCTCTAAAAATTTGACAAAGGATTAAAAGCGATATGACCTGGTTCTAAAAAGTATAGAGTAAAATGTCAATTTAATTTTTGAATAGTAACCAAGTTAGTTCAATATTAGTTGGGCTTAAAAAGCCCAACAAACAGTTTTCTTTTGTTAAGGATGTGCTATTTTTTCTAACATTCTGATAAATAGTTTTAAAATTCAGTATAATATTCAATAACTTCAGTTGAATTTCGATAAGGATGACAGAGCGATTGCTCTATTTTTCCACATTCCCCACGCTAATGATTAAGTAAGTCTTAAAAATACATTTTAACGAGATAAAAACCGTCCTAATCATAATTTTAATTAATTATTTACATAAACAGAAAATTATAATAGTATAAAAATAATAAAACGTAAAAATAAAAGCCATTGGAAAGAAAAAAGCATTAAAAACATTTTTTAACATTGAACAGGTACTTCATTCGGGCACGAGTCGCCTCTGAACTTCAGGGTTTTTGATACTGGACATGAAATTTGAAATTGGCGGAACCATAAGAGTTGGGGCAATAAAGGTATCAAAATGTAGCTGCTCCTCTGTGATGTTGCTGCACGGTTACGCAAAACGGAAATGAAATTAAATCCAGCCTCGGAATAGAGTTATCTACGTGCGTATGTATTGCGTGTACGTACACGAAAAAGATTGAGGTTAAATTTTGTACAGTCCAGCAAAACAAATGGCGTGCTAGTGTGCGTGAGAGCGGGCTTAGATAACTCTATCAGAATCACCTCGAAATTTACGAGCGGTTACATATGTGTGTGTGTGAGTGTAAGCGCGTGCAGTCCAAAATCTCAGCCTGCTGCGCCCCACTTCAGCTCATAATTTTTGGATCGTCGTCGAGGCCACATCAGCTGCAGCAGAAGAGGGCGCAGAAGGCGAAAATTTCCTAGGCAGGCTAACGGACAAACAACGAAGAACAACCGCTGCACCGCAGGAGAAGCAAACCACAGGCCAAGGTTCCGAAGGAGAGAGGAAACCGGCCAAGCCCGCGGCCCGTCCGCTGGTTGACGAAACGAATCTGGCCGCCATCACCCCGAAGGATCGGAACTTCGGAACGAATCGCCACTGCAGACCATCGGGAAAGAAGAAGAGCAGCTCCTCCACCATCGCAAGTGTAACGGACAAGAAGCAAAAGCCCCGCCGCAAGTAGCACTTAGGAACGTGGTGCTGATGCAGGTTGACCCAGACCAAAGCCATGGACATCTTCCTCAACGTTGACCGGAGAAGCGGCCCGAATGAAGCACTACACCTCGCGGAAGATTTGATAAACAAACGGCCCTTTTCAGGGCCACCAAATATCTCACGAAAGAGTTGTTCCTTCAAAATTTCCCTCTAAGAATGTTCCCTAAAAATTTAAAAAAAGATCGAATAAAAATCATTTCACCACAGAGTTAGCATGAAACCACTGTTTCTGTGTGGTAGAATGTCATACGCGCTTGTGTGTGTGTGTGTGTGTGTGTGAGCACGGAGAGAGAAAAATCGCCTGCTGCAAAAATGCACAAGTCAGAATAACTTTTCGAAAATTTGGAGCCGTCGCCGATTGCTGGCAACAGCCTTCAAAAAACACTGGCTCAGAAAAAGCCCCATCGAAACGACGTTGAACGCTTCAACTTTATCCTCAGCTCAAGCATCTCCGCCGTCAGGTATTCCCGGTTTGGTTGACTCGTCCGACCGGGAACTGCGGCCCAGCTCGAGACTACCGTGTCTGTTTCTCGCCTTAACCTTTCCTCATTTGCTGACGCGTCGTCCCTTCCTCTTTGAAAGTCGAGAGTGAAATGATTGCGAAAATGACAAATCGACCTATATTTATAGATTTTTGTTTTGGCATATCGCGGAACGATAAAATCTTGGTGGCGAATGCAGTAGGAAGGCAGAGAGAATGCAGTAGGAACGGCAAAATGAGGAAAAAATCTTGCGTGCTTGTGAAAAGAGGGGAATTAATAGCGAAGTAGAAGTATAAAAATGCGTTCTACCCTTTCCACTCCACTTAGTTGCCAACGAGATGCTGAACAAGTCGGGTCGGCTCATAATAACTATCTGAGCCGCAGACGCTTGAAGCAGCAGCAGCAGGGAGAGAGAGCCCCAAATTCTCTCTTCCGGAGAAGGATTTCTTCTAAAAAATTACCTTTATTTTCTAGAGAGAGAGAGAGAGAGAGAGAGAGAGAGAGAGAGAGAGAGAGAGAGAGAGAATCGGAGAGCAGCACCGAAGAGGGCAAATTGTGTGCGAATGCCGTAGAATGACACACCATACATACACACTCCCGTTTCATGGTACACGCTGATTGGGTTCGATGCGTCGAGTTTCCCTTCCACGGATGTTCGATTCATGTATCTGAATTCGTCACCTGAAAAGGCCATCAAAGACTGCGACCAACTACAGATACACCCGGTGACGAGCAAAACCGCCAGCGGAGGCATCTTTTAGGCAGTGGAGTAAAATCGTTTAACCTAGTAGACTGTGTAGGGCAGCGAATGACCAAGAAGGTTAAAGCTGCCAGAAATAAATAAATTAACAACAACAACTAGTAGACTGTGTGAAAATTGTTGTAGCCCTGTTGTATGGGTTAGTACAACGAATCTACTACGAGCTCGTGTAATTGGTCACGGCCCCGGGATGCACAGCCGGGTCAGTCAGGAAGCTTCCCCCAATTCGTTCAAAGATTTTGTTTACGCCAGTGGTGGCCAAAACCTGGAGTGGCCGGTGCCCTCAAAGAAGGTTCCCCCGGGGCCTGGGGGGACATTTACAGAACCATACGAGTTTTGGCAATATGGGTATCAAAATTTATGGTTTTTGATACTGAACATGAAAATGGCCATTTCGACAGTGGTGGCCAAAACCTGGAGTGGCCGGTGATCTCAAAGCAGGTTCCCCCGGGGCCTGGGGGGACATTTACAGAACCATATGAGTTGTGGCAATATGGGTATCAAAATTCATGGTTTTTGATACTGAACATGAAAATGGCCATTTCGACAGTGGTGGCCAAAACCTTGAGTGGCCGGTGCCCTCAAAGAAGGTTCCCCCAGGGCCCGGAGGGCCTTTTACAGAACCATACGAGTTGTGGCAATATGGATATCAAAATTCATGGTTTTTGATACTGAACATGAAAATGGCCATTTCGGCAGTGGTGGCCAAAACCTGGAGTGGCCGGTGCCCTCAAAGAAGGTTCCCCCGGGGCCCGGAGGGCCTTTTACAGAACCATATGAGTTTTGGCAATATGGGTATCAAAATTCATGGTTTTTGATACTGAACATAATAATGGCCATTTCGGCAGTGGTGGCTAAAACCTGGAGTGGCCGGTGCCCTCAAAGCAGGTTCCTCTTGGGCCCAGGATAACATTAACCGAAACATACGGGTTGTTGCAATATGGGTATCAAAATTCATTGTTTTGATATTGAACCTGCAAATGGCCATTTCGACAGTAGTGGCCACAACCTGAAGTTGCCGGTGCCCTCATGGAAAGTTCACATTGGGGGAACATTTAGGACAATTTTGCCGACAAATCTATGAAACAAAATACAATAATCTTATCCCAGATTTCACTAGCAATCCAAAAACTCATTCAAAATGTTTGGTCCTATGTCTTTCGGTTATGTCTCTGACATACCATCTTGAACTTTTGGCAATATGAGTAATAAATCGCTGGGGTAATAAATCGATAATTGCGAAATTATTGAAATTGAGAATAACTCTTTTGTAATCAATTTGAGCCCTAAAAAGGGCTTTTAATGCTTGCTGTTGAAATTTACTTGGCTGTCGCCGATGGCTGGCAAGAGCCTTGCCAAAACATTTCCCCATCGCGAACAACATTGAACCCTTCCAGGTTCGGTCTGCCCCTTCGCCACGATGCTTCTCCGCCTTCAGCTATCTTTGTTGCCGCTGTGTCGTCCCTTCCTCGTAGACTGTCGAGAGTGATTTGAGTACGCAAATGAAATAGATTTTCGTTTTGGGATTTCGTGGAACGAAGAAATCTAGGTGGCGAATGCCGTAGGAAGGCAGAGAGAACGCCGTAGAATCGTCAAAACGAGAAAAAAGTCTTGTAATGTGTGGGAATAAATCTTTTAATGTGATTCAAATTTGTTGTGATGCAAAGAAAATCTTTAACACATGGTTCAGACTGGCTCTTTGTAATGAATTGGAGTCCTGATAATGGCTTTCAATTATTTCAAAATATTTCTAAAAAATTGTTCAATGCCAAAAGTTTAATTGATGAAATGATTTCAAATCAACTGGCACGACAATCTTGACATTACGATTAGCTGTGAAGCGTTTCAAAACTTTAGACGTTATCCAACGTCAAAATACCATAAGATCTTAGAGCAGAAATACCATAAGATCTTAGAGCAGAAATAAATAGATCTTAAGAAATAACCATTTCGTGATTGATTTTGTGGCCAAGAAACGCAAATAATAAAACTATAAAAAAAATCATTAACTTTTGTGTCCGAAGTTCTTCGTCATGATGGTTATGCCTGTAGCATTACCACTGCACCTTTTTATCAAAAACTAAACAAGTAAAAAGATGCAAAAAATGTTTATCTTTTTAGTGCAGTTTACAAAAACTACTCAAGTGTATTTTAACTGTAAAAATAATTAGTTTGAGTGTTTGGTATGTGCCAAAATATCTGTACATGTGGCAACGCTGGTTGGAACGTCCTCTACCACAGGGTGACCACCTCGGGAAAACTGGAAAACTGGAAAAACCGGGAATTTATTCCATCGGGAGAAAACCGGGAAAAACTCGGGAATTCGACTGAAAAACCGGGAAAATATTTTAAGTTTAGTTAAAATTCGACAAATTTCTCTTAAATGACTTAAACGTATGCTTTTCTCTATTAGAATATTATTCTCGTTATTCTAAATGAATGGTTCGGGAAAATAATGTTTTAATTTGTGTAATAGACTCAAGCTACTAGGCTTTGATTGTTTTTTTTGTTGTTGAGTATTCCTTGATATATTTCTTTGGCGAGGGGGGAGAAGCAACTACGATTACCATTACCTACACCACCGGACCCGGTTTAAAAAACAAATGTTTGATAAGCTGCAATTTTTCCGATCAAGTTCGCGGTTCAATAGAAAATTTACTCAGGGCTATGATTTTTGAATTCTTATTTCAATAAGTATTGAATTTTATAAGCACAATAAACAATTTATTTTTGTTTTATTATGTATTGCAATATCGACTTGAGTTGCACAGCAGCTAAGGAAGTTTTTGTATTTTTATTCCAAAATTGTCAAACTTACGGATTTAACACTTCAACAATATGATTGTAAAAAGAGTCAAAATCTGCTTGATTTTTTTGTGTAGACAGTAACTTTAGGGAATAAATAACCGATAGTTCCCATAATTTCGATAATACCCTGGGCCTTGTCAAGTCAAGGGGCATGATTTGATCCTAGTTCATTAGTTAAAATTTGGGTATACATTCTTTTTTATAAGCACTATGGACACCACTTCATGCTACGAGAACTCGCTTTGCCGCAGCCCCAGGGCTTAAGCGTTGACCGATAAGCTGTCTTCGTGAACTAAGTAGTTCTCCGATAGTGAAAATAACACAATTGCACAAGACACCGCTGCTTCTGTCACTTTTTCACTATCACAATGTGGGATTTAGGTCGGGACTTCAGGATAGTACAATTGATTTGTTGCTTAGCATTAGCATTTAAAATAAATCTGTATCCTTTCCAAATCTTTTTGATGTTAAATTTAGTTGCAATTATTAAGTTAGAGTAATGCTGTCAATAAACTTTGATTGATGTAGAATACTAGGCATTCTTTTATGTCAAATTGTCCATAGAGTCTCGATCAATCAATAATGTAATGATATCGGACAAAATTCGTTGATCTGTTGAACTAACGGTTTTCGGATTATGGTTGTATCGACCATTGTTGCGAATCGAGGAACTACAGATCTTTTGACGCAAATGGTCATTTCTTTTTCAAATCGCGATTCTGTCCTATTTGTATATCAGTTCATAAATTTTTATTGTTTTTGATAAAAGTAGTACTACAACAGTTAAAGGAATGTTAAGTTTTGAACATTAAGTTTAGACGTTTAGAGGATTTTAGATTAAAGTTTAGATTTTCAATCCAAAGTAGTTAGCAAATGAATATTTGGACTTATATGAATGATTGAACATTTTGGACTTATGAATAACACACAACTGTGCATTTATTCTAGAGTCAGATCCATACAGCGTCAGTATTTATTTGGTCGAAGTGTACTAATTCATTGGCAGATCTGATTCTAGTTGTAATGTACGACAAGACTACTGACGGACATGACAGGACGAGGGCCCAGTTTAGAGGTTTCAACATCAACGATGTGCGGCTGGACCACCCTCCCAAAAAAAAAAAAAAGATAGTTCCCATAATTTCGATAATACTAAAATTTGCGTACCAAAAATCGTGGTGCAAACAGCCTTAGCTTGATGTGCGCCGTTAAAAATAAGAACACAGTTCAGATTCGATTATCCGAAAGCCTCGGAAAAAAATAAAAAAACATAAATATTTAAATAAAAATTCACAGTTTCAACATTTGCATGTAAAAAGTGTTTTAAAATGCATTCTACACTAGTTTAGTTTTTTGCAATCATTAGTTTTCAAATAATGTAAAATTTAACGAAAAGAAAAATATTAGCGAAAAAAAACAATAAACATCGAAAATCTTCAATTCAAATGATTTTTAAATCAACCCAAACATGCTAAAAATGATTCTGAACGCAGGTGAATGAATCTAAAATTGATTTCACTTGATTCCATTAAAATTTTCATTATAATTTTGAAGTTATTTTTCTAATCTAATCTAATCTAATCAGACCCTAGCGCAGCCAATCTTTCGAAGGGATCCTGGAGAGTGCCTTAGGTTAGATGACGCCTAGCACTCTTCTTGTCATTTATTAACGTTTGTAGTGCGCCATTGCATTAGAATGCATTGAAACATCACAAGCGTTAAAGCGGCCAGGCCTACTGCGTAAAGCCGTATCGCAGAGATGACTCGTAATTGGGTTGAGTTTGAGCACTGAGTGTTCGAACAACAACACAATTCTGAATCGACAGGGGAGGAAGAAGCGTGGGGACACACCACCATACGCTCCGAGATTTTTGTTGTATTCGTTGGGAGCACCATGTTTAGATGGTTTTGGTACTCCGGGACCCTCTGGGATGGGACATTGTATTTCCACGAATGCCCTGGACACTATTTGCCGTGGTTATAGCGCCACAACTCGCTCTCTGTAACAGTATTCCTAATTCCAGTCCACGCTCACCAAGTCGTCATGGCGTAGTGGTTAGCATTTTTGCTTACCAATCCAAAGGACGGGGATCGAACCCCGCCTCTAGCGACTTTGATTTTTGTTCATATTCATCATTTCAGATTTCTATGTTCTTAAATTTCTCGTTGGGAGCAGATGGGCATCGAACCCAGAACCATTCGCTTATAAAGCGAACACCGTAACCAGTCAGCCACGGCCGCTCCCTCATTATAATTTTGAAGTTATTTTTTTTTAAATTGCCCCTGATTTTTCGGGCCAATTTTGATGGGGAAGACAAAAGTTTCAATAAAATTTGCACCAGCATAAACTATTTGAAAATGATTTAGAATTATGAAATCCAAGATAGCGGCCATTTTGGGCTAAAATGAAATGTTGAAAAAAATGAATTTTCAAATTTAATAGGCAGTCAACCACTCAACAGTGACTAAAATTTAGTAGCTAAACTCGAATTTGAAGTTTAAAGTAAGAAAATAAAAAAAATACGAATTGTTTTTTATTGTTCAAACCTTCGGATAATCAAGACGGACTGTTAAC
Source organism: Culex quinquefasciatus (assembly GCF_015732765.1). Taxonomy (NCBI): domain Eukaryota; kingdom Metazoa; phylum Arthropoda; class Insecta; order Diptera; family Culicidae; genus Culex; species Culex quinquefasciatus. Next base: position 31,720,322 of record NC_051861.1, read on the forward strand.
AATTTTTACTGTAAAACATTTAATGGAATTTCAAAAATCTGTTTTCAGTAGTATTTTATAAGATATTTTTAGTTATTTGGGAATCTTTCAACAATAGAATGCCTATCAAATTGTGTTCAAATTCAGAACATTTGAAAAAATATCTTTCTTTGAAAATTTATTTTAAAATTGTTATTTAAAATTTTAGATATTTTAAAATTACAATATTTTTAGAGTTCAACTGCATAATAGTCATTTCAGTACAAACAGTCACTTTTTTGACGAAGAACTTCGTCTTAGGGCTCTATACAGGGTAGCAATCCAAAATTTCGCGAAGCGAAATGAAACCGATAAATGAAACACCTTCCCCAAGCAGAGGGGAAAATCACAGAAGCAGCGCGGCCGACGGTTGATATAAATATAAACGCCACTCCCTCCACAGCATTAGTTTAGTCGGTGGTCTACCACCGAAGCGAGAGGAGCTCAGCTCTTCGCGAGCGCCAGCCTTCTCTCTTCCCTACAAAACCACGGGAAATTTGAAGGCAGGCTTCAGTCGGTGGTCTACCACCGAAGCGAGAGGAGCTCAGCTCCTCGCAAGCGCCACCAGGTGGCGTTTTCAGGAACTAGCCTTCCCGATTCCCTACAAAACCATGGGAAATCTGAAGGTTGGCTTCAGTCGGTGGTCTACCACCGAAGCGAGAGGAGCTCAGCTCCTCTCGCAAGCGCCACCAAGCGCTTGGCAGTAGTGACCACCACCTGGATTTTGATACTGGACATGAAATATGACATTTTGGCAGTAGTGGCCACCACCTGAAGTGGCCGGAGGCCCCGGGGGTGTTCCGATAGGGGGACATTTGCGGAACCATAAGAGTTGGGGGAATTTGGGTATCAAACATTAGCGTTTTTGATACTGGACATGAAATTTGACATTTCGGCAATAGTGGCCACCACCTGGAGTGGCCGGAGGCCCCTGGGATGTTCCGATAAGGGGACATTTGCGGAACCATAAGAGTTGGGGCAATATGGGTATCAAACTTCAGGGTTTTTGATACTGGACATGAAATTTGAAATTGGCGGAACCATAAGAGTTGGGGCAATAAAGGTATCAAAATGTAGCTGCTCCTCTGTGATGTTGCTGCACGGTTACGCAAAACGGAAATGAAATTAAATCCAGCCTCGGAATCAGAATCACCTCGAAATTTACGAGCGATTACATATGTGTGTGTGAGTGTAAGCGCGTGCAGTCCAAAGGGCTCTTGTTAATTTGATTTGGTTAACCGCGGTTGAATTTCTTGAAATAATTCGAACTGTCAAAATCCAACAAAGCATCTACCGGTGGATACTTTTCTACCACTGATTTTTGTGCGATCAATGTGATAGATGCTTTGGTGGATTTTTGACAGTTCGAATTATTTCAAGAAAATCCACCGCGGTTAACCAAATCAAATTAACAAAACCCCTAAAAAATCTGAGCCTGCTGCGTTGCCAAATTGTTGGCCGATGCGCCAAACGCAAAACAAGAATCACCGTGTTGGTGTCGTTTCGTTCGAATCCAGATGAATACAACCACATCAGCAGATTTACCCTTCGATGCGAAAGCAAATACGTGTGTATGTACGGGGGCGCGCGCAGTGACAAAAAGAGGGGAAGTAATAGCGAAGTAGAAGTATAAAAATGCGTTCTACCCTTTCCACTCCACTTAGTTGCCACCGAGATGCTGAACAAGTCGGGTCGGCTCATATCTGAGCCGCAGACGGGTGAAGCAGCAGCAGCAGGGAGAGAGAGAGCCCTAGCAACGCAAATTCTCTCTTCCGGAGAAGGATTTCTTCTGAAAAATTACCTTTATTTTCTAGAGAGAGAGAGAGAATCGGAGAGCAGCACCGAAGAGGGCAAATTGTGTGCGAATGCCGTAGAATGACACACCAAATGCCGTAGGATGCAGCCGTCCCCTAACATGACAGTTTTCGTGAATTGCGCGTATCCACCGACAGATGGCATGTGGACCTCGTCGGAGTCCGCCCATTAAAAACGCAACTCAAAATTTGCATGGGAAACTTTTTTTCCGTGACGGCTTTCGCGGCACGCTCCCTCCAACTGTTCGAGACTAATATTTTAACGTGGCGTATCTTTAAACAAGTTTTTCAAGAAAATGATTCCAGAATGCTTATTTTGTCGTTTTAAACCGAAAGTAGGCAAAAACTATATTAATTTAAACTATTCGCCATTTTCAAATGTTTGGCTAGATGATATCAAAGGCCGCCATCTTAGGCCCAGTGGGCCCACAAAAAGAGGTACGCTCAGTTTGTATGGGAGCTGTCAACATGCTCCCGGGCTGGTAGGATGGCAGATTCAAGAAAATTGCCAAATGCGCGTTCACACACACATACACACACACTCCCGTTTCATGGTACACGCTGATTGGGTTCGATGCGTCGAGTTTCCCTTCCACGGATGTTCGATTGATGTATCTAAATTCGTCACCTGAAAAGGCCATCAAAGACTGCGACCAACTACAGATACACCCGGGGACGAGCAAAACCGCCAGCGGAGGCAACTTTTAGGCAGTGGAGCAAAATCGCTTAACCTAGTAGACTGTGTGAAAATTGTTGTAGCCCTGTTGTATGGGTTAGTACAACGAATCTACTACGAGCTCGTGTAATTGGTCACGGCCCCGGGATGCACAGCCGGGTCAGTCAGGAAGCTTCCCCCAATTCGTTCAAAGATTTTGTTTACGCCAGTGGTGGCCAAAACCTGGAGTGGCCGGTGCCCTCAAAGAAGGTTCCCCCGGAGCCCGAAGGGCCTTTTACATAACCCTACGAGTTTTGGCAATATGGGTATCAAAATTTATGGTTTTTGATACTGAACATGAAAATGGCCATTTCGACAGTGGTGGCCAAAACCTGGAGTGGCCGGTGATCTCAAAGCAGGTTCCCCCGGGGCCTGGGGGGACATTTACAGAAACAAACGAGTTGTGGCAATTTGGGTATCAAAATTCATGGTTTTTGATACTGAACATGAAAATGGCCATTTCGACAGTGGTGGCCAAAACCTGGAGTGGCCGGTGATCTCAAAGCAGGTTCCCCCGGGGCCTGGGGGGGACATTTACAGAACCATACGAGTTGTGGCAATATGGGTATCAAAATTCATGGTTTTTGATACTGAACATGATAATGGCCATTTCGACAGTGTTGGCCAAAACCTGGAGTGGCCGGTGCCCTCAAAGAAGGTTCCCCCGGGGCCTGGGGGGACATATACAGAACCATACGAGTTGTGGCAATATGGGTATTAAAATTCATGGTTTTTGATACTGAACATGAAAATGGCCATTTCGACAGTAGTGGCCACAACCTGGGGTGGCCGGTGATCTCAAAGCAGGTTCCCCCGGGGTCTGTGGGGACATTTACAGAACCATACGAGTCAAAATTCATGGTTTTTGATACTGAACATGATAATGGTCATTTCGGCAGTGGTGGCTAAAACCTGGATTGGCCGGTGCCCTCAAAGAAGGTTCCCCGGGGCCCGGAGGGCCTTTACAGAACCATACGAGTTTTGGCAATATGGGTATCAAAATTCATTGTTTTGATATTGAACCTGCAAATGGCCATTTCGACAGAAGTGGCCACAACCTGGAGTTGCCAGTGCCCTAATGGAAAGTTCACCTTGGGGGAACATTTATGACAATTTTGCCGACAAATCTATGAAACAAAATACAATAATCTTATCCCAGATTTCACTAGCAATCCAAAAACTCATTCAAAATGTTTGGTCCTATGTCTTTCGGTTATGTCTCTGACATACCATCTTGAACTTTTTGGCAATATGAGTAATAAATCGCTGGGGGTAATAAATCGATAATTGCGAAATTATTGAAATTGAGAATAACTCTTTCGTAATCAATTTGAGCCCTAAAAAGGGCTTTTTAATGCTTGCTGTTGAAATTTACTTGGCTGTCGCCGATGGCTGGCAAGAGCCTTGCCAAAACATTTCCCCATCGCGAACAACATTGAACCCTTCCAGGTTCGGTCTGCCCCTTCGCCACGATGCTTCTCCGCCTTCAGCTATCTTTGTTGCCGCTGTGTCGTCCCTTCCTCGTAGACTGTCGAGAGTGATTTGAGTACGCAAATGAAATAGATTTTCGTTTTGGGATTTCGTGGAACGAAGAAATCTAGGTGGCGAATGCCGTAGGAAGGCAGAGAGAACGCCGTAGAATCGTCAAAACGAGAAAAAAGTCTTGTAATGTGTGGGAATAAATCTTTTAATGTGATTCAAATTTGTTGTGATGCAAAGAAAATCTTTAACACATGGTTCAGACTGGCTCTTTGTAATGAATTGGAGTCCTGATAATGGCTTTCAATTATTTCAAAATATTTCTAAAAAATTGTTCAATGCCAAAAGTTTAATTGATGAAATGATTTCAAATCAACTGGCACGACAATCTTGACATTACGATTAGCTGTGAAGCGTTTCAAAACTTTAGACGTTATCCAACGTCAAAATACCATAAGATCTTAGAGCAGAAATACCATAAGATCTTAGAGCAGAAATAAATAGATCTTAAGAAATAACCATTTCGTGATTGATTTTGTGGCCAAGAAACGCAAATAATAAAACTATAAAAAAAATCATTAACTTTTGTGTCCGAAGTTCTTCGTCATGATGGTTATGCCTGTAGCATTACCACTGCACCTTTTTATCAAAAACTAAACAAGTAAAAAGATGCAAAAAATGTTTATCTTTTTAGTGCAGTTTACAAAAACTACTCAAGTGTATTTTAACTGTAAAAATAATTAGTTTGAGTGTTTGGTATGTGCCAAAAATATCTGTACATGTGGCAACGCTGGTTGGAACGTCCTCTACCACAGGGTGACCACCTCGGGAAAAAACCGGGAAAACCGGGAAAAACCCGGGAATTTATTCCATCGGGAGAAAACCGGGAAAAACTCGGGAATTCGACTGAAAAACCGGGAAAATATTTTAAGTTTAGTTAAAATTCGACAAATTTCTCTTAAATGACTTAAACGTATGCTTTTCTCTATTAGAATATTATTCTCGTTATTCTAAATGAATGGTTCGGGAAATAATGTTTTAATTTGTGTAATAGACTCAAGCTACTAGGCTTTGATTGTTTTTTTTGTTGTTGAGTATTCCTTGATATATTTCTTTGGCGAGGGGGGAGAAGCAACTACGATTACCATTACCTACACCACCGGACCCGGTTTAAAAAACAAATGTTTGATAAGCTGCAATTTTTCCGATCAAGTTCGCGGTTCAATAGAAAATTTACTCAGGGCTATGATTTTTGAATTCTTATTTCAATAAGTATTGAATTTTATAAGCACAATAAACAATTTATTTTTGTTTTATTATGTATTGCAATATCGACTTGAGTTGCACAGCAGCTAAGGAAGTTTTTGTATTTTTATTCCAAAATTGTCAAACTTACGGATTTAACACTTCAACAATATGATTGTAAAAAGAGTCAAAATCTGCTTGATTTTTTTGTGTAGACAGTAACTTTAGGGAATAAATAACCGATAGTTCCCATAATTTCGATAATACCCTGGGCCTTGTCAAGTCAAGGGGCATGATTTGATCCTAGTTCATTAGTTAAAATTTGGGTATACATTCTTTTTTATAAGCACTATGGACACCACTTCATGCTACGAGAACTCGCTTTGCCGCAGCCCCAGGGCTTAAGCGTTGACCGATAAGCTGTCTTCGTGAACTAAGTAGTTCTCCGATAGTGAAAATAACACAATTGCACAAGACACCGCTGCTTCTGTCACTTTTTCACTATCACAATGTGGGATTTAGGTCGGGACTTCAGGATAGTACAATTGATTTGTTGCTTAGCATTAGCATTTAAAATAAATCTGTATCCTTTCCAAATCTTTTTGATGTTAAATTTAGTTGCAATTATTAAGTTAGAGTAATGCTGTCAATAAACTTTGATTGATGTAGAATACTAGGCATTCTTTTATGTCAAATTGTCCATAGAGTCTCGATCAATCAATAATGTAATGATATCGGACAAAATTCGTTGATCTGTTGAACTAACGGTTTTCGGATTATGGTTGTATCGACCATTGTTGCGAATCGAGGAACTACAGATCTTTTGACGCAAATGGTCATTTCTTTTTCAAATCGCGATTCTGTCCTATTTGTATATCAGTTCATAAATTTTTATTGTTTTTGATAAAAGTAGTACTACAACAGTTAAAGGAATGTTAAGTTTTGAACATTAAGTTTAGACGTTTAGAGGATTTTAGATTAAAGTTTAGATTTTCAATCCAAAGTAGTTAGCAAATGAATATTTGGACTTATATGAATGATTGAACATTTTGGACTTATGAATAACACACAACTGTGCATTTATTCTAGAGTCAGATCCATACAGCGTCAGTATTTATTTGGTCGAAGTGTACTAATTCATTGGCAGATCTGATTCTAGTTGTAATGTACGACAAGACTACTGACGGACATGACAGGACGAGGGCCCAGTTTAGAGGTTTCAACATCAACGATGTGCGGCTGGACCACCCTCCCAAAAAAAAAAAAAAGATAGTTCCCATAATTTCGATAATACTAAAATTTGCGTACCAAAAATCGTGGTGCAAACAGCCTTAGCTTGATGTGCGCCGTTAAAAATAAGAACACAGTTCAGATTCGATTATCCGAAAGCCTCGGAAAAAAATAAAAAAACATAAATATTTAAATAAAAATTCACAGTTTCAACATTTGCATGTAAAAAGTGTTTTAAAATGCATTCTACACTAGTTTAGTTTTTTGCAATCATTAGTTTTCAAATAATGTAAAATTTAACGAAAAGAAAAATATTAGCGAAAAAAAACAATAAACATCGAAAATCTTCAATTCAAATGATTTTTAAATCAACCCAAACATGCTAAAAATGATTCTGAACGCAGGTGAATGAATCTAAAATTGATTTCACTTGATTCCATTAAAATTTTCATTATAATTTTGAAGTTATTTTTCTAATCTAATCTAATCTAATCAGACCCTAGCGCAGCCAATCTTTCGAAGGGATCCTGGAGAGTGCCTTAGGTTAGATGACGCCTAGCACTCTTCTTGTCATTTATTAACGTTTGTAGTGCGCCATTGCATTAGAATGCATTGAAACATCACAAGCGTTAAAGCGGCCAGGCCTACTGCGTAAAGCCGTATCGCAGAGATGACTCGTAATTGGGTTGAGTTTGAGCACTGAGTGTTCGAACAACAACACAATTCTGAATCGACAGGGGAGGAAGAAGCGTGGGGACACACCACCATACGCTCCGAGATTTTTGTTGTATTCGTTGGGAGCACCATGTTTAGATGGTTTTGGTACTCCGGGACCCTCTGGGATGGGACATTGTATTTCCACGAATGCCCTGGACACTATTTGCCGTGGTTATAGCGCCACAACTCGCTCTCTGTAACAGTATTCCTAATTCCAGTCCACGCTCACCAAGTCGTCATGGCGTAGTGGTTAGCATTTTTGCTTACCAATCCAAAGGACGGGGGATCGAACCCCGCCTCTAGCGACTTTGATTTTTTGTTCATATTCATCATTTCAGATTTCTATGTTCTTAAATTTCTCGTTGGGAGCAGATGGGCATCGAACCCAGAACCATTCGCTTATAAAGCGAACACCGTAACCAGTCAGCCACGGCCGCTCCCTCATTATAATTTTGAAGTTATTTTTTTTTAAATTGCCCCCTGATTTTTCGGGCCAATTTTGATGGGGGAAGACAAAAAGTTTCAATAAAATTTGCACCAGCATAAACTATTTGAAAATGATTTAGAATTATGAAATCCAAGATAGCGGCCATTTTGGGCTAAAATGAAATGTTGAAAAAAATGAATTTTCAAATTTAATAGGCAGTCAACCACTCAACAGTGACTAAAATTTAGTAGCTAAACTCGAATTTGAAGTTTAAAGTAAGAAAATAAAAAAAATACGAATTGTTTTTTATTGTTCAAACCTTCGGATAATCAAGACGGACTGTTAACAATTTTTACTGTAAAACATTTAATGGAATTTCAAAAATCTGTTTTCAGTAGTATTTTATAAGATATTTTTAGTTATTTGGGAATCTTTCAACAATAGAATGCCTATCAAATTGTGTTCAAATTCAGAACATTTGAAAAAATATCTTTCTTTGAAAATTTATTTTAAAATTGTTATTTAAAATTTTAGATATTTTAAAATTACAATATTTTTAGAGTTCAACTGCATAATAGTCATTTCAGTACAAACAGTCACTTTTTTGACGAAGAACTTCGTCTTAGGGCTCTATACAGGGTAGCAATCCAAAATTTCGCGAAGCGAAATGAAACCGATAAATGAAACACCTTCCCCAAGCAGAGGGGAAAATCACAGAAGCAGCGCGGCCGACGGTTGATATAAATATAAACGCCACTCCTCCACAGCATTAGTTTAGTCGGTGGTCTACCACCGAAGCGAGAGGAGCTCAGCTCTTCTCGCGAGCGCCAGCCTTCTCTTCCCTACAAAACCACGGGAAATTTGAAGGCAGGCTTCAGTCGGTGGTCTACCACCGAAGCGAGAGGAGCTCAGCTCCTCTCGCAAGCGCCACCAGGTGGCGTTTTCAGGAACTAGCCTTCCCGATTCCCTACAAAACCATGGGAAATCTGAAGGCTGGCTTCAGTCGGTGGTCTACCACCGAAGCGAGAGGAGCTCAGCTCCTCTCGCAAGCGCCACCAAGCGCTTGGCAGTAGTGACCACCACCTGGATTTTGATACTGGACATGAAATATGACATTTTGGCAGTAGTGGCCACCACCTGAAGTGGCCGGAGGCCCGGGGTGTTCCGATAGGGGGACATTTGCGGAACCATAAGAGTTGGGGGAATTTGGGTATCAAACATTAGCGTTTTTGATACTGGACATGAAATTTGACATTTCGGCAATAGTGGCCACCACCTGGAGTGGCCGGAGGCCCCTGGGATGTTCCGATAAGGGGACATTTGCGGAACCATAAGAGTTGGGGCAATATGGGTATCAAACTTCAGGGTTTTTGATACTGGACATGAAATTTGAAATTGGCGGAACCATAAGAGTTGGGGCAATAAAGGTATCAAAATGTAGCTGCTCCTCTGTGATGTTGCTGCACGGTTACGCAAAACGGAAATGAAATTAAATCCAGCCTCGGAATCAGAATCACCTCGAAATTTACGAGCGATTACATATGTGTGTGTGTGAGTGTAAGCGCGTGCAGTCCAAAGGGCTCTTGTTAATTTGATTTGGTTAACCGCGGTTGAATTTCTTGAAATAATTCGAACTGTCAAAAATCCAACAAAGCATCTACCGGTGGATACTTTTCTACCACTGATTTTTGTGCGATCAATGTGATAGATGCTTTGGTGGATTTTTGACAGTTCGAATTATTTCAAGAAAATCCACCGCGGTTAACCAAATCAAATTAACAAAACCCCTAAAAAATCTGAGCCTGCTGCGTTGCCAAATTGTTGGCCGATGCGCCAAACGCAAAACAAGAATCACCGTGTTGGTGTCGTTTCGTTCGAATCCAGATGAATACAACCACATCAGCAGATTTACCCTTCGATGCGAAAGCAAATACGTGTGTATGTACGGGGGCGCGCGCAGTGACAAAAAGAGGGGAAGTAATAGCGAAGTAGAAGTATAAAAATGCGTTCTACCCTTTCCACTCCACTTAGTTGCCACCGAGATGCTGAACAAGTCGGGTCGGCTCATATCTGAGCCGCAGACGGGTGAAGCAGCAGCAGCAGGGAGAGAGAGAGCCCTAGCAACGCAAATTCTCTCTTCCGGAGAAGGATTTCTTCTGAAAAATTACCTTTATTTTCTAGAGAGAGAGAGAGAATCGGAGAGCAGCACCGAAGAGGGCAAATTGTGTGCGAATGCCGTAGAATGACACACCAAATGCCGTAGGATGCAGCCGTCCCCTAACATGACAGTTTTCGTGAATTGCGCGTATCCACCGACAGATGGCATGTGGACCTCGTCGGAGTCCGCCCATTAAAAACGCAACTCAAAATTTGCATGGGAAACTTTTTTTCCGTGACGGCTTTCGCGGCACGCTCCCTCCAACTGTTCGAGACTAATATTTTAACGTGGCGTATCTTTAAACAAGTTTTTCAAGAAAATGATTCCAGAATGCTTATTTTGTCGTTTTAAACCGAAAGTAGGCAAAACTATATTAATTTAAACTATTCGCCATTTTCAAATGTTTGGCTAGATGATATCAAAGGCCGCCATCTTAGGCCCAGTGGGCCCACAAAAAGAGGTACGCTCAGTTTGTATGGGAGCTGTCAACATGCTCCCGGGCTGGTAGGATGGCAGATTCAAGAAAATTGCCAAATGCGCGTTCACACACACATACACACACACTGTTTCATGGTACACGCTGATTGGGTTCGATGCGTCGAGTTTCCCTTCCACGGATGTTCGATTGATGTATCTAAATTCGTCACCTGAAAAGGCCATCAAAGACTGCGACCAACTACAGATACACCCGGGGACGAGCAAAACCGCCAGCGGAGGCAACTTTTAGGCAGTGGAGCAAAATCGCTTAACCTAGTAGACTGTGTGAAAATTGTTGTAGCCCTGTTGTATGGGTTAGTACAACGAATCTACTACGAGCTCGTGTAATTGGTCACGGCCCCGGGATGCACAGCCGGGTCAGTCAGGAAGCTTCCCCCAATTCGTTCAAAGATTTTGTTTACGCCAGTGGTGGCCAAAACCTGGAGTGGCCGGTGCCCTCAAAGAAGGTTCCCCCGGAGCCCGAAGGGCCTTTTACATAACCCTACGAGTTTTGGCAATATGGGTATCAAAATTTATGGTTTTTGATACTGAACATGAAAATGGCCATTTCGACAGTGGTGGCCAAAACCTGGAGTGGCCGGTGATCTCAAAGCAGGTTCCCCCGGGGCCTGGGGGGACATTTACAGAAACAAACGAGTTGTGGCAATTTGGGTATCAAAATTCATGGTTTTTGATACTGAACATGAAAATGGCCATTTCGACAGTGGTGGCCAAAACCTGGAGTGGCCGGTGATCTCAAAGCAGGTTCCCCCGGGGCCTGGGGGGGACATTTACAGAACCATACGAGTTGTGGCAATATGGGTATCAAAATTCATGGTTTTTGATACTGAACATGATAATGGCCATTTCGACAGTGTTGGCCAAAACCTGGAGTGGCCGGTGCCCTCAAAGAAGGTTCCCCCGGGGCCTGGGGGGACATATACAGAACCATACGAGTTGTGGCAATATGGGTATTAAAATTCATGGTTTTTGATACTGAACATGAAAATGGCCATTTCGACAGTAGTGGCCACAACCTGGGGTGGCCGGTGATCTCAAAGCAGGTTCCCCCGGGGTCTGTGGGGACATTTACAGAACCATACGAGTCAAAATTCATGGTTTTTGATACTGAACATGATAATGGTCATTTCGGCAGTGGTGGCTAAAACCTGGATTGGCCGGTGCCCTCAAAGAAGGTTCCCCGGGGCCCGGAGGGCCTTTTACAGAACCATACGAGTTTTGGCAATATGGGTATCAAAATTCATTGTTTTGATATTGAACCTGCAAATGGCCATTTCGACAGAAGTGGCCACAACCTGGAGTTGCCAGTGCCCTAATGGAAAGTTCACCTTGGGGGAACATTTATGACAATTTTGCCGACAAATCTATGAAACAAAATACAATAATCTTATCCCAGATTTCACTAGCAATCCAAAAACTCATTCAAAATGTTTGGTCCTATGTCTTTCGGTTATGTCTCTTACATACCATCTTGAACTTTTTGGCAATATCGCTGGGGGTAATAAATCGATAATTGCGAAATTATTGAGATTGAGAATAACTCTTTCGTAATCAATTTGAGCCCTAAAAAGGGCTTTTTAATGCTTGCTGTTGAAATTTACTTGGCTGTCGCCGATGGCTGGCAAGAGCCTTGCCAAAACATTTCCCCATCGCGGACAACGTTGAACCCTTCCAGGTTCGGTCTGCCCCTTCGCCGCGATGCTTCTCCGCCTTCAGCTATCTTTGTTGCCGCTGTGTCGTCCCTCCTCGTAGACTGTCGAGAGTGATTTAAGTACGCAAATGAAATAGATTTTTGTTTTGGGATTTCGTGGAACGAAGAAATCTAGGTGGCGAATGCCGTAGGAAGGCAGAGAGAACGCCGTAGAAACGTCAATACGAGAAAAAAGTATTGTAATGTGTGGGAATAAATCGTTTAATGTGATTCAAATTTGTTGTGACGCAAAAAAATCTTTAACACATGGTTCAGACTGGCTCTTTGTAATGAATTGGAGTCCTGATAATGGCTTTTTATTATTTCAAAATATTTTTAAAACATTGTTCAATGAAATGATTTCAAATCAACTGGCACGAAAATCTTGACATTACGATTAGCTGTGAAGCGTTTCAAAACTTTAGACGTTATCCACCGTCAAAATACCATAAGAACTAAGAGCAGAAATAAATAGATCTTAAGAAATAACCGTTTCGTGATTGATTTTGTGGCCAAGAAACGCAAATAATAAAACTATAAAAAAAATCATTTACTTTTGTGTCCGAAGTTCTTCGTCATGATGGTTACGCCTGTAGCATTACCACTGCACCTTTTTTTGTGTGGTGGGTGCCAACTTTTTGACGACGACTGAAATTACATTTTATACAAATCAAGGGACACTCCAGCTGGGAGGCTAGGGAGACTAACTTAAACGGTTAAAAAGCAAAAAAGCACCCCAATAAAATGGAGACGAAAACTTATTGCCACCGTGATTAAAAAAAATCTATGCTTTTCTAGTTCAGGCAAAAAGAGATTCGAACTCACTACCTCTGATTGCTAAACCTAATTGTTACCACTAAGCTAGCAGTACTTTTATGTAAACGGGTGATTAAAAGTCAATGAAATTTAGCTAGTCTACTGAGGTCTTATCAAAGGTAAATGTTGAAGTTCTGAACTGGGTTCTCCGTTCGTTTCAAATAGGCCTACTGAACGAACGTTTCTTAGAGACGAGCGTTCGTTCTCAGAGCTGTTATTTTTCGTGTTGCTGTGTGAACTTGAACGAACGGAGAACCCGTTCAAAAGCATGACTGGTTCTGTTAGAATCCTGCTAGAATTTTGCTAGAACTATTCTGACAGGCCTCCTGCTAGAATTATGTACGAATTGTGCTAGAATGAGATAGAAAAATTTTCTGGTAGAATCCTGCTAGAATTTTTAAAGTAAAGAAGGTTATAACATTTAAATTACAACAATGTTTTGACGAAGAACTTCGTCTTAGGGCTCTATACAGGGTAGCAATCCAAAATTTCCAAATGAAACCGAAAAATGAAACGCCTTCCCCAAGCAGAGGGGAAAATCACAGAAGCAGCGCGGCCGACGGTTTTGATATAAATATAAACGCCACCCCCTCCACAGCATTAGTTTAGTCGGTGGTCTACCACCGAAGCGAGAGGAGCTCAGCTCTTCTCGCGAGCGCCAGCCTTCTCTCTCTTCCCTACAAAACCACGGGAAATTTGAAGGCTGGCTTCAGTCGGTGGTCTACCACCGAAGCGAGAGGAGCTCAGATCCTCTCGCAAGCGCCCCTAGGTGGCGTCTTCAGGAACTAGCCTTCCCGCTTCCCTACAAAACCATGGGAAATCGGAAGGCTGGCTTCAGTCGGTGGTCTACCACCGAAGCGAGAGGAGTTCAGCTCTTTCGCGAGCGCCAGCCTTCTCTTCCCTACAAAACCACGGGAAATTTGAAAGTTGGCTTCAGTCGGTGGTCTACCACCGAAGCGAGAGGAGCCCAGCTCTCGCAAGCGCCACTAGGTGGCGTCTTCAGGAACTAGCCTTCCCGCTTCCCTACAAAACCATGGGAAATCGGAAGGCTGGCTTCAGTCGGTGGTCTACCACCGAAGCGAGAGGAGCTCAGCTCCTCTCGCAAGCGCCACCAAGCGCTTGGTAGTAGTGGCCACCACCTGGAGGCCCCGGGGATGTTCCGATAAGGGAACATTTGCGGAACCATAAGAGTTGGGGCAATATAAGTATCAAACTTCAGGGTTTTTGATACTGGACATGAAATTTGTAGTGGCCGCAATCCGGAGTGACCGGAGCCCTCGGGGGTGTTCCGATGAAGGGACACTTGCGGAACCATAAGAGTTGGGGCAATATGGGTATCAAACTTCAGGGTTTTTGATACTGGACATGAAATTTGAAATTGGCGGAACCATAAGAGTTGGGGCAATAAAGGTATCAAAATGTAGCTGCTCCTCTGTGATGTTGCTGCACGGTTACGCAAAACGGAAATGAAATTAAATCCAGCCTCGGAATAGAGTTATCTACGTGCGTATGTATTGCGTGTACGTACACGAAAAAGATTGAGGTTAAATTTTGTACAGTCCAGCAAAACAAATGGCGTGCTAGTGTGCGTGAGAGCGGGCTTAGATAACTCTATCAGAATCACCTCGAAATTTACGAGCGGTTACATATGTGTGTGTGTGAGTGTAAGCGCGTGCAGTCCAAAATCTCAGCCTGCTGCGCCCCACTTCAGCTCATAATTTTTGGATCGTCGTCGAGGCCACATCAGCTGCAGCAGAAGAGGGCGCAGAAGGCGAAAATTTCCTAGGCAGGCTAACGGACAAACAACGAAGAACAACCGCTGCACCGCAGGAGAAGCAAACCACAGGCCAAGGTTCCGAAGGAGAGAGGAAACCGGCCAAGCCCGCGGCCCGTCCGCTGGTTGACGAAACGAATCTGGCCGCCATCACCCCGAAGGATCGGAACTTCGGAACGAATCGCCACTGCAGACCAGCGGGAAAGAAGAAGAGCAGCTCCTCCACCATCGCAAGTGTAACGGACAAGAAGCAAAAGCCCCGCCGCAAGTAGCACTTAGGAACGTGGTGCTGATGCAGGTTGACCCAGACCAAAGCCATGGACATCTTCCTCAACGTTGACCGGAGAAGCGGCCCGAATGAAGCACTACACCTCGCGGAAGATTTGATAAACAAACGGCCCTTTTCAGGGCCACCAAATATCTCACGAAAGAGTTGTTCCTTCAAAATTTCCCTCTAAGAATGTTCCCTAAAAATTTAAAAAAAGATCGAATAAAAATCATTTCATGAAACCACTGTTTCTGTGTGGTAGAATGTCATACGCGCTTGTGTGTGTGTGTGTGTGTGTGTGTGTGTGTGTGTGTGTGTGTGTGTGTGTGTGTGTGTGTGTGTGTGTGTGTGTGAGCACGGAGAGGGAAAAATCGCCTGCTGAAAAATGCACAAGTCAGAATAACTTTTTCGAAAATTTGGAGCCGTCGCCGATTGCTGGCAACAGCCTTCAAAAACACTGGCTCAAAAAAGCCCCATCGAAACGACGTTGAACGCTTCAACTTTATCCTCAGCTCAAGCATCTCCGCCGTCAGGTATTCCCGGTTTGGTTGACTCGTCCGACCGGGAACTGCGGCCCAGCTCGAGACTACCGTGTCTGTTTCTCGCCTTCACCTTTCCTCATTTGCTGACGCGTCGTCCCTTCCTCTTTGAAAGTCGAGAGTGAAATGATTTCGAAAATGACAAATCGACCTATATTTATAGATTTTTGTTTTGGCATATCGCGGAACGATCAAATCTTGGTGGCGAATGCAGTAGGAAGGCAGAGAAAATGCAGTAGGAACGGCAAAATGAGGAAACAAATCTTGCGTGCTTGTGAAAAGAGGGGAAGTAATAGCGAAGTAGAAGTATAAAAATGCGTTCTACCCTTTCCACTCCACTTAGTTGCCACCGAGATGCTGAACAAGTCGGGTCGGCTCATAATATCTGAGCCGCAGACGGGTGAAGCAGCAGCAGCAGGGAGAGAGAGAGCCCCAAATTCTCTCTTCCGGAGAAGGATTTCTTCTGAAAAATTACCTTTATTTTCTAGAGAGAGAGAGAGAATCGGAGAGCAGCACCGAAGAGGGCAAATTGTGTGCGAATGCCGTAGAATGACACACCATACATACACACTCCCGTTTCATGGTACACGCTGATTGGGTTCGATGCGTCGAGTTTCCCTTCCACGGATGTTCGATTGATGTATCTAAATTCGTCACCTGAAAAGGCCATCAAAGACTGCGACCAACTACAGATACACCCGGGGACGAGCAAAACCGCCAGCGGAGGCAACTTTTAGGCAGTGGAGTAAAATCGTTTAACCTAGTAGACTGTGTAGGGCAGCGAATGACCAAGAAGGTTAAAGCTGCCAGAAATAAATAAATTAACAACAACAACTAGTAGACTGTGTGAAAATTGTTGTAGCCCTGTTGTATGGGTTAGTACAACGAATCTACTACGAGCTCGTGTAATTGGTCACGGCCCCGGGATGCACAGCCGGGTCAGTCAGGAAGCTTCCCCCAATTCGTTCAAAGATTTTGTTTATGCCAGTGGTGGCCAAAACCTGGAGTGGCCGGTGCCCTCAAAGAAGGTTCCCCCGGGGCCTGGGGGGACATTTATAGAACCATACGAGTTGTGGCAATATGGGTATCAAAATTCATGGTTTTTGATACTGAACATGAAAATGGCCATTTCGACAGTGGTGGCCAAAACCTGGAGTGGCCGGTGATCTCAAAGCAGGTTCCCCCGGGGCCTGGGGGGACATTTACAGAACCATACGAGTTTTGGCAATATGGGTATCAATATTTATGGTTTTTGATACTGAACATGAAAATGGCCATTTCGACAGTGGTGGCCAAAACCTAGAGTGGCCGGTGCCCTCAAAGAAGGTTCCCCCGGGGCCCGGAGGGCCTTTTACAGAACCATATGAGTTTTGGCAATATGGGTATCAAAATTTATGGTTTTTGATACTGAACATGAAGATTGCCATTTCGACAGTGGTGGCCAAAACCTGGAGTGGCCGGTGATCTCAAAGCAGGTTCCCCCGGGGCCTGGGGGGACATTTACAGAACCATACGAGTTTTGGCAATATGGGTATCAAAATTTATGGTTTTTGATACTGAACATGAAAATGGCCATTTCGACAGTGGTGGCCAAAACCTAGAGTGGCCGGTGCCCTCAAATAAGGTTCCCCCGGGGCCCGGAGGGCCTTTTACAGAACCATACGAGTTTTGGCAATATGGGTATCAAAATTTATGGTTTTTGATACTGAACATGAAAATGGCCATTTCGACAGTGGTGGCCAAAACCTGGAGTGGCCGGTGATCTCAAAGCAGGTTCCCCCGGGGCCCGGAGGGCCTTTTACAGAACCATACGAGTTTTGGCAATATGGGTATCAAAATTCATGGTTTTTGATACTGAACATGATAATGGCCATTTCGGCAGTGGTGGCTAAAACCTGGAGTGGCCGGTGCCCTCAAAGCAGGTTCCTCTTGGGCCCGAGTAACATTATCCGAAACATACGGGTTGTTGCAATATGGGTATCAAAATTCATTGTTTTGATATTGAACCTGCAAATGGCCATTTCGACAGTAGTGGCCACAACCTGGAGTTGCCGGTGCCCTCATGGAAAGTTCACATTGGGGGAACATTTAGGACAATTTTGCCGACAAATCTATGAAATAAAATACAATAATCTTATCCCAGATTTCACTAGCAATCCAAAAACTCATTCAAAATGTTTGGTCCTATGTCTTTCGGTTATGTCTCTGACATACCATCTTGAACTTTTGGCAATATGAGTAATAAATCGCTGGGGGTAATAAATCGATAATTGCGAAATTATTGAAATTGAGAATAACTCTTTCGTAATCAATTTGAGCCCTAAAAAGGGCTTTTTAATGCTTGCTGTTGAAATTTACTTGGCTGTCGCCGATGGCTGGCAAGAGCCTTGCCAAAACATTTCCCCATCGCGAACAACATTGAACCCTTTCAGGTTCGGTCTGCCCCTTCGCCGCGATGCTTCCCCGCCTTCAGCTATCTTTGTTGCCGCTGTGTCGTCCCTTCCTCGTAGACTGTCGAGAGTGATTTGAGTACGCAAATGAAATAGATTTTCGTTTTGGGATTTCGTGGAACGAAGAAATCTAGGTGGCGACTGCCGTAGGAAGGCAGAGAGAACGCCGTAGAATCGTCAAAACGAGAAAAAAGTCTTGTAATGTGTGGGAATAAATCGTTTAATGTGATTCAAATTTGTTGTGACGCAAAGAAAATCTTTAACACATGGTTCAGACTGGCTCTTTGTAATGAATTGGAGTCCTCATAATGGCTTTTTATTATTTCAAAATATTTTTAAAACATTGTTCAATGCCAAAAGTTTAAAAGAGAATTGATGAAATGATTTCAAATCAACTGGCACGAAAATCTTGACATTACGATTAGCTGTGAAGCGTTTCAAAACTTTAGACGTTATCCAACGTCAAAATACCATAAGATCTAAGAGCAGAAATAGATCTTAAGAAATAACCGTTTCGTGATTGATTTTGTGGCCAAGAAACGCAAATAATAAAACTATAAAAAAAATCATTTACTTTTGTGTCCGAAGTTCTTCGTCATGATGGTTATGCCTATAGCATTACCACTGCACCTTTTTTTTACTGTTTCATTGTGGCACTTTGATTCTTCTTACGGACGGACGGACAATCGAAACAAGCTGCCATGGGTTGTCGTTTTCTCCCGCCGTCCTGCCGTGATTTTCTTGCCAATTCTGGTGAGCTGCATCTGGCAAATGACAAATGGTGGAGTGCCTCACCTTTCCCGAGGACGCTCCGGCCAACGGAGTTGATTTTCACCAGGTTCCCAGCATTAGAATCGCAATATCCTGTTAAAATAAAAGGTGGAATGTTTAATAATGTAGATGATTCATTCTCTTGCACAAATTAACTTACCAAAAACAGGCGGTGCTAGAAAACGCAGCATCATTCTTCAACTGAAAAATAAAACTTAACTTGATCGAACAAGTTCGCCGATGGTTTTGGTGGCAAACACATTCGCCACAAAGCGGTTCTGCAAAATTACGTCATTTTCGACAGATTTTGTTCTGCTAGAACATTCTGGCAAAATTCTAGCAGAAATCTGACAGGCTTGCTAGAATCATTCTAGCAGGATTCTAGAAGAACCAATTCTGTAAGAAATCCTCGCGTCTAGGATAAGGCTACGTGTTAAGTTTTCGCGAAAAAACGCGATTTCCTCCTGATATCTAGAACAAAGTACTGGATGTTATAGGCTCTTTTGAAAGAGCACACGATTTTGAACCAAACTGCATCAAAAACTCGAAATCGATAAAAATGCATATAGGACATTTATGCGATCAGGGGCAGTGTATGAGAGTGTGAATGAGTTTTTCTGTTCTTTTTTAGCCCAATACATATTGAAAACCGCGTAAAATCTCCAGAATCGGTCGATAAATCCAAATCATATCTCATTGAAAATAATCGTTATATGGTCATTCTTAAATAATTATTTATACGCGTTTTTGATCATTTTGCTGTCGTTTCGTTAGTTTGTCAACTGTACCTGTAGAAAAACTGACCATCAATGAGAACATGGTCGATTTGCGTCTCCGTGTCGTTTGTTGATCTCCAGGTGTACTTGTATAGGAGGTGTGCTGGAAGAAGATACTACGTATGGCCATGTTTCGGGAGGTAGCGAAATCGATGAGTCGTAGGCCGTTCTCGTTCGTCTGCTGGTGGGAGCTGAACCTCCCAATAACCGGTCTAAACTCCTCCTCCTGGCCGACTTGAGCGTTTAAGTCGCCGATGACAATCTTGACGTCGTGTTTTGGACACTTCCTGTACTCGCGGTCAAGAAGCTCGTAGAAAGCGTCCTTGTCATCGGCGTCGCTACCCATGTGCGGGCTGTGCACGTTGATGATGCTCAGGTTGAAGAATCGGCCCTTGATTCTCAACCGGCACATTCTGTCGTTGACTGGCCACCAACCAATCACGCGCTTCGACATTTCGCCCAACACTATAAAAGCTGTCCCCAGCTCGTGTGTATTGCCGCCGCTCCAATACATAGTGTAGTCACCGTACTCCCGGTGGTTCTTCTCCGTCCAGCACACCTCCTGCAGCGCCATGACTTCGAGACCGCGGACCCGCAATTCGTTGGAAAGAATGCGGTCGCTCCCATCGAAGTTGAGAAACCTGCAGTTCCACGTCCCGAGTTTCCAATCCCTGGATCCCCGAAAATCGGGTCGGCGATTGGATCGGCTCGCATCTGGAGCTCTCTACTGTTTTACGGCGGGTGCGTGTAGCCATCACCAACCCCCTGTCTCGCCGGAGGACCGTCGTACCAGGACTGTTTAGAGTCCCACCCTGGCACTGGGACTGTTAGTCAGCCGCCCCTAACCTGGGGAACAGACGCTGTTCCGAGCCGCCCCTAACCTGGGGAATAGACGCTCGAGGGGGGGGGGGGGGTCCTAACTCTATTTGCTGTAAGCCGCCCCTAACCTTGAGAACAGAGCGTCTTGACAAAACCTATGGAGAGTGCCCAAGACACGACGTGAAGATAATCATCGGAAGGTCGGAAGGGAAGCCTTCTTCCATCCTGTCATCGGCAAGGAGAACCTTCATACTCACACGAATGAAAACGGCCTACGTTTGGTAAATTTCGCCGCAGCCAGAGGAATGGCTATCTGTAGCACCTTCTTTGCGCGCATGAACATTCGGAAGCAAACCTGGCGCCACCCGAGTGGCGAATCGTGCACACGAATCGATCACGTTTTCATGGATGGTCGACACTTCTCGGACGTGATGGACGTCCGATCGTACAGAGGACCGAACATCGACTCTGATCACTTCCTGGTAGCGTGTAAAAACTGAGCTAGGCTGTCGAACGTGCTGACCCCGCGGACGGCAAGGATAGCGCGGTTGAACGTCCAGCGCCTCGCGAGCAGCGACGTTACTGCAGAGTACAGTCGGAAGCTCGACGAGCGGATCAACGAGGACGCGCCTACGGGTAACCTGGACGGGCAATGGGGAGCCCTCCAGAGCATCGTCAACACAACGGCTACCGAAGTGACCAGAGCACGCAAACCCAAAGGGTGGTTCGATGCGGAGTGACGGACGAGAAGAACGAGGCCAGGAAGCATATGCTCGTTAAGGGTACGCGCCGAAACTGTGAGCGATACAGTGAGTTGCGAAGAGCAGAGAAACGAATCCACCGCCGAAAAGAACGGGAGTACGACGAAACGGTACTTGCTCAAGCGGAAGCACAGTACAACGCGAACGATAAGCGGAGGTTTTACGCAACTGTCAACGGTGTAAGAAGGAAAACCACGCCTTCCCCTGTGATGTGCAACGACACGGAAGGCAACCTGTTGACAGAGAAGACTGCGGTGGCGGCTAGGTGGAAGGAACACTTCCAGCAGCTGTTGAACGGTGAGACACGAGAGGGAATGGAGCACCCGCAGTCGAGCAGTTTTTGCCAGTTCGCTCCATAAGAAATATATTGTAGAAAAAAGCAAAAACTGCTCGAATGGAAGTGCTGCATTGTCGAGGACAGGATACACGTTGAGGAAGATGGAAAAGCTGTGGACCCGCCTACTTTGGAGGAAGTAGCTAAGGCTGTTAAAGAGCTTAAGAACGGGAAATCCGCGGGAAAGGACGGACTTCCGGCCGAACTTTTCAAGCACGGGAGTACGCGGATGACCGAGATTCTACACCAAATCATCCTACGCATTTGGTGCGAAGAACAGCTTCCGACCGACTGGTTAGACGGGCTCGTCACCCCAATCTACAAGAAAGGGCAAAACTCGATTGTTCCAACTATCGAAGCATCACAATCCTCAACGCAGCGTACAAAGTACTCTCCCGCATCCTGTGGAGCAAGCTGAGACCGATGAAAATTTTCAATAAATTTTGTGTGTTAAAACTTTAAATTGTATGTACTTATAATTTAATTAATAAAACAAATAATAATAACAATATTGAAATTACAACACTTCTCATCTTTTCCCACACCGTAAAAAACATAACGCGTTGCTCAGCGCATATGGCTTCCTGCGCGTTTGGATCTGTCAAAATCGATCGGCCGATCTGTTTGACTTGACAATCTGTAGTTTACATACATTTTAGTGAGATCCGGATATTTGTGAAAAGACATTTTTATACATAACTTTTGAACTGTGGTGGCTGATTGCCATGTGGTATCCTCTGATCAAGGCTGCTTTGATTTTCCCTATACAATTAGCTGGGACCATGAGAATTTCTCCGACGCCGGAATGAATCCGGTTCAAGGCAAGACCAGGGGCCTTCAATCATCTTGTACCCTTCGGAGGAATTGTTCCCCAGACCATCCCCTAGGACCCCATGGTATGATATAATGCTATGTTAACGGCTGACTTGTACAGAGC
Organism: Culex quinquefasciatus; assembly: GCF_015732765.1. Lineage (NCBI taxonomy): Eukaryota > Metazoa > Arthropoda > Insecta > Diptera > Culicidae > Culex > Culex quinquefasciatus. The sequence goes on from NC_051861.1 coordinate 31,742,558, forward strand.
AATTTACCTAAATGCTCCAGTTTTACGGGTTAATTCCCATTTAAACTTGTTCCTGCTCAAGGCAAGCCAGTTTTGAACCAAATGGGCTGAAATTTCGGCCTGAGTCTCCATTTTGAGTACTCTTTCGGGCAATCTCATATTATTTTCAATTTGAGCAAAACAACAATTGGGTACTAAAGCCCTATGCCAATTTTTATGTACAACGGTAAAAAACACGATTAAAAACCATTTCTGATCACTTTTTTTCATTTTAATGCAAAATTTTTTTTGACATAGGACTATGTCTCTACTTACTATATTGGGGGGCCAGTTCAGAAATTCGATCCAAAGCGTCACTTTTAAGCGTTAAAAAAGGGGACATTTTGAACGCTTATATCTTTTTTCCCTGTGAATCAATCCAGACGGTTGGACCACCAATCGAAAGAGGAAGACTTCAGCTATTGTTTAACTACATAGATAGTCTGACTAAACATAGTTAAAGCACTTAAAACATGCAATCAAAATGAGTAATTTTTCAGTACAAATCGGACAGATGACCAATCAGAGCGAGCGTATGCATTCGAGGCCGCGCCCCTTTGTGCCGTTCTCCGGCTGTGCCGCTATTTAAGCAGAAAATTTCACAGAGCAAGACACTTTGGAACGAGCACTCGAACTGTGCACGTCGGGCCGGCGCGGAGCAGCAGCAGCAGCAGCGGCTAATAGAAGAAGAGGACCAGAAGGAAGAACACCGGCAGCAGAAGGAGGAAATTCGAGCGAAGCGGACGGCGTGGAAGTCGCTATGATGCGGCGGTTCTCATGAAAAATGGCCAATTCGACAGTGGTGAAAAAAAAGCTGGAGTGGCCGGTGCCCACGAAGAAGGTTCCCCCGGGGCCTGGGGGGACATTTACAAAAATATACGAGTTGTGGCAATATGGGTATCAAAATTCATGGTTTTTGATACTGAACATAAAAATGGCCATTTCGACAGTAGTGGCCACAACCTGGAGTGGCCGGTGCCCTTAAAGAAGGTTCCCTCGGGGCGTGGGGGGACATTTACAGAACCATACTAGTTGTGGCAATATGGGTATCAAAATTCATGGTTTTTGATACTGAACATGAAAATTGACATTTCGACAGTAGTGGCCACAACCTGGAGTGGCCGGTGCCCTCAAAGAAGGTTCCCTCGGGGCGTGGGGGGACATTTACAGAACCATACTAGTTGTGGCAATATTGGTATCAAAATTCATGGTTTTTGATACTGAACATAAAAATGGCCATTTCGACAGTAGTGGCCACAACCTGGAGTGGCCGGTGCCCTCAAAGAAGGTTCCCTCGGGGCGTGGGGGGACATTTACAGAACCATACTAGTTGTGGCAATATTGGTATCAAAATTCATGGTTTTTGATACTGAACATAAAAATGGCCATTTCGACAGTAGTGGCCACAACCTGGAGTGGCCGGTGCCCTCAAAGAAGGTTCCCTCGGGGCGTGGGGGGACATTTACAGAAACATACGAGTTGTGGCAATATTGGTATCAAAATTCATGGTTTTTGATACTGTACATGAAAATTGACATTTCGACAGTAGTGGCCACAACCTGGAGTGGCCGGTGCCCTCAAAGAAGGTTCCCTCGGGGCGTGGGGGGACATTTACAGAACCATACTAGTTGTGGCAATATGGGTATCAAAATTCATGGTTTTTGATACTGAACATAAAAATGGCCATTTCGACAGTAGTGGCCACAACCTGGAGTGGCCGGTGCCCTCAAAGAAGGTTCCCTCGGGGCGTGGGGGGACATTTACAGAAACATACGAGTTGTGGCAATATTGGTATCAAAATTCATGGTTTTTGATACTGTACATGAAAATTGACATTTCAACCTTAGTGGCCACAACCTGGAGTTGCCGGTGCCCTCATGGAAGGTTCACCTTAGGAGAACATTTATGACAATTTTGCCAACAAATCTATGAAACAAAATGTGGCCACAACTTTGAGTGACCGGTGATCTTAAAGCAGGTTTCCCCGGGGCCCGGAGGGTCTTTAACAGAACCATACGAGTTGTGGCAATATGGATATCAAAATTCATGGTTTTTGATACTGAACATGAAAATTGACATTTCGACCTTAGTGGCCACAACCTGGAGTTGCCGGTGCCCTCATGGAAGGTTCACCTTAGGAGAACATTTATAACAATTTTGCCGACAAATCTATGAAACAAAATAAAATAATCTTATTTCAGATTTCACTAGCAATCCAAAAACACATTCAAATTGTTTGGTCCTATGTCTTTCGGTTATGTCTCTGACATACCATCTTGAACTTTTTGACAAGACAACATTTTTTCGATGGATCAACTATGGTCCCCTTGGAACGACCTGTCAAGTAGGAGCTTTTCTGTCAAGAAGGACCGCGAGGTTAATTTTTTAAAATTGATTTAAAAATCCATTTTAAGCTCTTTATGGTCTAAAATGAAGCTTAGATTGCTGATATTATCGTTTACAGCGATAAAGCTTATTTTTCTGAGTACAATGACCCTTTGTACGACCACAAAGAGTTTGAAATGGATTTTTAAATCAATTTGGAAAAATTTACCTCGCGGTCCTTCTTGACAGAAAAGTTCACGCAGAAAAATGTTTTGTAGAATCACCCTGTACGAAGTTTGAATCAACAAAATTTTTGTTGAATATAATCAACACCGATTTTGTATTGAAACAAACCTTGATTTTCTCAATTCCATAAAAGTCTTTTGTTGTTTCGAAAAAGCTGCTTTGACGTTTAGCGTTGATTCAACAAAAATAATGATTTTCAAATCAACAAAACGTTTTGTTGATTCAAATATGCCTTATTTTTCTGCGTGTTCCTACTTGACAGCTTGTTCCAAGGGGACCATAGTTGATTCATCGAAAAAATGTTGTCTTGTCTATATTTTTTGCATAGAAATAAAAAATAGTGATCAGAAATGGTTTTTAATAGTTTTTTTTACCGTTGTACATACAAATTGACACAGGGCTTAGTACCCAATTGAGCATTTTTTTTTTTATCTGGGCTAATATTTATTAAAAAAAAAAATTAATGGAGCACTTCCATTCGAGCAGTTTTTGCTTTTTTCTACAATGTATTTCTTATGGAGCGAACTGTCAAAAACTGCTCGACTGCGGGTGCTCCATTCAAAGTCAAATAATTTATTGATATTTTTGTATTCATTATCAGAAACCTTCACTTACACTTTCATTTGTAACCATAGTAGTTACTTCTACCGAATTGATTGATATTTTCACCAAAAACACGGCTCTAAAATATTTCATGAAAAAAAAGGTGCAAGGTTATTCTAAATTTCCAAAAACAGATTTTCGCTGCGGCACAAAAAAAAATGTGCATCGCAGTAATCTATTTATTATTTCCTGCCTAATAAGCAATTTATTTTAACTGCTTAACTTCAGATAATGGCCAAATGCAACTTTTTATGTCCAGTATCAAAAATCATAAAGTTTGATACCCACACGGATAGAAATCCTGAAAGCAAACCCGGCAAAACTGTGTTGTTGAATTTGACAACATGGAAATGTTTTCAAAATCATTAGCATTTTCTTGATTTCGACGCAAATGTTTTCAAAATCGATAAGGCCGATGCAAATATTTAAAAAAGTTTTTGTCCCTCGGCCCTGGCCGAGGTCAAGGGGGGGGCAAAAAATAAAAATATATAAAAATTTAAATAACAAGCCATAGTCTTCACATTTAAACGAAAAAAAGTGTTTTAAAATGCATTTTACACTAGTTCAGTTGTTTTGCAATCATTAGTTTTCAAAAAATCTAAGATCTGACAAAAACAAAAATTGCAATGAAAAAAAAATTGCATCGAAAATTTTCAAAAATCTTAAGATTTTTAATAAACCCAAACATGCTAAACATGATTTTAAACGTAGGAGAATGTATTTTAATTTGATTTCAGCTGGTTGCACTTGAATTTTCATTGAAATTTTGAAGTTTATTGTAAAATATTTTTTTGCCCCTGATTTTCGGGCCAATTTTGAAGGGGGTGACAAAAACTTTTAAAAATATTTGTACCAGCCTAACATTGTTGTTAATAATCGAAAAAAGGTGCAGGTGGTTATGTTACACATGACCAGTATGACAAAGAACTTTGCAAGATGATTGTTGAAATTTTCGATTAGAATGTCCTGTCCAAATTTCCCTTATTATTACCGTCCTATCGAACTGAGGGGACGGAAATTGCAAGTGGAGCTGAAATAGAAATCGAAGTGAAATCAATTGACTTTCCTTCACCACTCGAAAGTTACCAAGATGCGGGAATGTTTTTGCAAGGCTGTTGCAAGAAATCGGCGGCAGTAAAGGAAATTTTTTAACAGCAGACATTAAAACTGCCCTTTACAGGGCTCTAATTGATTACGAGATAGTTATTCTAAATTTCCAGAAACAGATTTTCGCAGTAGCACAAAAAAATGTGCATCGCAGTAATCTATTTATTACTTCCTGCCTAATAAGCAATTTATTTTAACTGCTTGGATTCAGATAATAGCCAAATGCAACGTTTTATGTCCAGTATCAAAAACCATAAAGTTTGATACTCATATTGCCCCAACTCTTACGGTCCGGCAAATGTCCCCCCATCGGAACATCCGTGGGGCCTCCGGCCACTCCAGACTGTGGCCACTACTTCCGAAATGTCAAATTTCATGTCCAGTATCTAAAACCATAACGGTCCGGCAAATGTCCCCCCATCGGAACATCCGCGGGGCCTCCGGCCACTCCGGATTGTGGCCACTACTGCCGAAATGTCAAATTTCATGTCGAGTATCAAAAACCATAAAGTTTGATACCCATATTGCCCCAACTCTTACGGTCCGGCAAATATCCCCCCATCGGAACATCCGCGGGGCCTCCGGCGACTCCGGATTGTGGCCACTACTGTCGGAATGTCAAATTTCATGTCCAGTATCAAAAACCATAAAGTTTGATACCCATATTGCCCCAACTCTTACGGTCCGGCAAATGTCCCCCCATCGGAACATCCGCGGGGCCTCCGACCACTCCAGATTGTGGCCACTACTTCCGAAATGTCAAATTTCATGTCCAGTATCAAAAACCATAAAGTTTGATACCCATATTGCCCCAACTCTTTCGGTCCGGCAAATGTCCCCCATCGGAACATCCCCGGGGCCTCCGGCCACTCCAGTCCAGGTGGTGGCCAGTTCCAATGATCGACTCCCGCGACTGGCATGTCTTAGCTGATCCTTGCCTCCAAGCCATCTGCTCCCGGACCTCCAGGTCGTCTGCTACCGGGCGACCAGGCCATCTGCTTCTGATGTGTTCTCGTCGACGTCCAGCAATAGAATGAATTTTCGGGACCGACCGAGCCTCGTTTTGTTGCCTCGTCGACGATCCGAAAATTATGAGGTGGGGTGGGGGTAATTTTAGATACATCAATCTCACGTCTCTCGATTGACTGATTGGGAAAGGTTTGTTCAACCAACCAGCGTGTACCTAAGAGGGGAAATGTGCCGAGAGGGGAATTCGTCACGTAACGTTTTCGCTTCGCGACAATTTTGGATTGACACCACGTATAGAAACCTTAGGACAAAGTTCTTTGTCAAAACAATCACCAAGTTCTCATCGATGGTCGGCACTTCACGGACTTCACGAACTTCAGAACCTACCGTGGTGCGGCCATTGAATCGGACCACAACCTGGAGGGGGCACGCCTATCCGAGGTCAACAAGATTCAGTACAAGACGAGCACCCACGATTAGAAGTTAAAGATGCCATCAAGAAGCTAAAGAACAACAGAGCAGTGGGTAAGGATGTTATCGGTGTGGAACTCATTTGGATGATGCGATTATGGCGACGGTTTCTCCGGCCTCGGTTTCAATATTAGGCTTGAAGGTGTCATGAGACGGGCGGGCTTCAACATGCGAGGCACGATTATCACCCGATCAATCCAGTTCATTTGCTATGTCAACAACATGGACATTGTCGGCAGAACGTGAACAAGTTTGTGTACCTGTTGTGGTCTGGTCACCTTTCCCGGCGTACAAAATGCACCATGTACGAAACGCTGATAAGACCGGTCGTTCTCTACGGGCACGAAACGTGGACAATGCTCGAGGAGGACCTGCAAGCGCTTGAAGTTTTCGAACGGAGAGTGCGAATCCGGTGGGTTGGACACGTCGCAAGAATACCGGACGCGCTGGATGACCATTTTGACAGGGTTGGCCACACCAAGAGTTGATAGTCGACATTATGGTGTGACGTCCGGGTTAAGGAATCTGAATAATAGTTAAGTTCTCATTAGTCTCAATTTATCGATTGATAGGTGTTCCGATCATTAGAAATTGTTGCATTTACGGAGCCTATCAGGAAACCATTTAATTGCTAAAACTGAACCAAGGGGGGCATAAATGGGTTGATAGTTGCAACTGTTTTTGATCTCTATCTAAGTATCTTTTCATGATCACAGGTCCTAACTTGGTCACAACACCTAAAAGGACCTAATAAGAATAAGTAATGAAAATCTTATTAAACATCGACGTTTTTGTGTTATCTTGTCGCTTTTTGAACAATGCTTAACCGTATTAAAAAATTACATGTTTAAATTTAGTGTTTTTTTTTATTCACAGGATCAATCCATCGCCAAGACGTTTTTTGTGACATTTTGTCATACAACCGATTACGACGAGCTGCTAGAAACGTTAAAACTGATGTGCAGATTTTTTTTGGTAGATGAAGAACCCGTCCGGCTTGAAATACTCAAGAAATTGGGTCATCGAGACTTTGAACAACCCACAAATCGAGAGAATTTGGACGACTACACGGACGAAGAGTGTATATACAAGAGCTCGCCGTTCTACCAGGACGGGTTTAAGATATACCAAAAGGAACTCAAGAAGAGTAACTCAGAGGGACATCCATTTTTGGAGCTTTTTCTCAAAAAATTCATTGCGTTCGCCCCGTGGTGGACCGGCATTACCCATAAGCCGAAAACTGATAGCGGTGCAAATGTCATCCTACCTTATCGCTTTCATACCGGCTTGGTCGAATGTGCATGGGGACGCATGAAAGAAAGCCTTCGTGCGTCGATAGTGGAAAACGGTAAACCGCCGTTGCCAGCCGCTCGCCTGATATCAATCTTTAAAGAGAAACTCGAAGCAGACCTCGTCCGTTATAACAACAAAATACCACGGACGCGGTTGAACGCACGGAAGGGAACGTTCAAACGAGCCCGCATAGCTAACGATAACTTGAACCTACGTGTACTAACGACGACGACCCCTGGCCAAATTGATCACACCCCTGCTAAAGTTCTCCGTGGTGACGATACAGATATGACTCACCAAAACTTACGGAATTGTACTGCTCAATGGAAACGAGTAGCTAAACCAGACATAACCCCACGAACATCACAAATCGGGAAAAAAACCAAAACGCGTCGTCTGTTTGAAAGATCATTTTCAGCAATGAATATCGAATCGGAGCCGATTGTTGTGGATCTTTCATCTCAGGCTTCAGGCGATCGCACCACCAGCCCATCACGACCAACGATCCGCAGCAAGACAAATATAACGCAGGGAACGCTGAAAAACGAACAACCGAAAGCTCCACTGTCAAAACCATCACCATCCTCTGCAATTGTGACGAATGAATCGGAACCGATGGTCGTGGAGTCGCCACCGGGTGCTTCAGGCCAGGAAAACGCCGATCGCACCACCCGCCCATCACGACCAACGACAAAAAGCAGGAGGACAAAATCGCAACACCCGAAAGCAACCCTACCAAAACGAAATTCAGAAAAACAGCTTTCTTTGGATTTAAAACCAAAAAAGACTGTGTACCGATTATTGGCCAAGATTTGGCAAAAAGCCAAAACTCTCAACGAACACGTCTACATATCATCGATGCCGTACGAAGGCCGAGAAGTGTCAATCGATCTTAAAGATTTGATGAGCTTATACGGACAATGTCTGTACGACACAACGGTACAGTTTTGCATTGTACAAGCTTTTATCGAAACACCAAAGTACTATGTAGTAGATTATGTCGATGGAGGCGTTATACTAGGCAATTACAAAAGCCAGGACCCGGACTTGCAGCAGGCGTATATGTCGCAGCGACGAGAGAAGTTCCAGCCGGTAGTGAGTTACCTAGACAGGACATTGGTTATACCGCATGTGGACGGGATCCACTTTTACTTGGTTGTGATTAACGTGCAGGAGAAGCAACTATTTCTCTACGACAGTTTGCGAAGAGTGAAATCAGCCGAACACTTCTTGAAAGAGTTTCTAATCACGCTTGGGTCGGCGGCTCATATCAATGGTATTCAAGAAATACTCGGTGAAGAAAATGAGTGGAAATCCATCGATGTGAGCTGTGCTCAACAAAGTGATGATAAGAGCTGCGGTGTTTATTGTATTGAGTTTGCGCGACGAATTCTGAGCGGACAAGATTTTGAGGAAGACGTCGACGTTGACGAGCTACGCCAAAGTTTTTTTGATAATGTAATCGCAACGTGCTCAAGAAAGATATGCCGAGGCTGCGCCTCTGTAATCTCCGACCGAAAGTTCTACAGGTGCCCGAAATGTACGTTGAATCTCTGCGAAGCGTGTTTAGTATATTTGAAGACGACGAGCGATGATTATAAGTGCAACCTTTGTTACGTCAGATAATTAACTTTGCGATCAACTTTAATTCATAATCATAAGTTTTTTTTTCTATTTAGATTTAGAGATAATGCACCGAGAGTGCTTGAACCGTAACTGTTATGTTGAATTATATCACCTTGCATTACAAATAAACATACAAAACGATGATTATACATGTCTTTATTAACACTCCATGTGCACTCTATAAGTGTGTAGCTGTACTGTTAGGCTACGAGACAAAAGACCCCGTTACGATGTCGAGAGAAAACCGCAGCTGTCGACGACGGACCAAATCTTTTTGCTGCGCCAAATCCTCCAAAAATGTCGCGAGTACCAGATCCCGACGCGCCACCTGTTCATCGATTTCAAAGCCGCGTACGACTCGGCCAATCGCGAAGAGCTATGGAAGATCATGTACGAGAACGGCTTTCCCGGGAAGCTGATCAGACTGGTAAAATCGACGATGAACGGGGCACGGTGCAGCGTGAAGATTTCGGGAGCAATGTCCGACCCGATCGAATCGCGCAAGGGACTGCGACAAGGCGACGGTATCTCCGGCCTCTGTTTCAACATTGTGCTTGAAGGTGTTAAGAGGCGGGCGGGCTTCAACATGCGGGGCACGATTATCAACCGGTCCAGCCAGTTCATCTGCTATGCCGACAACACGGACATTGTCGGCAGGACGTTCGAGGATGTGGCCAGGCGGTACACCGAATTGAAGCGGGAAGCGGATAAGGTTGGATTGAAGGTGAATGTTGCGAAGACGAAGTATCTGCTGGCAGGAGGAACCGAGTCCCTAAGGACTCGCATAGGACCGAGCGTGACGATCGACGGCGACGAGTTCGAGGTTGTGGAGGAGTTTGTGTACCTCGGATCGTTGGTTACGTCGGACAACAACTGCACCAGAGAAATTCGGAGGCGCATCATCACCGGTAGTCGTGCCTACGGGCACGAGACGTGGACGATGCTCGAGGAGGACCTGCAAGCGCTTGAAGTTTTCGAACGACGAGTGCTAAGGACGATCTTTGGCGGTGTACGTGAGAACAATGCATGGAGGAGAAGGATAAACCACGAGCTAGCGCAACTCTATGGCAAGCCAAGCATTCGGAAAGTCGCCAAGGCTGGCGTAATCCGGTGGGCCGGACACGTCGCGAGAATGCCGGACGCGCTGGATGCGCGCCAACCGAACCAGATTATCAATCCGGTGAAGTTGGTGTATAATTCGGAGCAGCCCAGGACCGAGTTAGATGGCAACGCATCTGGAGACAGCTCATGACCCGGAGGTTGTACGAGCAGTAAAAGTTAAGTAAAGTAAGTAATCGGCATCAAACCAGGCGATGTAAAAAGGATAACTATTGGGAACTTGATACTTGGAACTCTCCAACATCCTGCATGTGCTGGCCTTCTTGCCCGGGAGCTATACAAGCTGAACGTGCATGTAGCCGCCTTCCAGGAAGTTCGATGGAGAGCGAGAATTCATGGCGGTGGACCCCATCGCCAATTCCACATTCAAGTACCACATCTACTACAGTGGTGGCGAAAAGGCGATGGACGCAGTCTGTTTCACAGTGATTGGGGATCAGAAGAATCGAGTCAACATGTGGAAGGTGGTGAATGACCGGATCTGCGTGTTCAGTATAAAGGGCAAATTCTTCAACTACAGCCTGATCAACATCTACGCACCAACGAACTACAAGCCCGATGACGATAAAGACTCGTTCTACGAGCGTCTCGACAAGAGTTATGGAGAGTGCCCAAGACATGACGTGAAAATAGTCATCGGAGACGCAAATGCGCAGGTCGGAAGGGAAGCCTTCTTCCATCCTGTCATCGGCAAGGAAAGCCTTCATCCTACGAATGACAACGGCCTACGTTTGGTCAATTTCGCCGAAGCCAGAGGAATGCCCATCCTTATTTGCGTGCAAGAACATTCGGAAGCACACCTGGCGTCACCCGAATGGCGAATCGTGCATACAAATCAATCACGTTTTGATAGATGGTCAACACTTTTCAGACGTGATGGACGACCGATCGTATAGAGGACCGAACTGATCACTTCCTGGTAGCGTGCAAGATCCGAGTTAAGCTGTCGAACGTGTAGATCCCGTGGACTGCGAGGGTAGCGCGGAAACAACGGCTACCGAAGCTGATGTTGGAAAAATTTCAAGTTTCACCAAGTTCCGAACCTGCCAACAACGAGCCCCAGGAGGAAGCACACATCTCTGTGTCTAGCGCACCGGAGAACCACGCTACGGAAGAGTGCCACCGTGTGGCCAACCTCAAGCAGGTCGTGCAGACGGACCTGAAGCAGAAGAAGAAGCACATCCGCATCGCGCTCAACGGGACGACCGTACCGATGCAGCTGGATACTGATTCCGACACCACGCTGTTTGCCATGAATCTGGATCAACACCACGAATCGCTTGGACGCTGCAAGACAGTTCTGCGTGCCAAGAATCTGGAAGCATCCTCGGAACCGCTTGGACACACCGCTCGCACACACAATCCGCAAGACAACGAGGCCGTCATCGATCCAGATCAACCCGTCGATCTGGCCGTCTCAAGTCCAACCTACGACGATTCCCGCACGGAGCCCTCCGACAGTGTTCCCGGACCCGATCATCGTCCGTCACCGGTTTCGAGCGACGCCATCAAGCTTGCCGACACCAGTTCCTGCGCCAACGCCGGCCATCTGGATCCTCATCCTTGGTTGGTGGCCCTGGGAACATTCCGGAAGCTCTCAACGAAGATCAAGCAACGCATCACTTTAACGGCTGCAAGAGGTCTCAAAAATCTCGCCGAGGGAGGAAAAGCGGTCAAAGATCATTCCACAAACATGAAGAATCATCTCGAGCCGTCATACGTCGATCGCGGACCACACCTGGCTTGGCCGCCGCGAGACGATCGGAAACGGCTACAACCGGAAACTGGTCCACCGGTGAAGCAGTTCAGTAGCAGGAAGATTGGCCGTCCGCCAAATCTCCTAAAGGGGGAGATGTAGTAGGCCATGCTAACTACCAGCACTCCCAGCACAGTTCGTTCCCGGCTTTCCATAACGTCGGACGCAATAAACAGTTCATCAGCAACAAACTGTCTTTCACTGTAACTTAGCAACAGTTTCAACAATATCGATAAATTAAAAAGAGAGATGTGAGCCGGTAACATGGAGTGAAGTGAAACTGTCATTGTAAACTTTACAGCAGCTTGACATAAAGATTAACAACATGTTGCACTTTTAATTTCTCTATCGAGAAATTAAAAAGAGAGATGTGAGCCGATAACATGGAGTGAAACTTTCCCAGCTGTCATGGAAAACTTCACAGAAGCTTGACAGAAAATTTAACTCCATGTTGCATTTTTAATGTCTCGATAGATAAGATAAAAGTGCCATGGTAATCTTCACAGCAACTTCACAGAAACTTTAACTCCATGTTGCACACACTCTCACTTTTTTTTAGCTAGAACCCCATTTGTTTTGCTGGCGGGTACAAAATTTAACCTCAATCTTTTTTGTGTACGTACACGCAATACATGCGCACGTATATAACTCTATCGAGAAATTATAAGTGAGAGTGTGTGCAACATGGAGTTAAACCAAAGTTAAACCGACGACACGACAAGACACTCGGTGGAAAAACCCAGTCAGGACGTTCTAGCAGGATTCTAGCAGAGTTCTTACAGAGTTGGATATTCTTACAGCATTCTAGCAGAAATGTTCTACCGTTCTAGCAGGATTCTGACAGAACCAGCTCTGCTAGAATATTTCGTGACTGGGAACTTTCGCAAAAAGTGTTCCTCACCGTGAACCGTGAAACAATCGTGAATGTCCAAAGTCACGGTAAAATTGAAAGACCCCTCGTTATTTTGTAAAATAAACTCTTTTCGCAACACTGCTTGTTTGTAAATATTTTTGTGGGATTGGAATCAGCTGTGTTTTGATGATTGTTTTCGAGAACGATAGTACCGATCGATCACCTCCGCTGTAGATAGGCCACTTAGTGGTGTTGGCCGGGAACTACGGCGTTAAACTCGACTTCCGGCGCCGAACATTTTGAAAAGTACACTTGTCCGCTAGCTGGGCCCACTCGCTAGCAAAGCCATCGAGTTTCATTCAGGTGGGATCCGGAACGGGACCGGCTTCATAAGCTTTTGCAGCTCGAGTTTTTCTTCCTCGCGGACGCCGGACACACAGGACAACGAAAACATGCTGAAAAGTTTAATCTCGCTAAGCGTCGTCTTCAGCAGCTGGTTGTACGTCGCAACTCTGGACTCGGTTGCGCATTTTGAAGCCGGTGAACACGGGTTGGACGTAAATATCCAGCTTCTCGATGACCACCAGTTCCTCTTAGCAGTATTATGGCTTCAACGCCGGCACGTGAACTTCTTCGTAACCCTTGTGCTGTTTGCGGAAACTTCCATCAAACAACTGGCACCGTTTGCTGGTAGTTCGTGTCGTGTCTCACTAGCTCGTTCCATGACAACGGATCCTGCAGGAATTCCTTCCGTCTAAACTTTCCATCGTTACATTTGGCCCATTTTACTCCAGCTGCAATTTGCAAGGCTTGGTTACGGGAATGAAGGCGTTAAACTATTTCGGGTAGAAGTAGAATAAACCAGGCTGCATCGGCGCTTTCGGTTGGGTGGTGCATCACTGGAATCGGTTCTGCTGAAGTTTTCAACCCGTTGCGTAAACAACAACCTTCAACCCGCAACGAGATTTCCATCTGCAACATCCGGGTGTCGCCGAACAACACATCATTACGATTTACGACGTCAAGGGCGTGTTTTAGTTTATTCGGTCGGAATCGAGGGCTTTTAGAACACCCGGAATAGAACGAACATTGCGGCGCTGGCGAAGGCCATCAGTACTTGCATTAAAGCAATCGAGCGCGGCTACAGGACGGTCCGGGTGAAGGTGCGCGGCTTCGGCCCCGGTCGATTGTCCGCCATCAAGGGATCCGAGATGGCCGGCATGAAACCCCGCAAGTAGCGTAAGTTGTAAAATTGTGTCACTTTACTTCTGTTGGTTGGAATAAAGGGTTCTTAGAGTAGCTGGTTCAAAAATGTCATTGCAGATGCCGGAACGACGGAAAAGATGGCTAGTTAGTAGGGCGACGCGGAAAATTAAGCAGATCGGAGCGGTTACCGAGGAGAAGATCCGGAAGACGTCGCAACTTGACCCAAGCTGGGGCAACAGCCGGTGTCGTCTCCCTAGACAGAAATCGGTATCGCCGGAAATGAACACCGTGGAAGGAAGACTCCGACAAAGGCTACACCGGTTTAGGCTCTCGCGGTCGTTCTAGGCATAGCCAGTGTGCGCGTTTGGTTGAGCTGAACAAGTTCCAGGCATGAAAAATACTCGGTTGGAGGGAACCAACAAGAAGCAAGTTCTGCCGAGCCTCGGAACGGCGGCGAGGAAGAGCGTGAGTTGCTGCAGCAATCCTACCGCGCCAGGAAATGGGTCACCCTGGCTACGGCCGCGGTCAAGCAACTGTAGGACATCAAGGTGTCCAAGATCAACACCATGATGCTTCCGGACGGCAAGAAGAAAGCTTACCTACGCGGCGGTAAACTACGACACTACGACGCCTACAACCTAATAGTACCAGCTTCGACGGAGAATTGAGACAAATTCGTCGAAAATACCTCTTTTTCCCGACCTTGGCAGAGCTTCTTTGAAGAGAAATAAAAAAAAACTTGTTTGCTCAATAATTTCATCATCACTACGTAGAAAACACGGTTTCTTGGTTTAATAGTTTTGGACTACATCACACAACATCAGGTCGCGCAATTCCGTTTGTAACGGAAGCTTGCACATGACTACAACAGAACCAGTCCATGTATGCGAGCACCCTCGAGTAAATCTCGGGCCAATCCTCGATGCCACAGCGATTCCCGAACGCCACACCCTTCAACGTTCAAACCTTCTGCAGCTTAATCAACGGACAGATTGAATCTTCGTGGCACGATTTCTGTTCAAAGTCGGTTCCGACGCGCAGCTGTTTTGCGTAACGTCTTGCACCGGTCTTACTCGTACACCTTGATAACCAGCTTCTGCTTGATTGGACTGCGGCTCTACTTAAGTGTACGCCCGAATGCGGTCCCAAATTGACGTCACCGGCCACCGAAATCTTAATTCAGGCAGCGAAAGACAGACAGGCATGATTTTTACAACCCCCCGGACGACACCCACAGGGTGGTCGAGTTACGAGTCGTGGGGGTGTAATTAAACAAATTAAAAGGACACTTTCGTCCACAGAATAAAACGCGTGTCGTTCTTCTGACTAACAAAACAATAATAACATTTATTCACAACAAAGACAACTACCACTTCCTTTTACGCACTGTGTTGACAGTCGCAGAGTGACAGACACACAGCTGTCATCGCGAGTCCAGTGGCGTACGGTCCAGGCAGGGGCCGCAATTCCAGTCGCCTCAACAATGATAAAGTCTGTTTACTGTCGTCACGAGCCATCCGTAGTAGGGTAATTTTGTTTAACTGGCTCAGTTCGTCGTAGGTATTCCGGGTGGGAGATCTTCTCCTCCAGTGCCACGTCCACCGGTAGATCAGCACAAATCTTCTCGCCGTCCTCCTCGATGCATTCGATCTTGGTCGTGGTGTCACAATCGACCAACCGGACGCTGAATCTACAATTGTATATCAAGAAGTTGTACCAAATTCCATCGATTCAACTTACAGCACTTACAACGATCCTCCGTCTTCCGCCCACTCAATATGCCGCCGTGACCACGTACTGGTTGTTGATCAGCAAAACTAAACAGCTGAACTTGCATTAGGCCCGGAAATTCTCGTGTTCTTGCATTGCCAACCATGGAACTCGTCAAAATCGGTATCCTCTCCGCCGTCGATCCTCATACCACACTCGTTCCGCTTCGGGGCGGAAAGAACTCCGCGCACTAACCCATCATCGTTAAGCTGACCGGTGGTGGGTACGCTATCGTAGGTTGGCCAACGGTACTGGACTTGGCCCGGTGCAGACGGAAAGCCGCAGGACGTCACGTTCCTCCCAGATCAGTAACGAATCACGAAAAAAAAATGTTTTGTCGAAATGACATTTCTCGCTGTCACCAAGCCAGTGCTGCCAAAATAAAGATTTTTTCAAACTTTTGTTTGACGTTTCCACTTTGACATTTCCAGTTCCCGAGGAAACGGAGGGGTAAGTCGATTTGGTACCCACTTTTTTACCCGAGTGGCTTGTCGTTAAACTTTTGGTGCAGTTGCTGTGAAGCTTCCCTGATAGACTGAAGTCCCGCGGTCGTGCGATTCGAAGCGTTATCTGCTCGATGTCGATTAAGTCCTGCCATTTTCGAGCGATTGTCGTGCGTTGTTCAGCGTTTGCAAAAAACTAGGCAGGCGATGACACAGTTATGGTTATGACAGTTCATTTTTGGATGGTTGCCATTGTGATAAGTTTTTTTTCGGTGTTATATTGTTTCAATTTTCTATTAAAATTAGTGCATGTCAGCTTTGCGGAATAATGGATGAGGTATACAAATGCAGCGTACAATTTTTGATTTCATTTTCCTCAATCAACATTCTCTTTCAGACAAAGTCAAAACATGCAACTTTTGCCACCGAAGACAAATGCTGAGTCGTCTGAGATCTTGAAGGCTCGCCTCTGCACTTTCAACGCCTATTATATTGTTATTTAATTTATGATGAGAAATAAAAAAAAATGCAATTTAAATCTGTTTTGTAAACATCTAATTATCGCAAAAATTCGAAAATTAAACGTCAGACAATGGCAGGACAATCTGAATAACAAAGTCGCCCGAAAACGGCCCGACAACGGCCTGTCAACGTCGATTTTCTCAAACGTCGATTTCGACGATCGTCGGACAAAGTGTTGCATATACGCACGAAAAGGGCCCGAATTCCGTCGGACAAACCGACGGAATTCGGGCCGTTTTGTCGAGCCGTCCGGCGGTTTTCGGGCCGTTGTCGGCCCGGTCCGTCTGTCAGGGTTTCCATGGCACTTCGAAAAGTATAACTCCATGTTGCACGCACACACTCTCACTTTTAATTTCTCGATACACTCAACCCCCGGTGGTTGGTCACTTTTTCGTTTGACACTTTTTTAGTTTGTACCCCGTTGGTTGGTCAAAGTCAAACTAAAAAGTGACGAACTGTCACTTTTTACACGGCGCTCACGCACACTATCAAAACAAACGTTTGGTAGTGTGTGTGAACTCCGTGTAAAAGGGGTGTCAAACTAAAACGTGACCCCGTTCGTTTGACAACAGTTGGTGTCAAACCATCGGGGGTTGAGTGTACAAATGGGAAAAAGATCACTGAACAGCAAACAAGCAACTGGATTTATTTTCGCCAAGTCCAAACTTCTCAAACGCCAGTTCAGCTTTTGAACTGTCGTTTGAGTGAAAAATCCACTTAAAATCATGTTCAGAAAACAACTCATTTGCAGTTCAAGATCCGAACTAGATTTTGAGTGGATTTGAACTTGATTTTGAGTACCTCCAGCTGACCGTGTAGATTCCATAAACGACGATTCGCACCTGGACGGGTTAAATTTATCTGCGTCGTGTGTCAACCTGCCTCAGATTGCACTGTCGCGAGTGTCCAAGCTGTTAAAGCTGCGCGGCAAGGACGAGTCGACGGTTGCCGTCGTGGTTGAAACCGTGACCAACGCTGAACGCCAGCTGTACGTGCCGGAAGATGGACGTGTGCGCGCTGCGTGTCATGGACAAGGCCCGCGAGCGCATCCTGAAGTGGGGCGGCAAGATCTACACCTTCGATCAGCTGGCCCTGCTGGCGCCGACCGGAAAGAACACCGTGTTCATACAGGCAGCCCGCACGGCCCGTGAAGCGATCACTCACTTTGGACTGTTGGGGTGCAAGGCGGAATGTTCCCCACGCTGGACGCACGAGATGTTCAACCCGAAGCAGGTTATGGCGGCGGATGGCTCGCGGGAAATCGTCTACAGCTACGAGTGGGTCGAATGCATCGACGAGCTAATCCACGCGTTCAACGGATGCACCGACATCCCGATTGCCCTGCAGGTGAGAAAGTCAGCACTGTAAGAATCTTACTCAATCTAAAGATCTTAAAACTCCGCAGGTAATAGCGGCAAATTTCTGCTACCGACGCGAACGCAAGACACCCTGGTAAGGCAACCAGAATCAGCTGGTGCGTCGTTACCCCCCCCCCCCCCCTAGAAGGGAGAAACTGTGAAGTGAGCAATGCTGTAGCGACGCACAGCTTAAAGGCACCACCCGCCTCGTACTCGGCCAGATTCAATAATCGAGTGAGAAGCAACCGTATCGCGCGTCAAAAGGACAGAGCGGATACAGCGGAGATCGTTTTGGCAAACGCGGACAGCGACTGGGAGGAGAAGGCGCCGTGTACGGAACAGAAATTCCAGTGAAAAACGGGAACGCACAAACGACGACGAGAAGGGTTTCAAGAAGTAGCAACAGCAGCTAGTAGAACCAACCGCAATCGGTCTTGTTCGCTTGGCCGATCACGTAAAGTTTGTAACGAGGAGGAAATGCATTCCGAAGAAAGTTTCAACCAATCTAACAAAACATGAACTTATGAAAAGATTGTGAAAAGCATTAACGAGATTACCGGGACGAGTGAGTTGTTTTGGGTTGTAGAATACTTTTGTTTTAAAACATGTTTGCTGGTTAGGTCTACCACAAACTAAATTCAACGACGAGGCCAAGACAAACAGAACACACTAGTAGGGGAACATACATAAAACACGTGAACATGAATCGCTTGCCAATGATGAAATTATTGTGATCGTTCAAAAGCATGGAAAAATATAAACTGGTTGTGCCTGATCAGACTCAGAAATCAAACGGTCGACGACCAGGTAACAGGACTGCATTATTTTCCAAAAAGTCAGAATAAATACAATATCGTTAAAATCTTGGTTTTACTTTAGTTCGCTTATCTGCTTAACTCGAACAACCTGCCGTAAGGCGCCAGATCCGTGTGCCATCCACAACGAACCCGTATGCGACCGACCGACGCGATCCACCGAACATTCTTCTTGGTGGCGGGAACATGCTTAACTTTCTGTTAGGACCACTCTATGGTTTGTCGAAGATCACGACGGTTGGGTATTTCAAGCATAAATGAAAACCGCGTGGAGAATTTCCGGGTCCAACGGGTCTTGCACATGACCCTGGTCTTTTCCATTTCCGCTCCCGGTTGCTGCTGTTGGTCTGGTGGCCAGGCTTAGTAATCATAACCAAAAATAAATCGCCGACCGGCAACGCGCATTACAACTGTACTTGCGCAGTACAAGAGGCCTAACGCGGGAGATATCTGCAAACATAAAAAAATATACTTATCTTCTTAACTCAAAATCCGTGCGTTGCGACTTGCAAAGAGCTTTTTCAGGGCATGTCAACAATAAGCACCATGAACTGGATGCGGCCGGAACCTGGCTGGTCCGTAAGTGGAAGCACCATCCACTCCGTTTGATCCGCCAGGGTCTGGTGGCCAACTCGGAATGGCAACCGCGCGTTTGTTATTCTGAATTACCGAATTATTCTGAATAAACCGAAATTACCTAGCAGTCGTGTTCTATGAAACCAACTGAAGTTATCTTGCAGCCTAATTCCATGAAACCAACTGAAGTTATCTTGGGAGTAAACATTTTAGAAGGGAATTTATTTTATTTTATTTATTCTTACAAATATTCCACCAATTATTCTGAATAAACCGAAATTACCTAGCAGTCGGGTTCTATGAAACCAACTGAAGTTATCTTGCAGCCTAATTCCATGAAACCAACTGAAGTTATCTTGCGATTTAAAATTTTAGAAGGGAATTTATTTTATTTCATTTATTCTTACAAATATTCCACCAATTATTCTGAATAAACCGAAATTACCTAGCAGTCGGGTTCTATGAAAGCAACTGAAGTTATCTTGCAGCCTAATTCCATGAAACCAAC
Organism: Culex quinquefasciatus; assembly: GCF_015732765.1. NCBI lineage: Eukaryota > Metazoa > Arthropoda > Insecta > Diptera > Culicidae > Culex > Culex quinquefasciatus. Next base: position 31,762,142 of record NC_051861.1, read on the forward strand.
TGAAGTTATCTTGCGATTTAAAATTTTAGAAGGGAATTTATTTTATTTCATTTATTCTTACAAATATTCCACCAATTATTCTGAATAAACCGAAATTACCTAGCAGTCGGGTTCTATGAAAGCAACTGAAGTTATCTTGCAGCCTAATTCCATGAAACCAACTGAAGTTATCTTGGGAGTAAAAATTTTAGAAGGGAATTTATTTTATTTCATTTATTCTTACAAATATTCCACCAATTATTCTGAATAAACCGAAATTACCTAGCAGTCGGGTTCTATGAAAGCAACTGAAGTTATCTTGCAGCCTAATTCCATGAAACCAACTGATGTTATCTTGGGAGTAAAAATTTTAGAACCAACTGAAGTTATCTTGCAGCCTAATTCCATGAAACCAACTGAAGTTATCTTGGGAGTAAAAATTTTAGAAGGGAATTTATTTTATTTCATTTATTCTTACAAATATTCCACCAATTATTCTGAATAAACCGAAATTACCTAGCAGTCGGGTTCTATGAAAGCAACTGAAGTTATCTTGCAGCCTAATTCCATGAAACCAACTGATGTTATCTTGGGAGTAAAAATTTTAGAACCAACTGAAGTTATCTTGCAGCCTAATTCCATGAAACCAACTGAAGTTATCTTGGGAGTAAAAATTTTAGAAGGGAATTTATTTTATTTCATTTATTCTTACAAATATTCCACCAATTATTCTGAATAAACCGAAATTACCTAGCAGTCGGGTTCTATGAAAGCAACTGAAGTTATCTTGCAGCCTAATTCCATGAAACCAACTGATGTTATCTTGGGAGTAAAAATTTTAGAAGGGAATTTATTTTATTTCATTTATTCTTACAAATATTCCACCAATTATTCTGAATAAACCGAAATTACCTAGCAGTCGGGTTCTATGAAAGCAACTGAAGTTATCTTGCAGCCTAATTCCATGAAACCAACTGAAGTTATCTTGGGAGTAAACATTTTAGAACCAACTGAAGTTATCTTGCAGCCTTATTCCATGAAACCAACTGAAGTTATCTTGCGATTTAAAATTTTAGAAGGGAATTTATTTTATTTCATTTATTCTTACAAATATTCCACCAATTATTCTGAATAAACCGAAATTACCTAGCAGTCGGGTTCTATGAAAGCAACTGAAGTTATCTTGCAGCCTAATTCCATGAAACCAACTGAAGTTATCTTGGGAGTAAACATTTTAGAACCAACTGAAGTTATCTTGCAGCCTTATTCCATGAAACCAACTGAAGTTATCTTGCGATTTAAAATTTTAGAAGGGAATTTATTTTATTTCATTTTTTCTTACAAATATTCCACCAATTATTCTGAATAAACCGAAATTACCTAGCAGTCGGGTTCTATGAAACCAACTGAAGTTATCTTGCAGCCTAATTCCATGAAACCAACTGAAGTTATCTTGGGAGTAAAAATTTTAGAAGGGAATTTATTTTATTTCATTTATTCTTACAAATATTCCACCAATTATTCTGAATAAACCGAAATTACCTAGCAGTCGGGTTCTATGAAAGCAACTGAAGTTATCTTGCAGCCTAATTCCATGAAACCAACTGAAGTTATCTTGAGAGTAAAAATTTTAGAAGGGAATTTATTTTATTTCATTTATTCTTACAAATATTCCACCAATTATTCTGAATAAACCGAAATTACCTAGCAGTCGGGTTCTATGAAACCAACTGAAGTTATCTTGCAGCCTAATTCCATGAAACCAACTGAAGTTATCTTGGGAGTAAAAATTTTAGAAGGGAATTTATTTTATTTCATTTATTCTTACAAATATTCCACCAATTATTCTGAATAAACCGAAATTACCTAGCAGTCGGGTTCTATGAAACCAACTGAAGTTATCTTGCAGCCTAATTCCATGAAACCAACTGAAGTTATCTTGGGAGTAAAAATTTTAGAAGGGAATTTATTTTATTTCATTTATTCTTACAAATATTCCACCAATTATTCTGAATAAACCGAAATTACCTAGCAGTCGGGTTCTATGAAAGCAACTGAAGTTATCTTGCAGCCTAATTCCATGAAACCAACTGATGTTATCTTGGGAGTAAAAATTTTAGAACCAACTGAAGTTATCTTGCAGCCTAATTCCATGAAACCAACTGAAGTTATCTTGGGAGTAAAAATTTTAGAAGGGAATTTATTTTATTTCATTTATTCTTACAAATATTCCACCAATTATTCTGAATAAACCGAAATTACCTAGCAGTCGGGTTCTATGAAACCAACTGAAGTTATCTTGCAGCCTAATTCCATGAAACCAACTGAAGTTATCTTGGGAGTAAACATTTTAGAACCAACTGAAGTTATCTTGCAGCCTTATTCCATGAAACCAACTGAAGTTATCTTGCGATTAAAAATTTTAGAAGGGAATTTATTTTATTTCATTTATTCTTACAAATATTCCACCAATTATTCTGAATAAACCGAAATTACCTAGCAGTCGGGTTCTATGGAAGCAACTGAAGTTATCTTGCAGCCTAATTCCATGAAACCAACTGAAGTTATCTTGGGAGTAAACATTTTAGAACCAACTGAAGTTATCTTGCAGCCTTATTCCATGAAACCAACTGAAGTTATCTTGCGATTAAAAATTTTAGAAGGGAATTTATTTTATTTCATTTATTCTTACAAATATTCCACCAATTATTCTGAATAAACCGAAATTACCTGGCAGTCGGGTTCTATGAAAGCAACTGAAGTTATCTTGCAGCCTAATTCCATGAAACCAACTGAAGTTATCTTGGGAGTAAACATTTTAGAACCAACTGAAGTTATCTTGCAGCCTTATTCCATGAAACCAACTGAAGTTATCTTGCGATTAAAAATTTTAGAAGGGAATTTATTTTATTTCATTTATTCTTACAAATATTCCACCAATTATTCTGAATAAACCGAAATTACCTGGCAGTCGGGTTCTATGAAAGCAACTGAAGTTATCTTGCAGCCTAATTCCATGAAACCAACTGAAGTTATCTTGAGAGTAAAAATTTTAGAAGGGAATTTATTTTATTTCATTTATTCTTACAAATATTCCACCAATTATTCTGAATAAACCGAAATTACCTAGCAGTCGGGTTCTATGAAACCAACTGAAGTTATCTTGCAGCCTAATTCCATGAAACCAACTGAAGTTATCTTGGGAGTAAAAATTTTAGAAGGGAATTTATTTTATTTCATTTATTCTTACAAATATTCCACCAATTATTCTGAATAAACCGAAATTACCTAGCAGTCGGGTTCTATGAAACCAACTGAAGTTATCTTGCAGCCTAATTCCATGAAACCAACTGAAGTTATCTTGGGAGTAAAAATTTTAGAAGGGAATTTATTTTATTTCATTTATTCTTACAAATATTCCACCAATTATTCTGAATAAACCGAAATTACCTAGCAGTCGGGTTCTATGAAAGCAACTGAAGTTATCTTGCAGCCTAATTCCATGAAACCAACTGATGTTATCTTGGGAGTAAAAATTTTAGAACCAACTGAAGTTATCTTGCAGCCTAATTCCATGAAACCAACTGAAGTTATCTTGGGAGTAAAAATTTTAGAAGGGAATTTATTTTATTTCATTTATTCTTACAAATATTCCACCAATTATTCTGAATAAACCGAAATTACCTAGCAGTCGGGTTCTATGAAACCAACTGAAGTTATCTTGCAGCCTACACGGAAAAAAAAGGTTTCCGAAAATCATGCAAATCGTACCATGAAATCGTGAATATCGCGATTTTTGCTTTACGAATTTTTGAACTATGCATAATGGGCACGAATTATCCAGGAATCGTGAATAAATATGCATGACTTTCCATGACCGATTTCACTCGTAAACGTGAATAATATTCATGATTTCATGAAATGGATGCATGAAGTCGTGAAAAATATTCACGATTTTATGAATAAAAATTCATGATTACGATCAAAAAAATATACCTCGTGAATAAAAATTCATGACTTCATGCATAAAATTCATGAAATCATGAATTTTTATGCATGACTTCGTGCACAAAATTCATGAAATCTCGAATTATTTTTACGATTTGTAAATGAAGGCGTAAAAATATTCGCGATTTCATGCTCACAATTCATGAAAAAATGTAAATAAATCATGAAATCGTGAATTTTATTCATGAATTCGTGCACAAAATTCATGAGTTCTGGAATATTTTTTATGATTTATTTTTGAGGGCGTAAAAAAAATCGTAAAATCATGTATAAACTTCATGAAATCATGCATAAATTTCATGAATTCGTGATTTTTTTTTATGAAATCATGAATTTAATTCACGTTTACGAGTGTATTCGGGCATGTCTAATCATGCATATTTATTCACGGCTCCTGGCTTATTCGTGCCCAATATGCATAGTTCAAAAATTCGTAAAGTAAAACTCGTATTATTCACGATTTCATGGTACGATTTTCACAATTTCCGGATTACTTTTTCTGTACATTTACCATATCGTGCCACTGGGGCACATACCGGAATTGACAAGGAATCCTGTTTTGTGAAAAAAACGGAGCACATTTTATGTGATTCCAATGTACTATGGCCCCACCTGGCCACTTTGGAACCGGTCACCGGTTACCGGTGGTCACTGGGGACATTTCGGAATGTGCAAGGAACCCTGTCATGTGACATATCAAAATTCATGAAATTCAAATCTTTGGCCATTTTATGTGATGCCAATGAAATCTGGCCCCACCTGGCCACTTTGGAACCGGTCACCGGTTACCGGTGGTCACTGGGGACATTTCGGAATGTGCAAGGAACCCTGTCATGTGACATATCAAAATTCATGAAATTTAAAACTGTGGCCATTTTATGTGATGCCAATGAAATCTGGCCCCACCTGGCCACTTTGGAACCGGTCACCGGTTACCGGTGGTCACTGGGGACATTTCGGAATGTGCAAGGAACCCTGTCTTGTGACATATCAAAATTCATTAAATTTAAAACTGTGGCCATTGTATGTGATGCCAATGCACTCTGGCCCCACTTGGCCACTTTGGAACCGGTCACCGGTTACCGGTGGTCACTGGGGACATTTCGGAATGTGCAAGGAACCCTGTCTTGTGACATATCAAAATTCATGAAATTCAAATCTTTGGCCATTTTATGTGATGCCAATGTAATTTGGCCCCACCTGGCCACTTTGGAACCGGTCACCGGTTACCGGTGGTCACTGGGGACATTTCGGAATGTGCAAGGAACCCTGTCTTGTGACATATCAAAATTCATGAAATTCAAATCTTTGGCCATTTAATGTGATGCCAATGAAATCTGGCCCCACCTGGCCACTTTGGAACCGGTCACCGGTTACCGGTGGTCACTGGGGACATTTCGGAATGTGCAAGGAACCCTGTCTTGTGACATATCAAAATTCATTAAATTTAAAACTGTGGCCATTGTATGTGATGCCAATGCACTATGGCCCCACCTGGCCACTTTGGAACCGGTCACCGGTTACCGGTGGTCACTGGGGACATTTCGGAATGTGCAAGGAACCCTGTCATGTGACATATCAAAATTCATGAAATTCAAATCTTTGGCCATTGTATGTGATGCCAATGTAATTTGGCCCCACCTGGCCACTTTGGAACCGGTCACCGGTTACCGGTGGTCACTGGGGACATTTCGGAATGTGCAAGGAACCCTGTCATGTGACATATCAAAATTCATGAAATTCAAATCTTTGGCCATTTTATGTGATGCCAATGAAATCTGGCCCCACCTGGCCACTTTGGAACCGGTCACCGGTTACCGGTGGTCACTGGGGACATTTCGGAATGTGCAAGGAACCCTGTCATGTGACATATCAAAATTTATGAAATTTAAAACTGTGGCCATTTAATGTGATGCCAATGTAATCTGGCCCCACCTGGCCACTTTGGAACCGGTCACCGGTTACCGGTGGTCACTGGGGACATTTCGGAATGTGCAAGGAACCCTGTCATGTGACATATCAAAATTCATGAAATTCAAATCTTTGGCCATTTTATGTGATGCCAATGAAATCTGGCCCCACCTGGCCACTTTGGAACCGGTCACCGGTTACCGGTGGTCACTGGGGACATTTCGGAATGTGCAAGGAACCCTGTCATGTGACATATAAAAATTCATGAAATTTAAAACTGTAGCCATTGTATGTGATGCCAATGTACTCAGGCTCCATCTGGCCACCTTGGAACCGATTACCGGTCACTGCGGAAGAATTCTGAATTCACAAAGGTCCCAGTTATGTGATGTTCAAAAATGCTTTAAATAAATTAAAAATACAATCATAAATTTAGTAAAACCAACATTTAAAAACTTGACATGAGCATTTCGGAAACGTTAATTGGGTACCGATCGTTACTATACAAAAATACAACGAAAACTTAAATTAAATACAAAAAGACCTAAGGGATTACATGTGCAGTCAAGACTCGATTGTCTGATGAACTAATAATAGAATAATCGATAATTCGTATAATAAAGCCATAATTTTTTTGTCTCATTAATAACTCCAATTACAATAAAGTGATTAATTACAATAAAAGGATTTATTTTTGTAAATGCAGATGATCAAACACTTTAATTTGACGCAAATAGAGTCATAGAGAGTTGAATTGAAAATTAAAAAAAACACCGAAAATCTAAAAATACGCAACAAAATAAAAATCTTTAAAAACTTCAAAAACTCAAACTATTTAAAATACGCAAAAAAAATTAAATACTTCACAAACTCAAAATAATTGAAATACGCAAAATACATAAAATAAATAAAATGCTCATAAAACTTAAAATACTTGAAATACCTAAAATACTTTTTTTGTATACTTTATTATAGAGTTTTAAACTGTTTACTTAAAGCAATTAAAATTCTTAGAATACTTCAAATACTTCAAATACTTCAAATACTTCAAATACTTCAAATACTTTAAATACTTTAAATAATTTAAATACTTTAAATACTTTAAATACTTTAAATACTTTGAATACTTTAAATTCTTTAAATACTTAAAATACTTTAAATACTTTAAATAATTTAAATACTTTAAATACTTTAAAAACTTTACATACTTTAAATACTTTAAATACTTTAAATACTTTAAATACTTTAAATACTTTAAATACTTTAAATACTTTAAATACTTTAAATACTTTAAATACTTTAAATACTTTAAATACTTTAAATACTTTAAATACTTTAAATACTTTAAATACTTTAAATACTTTAAATACTTTAAATACTTTAAATACTTTAAATACTTTAAATACTTAAAATACTTTCAATACTTAAAGTACTTTAAATACTTTAAATACTTTAAATACTTTAAATACTTAAAAAGCTTTAAATAATTATAATACTTAAAATACTGAAAAAACTTAAAATACTTAATATACTTAAAATTCTCAAAATACTTGAAATACTTTAGATACTTAAAATACTTTAAGCACTTTTAATATATAAAATACTTTAAATACTTTAAATACTTTAAATACTTTAAATACTTCAAATACTTTAAATACTTTGAATACTTTAAATACTTTAGATACTTGAAATAATTAAAATAATTAAAATACTTTAACTACTTGAAATACTTAAAATACTTAAAATACTTAAAATACTTAAAATACTTAAAATACTTAAAATACTTAAAATACTTAAAATACTTAAAATACTTAAAATACTTAAAATACTTAAAATACTTAAAATACTTAAAATACTTAAAATACTTAAAATACTTAAAATACTTAAAATACTTAAAATACTTAAAATACTTAAAATACTTAAAATACTTAAAAAACTTAAAATACTTAAAAATTTTAAAATACTTAAAATACTTAAAATACTTAAAATACTTAAAATACTTAAAATACTTAAAATACTTAAAATACTTAAAATACTTAAAATACTTAAAATACTTAAAATACTTAAAATACTTAAAATACTTAAAATACTTAAAATACTTAAAATACTTAAAATACTTAAAATACTTAAAATACTTAAAATACTTAAAATACTTAAAATACTTAAAATACTTTAAATATTTTAAATACTTCAAATACTTTAAATACTTTAAATACTTTAAATATTTAAAATACTTAAAATACTCAAAATTCTTAAAATACTTTAAATACTTGAAATACTTGAAATACTTGAAATACTTAAAATACTTAAAATACCTAAAATACTTAAAATACTTAAAATACTGAGAATACTTAAAATTATTTAAATTATTTAAATACTTTAAATATGTTAAAAACTTAAAATACTTAAAATATTTCAAGTTCTTGAAATATTAAAATACCTATAAAAATTAATTGCTTAAAATTATTTAAAAGCTTAACAAACTTTAAACACTTCAATTATTTCAAATACTTGAAATACTTGAAAACTTTAAAACATTTAATATTAAAATACCTGAACAAACGAATATACTTAAAAATAAATATTATGCTTAAAATTATTTCAACACTCAACAAACTCTAAACACTTGAAATATTTAAAATACTTGAAATACTTAGATACTTTTAAAGTCACAATATTAAAATTATTAAAATACGTTATTAACTTCAAATACTTTAAATATGTTAAATCCACTGTACTTTAAAATAATATGCTTACAATATTAAAATCATTAAAATTATTAACATACTTTACCTATGTCCCCATTTCTAGCTCAAAACAAAGCACCGAAATGTCACTCAGCGCATCCACGAGAACCGATAAAAAACGGGATTTTTTCGTTTCCAAAACCAAAACAAACCTCACTGTCTGTCACACGCGTAGAATTCTCCGGCAATTGAGAAAAAACCGAGATCCCTACGAGTCCACGACCAAGAAACTGTCACACGCGGAGATAAAACACGGGAACTGTCTTATGGACCATGTTCCCCTTGATTCGACAATCGAAACAAACTGGGAACTATTCTGTCTCTTACCTTGTTACTCCTCCTGCCGCTCGGCACTCCTCCTGCCGCCTGGTCCTCCTCCCGCGCTCGTTCCTCCTCCTGCCACTCGGTCCTACTCTTGCTGCTCGGTCCTCCTCCTGCCATTCGGCCCTCCTCTTGCCACTCGGTCCTACTCTAGCCGCTCGGTCCTCCTCCTGCCGCCCGGTCCTCCTCCCGCGCTCGGTTCTCCTACTGCCACTCGGTCCTCCTCCTGCAGCTCGGTCCTCTTCCTGCTAGCCCTTGGCTCCGTTGCCATTTCCAACGGAACGGCCGCAGATCTTTTCCCGGTTCCGGTGGACAGCACCTCCAAATCCCGGGTCCACAAATCACGGCCACTTTCACCGACAAACACAACAGGACGCGACAAGTCACAACGCGTTTGACTTCGTGGCAAATAAACACGCGGCTGAACTGGCAAGCGAAAAACAAACATGACAGTTCGAACGAAACTGTTCTTGATTGATCAAGATCACTCGTCATAAACATGGATACAAATTCATAAACCCATGAATGTTATGCACGAATTCATGCATTTTATTCATGAAAACATGTAAACTTTCATGAAATCATGAAAAACATGATTCATAAATTCTCGAATAAAATTTTACGACGTAAAATTTACGCATGCATAAATAATCGTAAAATCATGAATATTTTTCATGAATTCATGCAGTTTAATCATGACTTCATGAAAATCAGTCATGAAATCATGAATAGTGATATGCATGATTTCATGAAGGAAAATTCATGAATATTCGTAAAAATATTTTAGCCATGAATAAAATTCATAAATTCGTGCATTTTTATGCACGATTTCATGAATAAAATTCATGAAATCATGAAAGGTATCACGAAATCATGCACAAAATTATTCACGAATTCGTGAATCGAAATTCACGATTTCTCGCACACTTTTTTTTCCGTGTAATTCCATGAAACCAACTGAAGTTATCTTGGGAGTAAACATTTTAGAACCAACTGAAGTTATCTTGCAGCCTTATTCCATGAAACCAACTGAAGTTATCTTGCGATTTAAAATTTTAGAAGGGAATTTATTTTATTTCATTTATTCTTACAAATATTCCACCAATTATTCTGAATAAACCGAAATTACCTAGCAGTCGGGTTCTATGAAAGCAACTGAAGTTATCTTGCAGCCTAATTCCATGAAACCAACTGAAGTTATCTTGGGAGTAAACATTTTAGAACCAACTGAAGTTATCTTGCAGCCTTATTCCATGAAACCAACTGAAGTTATCTTGCGATTAAAAATTTTAGAAGGGAATTTATTTTATTTCATTTATTCTTACAAATATTCCACCAATTATTCTGAATAAACCGAAATTACCTGGCAGTCGGGTTCTATGAAAGCAACTGAAGTTATCTTGCAGCCTAATTCCATGAAACCAACTGAAGTTATCTTGGGAGTAAACATTTTAGAACCAACTGAAGTTATCTTGCAGCCTTATTCCATGAAACCAACTGAAGTTATCTTGCGATTAAAAATTTTAGAAGGGAATTTATTTTATTTCATTTATTCTTACAAATATTCCACCAATTATTCTGAATAAACCGAAATTACCTGGCAGTCGGGTTCTATGAAAGCAACTGAAGTTATCTTGCAGCCTAATTCCATGAAACCAACTGAAGTTATCTTGGGAGTAAACATTTTAGAACCAACTGAAGTTATCTTGCAGCCTTATTCCATGAAACCAACTGAAGTTATCTTGCGATTAAAAATTTTAGAAGGGAATTTATTTTATTTCATTTATTCTTACAAATATTCCACCAATTATTCTGAATAAACCGAAATTACCTAGCAGTCGGGTTCTATGGAAGCAACTGAAGTTATCTTGCAGCCTAATTCCATGAAACCAACTGAAGTTATCTTGGGAGTAAACATTTTAGAACCAACTGAAGTTATCTTGCAGCCTTATTCCATGAAACCAACTGAAGTTATCTTGCGATTAAAAATTTTAGAAGGGAATTTATTTTATTTCATTTATTCTTACAAATATTCCACCAATTATTCTGAATAAACCGAAATTACCTAGCAGTCGGGTTCTATGAAAGCAACTGAAGTTATCTTGCAGCCTAATTCCATGAAACCAACTGAAGTTATCTTGGGAGTAAACATTTTAGAACCAACTGAAGTTATCTTGCAGCCTTATTCCATGAAACCAACTGAAGTTATCTTGCGATTTAAAATTTTAGAAGGGAATTTATTTTATTTCATTTATTCTTACAAATATTCCACCAATTATTCTGAATAAACCGAAATTACCTAGCAGTCGGGTTCTATGAAACCAACTGAAGTTATCTTGCAGCCTAATTCCATGAAACCAACTGAAGTTATCTTGGGAGTAAACATTTTAGAACCAACTGAAGTTATCTTGCAGCCTTATTCCATGAAACCAACTGAAGTTATCTTGCGATTAAAAATTTTAGAAGGGAATTTATTTTATTTCATTTATTCTTACAAATATTCCACCAATTATTCTGAATAAACCGAAATTACCTGGCAGTCGGGTTCTATGAAAGCAACTGAAGTTATCTTGCAGCCTAATTCCATGAAACCAACTGAAGTTATCTTGGGAGTAAACATTTTAGAACCAACTGAAGTTATCTTGCAGCCTAATTCCATGAAACCAACTGAAGTTATCTTGGGAGTAAACATTTTAGAACCAACTGAAGTTATCTTGCAGCCTTATTCCATGAAACCAACTGAAGTTATCTTGCGATTTAAAATTTTAGAAGGGAATTTATTTTATTTCATTTATTCTTACAAATATTCCACCAATTATTCTGAATAAACCGAAATTACCTAGCAGTCGGGTTCTATGAAAGCAACTGAAGTTATCTTGCAGCCTAATTCCATGAAACCAACTGAAGTTATCTTGGGAGTAAAAATTTTAGAAGGGAATTTATTTTATTTCATTTATTCTTACAAATATTCCACCAATTATTCTGAATAAACCGAAATTACCTAGCAGTCGGGTTCTATGAAACCAACTGAAGTTATCTTGCAGCCTAATTCCATGAAACCAACTGAAGTTATCTTGCGAGTAAAAATTTTAGAAGGGAATTTATTTTATTTTATTTATTCTTAAAAATATTCCAACAATTATTCTGAATAAATTCGAAATTGCCTAGCAGTCTGGTTCTATGAAACCAACTGAAGTTATCTTGCAGCCTAATTCCATGAAACCAACTGAAGTTATCTTGCGAGTAAAAATTTTAGAAGGGAATTTATTTTATTTTATTTATTCTTAAAAATATTCCAACAATTATTCTGAATAAATTCTAAATTGCCTAGCAGTCTGGTTCTATGAAACCAACTGAAGTTATCTTGCAGCCTAATTCCATGAAACCAACTGAAGTTATCTTGCGAGTAAAAATTTTAGAAGGGAATTTATTTTATTTTATTTATTCTTACAAATATTCCACCAATTATTCTGAATAAACCGAAATTACCTAGCAGTCGGGTTCTATGAAACCAACTGAAGTTATCTTGCAGCCTAATTCCATGAAACCAACTGATGTTATCTTGGGAGTAAAAATTTTAGAACCAAGTGAAGTTATCTTGCAGCCTAATTCCATGAAACCAACTGAAGTTATCTTGGGAGTAAAAATTTTAGAAGGGAATTTATTTTATTTCATTTATTCTTACAAATATTCCACCAATTATTCTGAATAAACCGAAATTACCTAGCAGTCGGGTTCTATGAAACCAACTGAAGTTATCTTGCAGCCTAATTCCATGAAACCAACTGAAGTTATCTTGCGAGTAAAAATTTTAGAAGGGAATTTATTTTATTTTATTTATTCTTACAAATATTCCACCAATTATTCTGAATAAATTCGAAATTGCCTAGCAGTCTGGTTCTATGAAACCAACTGAAGTTATCTTGCAGCCTAATTCCATGAAACCAACTGAAGTTATCTTGCGAGTAAAAATTTTAGAAGGGAATTTATTTTATTTTATTTATTCTTACAAATATTCCACCAATTATTCTGAATAAACCGAAATTACCTAGCAGTCGGGTTCTATGAAACCAACTGAAGTTATCTTGCAGCCTAATTCCATGAAACCAACTGAAGTTATCTTGCGAGTAAAAATTTTAGAAGGGAATTTATTTTATTTTATTTATTCTTAAAAATATTCCAACAATTATTCTGAATAAATTCGAAATTGCCTAGCAGTCTGGTTCTATGAAACCAACTGAAGTTATCTTGCAGCCTAATTCCATGAAACCAACTGAAGTTATCTTGCGAGTAAAAATTTTAGAAGGGAATTTATTTTATTTTATTTATTCTTACAAATATTCCACCAATTATTCTGAATAAACCGAAATTACCTAGCAGTCGGGTTCTATGAAACCAACTGAAGTTATCTTGCAGCCTAATTCCATGAAACCAACTGAAGTTATCTTGCGAGTAAAAATTTTAGAAGGGAATTTATTTTATTAATTCTTAAAAATATTCCAACATTTATTCTGAATAAGCCGAAATTACCTAGCAGTCTGGTTCTATGAAACCAACTGAAGTTATCTTGCAGCCTAGTTCCATGAAACCAACTGAAGTTATTTTGCAAAAATTGCCTTGCAAAAATGAGCTGGAATTACCTTGAAGAAAGTTATTTTGCAAAGATCGAGCTGAAGTTACCTTGCAGAATCCGAACTGAAGTTATCTGGCAGAAAGTTATCTCGCATTTTTGAGCTGAAGTTATCTTGCAGAAAGTTATCTTACAGATTCGATGATTTTAGAAAAAAACATCGCTGCAAGATAACTTCTGTGCTAAAAAGTTATCTTGCAGCGATGTTTTTTGATTTTTAGTACTTGCAAGATAACTTCTTTAGTACTTGCAAGATAACTTCTGCTATCTGCGCCGCTGGTGGTTTGTTCTTTTTTTGCCTTCGCTTTTCGCTCGGCCTTCGATTAGAATGGGTCGTCAAGATTCAAACGTCAAAAGACTTGGCACGTTTGTGTTTTTTTATGGCGCTTGCTAATTATTAAAAGTTTTCAAGATTATTTTTCAAGTGAGTGACTATCTAATGTGCAAAAGAACATATTGCCGAAAGTTGGAGGCAGTTTTGTATCGAAAACGCCGTGAAAAAGCAAGCGAAAGCGAAAAGTTGATTTTGGCGATATTTATTAAGCCTTTGAGGGTTTCTCGCGTGTATCACTGTGTGTGCCAACAAAATGATGAGAAATGGTGTCGCAAAATAGAAATTATGATCAAAAGTGCATTAAATTTGATCTTTTTGGCCAGTAAATTGAATAAATTTGTGTGCTTACTTAAGGCGGTGCTTTTGCTGGTAAAAGGTAGTGCTTTTGCTGAAACTTTAAAATATGTAGCCCATCAGTATGTCAAGCTCATATATTCGTTTATCATTTTCATTCTACATCGGTCTGATGGCCGAGCGGGCTAAGGCGCCAGCCCTTACTGTTAGTGCTGGGTTTAAATCCCGTTGGTTGCCAACTTTTTTTGTGTTTACAAAAAATGTATATTCAGTTAAGTGTCTTTTTTGACGAAGGTGATGTGCATGCTTTTGCATGCGATTTTACCATCGGATTTTTTGCTGTGAAGGGTATATTTCCCCTAAATCGAATGAGACCGGTTTGATCAAAATCGATTCAGCCAGTACTGAGCAAACTTGGGAAGAATTTTGGTAACATACTCACAAAGGAATTTGTTCAGTTTTCGATTCTGAATCGATGGGTCTACATTAGGGTGACAAGAAAAATTGAAAATTTTGGAAAATCTCAAGAGACCACCTTCGTTTTCTCGACCCACCTTCGTTCTTCTGGACCTTTTAAGGAAAATTAGGAACAAGCAATACGTTTTGATCAAATTTAATTCAAAACAAGGTTCAGAATCCACCATGATTGTTTCTGCCTTCCTCATAACGCTAACGCTAACGTTTACTTAACCTAAACCGTGACCTAAACACTATGAAGTTTAGTGTTGCCACCTATTGACAATTCGAAGAACCACGTTCTTGTATCAACTAAAAATGTTTGTTGGAACATCTTTTGCAGGACTTTACCTATTTTTAATGGAACAAACCCGGACAAATCCGATCAACCAGTACCGAGAAAACCAAATGAAAAAAAAATCTTTACACACCTTCACAAACATTTGCTCTAAATTTGATAAGTCCAACTTTTTGTGTAAAATTTAATTAAAAAAAACTAAACAACTGAGTGCAGCGGAGAAAAGTGAAAATTCCAAACGTGATGTGACGTGTGTTGTTGGTTTATTGCAGGCAGCGGGATGTTCATATGTTTGCCCCGGCGTGTTAGTATGTGTGTGTGTGTGTGTTAGTGTGGTGCAGCATTGTTGGCGTGAGTTTGTTGCCGGAAAATAAATAAAAGGAGATAAAAGTTCATCGCGGGAAAATAGCTGCACCGGAAGTGGAATGATTTGCGCCCCCGTCGGGAAGGGAGTGGGGAGGGTAAAGCGTCGCAAACGCCCCCCTGTGGACTTTTTTATTTGTTGGATCTTGTAGGAACTGGTGGGAATTTAGCCGGAAAATGGTGACCGTTGGGTGTATGTCATATGTATGTATGTTTTGCATTTTCTAAAGGAAACACTGAATGATCAAATTTGCCCACTTGTTTAGAGAAATAAAATTAAAGAGTAATTTACAAAATTATGGTAACAGTATTAAGCTAAGGACCTTTGAAAAAAATATATTTGCGATATTGAGAAATATTTATGAATGTACAAAACACTTCAACGACTCATCTTTGCGGTTAACAGTACGCAACAAGTCTGACCATTCAAAAAAGGATGCTGGGGGTGATCAGCCATCTCAATCATTTTCCAAGATTCCAAGACGGCGATATTGTGAGATACGACACGATGAAATAAAATAAATCAAATATATTGTTTTGTGTTCAAATCTTACTCGTAGATTTTTGTTGTCCAAAATTTGCAGGGTGTAAAAAATTGGTGATTATAACATTAAAAACGAGAATGATAATTTAAGTAAACATGAACAGTCAAAACAACCTTTTCAGACCTTAGCCTAGACTACAACTTTAACCCATTTCCCCTTAAAGTGTCGCAAACTCGTCTTTCAGTTGACAAAAAAAAGTACTCCAGAGTACCCGAACATCCCCAGCCACAGCTCGGAGGGTTATTTTTTATTATCATTACGAAATGTACGTTTCACTGGCAAGTGAGTGAATAAGGAAGTACCGTGTGGGACATCAGCCGGTTTTTTACGGTGCTCAGGGTCTTTCCGGGAAATGCCATCGTTGACTCGTGTCCCTTCTTTCGGCCACAAAAAGAAGCTCCACGTCCAAATAAAAACGATGCGGCCCACTAACCATGTGCAAAATGACGGTTGGGTCATGTGGTCGCCATTTCCGTGCCCGGGAACTCGGTCAAATGAACGAATTTAAATTCAAATTATGTGTGCAGTTGGGGACATTGTGCTTTTATTTTGGCCTTTTTACGGTTTGCCTTCTTTTTATTTGCATTTGAAGCTATCTTTTATCTCCTTCTGTTTAGTTCAATTCATGTTAGTTTATTATTTACATTATACTTTTGTACATACATATTTGTCATTTACTAGAATAATTCTATTTGCATCACTGGATCGTCCTAGAATACCTCAACTAAAACCCGCAAGAGATTCAGGACTGATTCAGCTTCTCCACCTCCCCCGGACTCTGAGCCCGCTCCGTTCTCGGTCTCCTTGGCATGGTCCAGAAGCGCTGGTTCTTCCCGAACCGTCGACCTTCGTCCATCGTGTCCGGCAGCTTTTGGTACAGGGTTTCCGGCAGGAAAATCGACGTCACAAAGCCCAACAGCCCGATCAACATCAGCACCACAAACGGCAGCCGGATGTCGAAACTCGTCCCCAGGAACACGATGTACGGTCCGAGAGCACCGAAAATGTTCGCCACGATGATTCCGAACGATGTTCCAGTCTGACGGAGTAGGGTTGGGTAGACTTCGAAGGATTGAAGGTACAGGGCAAAGTAGGTAACGCACACGAAGAACTTGATCACGACGGCGAAGATCGAGGTGTAGAGTTCCGTTCCCGGGTGGTGGATGATGAAGATGACCGGAATGCAGGACAGGGCGTTGCACAGGAACGCGACACTGTTGGTCCAGCGGCGACCGATGCGGTCACAGAGAACTTGTCCACACAGATAGGCCGGCAGTTCGATCGCTCCTTGCCAGAAGAAGTTCATAAACGGATTCCCGCCCATCTGCGTCGACAGCAACAGCAGCGTAAACGTCGGGATCGTGTTACAGATCCAACCAACCAGCAACAGACTCGTCAGTTTGGCCATATGACTCCCGCTGAACAGCGACACAATGCCGTACATCTTCTCAAACTCCTTCCGCGGGGCCTTCTCCTGCAGTTCTTCAACCGTCATCTCGAACCTCTTCCCATTCACCTTTGCGATCTTCTTTAACATCCGAATACACTCCGGATACCGGCCCTGGCCAGCCAACCACCTCGGAGACTCAATATTGTACTGGGGCAAGCAGTAAAACGCCAACAAAGGCAAAGAAGTCCCCAACAGTAGCCACACCCAATTCCGGCACCACCACAGAATCATCGGGGCCACGCAGATTCCAACCGTCCAACCGCCGAGTTGCCACAACGAGAGCGACGCCCTGTTTTCATCCTTGGAGATCTCCATCGCGACGATCAGCGGCGACTGGAAGCCCGTGTTGGACGCGAAACTGCCCACGAACGCCAGCAGCGTGAACAGGCCGTAGTGCGGGGCGGTGAATACGGCCAGGGCTCGTCCCAGGGCGCCCATGGCCAGGCTGATGAGGTACACCGGAAGGCGGCCGATCCTTGATTGGGAAGAAGAAGAAAGAAATATTAATGGAATTCCACACTCGATTACGCGAAGCCTTAACAGTCAGGCAACTATGCCAGAAAAGTACCCGTAGACTACTAAGCCCCACTACATGGTTTGCTGTAAAAACAAGGAATCGGTGTAAACGGTACCGGTTCTTTGAACCGGTTCAACTGAATCGGTTCAAATTTAATACGAATAGTTTGTTGAGATTATTTGAAGAATTTTGACACGTCGCATGGCATGATTTGCAGTAAAAACTCTGAATCGGTTCAAACCGGTTCCGGTTATTTGAACCGGTTCAACTGAATCGGTTCAAATTTATTACGAATAGTTTGTTGAGATTATTTGAACAATTTTGACACATCGCACGGCATGATTTGCAGTAAAAACACTGAATCGGTTCAAACCGGTACCGGTTCAAATTTATTACGAATAGTTTGTTGAGATTATTTGAACAATTTTGACACATCGCACGGCATGATTTGCAGTAAAAACACTGAATCGGTTCAAACCGATACCGGTTATTTGAACCGGTTCAAATTTATTACGAATAGTTTGTTGAGATTATTTGAACAATTTTGACACATCGCACGGCATGATTTGCAGTAAAAACACTGAATCGGTTCAAACCGGTACCGGTTCAACTGAATCGGTTCAAATTTGTCACGAAAAGATTGTTGAGGTAATTTGAAGAGTTTTGACACGTCGCATGACATGGTTAGTGATACAACCCCGGAATCGGTTCAACCGGTGCCGGTTATTTGAACCGGTTCAACCGAATCAGGTTGAATTGCTCATATATCGATTCCTGGAATAATTTCATGAATTTTGATATGTCGCATGACCATATTTCTTCAAAATTTTGCTTAATAGTTCAAATGAATATTGCTATTGTAAAAATAGTTACGATAACTATTTTTTCAAAATTGTTTAAATATTTTTAACATGTTTTAAATATTTTTCCCTTAAAGTAGAGGTTCTCCCCTTTCCAAAAACCTATATAAGTTGGTATTTTGGGTTATTTTACGATGTGCTCTGGGCCCTTGAAATCCATGTAACGCTGTTTTTTTCCTTTGGCCCCTCCCCCCGGTGACCCGCCCCCCTAAACCACCATATTAAATATTTTTATTTTAAAGTTGATTAATTTTCGAAGCCAATGGTGTATATGAAGTTGATATTTCATGTAATTTTCGCCAAGTTACAGCTTGTTGAAAATCCATGTAACGCTAAAACGGGGCTTAGTAACTTGACTGTTGATTATCTGATGTTCGATTACACAGTCCAACAAGAATTTGTCTCTAAGACGAGTATATGTGTTCTTAGTAGAATTTTGCCCGCTGAATCCGATCCCGGTCCAGAATTACTCCAAATGGTCCCAATTTTGAGATACACCCGTTTGAAAAGTTAGTTTAGGCCAAAATTAGCTACTTTGTCGACTATTTTACAAAAGAACTATTGAAGAAACAACTAAACCAATACATGTATCTTAAAGTTCACGTTTTCCCCTTTCTGAAACACCCCTGGTTTTTAAAATTTGATTGTTTTTATGCATTTATAGCCATTTTAAAATGGTATTTTCAGTTGGTTCTCATTCAAGTTTTTCCAACTTGCATGCAAGTCAAATTCTACTGGGATATCAATAATTTCAATTAAAAATGCTTTGCAGAACGTTAAATAAGTTTGTCTCAGCTATCTTATTAAACATTTTCAAAATCTTTTTTGTGTTAAAGTATGACTCAGACATGGCTAAAGGTCGATGTCTCGTCAGTCTAATTGATTCCCATCATTAGATTTTTCGAAAAGATCAGGTTTTTGAGTATTTCAAATGGGTGTATCTCAAAACCATTTGGAGCAATTCTGGACCCGGATTCGGATTCAGCAGGCAAAATTTTACTAGGAAAACATATACTCGTCTCAGAGACAAGAAACATTTGATTTTTTGTTGAACTATGTTATCCAAAGATTCCTTAGGAATTCCGTGGAATCGAATCCAGACAGAAAAAAAAATCTCAGTTTTAAACATCAAATTGAAGTTCTACGACCCTTTTCGGTCAAAACTAAATGTATAGTTGATTGCCAAGTTTTGTTATTTGGTTGTTTTGTTGTTTTGTTGTTTTGTTGTTTTGTTGTTTTGTTGTTTTGTTGTTTTGTTGTTTTGTTGTTTTGTTGTTTTGTTGTTTTGTTGTTTTGTTGTTTTGTTGTTTTGTTGTTTTGTTGTTTTGTTGTTTTGTTGTTTTGTTGTTTTGTTGTTTTGTTGTTTTGTTGTTTTGTTGTTTTGTTGTTTTGTTGTTTTGTTGTTTTGTTGTTTTGTTGTTTTGTTGTTTTGTTGTTTTGTTGTTTTGTTGTTTTGTTGTTTTGTTGTTTTGTTGTTTTGTTGTTTTGTTGTTTTGTTGTTTTGTTGTTTTGTTGTTTTGTTGTTTTGTTGTTTTGTTGTTTTGTTGTTTTGTTGTTTTGTCATGCCACTGTAATATTGAATAGAATCATTGCTGGATTTGCTCAGCTAACTATCTGGCTAACTTATCGTCAGTCAGAAAAAAAATTTTAGGTAAAAAGTCGCAATCTTAGAATTTAAAAAAAAAATCATAATTAAGCTCGACAATTATAATAAGACTGTTTCGCAGAAAAATCGAGAGCGTATTAATAATTCGATCCCTCTTGTAATCGTAATCGGAAGCTAATCTAATTTGAATATTCATAAGTTCTACTGACACCGTACTATTAGTACTTCCCGAGCGTAATTTCCAATCAATGAATGACCCATCATCACCTGTTGTAATTGCGGAGACCTACACCACCTGTGAGATATTCATTCCATTCATCACCCCCACACCCCAACCCCAACCTACCTATCGCCCAGCTGTCCCAGCACGAACGTCCCGCTGACTTCGCCGAACCGAATGAACGCAAACACGTTCGTCGGGTGAAGTTCCTTCTCGCAGACCCAGTCCTGCTCGGTGACCGGCGTCCGGTCAAAGTACTCCCGATCGTACTCATAGCCGTAGAGACAGCTTGTTGTTTCGTTGGGGTAAAAGACCCACTGATCTGGGGTTGTTCCCTCGGGGTACTTGGACAGGTTGTACATCCGGCAGGAGCTGAAGCTGGACTCGCCACGACTGTTGAGTTCGCGAGGGAGCGTTAGGTTCCTCCAACGATCTACGGATGTAACGTTGTGGAGTTCCCGGCCGGGAACGTTACAGTTGTGGTCGGGCACGGTTAGTACGAGCAGGATGTTCACAACGGTCATGCCGAAGACCAGCACGGCGAGGACGTTGTAGATCAGGTTGTAACGCTTCTGAAAGGGGCCGTCATCGCCGACCATCTCCATAATACGGTCAAAGACCACATCGTTTTCCGGCGAGGCCATTTCGAGACCAAGCTTGCGTAATACTGCTGGTGTAGGCACTTAAAATTAAACGACTTTGTAGAATTCCACTATATGTTCATGGTGACAACCTGGAACTCGATTGAACTTGGTTGTGTTTTATCACGTTCAGCAACAAACCCTCGAGGTCTTATCAGCAGAGTCTCTTCAACGGCTTCGTGTCACCTTATCACTATCGGTTGTGCCTGACTCAACCCGTTCACTATTCCTCAATGTCATTGTCCAATTTAATCGAAATAATTAGGTACACACGCGAAAAAGAACTTTCCACTCCCGAAATGGAGAGCAAACGTGCTTAAGCGTCCGGCTTTGCGCGGCTTCGGACGGCGACTTGGCGCGGCCAACTCTCTAAAGCCAGCAGTAATGATCTCACACGATATATCTCTACAACGCTGCCAACGCTGCCTTTTCGCGCACGCCGAGCGTTTCGTGAGTGAGCACGCGCACGCGAAAGTGAGGGCCAGTGTTGCCAGGAAAATTTAAATTGACGCTGTTTTTTTTCCAAAAGTGTGATGATTGTCTTTCCCTCTTTGATTATTTTGCGAAAATGTTGATCGAATAATGCATGCATAGTTGAAAAAAGGACCAGGTGTGGCAACCACGTGGCTTCTCCAAGAAAATTCATTCAGTGATGATGAGCTGCAAATTGGCACGCGGCTCACACGAGTATTGTGTAGAACCTCGCACACCGGAAATGATGTATCGTATCAGAAGGAGGGCTTATGAATATCTATAAAGTGCATTGTGTTACACCTGACAAGCAGACAGATACAGCTGAGAATGGAGTCGCATTTTTTATCTTAATTGAACAATGTACAGTGAGAGTGTGTGTGTTTTTTACGCTCATTTTAGATTATTTTTATCAGACGAAATTTTTTCAAATTTTAGCCCTGATTTGTGTCATTTGAAAATTGAATGCGTTTTTTTTTTTTTGGTTAAACGTAGAAAACTATAAGTTTTTTGTTTGTCAATTTCTCAGCAGCTGCATAACTAATTTTTTTTTAAACTTTCAAAAACAACAACTTTCAAAAATTCAACATACATGTAGAAAAAACTTAAGCTGGGAAAATCCACATAAATTTACTTAACAGACACACATAGGGGCAATTACATCTACTCTCTACTGGCTCATAATCAGCGGCCAACTGTGCCTTTTTGTCGTAATTCGCATCTGGTAAGACAAATGTGTAAATTGATTAAATCGTTGTTCGTGGAATATATTTTGGGGTGCATGTCGGCGCCGACTGACATGAATGGAGGAAATGCCTGCAAATTATAATACATATACGTAATTAATTGAATCCATAAATAAAAGATATGGAAAATTACGGCCAGACTGAAGCTCTACATCAAACTTGATTGAAATGTTTGCTTGCTTCCTTTATAAGTTAGCACATTAGCGTGTCCCAAAAAAACACGAAGTCGAGGAATTCAATGTGCTCAGTTCTCAAATGATAGAAAATCATGTTAGAAACATCTCTCTCATACATGAAAACTTTCGGAAAAATCGTTTACCACGTTCCCTGGGCATTTTTTTGAAAAAAGTCAGTTTTTTCGACAATTTCACAAAATCTGCTTAGAAAAAATGGAAAATGTTGAAATTTCAAATAGCCTATACCATCAAATGATGGTCTGTGGTCCAATAAACAAGTTAATGTATCGATTTGGCCTTTTAAACCATTGTTTTCACTTTCCCGGTAGCTTTTATGTCGAAAAATACGAGTTTTTGCTTTACTTTTTTTCAATCTTTTCCCTCGGTATTGAACACAAAAAATTTCTCATATGGGTCATTCCATCTCAACTGTGCACGAAAAAGTGCAAATTTGAAAATTACCCTCTCCGATCCTGCTCAAATTTGGCAGAGCTGTTGATACTATCAAAACATGCAAGAATCCCGAATTTCATTCAAATCGGACCACCCCCTCCATTTTTGTACCTCCCCAAAAAATCGACTTTTTGGCGATTTTTGACCAAACCTCCTAGTTTCAAACGACGATAACTCAGGAACCACAAATCTTAGAGGGTCGGTCTTAGACTCAATTTTGAAGGAAATTGGACGTAGAATCCATTTCCGTGATCAAAACGTTGATTAAATTATTTTTCTACCTGTATTGCGCAATTGAAAACTTTAAACGGCCGTATCTCAAAACACCTCAACTTATTTTTTGATTTGACTTCACCATCGGGTTCCCCGGCCAATTTTACATAAGAATCACTAATCGACAGAAATGAATATGTTTCGTTCCAGAGATACCGAATTTTAAAGTTTTGTGTTTTCGAGATTACCTACATCAGCTTCATTCGCCGCATCTGCTAAAAGCACACAGGCGGGCTGATCAATAACTGCTACCTGGTGTTCTGGGAGATGATTAATTTAATTTTTATTTTTATAATTAAACGCAAATATTTATTCAAATGGCTATTGGAGAAAATTCTCGTATGTTTGGCAGCTTAAGTCCTCGCTCCTAGTTTCGTCCAATTTGCTCATTTTCACTATTTGCAAAACTTTTGATAGAAACTTACTTGTTCACTTCTTATTGAGCTATTTATCACTCGATTTCAGTTGAAAACGCTTTTAATCAGCTGTAATTGAATGCCAAAGCGCTGATTTGGAAACATTAGAGGAACGCTGGAATTAGGTGCTGTACCCCTACCCTATCTATTTTTGTGAAAGGAATATTTATTGGGCTATTTTGCATGAACCGTTTTTACGTGTTGCTAACCGTTTTAGAGTTCCTCCGAGGCCATGACTAGGGCCTTTGTCATGGGTTGTAGCAAAATAGTGCCATTCAGCGAAAACCCCAAAATATGCTTTATGGTTTAATAGATTGATCATATTAAATCAATTTTTATATTGCGAGCCAGCTCCATTTGATTAAAAGATTTTGGTCAAGGTACATTTAATTTAAAAAAATCCTTATACGTGAGGACAGCAGCCGTATTATGTTCCAAGAATCCAAGAATGATAGAAGAAGAAAAACACTGTTGTTCGGACGGTGTCGAAATCATCGCAACTAAATTTGGGGAATTAGCCGCTTTGCAGCAGATAAAACTATGTGATTTTCTTAAAATTTTCCGTTTTATACATCCCACAAATACTTTTCCTACTCCTTGTGATCGTCCTTCACTAGAGTACAACGTATCAACAAAATTTAATAATTTTAATTCATATTGTTTACTCAATAATGTATCGTGCACTTATTGTTCAGTGTTTCTAACAAGATTAATTGCATTTTCCTGCTCGCTCCATCGGAATCCAATTCTGCCCTTTACTGTGTGTCGTTATTGTTCTGTCCTGTGGGTTAGCACAGAAATTCACTTCATTCATTTTTGGAGCAGATAAACATTAAACTCCAGTTTCCTACAGTGTTATACAGTTAATTTTTGCCCAATTTGATAAAGATTATTTATGATGAAATATTATTTCAATAAATGGTCAGGTAGCAGTTATTGATCAGCCCGCCTGTGTGCTTCTAGCAGATGCGACGAATGAAGCTGATGTAGGTAATCTCGAAAACACAAAACTTTAAAATTCGATATCTCTGGAACGAAACATATTCATTTCTGTCGATAAGTGATTCTTATGTAGAATTGGCCGGGGAACACGATGGTGAAGTCAAATAAAAAAAATAAGTTGGGGTGTTTTGAGATACGGCCGTTTAAAGTTTTCAATTGCGCAATACAGGTAGAAAAAATAAATTAATCAACATTTTGATCACGGAAATGAATTCTACGTCCAATTTCCTTCAAAATTGAGTCTAAGACCGACCCTCTAAGATTTGGGGTTCCTGAGTTATCGTCGTTTGAAACTAGGAGGTTTGGTCAAAAATCGCCAAAAAGTCGATTTTTTGGGGAGGTACAAAAATGGAGGGGGTGGTCCGATTTGGATGAAATTCGGGATTCTTGCATGTTTTGATAGTATCAACGGCCCTGCCAAATTTGAGCAGGATCGGAGAGGGTAATTTTCAAATGCTGTTCCGCTTCAGATGGAATGACCCATATGTGAGAATACATGCATCTTGTAGGAAATTTTCCGCCAAAGATTTTCGTCTAAGCAACTTTGAAGTTTCATCAACTCTGAGCTGAGATATTCCAGTTTTTGTGAAGAAAGAATATTGAATATTTGAAAATGTTGAATTTAATCATCATTGGCATACAATATTAAGGAAAATTTAAGCCTAATTTTAAGTGCGGCTATATCGCATCTGTTTTTAAACATAATTGGCTCATCCTCTAATATTATGGCCACTTGGTGTTGTTTTCTCATGGCACACTACGTGCTAAATCAATGAATTACTTTTAGTAAATAACTCATATTTAGAGCATTTTGCATTTAATCCAATCGATGCACGTTTGCTGTGTTTCCATGGATACAAATAAACAAAAAACAAATCGATGCCTCTGTGCTCTCTTATGCTAACTAGATAGGAAAACCATTAAGCATAGTACAAGAGAGCACAGAGGCATCGAAATATATGGTTCGATTGTACGGGGATGGCATTTGTCCACGCTCCATACAAAAAAGTTTTTTTATGGACAATTGACCACGAGAAGGGTAGGGAGCTGAGATTAACAAAAATGTCTACGAGATCAATGGATGGATCCCTATAGAATAAATTCTAAATACTTAGTGTTATTTTTAATTTACCTAAACATCGGATTTATCAACAGTAGTTATAAGAAGGGAGTGTAAACGTTACGTTGTGGTTCAGATCACAGAAATGCGTACAATCGAACCTTATATTTGTTTTTTGTTTATTTGTATCCATGGAAACACAGCAAACGTGCATCGATTGGATTAAATGCAAAATGCTCTAAATATGAGTTATTTACTAAAAGTAATTCATTGATTTAGCACGTAGTGTGCCATGAGAAAACAACACCAAGTGGCCATAATATTAGAGGATGAGCCAATTATGTTTAAAAACAGATGCGATATAGCCGCACTTAAAATTAGGCTTAAATTTTCCTTAATATTGTATGCCAATGATGATTAAATTCAACATTTTCAAATATTCAATATTCTTTCTTCACAAAAACTGGAATATCTCAGCTCAGAGTTGATGAAACTTCAAAGTTGCTTAGACGAAAATCTTTGGCGGAAAATTTCCTACAAGATGCATGTATTCTTACATATGAGAAAATTTTTGTGTTCAATACCGAGGGAAAAGATTGAAAAAAAAGTAAAGCAAAAACTCGTATTTTTCGACATAAAAGCTACCGGGAAAGTGAAAACAATGGTTTAAAAGGCAAAATCGATACATTAACTTGTTTATTGGACCACAGACCATCATTTAATGGTATAGGCTATTTGAAATTTCAACATTTTCCATTTTTTCTAAGCAGATTTTGTGAAATTGTCGAAAAAACTGACTTTTTTCAAAAAAAATGCCCAGGGAACGTGGTAAACGATTTTTCCGAAAGTTTTCATGTATGAGAGAGTTGTTTCTAACATGATTTTCTATCATTTGAGAACTGAGCACATTGAATTCCTCGACTTCGTGTTTTTTTGGGACACGCTAATAGCACATATTTTTTGAAGTTTATGTCCGTCGACTCTGTGGAGAAGGCGGCAAAAAAAATAAATAAATTCAAAGTAGAAATCATGGTTTTAACATCTGAAAATTTTAGACGTGTCCAGTTGTTTAACAATCACTAGTTTTCAAAATATCTAAGCAGCAACTATAAAAAAAACTAACTTAATCCACCTAAGTGGACCTTCCTCACTCTTTACCAACTATTGGTGATTCGATGGGTTTGGACACAAATTTCATCTAGTTTTTCTTAAAATCCACCAAAAAAAGTTCAAAAATATCACTTAAGTGGTCATAACTCGACACAGGGTTGCCAGATCTTCAATGTTTTGGACTCGTTGGAAAGGTCTTGCGATTACTTAACCAACGGTGGGTTTGATTATGGATCCGGACATAGTTTTAATACATTTAAGTGAGATCCGGCCTCAAAAAAGTACATAAATATCGCTTAAGTGGTCATAACTCGAGACAGGGTTGCCAGATCTTCGATGTTTTGGACTCGTTGGAAAGTTCTTTCGATTACTTAACCAACGATTGGCTGGATTATGGATCCGAACATAGTTTTAATACAGTTAAGTGAGATCCGGCCTCAAAAAAGTACATAAATATCACTTAGGTGGTCATAACTCGAGACAGGGTTGCTAGATCTTCAATGTTTTGGAAAGGTCTTGCGATTACCTAACCAACGATGACGATATTTAAATCGATTACCGGTCACTTGTCCAGCATCCAGATAAATACAAAAACACATTTTTATACATAACTTTTGAACTACACAGAAAAAAATATGTAAATTTACACAGCACGTAATTACTGTTTCTTATGTAAACTCACTCAATGTAATGTTGAAATATAATGTAAAGAGTAAAAAGTCATGGAAATTACTCTAATGTAAATCTAAATCTAATGTAAATCATGAATCTAATGGAAACGTTGAGCATGGAAACTCAAATCTGATGAATTTCTACCCGTGTTCGGCTTCCTGTAAATGTCTATTCAATGTAAATCATATATCCAATGTATTTCTGCCAAACGTTGACTTCAAAACTACCCGAACTAAAAATAGTAATATTTGGTTCTCTTTCTATCGCTCTCATACTTCGCTGGCCCACTGCCTGAGCCTCGCCCTGAACAAGTTGATGCTTTAGCCGCTCGTTTATAAAATGCAAAGATGGCTCAGTCGGCAGCGGGTAGCAGCAGTAACACCGAACATTCTACCCGTCGTCCGTTCGATTCCAGTCCAGCGTTATTCCACTTGGCCGTCGACGAGAAAGCGTCCCCTACCTGTGAAACAAATTTTTGAAATCATAATTTCCTTTTGCTGCCCGCTTCACTCATTTTGAAATAGAACATAGGCCACACCCTTTTCCTACTGCAATCCATGTCGAGCTTCGCATTCCCATTGGCTAATCAGAATTAGTTGATTTGAACTAATGTAAATTCCAAAAGTAATGTAAATTCGAAAACTAATGTAAATTTTCAAAACTAATGTAAATTTCCAATGAATCTAATGTAAATTTCCAATGAACCTAATGTAAATATACATCATTTATCATGATACCTTTTGGTACATGATAAATAATGTAAATTTACAGAAATATTTTTTTCTGTGTACATATCGAAACTTTATAAACATCAATAGGTACGAAAGGAACCTTAAACCAAATCGATTGCAACTGGTTTGAACAAAATCGGTTCAGCCAGTGCTGAGAAAACTCTGTGAGAATTTTGGGCACATACACACACACACATACATTTGTTCAGTTTTCGATTCTGAGTCGATAGGTATACATGAAGGTCTACGAGCTTTCTGTGAAAATTCATTTTTAGAGGGATTATAGCCTTACCTCAGTGAGGATAGCAAAATCTCAAAATAAAATGCTTAATACAGTCGACTCTCTGGTTGTCAATATCCAAGGGACCGTCGAGGAAGAGGATCATCAGTTTACAGAACGATGCAAAATGAAGACTCGATTGAAAATATTTTTTCTCAATACCCAGCTATGGAAGAGAATCATGGCAACTTCCATCAAACAAAAACAATCTAATGTCAAACACCCTTCAAAGCTTCGTTTCGCCAAGAAAAATGTCTATGCAAGCCATGAGAAAGTGAAATTATTGACAACCGGAAGAGATTTTTAAAGCAAACAGAATCCAAGGGACCGTCGAGGAAGAGATCCTTCAAGCAAGGGAAAATATCGAGGAATGAAGATAATTGAAGTATGCAGATTGAAGCGACTGAAGAATTTATCGATAGATGGAGAATTATTGATATCGAGAAGATCGACAGCCAGAGAGTCCACTGTACGATTATCAATCGAATGTTCACAAAAACTTTTTTTAATTTTTAAAAGTTTTTAATCTTTTTTCAAAGCACACCTGTTTAACTGAACCTTATACCAGTTATGGAAGTTCCATGATGAAAGGGTGGATTTCTCCATCCATGAACCACGTGGACACTTTTTGGATTACCAACAAAACTGTATTAGTGATTTAAACTTACTTCCCCATCAGACCGTCATTTGCTAAAACTTTGCCTGACATTCAACATCAACAGAAGGTTAAAAAGAATAAACTGGGTGTGAGAAGTGACAGCTGTTTGTTTTGCACACAGCACGGTGCCAAAAACATATTCGTTTTTCAGTTAAATTTATTCGACCAGAGTAACCTTAATAAAATAAACTACAACAACATTCGACTAGAAAGTAGTTATGTTTGTGCTTGTTCGGTACAAGGAACGTGCAAGCACTGAAGTTTTTCTACCTTAATTTTGAATGACATTGAATGTTTGAAATTTCTCCTAGAACATTTCATTTCCCTACATAGGTCCCTACCAGAAAGCCTTATTTATTTCGTTTTTTTTTTTTGGTTATGCAATACATGCAAATATTTTAATTTTTTCAAATATTTTAATTTTTTTGTTAAGATAACTTAAGTTTATTAAATTTGAATACAACGTCATGTCAAACTGATGTTAACATTTAGAGAAAAAAAAGTTTTCGTTGCATTAAAGTTTCTCACCCTCCAAAAATGATTCAAATTTCTCTTCCGGATGGCACCACTGCCCGCTTAATTCGCGATTACTAGCGTCTAATTCCATGTGTGATGATGTTTAGAGTTTGTGTTTGCTATCGAACCGATGACACTCACAATAAGTATATAATTCCACATGCTCACTCCGCGTGTTTATTTGCTAGCCAGTGTGTAGAACACATCCCAACACATGCCACAGGCCACACCACATCACACCAACCATGTAATAATCCCATTCATCGCGCGACACACGCGAATACTTATCGACGCGCCCTCTCTCTCTCTCAGAATCACTCGGCGACGACGCGCAACGCGTCACGACGCCCGGGAAAGCAACGTCAACGGTCATAAAAATGGCTAATGAATCGTTGTTTGAAAATGGTTTGGCACGGTGGAATCACAATTGTTGACAAAACTTGCATTACTCTTCTTCAATGAAAAAGTTTTTTGAATAAATTTAAATTTAATAAAATTAAAAATCAACGTTTACCAGTTGAGCAATTATTTTTAAATTGATTAAATCTTAGACATTGTCCAATTTACATTAAATTGTCCCACCGTGCAATGACCCTACTCGATCTTTGTTCATCCCCATTCATCCCGATGACGACACAGAGGATGACCGGACTGTTTTGTGCGACGTGATCACGTGTGTGTGGTGAGGTAAGGGTTGACTTCATTGGTTGGCTTCGCGTTTTAACTGGTAGTAAATAGTGCTGAACAATGAGTATTCGCAATAAATCTTCGAAACGGTAAATAATGATCTGGAAATCCGATTCGGTCATTGTTGGGATTTTTCAAATCTCTTCATATCCAAGCGATGAAGTTTGAATCATCAATTGTAACTTACCTTAAGGTGGTAGATGGTGTCCTTCACTTTTGGGGCAATGACTGTCAATGATGGTTCTGAATTCAGGGTCCAGAATTAGAAAATTGAAAAGAAGAAATAATCACTATATTTAAAATTCTTCTACAAACAACAAAAACAAAACTTTTTTTTTGATTGAAACATTCTGAATCAAGATTTCAATGTTTTTCTAAAACAAACATGGCCGCCAAATGGACGATTGGGGATGATGCCTTCCATAGCCTTAAAATATTATTTGAAAATGTTCAAGCAAGCCCGTTATAGAATGTTAAATCAACCAATTGAAACTTGATACGCTTGGTACATACGGGAGCCTGCGTGGCTTATCGACATGGAACATCTGTTTTAATTGGACTATAACGGCGTGAACTAGCCATTCAATGTAAACACATGCGTGTTGGTTGATTGAACATTGATGATAAATGAATAATCTGTACCCTCAATCAGAGATTATCAGCTGTGGCATCCGTGAACGCAAATTATGGCCATAGGTGTAATGCAGTTCATTCATTCATCACTACACTTTAGTCGCAGCAATGGATAATTGTTTGCGAATACATTTAAAAGGTGGATGGTATGTTGATTTCTATCAAATATTGCTTCGGTTTTTACTGTGTAGCAAGTACTGTATTCGATTGCACGTGATACGTGTGACAGCAAATTGTAATTTGTTTATGCCACAGCTGTTTCGAAGTCTACCGGTGAAAGGGGACATGTCGACTCTCTGGTTGTCAATATCCAAGGGACCGTCGAGGAAGAGAATCATCAGTTTACAGAACGATGCAAAATGAAGACTCGATTTAAAATATTTTTTTCTTGATGCCCAGCTATGGGAGAGAATCATGGCAACGCCCAGCAAACAAAAACAAACTAATGTCAAACACCCTTCAAAGCTTCGTTTCGCCAAGAAAAATGTCTATGCAAGCCATGAGAAAGTGAAATTATTGACAACCGGAAGAGATTTTTAAAGCAAACAGAATCCAAGGGACCGTCGAGGAAGAGATCCTTCAAGCAAGGGAAAATATCGAGGAATGAAGATAATTAAAGTATGCAGGTTGAGGGACTGAAGAATTCATCGATAGATGGAGAATTATTGATATCGAGAAGATCGACAGCCAGAGAGTCGACTGTAGTTTATTATCAGGGAAGTGTAATGAGCACAACAGAGTAGGCGAAGTTTCTTAACACTGGAACGCCCAACGCATGTCCAACTTACACGGACGCCCAAGCCTCCCAAAAAAGGTGGAACGGTAACTTCAACTCGCTGGTTCTCGGGCATTACTCAACCAATCAGGACGATTTTTGTTTCCAGTGATTTGTAGGAATGTCTAGATGATCCTAAAATTTTGCAGAACTTGATTTGAACAAATCTGTAATTTCTGCGACCGAAAACATCGTTCCACCTTTTTTTAAAAATGCTGCCTCCGCGGAATTTTCGGCGATTTTTTTTTACACGCGTAAAAAAATGTTGGAACGATGTTTTTGATCGCAAAAATGACAGATTTGATCAAATTAACTGCAAAGTTCTAGAATCATCTACACAGAAAAAATATGTAAATTTACACAGCACGTAATTACTGTTTCTTATGTAAACTCACTCAATGTAATGTTGAAATATGATGTAAAGAGTAAAAAGTCATGGAAATTACTCCAATGTAAATCTAAATCTAATGTAAATCATGAATCTAATGGAAACGTTGAGCATGGAAACTCAAATCTGATGAATTTCTACCCGTGTTCGGCTTCCTGTAAATTCGTATTTAATGTAAATCATATATTCAATGTATTTCTGCCAAACGTTGACTTCAAAACTACCCGAACTAAAAATAGTAATATTTGGTTCTCTTTCTATCGCTCTCATACTTCGCTGGCCCACTGCCTGAGCCTCGCCCTGAACAAGTTGATGCTTTAGCCGCTCGTTTATAAAATGCGAAGATGGCTCAGTCGGCCGCGGGTAGCAGCAGTAACACCGAACATTCTACCCGTCGTCCGTTCGATTCCAGTCCAGCGTTATTCCACTTGGCCGTCGACGAGAAAGCGTCCCCTACCTGTGAAACAACTTTTTTAAATCATAATTTCCTTTTGCTGCCCGCTTCACTTATCTTAAAATAGAACATAGGCCACACCCTTTTCCTGCTGCAATCTAAGTCGAGATTCTCATTCCCATTGGCCAATCAGATTAGTTGATTTGAACTAATGTAAATTTCAAAACGAATGTAAATTCCAAAACTAATGTAAATTTTCAAAACTAATGTAAATTTCCAATGAATCTAATATAAATTTCCAATGAACCTAATGTAAATATACATTATTTATCATGATACCTTTTGGTACATGATAAATAATGTAAATTTACAGAAATATTTTTTTCTGTGTAGACATCCTAACAAATCACTGGAAAGAAGAATCATCTTGATTGGTTGAGTAAGGCCCGAGAACCATCGAGTTGAATTTACCGTTCCACCTTTTTTGGAGCCTTGGGCGTTGGAATGTTAAGTAAACACGATAGTCGACATTTTTGATACTTGTCAGTGGCCACCTTATAAGAACAGATAAAAATGTTGTCATTTATGACTGATTTTACATGGAAACCCAAAAAATGACCGAAAATTGATTTTTCGATACTTTGGCTCAATTCTGAGAGCAGATTCAGATTCAGCGGGCAAAATTACATGGAAAAACATATATTTCTGGAGTTTTTTTGAAAAGGTCCAATAAACCAAATTTTCAGTTTTTGCTTTTTGGGTGTTTTTTAATACCCCTGACGAGCTCCCTCCGTGTACGCACGAGAGCATGCAGCTAGTGCTCAGTGCTCCATCGTTTTTTTCGATTTTTTTCGACGTAATTGATTGTGGTTACCCGCGAGTTTGCTTCTCCAGCATGCCAAAGGCCGGCCGTGGCCGTGGCAGTTCGAGTGCGGCCTCGAATAACCCGCGAAGTTCGTCTACCGGCCGTGTGCAAAAAGGTAAACAAACCAACGCCGTGTCGGCCGCCATCGCGCAGGGGAGCGTCAGCGCTGAAGGCATCGACAAAAAGTTACTGCATCCCGGATATGTTTCGAGATCACCAGTGCGAA
Source organism: Culex quinquefasciatus (assembly GCF_015732765.1). Classification (NCBI taxonomy): domain Eukaryota; kingdom Metazoa; phylum Arthropoda; class Insecta; order Diptera; family Culicidae; genus Culex; species Culex quinquefasciatus. Next base: position 31,795,854 of record NC_051861.1, read on the forward strand.
CCCGTTCGGGTACCTCCGGTGCCACGACCAGTGGCACATCAACATCCGCCAACATCCCCATCAGGAACGAGTTCCAGATGCTGAGCAACGACGAAGAAAACAACAACACCGACGGTAGCAGCACTACCGACGACGACGACGACGATGATGGTCGTGCACGAAAAAAGTGCCGAAAAAAGAACAACTCTCCAGCGGAACGTAGACCACCTCCAATTTTTGTTTTGGACACGTTAGCGGACGATGTTGACGAGTTGCTAGAAGGCCTCGGATATTGTCTGAAAATCGGTAAGTCGGCAGTGCAAGTGATCACACTGACCAAAAAGAATTTCGACCTGGTGTTTGAAGAATTGAAGCGTAGCAACTTCAACTTCTACACATACGACCCAGAGAAGCTCCCTGTTAAGGTCGTCTTGCAGGGTTATCAAGACCGTCCATTCTCCGACCTGAAGGGTCACTTTTCGGACGCCGGAATAAAACCGCGGGAGATTGAAGTGCTCTCGCGCAAGACAACGGTAATAGGTACACACACACTGTACCTGTTGTACTTCGACCGCGGCACCGTCAAGACCTGCGGAGAACCCGACGGACGTAGCGCAATGCCACCGTTGCCAGAAATTCGGCCACGGCTCGCGGAACTGCAACCTCCGGCCCCGCTGCGTGAAGTGCGGTGAGTCACACCTCTCGGAGGCGTGCGCACTGCCACGAAAGGCGGACTTGGGGGAAAACGCAGAACAAACCAAGTCGCGCGTAAAGTGCGCGAACTGTGACGGCAACCATACCGGTAATTACCGCGGATGCGTCGCGCGCAAGTCCTATCTCGAGGAGCAGGAAAGAAGGAAGAAGAAATCAGCAGCATCCCACCCTCCTCAGCGAAGTACGAGCGCAGCCGTTCCTGCAGTTGGGCAGCGTACGGTTCCAGCGGACAACACAGCGTTCCCTCCTGGATGGGGGCGATCATTTGCTAGCGTGGTCGCTGCCGGTAGCGGCGATGCGGCCCAGCAAGGAGTCACCGGGGAAGATCTCTTTACACTGCCGGAGTTTTTTGCTCTCGCTGGGGAGATGATGACGCGGTTTCGGACCTGCCGTAACAAGGCGGAGCAATTTCTGGCCCTCGGGGAGCTGATGATCAAGCACGTCTACAATAGATAAAAAAACTGTGATCTAGTGTAAGCTTTTTCTATTTCTATCCCCCTTCCTTTACAAATTTAGTAAGTTTTTTCTATATTTTTTCTTACTCTTGATAATCTCTTAGTCATAAGCAAAAATCGTTTCCAAAATGGATTGAGATTCAACACACAGCTGAAAGGAACTCCAAAACTCTGTTATGAACTGCAAAAGAACTTATTGTAACATGATTATCTAATAAAACACTAATAAAACCGAATTGAATTGAATCGAATTAATACCCCTGACTCAAGGCGGTTTCAAAAACACCCAAAAAGCAAAAACTGGAAATTTGGTTTATTGGACCTTTTAAAAAAAAAACTCCAGATTTGGACAATTTTTGAATTTCGTTAGGGTGGTCCCATATGATTTTCCCTTGAAAATCAGACTTTTTCAAATGAAGATATCTCGAGTTTAAAGAAAAACACCTCTGAGATTTTTTCAGCGTTTGTAGTGTTTAATTTCCTCTTTTAAATGCAACCTGGTGCTTAAAATTTGGCTTGCGCCTCTTCGAGATTTAAGTTTTAAATTTGCATCTTTTTTACCTTAAAATGGCTGTAACTTTTGACCCTTAAGTCCAAATTGACATATCAACAAATACAAATGTGTGATTTTTAAAGTTCTAAAAGTGCTCCGAATATCACTTTTCTCTAAAACTTAACCCTGAATTGCCACGTTCAAAAAACTGATTTTTGAAGGTTTGCTCAGATGCTTTCTATAAATTTGGTCATAGAAGGCGTAGATTAAGAGATAAAATTTTGGTGTCTTGGACAAAGTTGCTTGAATTGGCAAGCCCAACAACTTTGTAGAAGTCAAAAAAAATCCCAAAAATATTCCTGTAAAGTTAGATTTCCAAAATCATCCTAATCGTGAACCACCCGAATTTTCAACCAAACCAAAAGTTGCCCCTTTCCATTTGCAACAACTCTTCTGAAGACACCAATGCTCCAAAACTTAACCATTTTTCGGAAAATCAATTTTCCACTTAACTTTGCGATCTGGACCCCTGTGCATTGGATTCAATTGATTATTTTATGGTTTTTGCAAAATTTAAACATTTTTTTGCTTTGAAAATTCTGGGTTTACAAATATTGAAATAAAAAAAAAAATAAAAAAATATATAAACTCTTTTTCCAAAATATTCAATCAAACTTGTTTGAATTTTCTCACTGAACTATGTGAAAATGTAAAAATGAATTATGTGAAAAATGTAAAAATGTCAAACAACAATTTCAGTAATTCTTGGTTTACAAAGCTTATTTTCCAAAGTATTGAAAAAAAATGATTTTTTTTTCAATGAATCATGAATCATTTTTAAAGTCTTTCGTATCCTTTTTCTGAACGTCGAATACGATGTTATTTTTAAACAAAACAAATGTCAAAGTCAGGATCTTCCTTCAAAATGTTAGAATCAATCATTTGGATCAAATTTGAGCTCCTTGACCTAGAGAATGTTTGACAAAACAGAGCTAAAAGTTAAGCACTAAATACAGTCGACTCTCTGGCTGTCGATCTTCTCGATATCAATATTGCTCCATCTATCGATGATTTCTTCAGTCCCTTCAAACTGCATACTTCGATTGGCTTTATTCCTCGATATTTTCTTTTGCTTGAAGGATCTCTTCCTCGACGGTCCCTTGGATTCTGTTTGCTTTAAAAATCTCTTTCGGTTGTCAATATTGTCACTATCTCATGGCTTGCATAGACATTATTCTTTGCGAAACGAAACTTTGAAGGGTGTTTGACATTAGTTTGTTTTTGTTTGCTGGACGTTGCCAAGATTCTCTCCCATAGCTGGGTACCAAGAAAAACATATTTTCAATCGAGTCTTCATTTTGCATCGTTCTGTAAACTGATGATTCTCTTCCTCGACGGTCCCTTGGATATTGACAACCAGAGAGTCGACTGCATGAGAAATTTATTGAAATCAAGAATTTCAAATTGAATTATTTTCTTAAAAACAAAAGTGTTAATTCTGACACACATTTTAGAAGAAAGTTGATGTAACTTTAGGTGAATAGGTCAACTAAGAGTTATAGAAAAAGCAAATAACTTTTTTTTTCGAAATGTTCACGATTTTAAATTACGCCTGTTGTCTGTGATATAACATTGAAGTTTCGAGCATTCTGGTGCTCGGTAAAGGTCTTCAAAGTTTTGCATTCAAATAAAAACGTCCCAGCAAGATCAAATCTCGTCTCGGCCGTCGCGATACATATCTCTTTTGCTGGAGCAAATTTTTCAAAGGATCTGGCCTACACAGCAAATAAAGTAGTAATCCAGCTGCGTGTAAAAGGCCTGGGTGTAAAATAAATGTTGCATTATTTTATGAAATTCTGTGTAATATTACACTCTGAAATAAGTAGCCCATCAGTATGGGAAACCTACTTGACCGAAATGTCAAGCTCATATATGCGTTTATCCTTACAGCTTTCCATCGGTCTGACGGCCGAGTGGGCTAAGGCGCCAGTCCTTACTGATGGTGCTGGGTTTGACTCCCGTCGGTTGCAACTTTTTTTTTGTGTTTGCAAAAATTGTACATGCAATGTGTAATATTAACTGTTTATTTTGACGAAGGTGATGTGCATGCTTTTGCATGCGATTTTACCATCGGATTTTTTGCTGTGTACATGCCAATAATGTTGAAAATAAACGCTTCAAAAAGCGGCAAAAGTGCCTCAAAAATTGATATTTTTGAAATTTTTGAAAAAAATAATGATTTGGTTATACAATAGAGATAGTTATTAATCTACTAAAAACGATTATTTTTTCGTTGAACCCAGTCTTAATTACTGCGAAAAAAAAATGCTTAAAAATAAAATTAAATGATTTTAAGCAAATATATATTATCTACCGAAATGTTATTAAAAATCTCTAAGAATTATACTTCAATAGAAAGGATTAGTGTAGAATGTAGGTTTTTCTCTAAATTGATTTTGAAAGTATTATTTTGTCAATAATTTTTATTTATATTTCACATGCGGGCACCAATTCAAATCGCCAAATGGCCCACGAGGTTAAGCTAGCTGACGATCAATGGTATAGGTCGAAGCCGATCGCAGACGTAATATTTCGAGTGAGCTTTGAGCGACATAGCGTAATCCAGCCTCCCTTGAGCCGATTGAAATGAGAGGGAGAGCAAAGAGAGACTATTCAGTAGCGATTAGTGTGGAAGTGACAAATGGTAGGAAACGGTCAGAGCAGTTTTTTATCGCGTTCGATGTGCATTTCCTGAAAAATAAAAGTTATCAGTGTACAAAAAACAAACGTTTTTCCTGAAAATCGATTTCTTTGATTTCGCTAACCCACTGCAGTGCACTGGTGTTAAGGATTATTCTTTTTTCATACGTTATCCAACTTTAGCCTTCGCAATCTTCCAAGTCCAAGTCACCTATCCACGTCTCTACCTTAGCCAGGCCTGGTAACTTAATATCTTCGCCTTCACAAGCCAACCAAACCCCCACCGCCCGAACCCGATGGCCGCGTCTTCAATCCAGACCAATTTAAATCGACCCTTCGACGATCGTCGCCACCCAGATTTGCAAGTCAGTATCAGACGGTCATTCCAGCAGACGACAGCTCACCATGGACAAGTGGTTCGGCAAAGTGGCCCTGGTTACGGGCGCCAGTTCGGGAATTGGCCACGAGACTGCGCTGGCCCTGGCCAACGCCGGCATGCTGGTCGTCGGAGCCGCTCGGCGGGTCGAGTTGGTTGAAGCGTTGGCCAAGCAGGTTAGTTCCGGGGTTGGTCGAATCTACGCCCGGAAGTGCGACGTGGCCAGCGAGGAGGATCTGCTGGCCACGTTCGATTGGATCCGGAACGAGTTGGGCGGGGTTGATGTGTTGATCTGCAATGCTGGGGTGTTTCGGTGTAACTTTGTGACACGTGAGTTGGGTTTGAAGATTGTATGGAGTAGTTTTATGGGAAGGAAATTCTCTTCGTTACAGAGAGTGATACCTCGGATTTTCGGGACACGTTCAACGTGAACGTCGTTGGAACTTGCATCTGCATCCGGGAGGCCGTGAAGCAAATGAAGGAACGTGGTAGTTCTGGGCACATCTTCATCGTCAACAGTATTCTTGGAAAGAAGATTCCGGATGTGTCAGTACCGATGTACGGGACATATCCAGCCTCAAAGTACGCCCTGGCAGGACTGGCCGAAGTCGTTCGTAAAGAGTTGATGTACTTCAAGCTACCTGTCCGGTTGACCGTATGTCCTAGATTTTACCTTCTCAAATCTTCTCGCATCCTGAAGTCCAACCTTTTTTTCAGAGCATTCATCCCGGAATGGTGCAGACGGACATGATCAAGGTGTTTGATTCGGCCCTTGCCCAGAGACTTCCAAAACTGGACGTCGGGGACATTACGAACAGCATTTTGCACTGCTTGCAGGCTCCACTGGATGTTCACGTAAGTACAAGACCTTCGCAACGTAATTAATACGACGCTAATCCCGCTTATCGGCAAGTCGGCGGTTTGGGGGTTGGGGATTCGATTTCAATTCGTCGCCAACGTCGGGAATCAAAATCTGTCGAACGGAAAGGAAACGGCAACGAAACTCGGCAATAAACTTCAAGTTGAGGTTTCTGTCTGATTGAATTACATGTGCGGTAGAGGGTTTTCAAAGAAACAAGTTTCACTTCGTGGGAACGTGATATTTCCTAATGAATCGTATGTGGCTTGCCAAAGAAGGAATGAAAGTTTATTTTCCAATTTGATTGAAATTTGTTTAACATAAATTCTTACTTATGCTTCTCCATGAGCTGAGAATTTGCAGTAACTTTTGACATTTGTGTTCACTTGTGTTGATTATCTTATGCCTTGACTGAAAAATTCCACTGAAACAAACTGAATTTATATTTCTAACATTATTCCTCTCTTTTCCCAGATCGACGAGCTAACGGTGATGCCAGGAATGGTCCCAATCCCGTAATAAAACTATAAATTCATCTCCAACATGCACCACACCGGACTCCAAAACTGACCCAAAATACCCTCCAGGGCAGCAAAACTACCATGCACCTCCACCACCTGAACCGCCAATGCATCAGAGAGTGCAATAAAATCGGTCAACTGTATAGAAGCGCCGTGGTGGGCGGCGGGAAAACCACAAAAATGAAGCTCCATTTCATTAGTTACAGCCAATAAAACCAAACCGACCTTCTTTACACTAACTAACAAACTAGCTGCGAGGGGCTACCGATTCCGGATGATGGTTGCAGTTTAGTACGTATACTTAACCACCCTGCAAAGGTGGAGAAATGGGCAAGGAGATGTATGTATTATGTGCACTTTATAACTGTGTATATAAAACTGACCATTGACTGTTGTGTGTACTCTGGCACTAATAAAAAAAACAGGACTTGATTCGATTATTACGTGACCTCAGTCAATAAAAATGAAGCATTTCAATTGACCGAAAACCCGTTTGGCCATCGTTCTTATGACTCAATGTGGCAAGGTTTGTGGCAGCCAGCTCGGACGCGGGAAAGGATTGGATTGAATTAGCTATAATTTATGTTGGACATTTGCCGACGGTTCTTGGTTGTGGTCCCAAAAGAAAGTAACAATACTACGTTGGGATATGGATGGGCGGCGGCTGCCCTCCATTTGTGCTGATTGACTTGCTAATTTTTAATTGAGAGCAATCAGTTTGGTTCGGAGCCAACGGGTTTGGATTGTGGATGACAAATGAGTGCCTTTAAGTTGGTGGGAAAAAGTATTATTCAATATTTGGCTTTTGATGTTCCCAAGTAACCATAAGCACTAAATCAAAACTCTAAGTTCACCCTAACTAAACTTTCTCAATGCTTTGTCACTTTATAAAGTCTTTGAAAATGTTTTGACACCAAACTTTGGCAAAGTTGTTAGTCAGGTTTGCATAGAAAAAAATGTTTTTTGATTTTTTTTTTATTTTACATGTGTTCAAATTTGAAGTAGCTGCTTGCAGTGAAAGACTGTGAATTGCTGAGATTTATTTTTTAAATAACTTAAATGAAAAAAAACTGAATTTGTAATTGTTATGTTGTTTTTCTTATGTTTAGAAATAGCTCCGTTTTAGAGTTTTTAGATTTTTTTATTATATTTTGTTTCAAATTTATAAAAGGTTGGCAAAAATTTCAGATTTTTCCTATTGTGAACAATGGATATCCGAACATACTTTGCGCAAATATATAAATTTTGCAGAAAAAAATTCACTGAACATGATTTTTTCCAAGTGTTGCAATATAAATATAAATCATGTTCATAATTGGAAATCATACATTTTACTAAAAAATATCAAAGAACACAATTCATGTTCTTTTGATATAATTTGTGGCCTGTACTTGAGCAATGAAAGATTGGATGAAAAAACGTTAAAAAAAGAAGAAAAAATTCTCAACTCACCTTTTTTATCGCGGTGAAAATGGTGAGACTTTTTCTTTAGTTATAAAATAATTGAAAACAATTATATGTAACTTGAAAGCAGCGCACATGATAAGGCTGGTACAAATTTTAATTTTAAAGTTTTTGTCCCCCTCAATATATGAATGGAAATAAATTTAAGTGGAATCAGTTGAAATCAATTTAAAATGCATTCCCCTGCGTTTAGAATCATTTTTGTTTGATTTGATTTGATTTTTTTTTTTTATTTTTGGATGTTGATTATCGCAAAAAGTTTTTTTTTGCTAAAACTTTTGTTTTCGTCAATTTTTTTTTTTTTTTTTTGAAACTAATGATTGCAAAACAACTGAACTAGTGTAAAATGCATTTTAAAACACTTTTTTCATCCAAATGTTGAAACTGTGGCTTATTATTTCTATATTTAAATCTTTTTATTATTTTGAAATGGGTAGAAACCTTCGAATTTAGTGCCTTTGTCAGTAGATGAAATATCTTATTAAATTTGCTTAAAGAAAATTAAAAATGAAATTGTCATGAAAAATCTTTTTTTTTATGAACTGTTACCAAAATTTTATCTTGAAAACTTCAAACAAAGCAATTGTGGATTTTGAAATGAAACATTAAACGCATTTTTGCTGAGATTCACTTGACATTATCAAATCAAATTCCCACATTTTCAGTAGAGCAATTCCAGCTCAAATCAGGAATTTTTCTGGTACTTTTGTACCCGACCCTCTCCGATTTCAATGAAAGTTTTTAGACATGTTATCCTAGGCCTATATAAGCCATTTTTGTGTATATGGAGCCAATAGCACTTGAAAAAAAAATTTGAGAAGGGCGTAAGGTATTTAAATATTTTTGTATTTTGCAATTTAAAAATTACTGTGTCTCGAAGCCATTGCGTCGTATCAAAAAGTGGTCCAAGACAAACTTGTAGGAAATTGGATGGGCTTTCTGAAAAAAATACACTGAAACAAAAATACACGCCACTTCTATGAGATTTTTTGATTTTTAAGTCTAAAACTTAAATTTAAAGGTGTTGTCACGATTTTTTTTTCGTTAAAATTTTTTGAGGAAATAGCCTAAGATGTTACCAAAAGACTGACGAAAAATGCAGGATGAAATTGGATGTAAGGGCTTACAGTTATAAGCTTAATTACATTGTTAATAACTGAAAAGAGAATATTTTTTTCAGTGTGGTAGAAACCTGGATAATAAATTAGCTTACGTAAATATCAAAACGAGTCAAATCAAAAAGCTGTCAAAGGCAAACTTATGGGAAATTGGACGAGCTTTCCGGTAAAAATATTTACGAGACTGAAAAACCAAGTCTGTCATATAGAAATTGCCCAAAAACCACCAAAAAACCCATTTTTTCATCATTTTTATTTTTAAAACCGCTGTATCTTCCCAAGGATTGGACATAGGACAATGGTCAATATGGAGACTTTTATGTAAAATTGTCTGGGGAACCGATTCCCACTATGGGTTTTTTAAAATTTTGACGTTTAGACCACTTTTCAAAAAAACAGTTTTAGTAAATGATTTTTGTATTTTTTTAGGAGAGACATACCATCCTGCATTTTTCGTCAGTCTTTTGGTAACATCTTAGGCTATTTCCTCAAAAATCAAAAAATCTCATAGAAGTGGCGTGCATTTTTGTTTCAGTGTATTTTTTTCAGAAAGCCCATCCAATTTCCTACAAGTTTGTCTTGGACCACTTTTTGATACGACGCAATGGCTTCGAGACACAGTAATTTTTAAATTGCAAAATACAAAAATATTTAAATACCTTACGCCCTTCTCAAATGTTATTTTCGAGTACTATTGGCTCCATATACACAAAAATGGCTTATATAGGCCTAGGATAACATGTCTAAAAACTTTCATTGAAATCGGAGAGGGTCGGGTACAAAAGTACCAGAAAAATTCCTGATTTGAGCTGGAATTGCTCAGTATGAAATTTTATAAGAATCACATTGTAAGCCAATTTTTTTTCAGTAACAAATTTTAGTGCAACTTTGTATAAAGATTCATTTGAAGAAAACACTGAGGAGCGGCCGTGGCTGACTGGTTACGGTGTTCGCTTTGTAAGCGAATGGTTCTGGGTTCGATTCCCATCTGCTCCCAACGAGAAAGTTAAGAACACATAAATTTGAAATGAAGAATATGGTTACGGTGTTCGCTTTGTAAGCGAATGGTTCTGGGTTCGATTCCCATCTGCTCCCAACGAGAAAGGTAAGAACACATAAATTTGAAATGATGAATATGAACGAAAAATCAAAGTCGCTCGAGGCGGAGTTCGAACCCCCGTCCTTTGGATTGGTAAGAAAAATGCTAACCTTTAGGCCATGTCGACTTGGTGAACTTGGACTGGAATTAGGAATACTGTTACAGAGAGCGAGTTGTGGCGCTATAACCACGGCAAATAGTGTCCAGGGCATTCGTGGAAATACAATGTCCCATCCCAGAGGGTCCCGGAGTACCACACTTTCTTAGCATGGTGCTCCCAACAAATACAACCAAAATCTCGGAGCGTATGGTGGTGTGTCCCCACGCTTCTTCCTCCCCTGTCGATTCAGAATTGTGTTGTTGTTCGAACACTCCGTGCTCAAACTCAACCCAATTACGAGTCCTCTCTGCGATACGGCTTTACGCAGTAGGCCTGGCCGCTTTAACGCTTGTGTTATTTCAATGCATTCCGATGCAATGGCGCACTACAAATGTTAATAAATGACAAGAAGAGTGCTAGGCGGCATCTAACCTAAGGCACTCTCCAGGATCCCTTCGAAAGATTGGCTGCGCTAGGGTCTGATTAGATTAGATTAGTTTCATTTGAAGAAATAACTGATTCGAAAAAAACGGACCCAACGCATGTTTTAAAAAATTTCAAGAAACAAGCGGTTCAACAAGATTTAATTTAAATTCTATCAATGTCACCCCAGTTTACGGTAACAGAGGTAATTTTTCTAATTTAAAATTTCTTTCAATCAAGGAATAATCGCAAAAAAATCATTTTCGCTTGCAAACTTTCTTTACCCGCGTAAGAGAGTGGAGGCAAATCACGCGAAAGAAAATCGCACCCGAACTTCTCCAAAAAATCAATCTGTTGATGTTTTTTTGTGAATTTCATTGTTAGCACCACTTGAAATTATTTATTTCGCTTTGTTTACACTCATTGCCCATCTACAAAAAGTGACCGTTCATTTTTAGACTTGTGACGTTACACATGCAAGTGTAGTAGTGAAAAAGATGTTCCGCCGAATATTCAAGACGATGATTTTGTTTTAGATTCCTTTTACCGATCTTTCGTGCGCGAGAGAGGAGAGCCACGCTCCCTTCGGATTTTCTCTCTTGATGAACGTCCAAAGATTTTCTGTTGATGATGATTATTCCATCGCTGCTTACAATAAATATTTTAAAATTTAGAATGTTAATAAAACTCTTTAGACGAAAAATTTCATGTATGAATACTAAATATACCAGCAGCTTCGGTTAAACGAAAAGAGGTACCTGGCCAAGAAAAGGTTGAGAACCGCTGCTGTATAATGACAATTAGAACAACCATTTGAAGCATTTAAATGAAGCTGATGTCTTTATAGAGTAAAGCTCACAACACTAAATCAACTTCTAAAATGCTTCAAAACTTTGACATTACTTTTTCTGTTTTAAGCCATTAAATCAAAATTAGTGGATGCATTTAAAGTTTTGCGGCTTTATCCCTAAACGTAAACAACGTCAGATTAAAACATATTTAAAAAATAACTTCATTGTGTTTTTATTGGATTGAGTACAAAAACAGCATTATTTATAACTGATTGTCTTAAACTTGAAGTCACATTCTGCAAAAAAAAACAGTATTTAAAAAATAACCTAGTGTGACGTCACGGTCTCACGAAAACATCAATTTTCCTTATTTTAAATCTTTGCATGGCAAGATCTCAGCAACTAAGGATCGTATCAACAAAGTTCAATTAAGCAAAGTAAAGATAATTTATTTAAAAAATATTTTTTCCAAAAGTTGGCAAACATGGGCGCTAATTTGAACAAAATAAATAACTGAGACTATTTTCAAAAAGGTACCTAAAATGGCTATAACTTGAACACGGTGCACTTTATGAAAATTTCACAGAAGTCGACGGTAACATTTCAAAAGGCATCATGTACATTTTGACACTTTCTGGGTTATTGCATATTCTGAAAGTACTCCTAATAAGCTACCTATCCACCAAAAATGAGCAAAAGTTACTTCAGTAAAGTCTGTTTAATCATGATTTTAAATAAAGTAACATAAACAAAATCTCTGCCATCAGCAGTCCCTGTTTATATAGCCCTGTCAACCTGTCAAACAAAAGGCTACATAAACCTCGTGACGAGAAAAAAAGCAACATGAAAAAAGCGCCATGTACATTCGGCGAAGAAAAACGAATCATAACAAAGCGCCCCCCTCAGTGACAGCAGGGTGATATCGACGTTGGTGATTTCAAAAGGAGTTATGTTTGTTTTTCACAAATAAAATTACGGAAATAATGTTTTATTGAATTTGGATGATCAAGTATCAATAAAAGCAACGTTGTTCATCGTTTGTTATCATTAGAACATCTTTTTTTGCTTTTATATTAAAATGGGAATTGAAAATGGATGCTCAACATTCAAATGCGTTTTTCTCAAAACGCATGGTTTGTACATGATGCTTTTTGAAATGTTGGCGTCGAAGTACTTTTTGATTTCAAATTCAATTTTACATCGAAAAATGAGGTTGAAAATTCTTGCGATCAACATTTTCATTTTTTGAAAACATTAGTGTTCAAAATGTTAGCGATTCTTTGCCCGTTCTGGAAAAAAAATCATATCAGAAAATAAAATAAAAATAAAATGAGTGTTTTTTGCAAATCATGTTTTAGTGACAAAAACTAAATTCAAAAATCACCACAAAAAATACCGTCTATCATTTTTTTCAGTGTAGTCCTTATCCATACCTACACCCAACCGGCGGTCGCATGATTTTGATGCATGGCAGCATGAAAGTATATCAGAATCTGCATGAAAACTGTCCTCATGCATTTTTTGCGATATAGGGGTATGACATTTTTGCCCGTTACCGACAATGGAGCATTTCCATTCGAGCAGTTTTTGCTTTTTTCTACAATGTATTTCTTACGGAGCGAACTGTCAAAAACTGCTCGACTGCGGGTGCTCCATTATCGACATTACCGACGGCAGATTGATTGTATTGCTGAAAAAAAAAACCTTAACAGAACGAGGATTAAACCATCAACTTCTGGGTTGCTGATCCGACACGCTACCACCGCGCCATGGACGCTTGATGAATGATGAGGGACAGAGCGCGAACATAATGTTCTCTCTAGATTGTTGCTCGGGGACGCGCCAGCATTCTATGTGTTGGTGAGAACTGCAGATCGCTGACGTGTTTACACGCGGGCAAAAATGATCTATGGGCTTGCTGCAAAAAATGTAATAAAATATAACATTTTCTGCAGCAAATTCACTGTTGCAGATTTTGAGATATATTTTTCGTTTGGGTGTACAACTTTGCCGAAGACACCAAATCGATCAAAAAAATCCTTCAAAAGATACAAATTTTTGAATTTTTTTATATCATTTTTGTATGGACAGCTGCCAAATCTGTATGAAAAATTATGTATGTATGTATGTATGTATTTGAACCACCGCCTTGGCAGGACTTGGCCATGACCACAGTATATTTCAACTGAGACGGTTCGGTTATTAACCACCATATATCTCAAGAACCTTTGAAGCGTATACCTCTCTCTGACTAACGATTTCTTCTGAAATTGTACGGACAAAGATCGGTAATGCAGATGACTCGGGCCAGGCAATCCACGACTCCCTCGTCCAGTTCATGAGTATATGAGATGGCCCTGGGCTGTTTTGAGACGGTGTTAGTAGTTATATAATGGATTGATATGTTATACCTTGTGACATTATTTCGCCACTACGGATCAATTCAGTTCTAGAGCATTAACTTCATGATGGCCGACTGGTTAGCGTCCCAGACCATCAATTCAAAGGGTGTGAGTTCGAATCCCACTCACCTAAAGGTTTTTTGTTCATATTTAAAGTTCAATTCCTGATTCCAAATTTCAAGGGAACCGACCGGGATTTGATCCCTGAACCTTCTGCATTCGAGGCAGAAGCCGCAACCATTAAGCCACGGTGCCGGTCCAAATCTGTATGAAAAATTATATGGACAAACTAATGATGCAAAATGGCTTCTTTGGGCATACCGAAGGAACCAAAAAAGTTTGAGCCGGATTAAAAAAATACAAACAAAAATCGAATGACCGAAATCTTCTTATTCCAAAATGTCAAACTTACGGACCCAATCCTGCAACTACCTGATTGTCAAAAAAATGTTGTAAATATCTTTGAAGACAGTACTTTAAAGGATGAATAAAAAATCATATCGATAGTTCATTGAGTTTTGAAAGATACTACAGTCGACTCTCTGGCTGTCGATCTTCTCGATATCAATATTGCTCCATGTACCGATGAATTCTTCAGTCCCTTCAAACTGCATACTACGATTGTCTTTATTCCTCGATATTTTCTCTTGCTTGAAGGATCTCTTCCTCGACGGTTCCTTGGATTCTTTTTGCTTCAAATATCTATTCCGGTTGTCAATAATTTCACTTTCTCATGGCTTGCATAGACATTTTTTTTAGAAACGAAGCTTTGAAGGCTGTTTGACATTTCTTTGTTTTTGTTTGCTGGGCGTTGCCATGATTCCCTCCCATAGCTGGTTATGAAGAAAAAACAAATTTCAATCGAGTCTTCATTTTGCATCGTTCTGTAAACTGATTCTTCTCTTCCTCGACGGTCCCTTGGATATTGACAACCAGAGAGTCGACTGTAAAATGTCTGTACGAAAATCTTGGTGCAAAAGTTCTGATTAGAATTAACGCCTGAACTAACGCAACCCGCACAACTCAAGCTCCTCAGTCAAATTCACAACTGATAAAAGCTTTCGCTAACCGAAGCCTCTCACGGCATTGCCTACTTTCAGGAGCATTCTCACGTTTTAATTTTCTTTTGAAGCACCCCTCGTACGCTTTGTTTCCCTCACCGACCGCCGGGATGGCGCCACTTTCTACGCGAGTTCCACGTCAAACTGTCAGCCGCTCTTCGCTCATCCAACCAGGGATGCCAGATTGTTTAATTTTGCGGAGTGTTTGGCAATTTGATAATTTCGTTGGATTTGTATGAAATTCGACAGATTGAGTAAAATTTTGATTTAAAAATAATTTAAAACGTTGATTTTATTTCAAATATTGAGTTTTTGATGATTGGCAGTATGATCAGACAGAACTATCAATCATTTAAAAAGTGACATTTCCCACAACTCAAAATGTCTAGCAACACTGCCCATGACGACGACAGTCAACCAAAGAGGAAGGGTAAACGAGAGAGAGCAGCAACGAAGAAGAAGAGCGCGCTCTCCATCATCATCAGCAGCCAGCGCCAGCCAGCCAGCGAGAATTTCGTTCGGGGTGAAGACGTTTTTTGCCAGCGAAATTCGTAGTTTAATTAGTGGTTCCAGCGCGGAAAACACTCCCTCACCACCGGAACCAGCTGCCGCGGCCATCGTGCGACGCCAGGTGAGTCCCGGACGGGGCCCGATCGCGACGGATTTGGTGTAAAATTTGCCTCAAAAGAGTAGTGATCGTCGTCAGAGTATTTCGCCACCCCACCACCCCCTCTGCCTGTGGGGAGGTTGCGTTGACACCTCACACCTGTCGGGGCCACCCCAACAGCAGCAGCGCGGCCAGGTATTTCGTAAAGCAGACCGATTGCCCAAAATCTGCTAGCTTCGCAGAAGCCACACGCAGCACAGCAACTCCACACCAAGCAGGCCATGGGGTTGAGCCAACTTCTTTGTCGGGCCAATCAGACTTGATTCTTCAAGGATCTTGTTTGCGCTTCATGGCCTGCCCCGTGTGTCTTCTTTGTGTGTGCCTCGATGAGAGCTTATCAAACAACAAAAAAAAAGCAGCAACCTCAGAGTAATTGCACTGCGTAATGCTTACGCGATCGGGTTCTGGTCAAGCCGTGACGGGGCAAGTTTTGGGCGCAGCCTGCTAGAAAAGGGCCTGATTTTAAGAGTGTCATCGCCCCAAATTCAAGAAGCACCTTGTCGTCAGACATGCTAATGAGAACATTATGAATTTGTGATCTAGTCGGCGACGACGCGTCAAACTTGTAGTAGCAGTCTAGGTGACTGCGTCAAAGTAGACACTGCCTCTGGAAAATGGGGTAAAGGTCGCGACGTAGCATACGTAGTAGGCCAGCGTGAGTTGTAAATATTTGATAGTGGAAGACATGGGAAAGAAGCTTCCTGCTTGACGTGTGCGGCAAAGTGTTGGCTGTGGAAGTAACTAATTACAATGCAGACTAAGTGGTCAATTTTGGATGTTTGTTTGTGTGACAAAGGTTAAGTTGACGAATAACTTTTAACTGCTTATCTTTTGGAAATCGAAGTTTCTCGAACAAACTCTGTTACTTGAATCTGGCGAACCCTCATAGAGCCCCTGCTTGGTTCATGTCTCCGCAATGCTTTCCAAATCTGCTGGTTTGCGTCCCTGATAAAGTGTCTTTGCGATCAACTCTCTTTAAATTTCAGAAAGTTGCCAAGCAACATGAGCGCTTCCCTATCACCGACGAGAAGGTCAAGTATCTAGAACTCATCAATCTTTCCAACGAAAAAGCACTTTCCTAACACGGATGTGAGCTTCAAGTATCTATGCATGATATTTTGATAGAAATCTTGCAAAACTTGAAATTTCAAAATCTAAAAAAATTCAACCAATAAGATCAGCTGTAGTAAGGAGTTTCCCTTTTCGCCCTTTTCGTTTGAATGAAGCATGGAAGGATTGTTTTATCAACAGCAGAAGGACTGCTCTTGTGTTGATAGCGTGACAAAACGGGTCATGAAGGATTCATTTGACGTTGTTGAAGATTGCCAACAGGCCCCTGGAAAGCGGAGAATTTACACAATCTTGGAAGCGAATTTTGGTGATACCGAAACCTAAAGTACCGAAATCAACATTTTGGCAATCTATAAGAAGGTTCTGGTTTCCGAAAGCACCACTCTTGTGAGTCTGCACTCAACTTGTTACTGTTGAAATGGAAACTGGCCATTGAACAAGGCCGATCCAAACTAAAATCAGTACTACGTCACTATGGTGTACGCGGTTCAGCTCTCAAATGGTTTAGCAGCTACGCGGTTAGCAGGACACAGGCGACTCGTTACAGCGGTTCTTCGTCATCGGCCACGGCAGTAGATCATGGAGCTCCTTGGACCGCTTCTCTTCTTTTTATATATCAACGACCTGAAGCAAGCATTGAACCAAGTAAACCTTTTCGCCGATGATACAGTACTGTTTCCGAACCGGAAATAGCTTTGCAGAATGGCTGAGATGGAAGAAACTACAGCTGAATGTCAGCAAATTAAGATGAACGACAAAACGACGGCATAATCGGGAGGGTCAAGACGATCCAATAACTCGGAGTGATGCTGGAATAATAACTGAACTTTAATGACCACATTGACTGCAAATTTGGAGTGCTCTGCAGAATAAACCGTTTCTGGACGACTGGAGCCAAAATAGACGTGTACAAATCCCTAATTGCTCCTCACTACAACTACTGTGTCTCCATCTTTTATCTATCAATGACCTGCACTGAGACGAGTTCAAGTAAACCTTTTCGCCGATGATACAGTACTGTTTCCAAACCGGAAATATCTTTGCAGAGTGCTTAGACGGGATGAATGCTGAGCTAGCCAGGTTCACCGCATGGCTGAGATGGAAACAACTCCTGCTGAATGTCAGCGAAACAAAATGCATGACAGTGACAGTGTTTGATGGGGCAAGGACATCGAGAGGGTCGAGACGACCGCGGAGTGATGTTGGATTAAAAACTGAACTTTAATGACCACATTGACCACGCAATACGGAAAGCAACTCGCAAATTTGGAGTGCTCTGCAGAATACGCCGTTACCTGACGACTGAAGCCAAAATAGACGTGTACAAAGCCCTACCTGCCCATCACTTGGACTCTTGTGCCTCTGTCCTGTTTTTCCGAAACTCTTCAACAACTGAAAAGAATGCAGGTACTGCACGGTAAAGTGATGCGACTTATTTTGAGATGTGACCGTTTAACACCAAGGCCAAGCATGTTGGATTGTCTCCAGCGGATATCTGTTCGTCAAAGGATCGAGTGCATTACGTTAATTTTTGTGTTGCGTATGACTAAAGGGATGGAGCTGACAATCTCAAATTGCAGATGTGCTACTGAAGCATTATCGGTACACATCGCATGCGAGCACTTTGGAGGCCCAATATGGTGTAAGCTGATGATCAAAAGTGACGCGATTCTGGCTGCAGTGTTAACCATATGTGTGTGGAAGCTGTAATCTGAGTGATAGACAAAAGGATTGGGCAAGAGCGCCTTGAGATTGTTGAGTATCCCTCGTATAATGACTAGTCAAATGACAGCATCAATACAAGCAGAAAAGACCGAGCTTGCGCTGAAGTCGGCCTCTTTGACCGCTGAACCGATCAATACCTTTATTTCTCTGCTCCGCAAATCACCTCGCATCTCCACTTCCCCGATTATTTGAGAGATGAAGTAGGATAGGGACGGATGGGCATTAGGGTGTAATATCAAAATCGATTTTCCAGCACAGCAATTTTTCAGTTCCTTTTGGGGTCCTAAACAACTCCCCAAAGTTTGAGAATTATTGGCTCAGTCCTCACATTGCGCAAAGCAATTCAATTTTCCATACAAATTTGTATGGGAAAAATCATTTTTTTGAATTTTCATATTTAAAAAATCCACGTTTAATGCTATATCAAAACCGGCTTCATATTCGGATGCTCTGGAAGATGCTCTACAACTTTCCCGAAGAGAGTATGGTGCTAGCTTGCTCCTGAAAGAAGATACAGCGTCCTCAAAACTCGTCTAAAACGTGCATTTCGAGCAAAAAACACGTTTTAGACGAGTTTTGAACACGCTGTATCTTTTCATAGGAACAAGTTAGCACCATACTCTCTTCAGGAAAGTTGTAGAGCACCTTCCAGAGCATCCAAATATGAATCCGGTTTTAATATAGCGTGAAACGTGGATTTTTAAAATATCGAAATCCAAAAAATGTTTTCTCCATACAAATTTATATGGAAAATTGAATCGCTTTGCGCAAAGTGAGACTTATCAATCGTTCCCAAACTTTAGGGAGTTGTTTAGGACCCCAAAAGGTACTGAAAAGTTGCTGTGCTCACTAAATTTGAACAACTTTATTTTTTTCCATACAACCATATTACACCCTAATGGGCATACACGAAAGTAGAGTAAGATCAAAGGACAATCTCAATAATAGACGATAGAAATGTCGAAAGATACCTGCTCGTAATCCAATGCTACAAATACTGTGTTTGAGTAAGAGGTGGGCCATCCAATGATAAAACCGTCAACCGTATGTAAACCTGAATTTTACGTCGGTGTTAGGGAAGTTAACGGTTTCAGAGAAATTACTTTGTTAGGTACCGCCACTTAATTCATGATAACAATAATGATTTTTTAACCATACGTTCTGAATTATCGCGTCCTTGCCACTTAACCTTTCAACTTAATTGCTAACCTCTGTGTAAACATAGCGTACTCTTGAAACTCAGTAATGTCAACCACTGTTGAGCTATTTTTAACTCAAAACAAATGATGTAAAAATTATTCGAAACGCTGCTTTCCCTTATGCTCATCTTTTTTTTCATGCCTCTTTTCCTTCAGCTACACATCACTTCGCTCTCACTCATCGTCGACTTGCCGTCTGTTAATTGTGCGCGGCGCGAATTATTCTACATAATAAATCAGCTCGAAAATGTTCATCTGGGACTGGTTCACCGGCGTGCTCGGCTATCTGGGTAGGTCTAACACAACTCTACAACAAAAACAAAGTTTGTTGATTAACTCGACTCGTAATCTTAAAAAAAAAAAACGCAGGTCTGTGGAAAAAGTCCGGCAAGCTGCTCTTCCTCGGTCTGGACAATGCCGGCAAGACGACGCTGCTGCACATGCTCAAGGACGACCGGCTGGCACAGCACGTCCCCACGTTACATCCCAGTAAGCATGTTGTCTCGTTTGAGCATTTCCGTGGCTAAATGTTCTATTGTTTTCCAGCGTCCGAGGAACTGTCGATCGGTAACATGAGATTCACCACATTCGATCTGGGTGGTCACACACAGGGTAAGTTGCGACCTTCAAAACCCCCATTTTTTCCCCGTTCTGACCAAAACAATTCCGCCCGCTGCAGCCCGTCGTGTCTGGAAGGACTACTTCCCGGCGGTGGACGCGATCGTGTTCCTGATCGACGCGTGGGACCGCAGCCGGTTCACCGAGAGCAAGAACGAGCTGGACTCGCTGCTGACGGACGAGGCCCTCTCGAACTGCCCGGTGCTCATCCTGGGCAACAAGATCGACAAACCGGGCGCGGCCAGCGAGGACGAGCTGCGGAACCACTTTGCGCTGTACCAGCTGACGACCGGCAAGGTGAGTTCGGGGTGCATTTACGCTACAGGGATGTTGGTTTGGACGGGTGCGGTGCACGGCGAAATGCAGTAGGCTTGCTTCGATACTCGATTTCAGCGTGAACGGCTCGAATCTTTGCTAAGCAATTCATACTGAACTGCAGTATTGCTGTTGTTTCAAAGCTTTTTCCACCATTTTAAGCAGTCAGGATGTTTATAACACCATTTCTTCAACGTTTTTCAGGGAAAGGTTGCCCGCAACGAGCTGCCCGGTCGTCCGCTCGAGCTGTTTATGTGTTCCGTGCTAAAGCGACAGGGTTACGGCGAGGGTTTCCGCTGGCTCGCACAGTACATCGACTAATAATGGGGTCGCGTCACCAGAGAAGTAAGCGAAAGGAAGAAAAAAAAACAAAAGCAAACAATAGAATCAAGCAAAAAACCGGAAACAACGCGAGAGTAGGGCGACAACGATGATGGAGGGAAAGAGCGAACCATTGCAGCCGCTGAATTTAAGGGCAAATGTGTTGCCAGAGTGGGGGGCGTTTTAGGGCGTTAAACCAAGTGGGGTGGGGTTAAGAAGTATTTAGGGACGAGTGATATTTAATAAAAACTGAGAAAATAGTGAATCCAATTGGAGCAGCAGCTTTGTTCAGCTCTACAAACACACCGGACAGAATTCTGTAGCGACGTCACATTTTTCAATACTTAACAGGAACCAAATTGCGAGTTTAGGCAGAATTCGAGATCAACACTCTTGTACTATGCTATATTTGTAATATTTTTTTTTTCGTTAGTTTCTGTTCGTCTCACCACTTGCTATGTACGTTTTCATGTTCTTTTCGTTTGGCTTCAAACAGTATCGCGAAACCACTTCCAGGAAATAAAACAAAAAGTAATAGACAAATTTTAAACAAAACCATTTCACACCGAACAGTAAGCTAAAAGACATGCGTTGTGCATTTGGGGTAGAAGAAGCAAACAATACATGCAACCATCACCGATCAGATTTGACATAAGAATGAGGCAAGCGACCGGACGACCACGCGCGTCGGAAGGACAGTAAACAACCCGGAAATAGTGTATCTACCAATCAAACAACAGAAGAAGGAAAAAAAAACAAACTCCAGAATTTTTAGATATAAAAAGAACTATAATCCGTACCGTGTTGGCGTTTGAGGTGTTTGCATGTCTAATCCGAAACAGTCCCTAGAAACCGTTGTGCAAACTTTCAATATCCATGCAACATATGAGGTTCCCCAACACAGACGTAGGCATAATGAACCGCATGCACTTACTACCGGATCCTTAACAGCAAGCTTCCCATGCGCCAGTGCCAACGCACACCGCGGGTTTGGTTTTCTAGCTTCGGTACGTGCCTGAACCCATTTGTGTATTGGTATCTTGGTACATCGTACCAGCGCACCACGACACTCTCGGCTCGCCCCATCGGTTTTGTGTCTGGCACTCACCCATGGCATGAAACCAGCGTGCCGTGGTACGCGCCGTGGTATTGAACCCGTTTTGTACCGCCAGCGCGTACCACGGCACGTACCTCGGCTCGTATCGAGTGAAGCACCTTGGTTCATACACTGGGTTCATGCCATGGGTGAGTGCCAGACGCAAAACCGACGCGGCGAACCGAGAGTGTCGTGGTGCGCTGGTACGATGAACCAAAATACCCTCGGTTTGTGTGAGTCGGGTACGGGTGTAAACCGAACAAAGCAGGCGCAAAGCAAGCCCGAGGTACAAGCGAACCGCGTGTACCGCACGGTGCAGGGAAGCTTGCTTAACAGTGAAGATGTTCTTTTCACGGTTCAAGATACAAAAGTGTGGTTCCTGTTACGGTGTGATCATTAAAAGACATTTTTCCCAAGTGTGATTCTAAATAAAAACGCAGAGCGCTTCAAGCTGACAACATTTCGAGCCAAACATTTCATTAGGGCACAAAACCAAAACGTAAACATTCGGGATTATTCCACTATTCCATTCATTAGTACACTCCCTACATGCCCTCCAAGAATCAGATTGATAACAAACAATTTCCTATTGAAAAAATCAAAAACACAAAAGGGCCCATAACAATGTTCACTCCGAACCAGAAAAAAAGTTCAATTGTGCCCTTTTATTTTTCGTTAGTTTTTCGTAGTTGAGGAACTTTCTATGATATAAAGTGAACTTTTCATACATTCTTAACACTAATTCACTTCAAAACAACGTTTGGTTTACGTTTCACCAAGGATTTCAGCAGAAAAAAACTTCGTCGAAACACAATATTTAATACGGTCCCGCGGATGCTGTTCAGTGCACTTTTGAAGAATTTTTATGTTTCACATGCCTTATTCTCACCATTCGATCACAAAACATCACTAATTAACATAATGTTCCCTGAATTCCTCATTATTTCTAACTGAACAAAAGGTCCCATAAACATCATTCAAAACAACAATCCGGTGACAGCGCTTTAGTGCCCTTTTAGTTCTCTTCGAAATTGCATTTAGAAAGGGCCCATTATGAACAGCAGTTGGAAAGCTAAAAGGGCCTAATGACGAGATTTTTTAAAATTATGAGTTTTATTGTGAAAATCAACATAAATTAAGAAGCAGTAAAGCAGAGTTGAGGATAATTATGTGTTTTATCGAATCATCAGTAAAAATACCATCAGTCAAGCTTATTTTTTAAATAGGAATTGAAACAAGTTGTCCATTTTTTGCAAGCGATTTTCTCGAATCGCGGTTTTTGCTTTTGTGCCCTAATGAAATGTTTGGCTCGATTTGTGTAGGTGTAGGTTGGAGTTCATTATGCAAAATAAAAAAAAGTCCCACAAAACAAAGACAGAAATACCTGCTGCTGACCGACTGTAATCGTTTTTGAGGCCATGGCACCTGTATGAAGCCCTTCGCAGGAAAGCAAATCTTACATGACTGGGGACCAGCGGCCGAGATAGATAACCTGGCTTTGCCAAAATAAACCCAATGATTCGGACGATCGTGAGGACTTGTGGGCGCTTCACGGATCAGTTGAAGTAGGTACTTGAATGTTACGTCCGTTTTAGAGAATTCGCAACCGAAAAAAGTCAAACAACGTTTTGGCGAGTGCCGTGGAGGCTGTGATAAATACTCGAATTTAAAACAGCATTTTCTCGCAACAAGCCATACAAACGCTTTATTCAGAACCAAACCAACCAACGCCGGTACAGCACGTCATCATTCGGGACTCCACAGCTTGAAGGTCCGGTCGTACGAGGTGGTCGCGATGTGCTGCGAGTCGGGCGAAATGTCCACGCTCATCACCTTGCTGTCGTGGCCGGACAGCGTCTTGAGCGGCTGCCACGTCTTGTTTGACCAGATCTTTGCCGTGTTGTCGTAACTTGAAGTGACCAGGAAGTGGCCGCCGTTCTTCTGGTACTTGACGTCGGAAATGAGGTTCGTGTGCGCCGGAATCGTGTAGACCGGGTTGCGCCGGCGAAGATCCCAAATTTTGCACGTGTTGTCCTGGGATCCGGTCACGATGTGGTAGCCGTTGGGGGAAAAGTCAACGCCGTAGATGCCACTCAGGTGACCTTCGAGGAACATGATGCAGCGACCGGTGCGGAGGTCCCACACGCGGCCAAAGGCGTCGAGGCCGCCGGTGACGCAGACGCTTCCGTCGATCTGGAATGCGATGCAGTGAACGGCTTTGGCGTGACCCTCTTGGTGCAGGACTTCCTGCTTCTGTTCGAGGTCCCACAGCCGCCAGGACGAGTCGTAACAGGCCGTTCCGAGGAAGCGTCCCGAAGGGTGGAAGGCAAGCCGTGCCACTCGATGCGGCACGTGCCCGGTGATATCCGCGACGGCTTCTTCACTGTCAAACGACCACAGCTTGACGGTTCCATCGTAACACCCTGAGGCCATGGCGACCTCGCCCTTAGAATCGGTGGCGACTCCGTTCCGGAACGCGATCGCACTCACGTAAAACTGATGACCGCGAAGCGTCTGCACCAGGTTGCAGTCCGGAACGGACCAAACCTTGCACAGCGAACTCAACGAGGACGTCATCAGCAGCGTGGAGTCGTGGTTGAAGCTACAATTGGTGATTGGCCGCACGTCGCCGACCTGGCTGCACATCGGAGCCAGCGATTGGATCCGCTTCTGCAGCTCGACCATCCGGCCGGCCTTGGTGGCACTGGGCAGATTCAGCTGTTCCGACGCCGCGTCCAGCCGTTCCTTCGCCCTTGGCAGCGAGTAATTCGCCAGCCAAATTCGCGCAATCCGCAACGCTTCCGGTCCCTCGTGGTACCACGTCGATTCCTGTTCCAACTTCTGCGACTGCGACTGCTTTTTGTCGTCATCCTTGGAACTCTTTGTCGGAATCGCACTCTCGCCCAGCGCGGCCAACAGCTCCTTCAACCGAATGCGCCGCTCCGCCGGCCCCTCCCCAAAGTAGCAAATCGGCTCGTTCAACGCTCGCAGGTTCCGCTTCACCTCCGAATCGTCCGTACTGACGTGAATCTGCCGGGCCTTCTTCTTCCGCTCAAACTCCTCCAGCAGCGCTGCCTTATCCTTCGAGACCTCGTTCTCCAGGTCAAAGTAATCGCTGGAAGTGTAAATCTGGCCAATGTCCCCGGAGGAACTCCCCGATGGGCCACCCGAGTCCGCCATCTGGCGCGCCCGTTCCGAGTCCTCCAGCGAACCATAGTGGATGGTGCGGGGCCGCTTTGCAAACACTAGCTCCTCGTCGTCGGACATTTTTCGAACCGTTGGCGTTCCGGATTAACACTGTTTCCTTTGAAGAATCCGCACGCGCGTCTGTTTCTGTACGTTTATGATACGATTTTTATGCTGCTGCGCTGGGTGGAGATTCCGAAACGAGGTGGTAAACAAAACAGCATAAACGTCAGACGAAAGGTGTCACTACTCGCCACCAGAGGGCAATCCGTAGAACCTCGCGACCTTGAGCAATCTTGGCGAAACGTAAACAAATTCGTACTTTGTTTCGCAACACGCTGGACGATCCAGAGCGCGCGCGTCCGGTCGTCCGCGATTTTTCAAAATTTGAAAAAATGTTCAAATTAGCCAACAAAATTCAGTATTTCTCCAGCGTTCGCCAATTTCACTGCAGTTGCGTGCTCGGCAAAGGCCTCAAAAAGCAGGGCACCATCCTGAACAAACTACTCCACGGCAGTGACAAGGGAAAGCGAAAATGGTACGCGGACAAGAACGCCGTACTGGCCACTCCGCTGGCCATCGCTAGCAGCAAGGGCCAAGGCAAAGAGTCAACCCGGCGAATTAACGTGCTGAACAAGCTGTTTATGGAACAGATCACCGACCTGATGGCCACCGGCGAGCACTCGGAGGAACTGGTCGGGTACGGGATTCAGATTTCGCGCGTCAAGGTCAGCTCGGACTATCACGGAATCAACGTGTTTTGGTTCGCGCGGGACAACCAGCACGACATGGACATCGGGCGGTTGCTGAAGCGAATTTCCGGCGGGTTGCGGCACGAGCTGTCCCAGCTGAGGCTGATTGGCCAGGTGCCGAAGCTGAACTTTGTCAAGGACAAGACGTACGGGTTGACGGCGGATTTGGACGGGGTGCTGCGGAGGGCGGATTACGGCGAGGACTTTGTCCCGACGGATCGGACGATGATGCTGAAGAGCGAGTTCAAGCTGCAGGTCGAACTGCCGCGAACCGTTCGGAGTGAAATCGACAAGCTGGAGGACGAGATTGACTATCCGGTGGAGGATCAGCGCACGCTGCCGGCGATGCGGAACGACATCCTCGGGCTGGACCAGGAAGCGATAATGGGCAAGATTAAGCGGTCGCTGAATAGGAATAAGCAAGCATGGCAGCAACATAAACAGCAGAGCACGACTGATTTAGAGAAAAAGCGAAGGAACCGGCGCAGTTTAAAAGTATTTCGTTAGACAAAATACGGAAGCGAATCTGGATCCGACGAGGTCGTACCGGGGAGATTTGGTTGTGCCGGAAGATTCGGTTGCGGTGAGCAGCGAGCTGGATCGCAATGATAGCGATTTTATCATTGAGGAGTCGGATTTGGAGGGCGGGACGAAAAAGTGACCGATCGAGAATCCAAAGAAATTAGAGCAATAAATTCAGCATAGCAAATTTAAAAATTCTTCTGAATGATTTTGAGAAATTCTCCCATTTTGTTGTAGCAAGATGGTTGTTCCACGTTGCTCGGTTCTGAGCTGCAGCTCTTTCTTAGGTCCGCCTCGATCTGATTTCCCCATCGTGCACGCTGTGCTCCTGCTCTTCGGCCTGTGCCGCCATCCGGTCGCGCGCGGTCAAAGAGCATCCTGGCTTGGTCCATTCTCTTGCTCGTGCGTCCTCTTGCCGCAGCGTCCAAAGAGAGGGCAACCGGTCTAATCAGTGTCTTGTACAGGGTCAGCTTCGTGGCGCGTTTCATTCGATCAGATGTCAAGGGGTCTATACAAGCCAGATGACACATGTCGCCATTTTGAATTTTCTTTGTGCTAAAATTTAGTGCTCATTTAGTGCTATTTAGTGCCCTTCACCCCATATTTAGTGCCCCCATAGTTTGCATACAAATCGCCATACAAAAATTTGAAATACAAGCCAGATGACTCATGTCACCATTTTGATTTTTTGTGCTAAAATTTAGTGCTCATTTAGTGCTATTTAGTGCCCTATACCCCACATTTAGTGCCCTCATAGTTTCCATACAAATCGCCATACAAAGTTCAAAAGTCAAATTTCAAATATCGCCATTTTGAATGTTTTTCAGTGCTAAAATTTAGTGCTTATTTAGTGCTATTTAGTGCCCTATACCCCACATTAAGTGCCCTTATAGTTTCCTTACAAATCGCCATACAAAGTTCAAAAGTCAAATTTCAGATGTCGCCATTTTGAATTTTTTTCGTGCTAAAATTTAGTGCTCATTTAGTGCTATTTAGTGCCCTACACCCCACATTTAGTGCCCTCATAGTTTCCATACAAATCGCCATACAATGTTCAAAAGTCAAATTTCAGATGTCGCCATTTTGAATGTTTTTCAGTGCTAAAATTTAGTGCTCATTTAGTGCTATTTGTTGCTCTATACCCCACATTTAAAGCCTTCATAGTTTCCATACAAATCGCCATACAAAGTTCAAAAGTCAAATTTCAGATGTCGCCATTTTGAATGTTTTTCAGTGCTTAAATTTAGTGCTCATTTAGTGCTATTTAGTGCCCTATACCCCACATTTAGTGCCCTTATAGTTTCCTTACAAATCGCCATACAAAGTTCAAAAGTCAAATTTCAGATGTCGCCATTTTGAATGTTTTTTCGTGCTTAAATTTAGTGCTCATTTAGTGCTATTTAGTACCCTATACATCTAATTTAGTGCCCTTATAGTTTTCTTACAAATCGCCATACAAAGTTCAAAAGTTAAATTTCAGATGTCACCATTTTGAATGTTTTTCAGTGCTAAAATTTAGTGCTCATTTAGTGCTATTTAGTGCCCTATACCCCACATTTAGTGCCCTTATAGTTTCCTTACAAATCGCCATACAAAGTTCAAAAGTCAAATTTCAGATGTCACCATTTTGAATTTTTTTTCGTGCTAAAATTTAGTGCTCATTTAGTGCTATTTGTTGCCCTATACCCCACATTTAGTGCCTTCATAGTTTCCATACAAATCGCCATACAAAGTTCAAAAGTCAAATTTCAGATGTCGCCATTTTGAATGTTTTTCAGTGCTTAAATTTAGTGCTCATTTAGTGCTATTTAGTGTCCTATACCCCACATTAAGCGCCCTCATTGTTTTCATACAAATCGTCATAAAAAGCCTTCGGCTAAGTGCAAGTATGAGGCTAAAAATGTTTTTTAGTTAGAATTTATACTTGATTTAACATATTTCCACACTGGAATGATTTAACATATTTCCACACTGGAACGATTTAGTGCCTTCGACTAAATGCAAGTGTTGGGCAAAAAATTATATTTTCTTAAAATTCAAACTTGATTGAACATATTTTCACACTGGAATGATTTAGTGCCTTCGACTAAGTGCTAGTATCGGACTGAAAATGATATTTTCTTAAAATTCAAACTTGATTAAACATATTTTCACACTGGAACGATTTAGTGCCTTCGTCTAAATGCAAGTATTAGGCAAAAAATGATATTTTCTTAAAATCTAGGCGATGACCAAGAATGCAGCACGGCGAAATGAACCCCAACATCCTGCTCGGCTCTGCTACGGGTTGATCCGTGGAAACACGGTCCTACGAGATGAGACGGAGGAAAAGCTGATGGTCCACTTCACCACTCCGCACGGTACCTCCAAGATGTGCTGGCCAACCGTTTGTTTGGTCGGAACACGGATGAAGAAAGAACTTGTTGTTCCAAGCTTGAGCAACACTTGAGCTTGTCTGTGGTTAATCCATCGAAAAAATGTTGTCTTGTCAAAAAAAAAATGCATTAAACTGAAAAAAGTAATTAGAAATGGTTTTTAATCGTGTTTTTTACCGTTGTACATAAAAATTGACATAGGGCTTTAGAACCCAATTCAGAGATTTGGAGAACCTTTCAACCGAGATCAATTCATAAGCTTTAGCAGTGATGGTACATATTTGTACGTTTAAACTGGGTGATGAATAGAGAGATTGCGTAACATGATTTTCGAACGATCCCACTTTGTTTACATCTTCAAAGTAGGAGGCTCAGGAGGCTGTTCAAGCACAAGCATGACTTTTTTCTTACTGCTAAATGAGCTGTCTCATAATCAGTAGTATGTGTTTTATTTTGTCTAGTTTTCAACATTTTTCGCTGGAAAATTATCGCGTTTTGATCGGTTAAGAGAGATTTTTACGGGTGACGAAGAACTGTGGCGAGAGTGTCATTCTGCAATGTCGCAGATAAACTCCCTGGCTGATTTTGGAATCCTGCAGCTCTTCCTGGTTCAGCGATAAAACATCGCTAATTCTACAAACTTGGCTGATCCAACAGAGAAGATTTTCACTAAACCAGATTTTCAAACGGAGTCAAACAATAAAGATAGCTTCTTGATGGGTACAACCGCATCGACTCCATAAACAACTTCCTTTCATAATAAAAAAAGACCATCTCGTCTTCAACTTTCTTAAGATTTCTTGACTTCAACTCCAGGTCCTTAAAAGCCACACTTCAATTTTTGATAACAATACTCTCTACTTTTGGCGAACAGTAAATTGGTTCCACTTTGACAGTTCAAAATTGAGGCCGTTTTGCGAACCACTATTCAGCACCCAGCGTTTAAATGTTGCTAGCTGAGTGCTCTTTTAGAGAAAATAAATTTTGAGAAAAAACCCTAGATCTATGTTTGGCTTGAAACTAATATTACATTTGATGACAGAGGAGTGCTTCGATGAGCGGATTCGTTGACATCCCACAAGAAGTCATGGTGTCGACGCCGGCCAGCTCGTGTAGATCGCACGGATATGTCACGACTGTCATCCACATACAAAGCGAGTGAAGTCAAAATCGAACCAAGATCGAACCAAGTTTTTGCAGCGAGGTTTTTGAAAATGTTGTATGGACATGAATTGCAAAAATAAAAACCAAGTTTTTTTTTCAAGCGATTTACATTTAATTTCAAATTTCCAGGGTTTTTAATAAAAAGGACCAATAAACTATTGTCTTTCATATGTTTATAGGACCTAATAAAAAAAACTCTAGATTTGAACTTTAATTAATATTCAAATAACTTGTAGCAAACTGGTAAAATTGGAATTCTAAATTTTAGTAGGGGAAAATGCTAAATTCAATGTTCCAAAATTTTATCAGCGTTTGTTAAATTCGATTCTAACCAAAATTTTAAATGAAACAACCTGGTTTGAAGGCCTAGCAAATCACATTTTAGAACAGGATGCAATGAATAATTATCGAAATATGTTGATCAAACTCGTGGTCGAATTATGTTTAAATGTTAAATTAACTGAGTATTCTAAAAATGTAATTGAATTTAAACCAACAGTCAGGTGAGTCAAGTAGAATCTTACCTTGCTAATTTTGTTTCAAGGAAACTGAATATATTTAATTTTCAGTTTAATGTTACGTGTTGTTCTAGTACAACTTTGTTTATCGGTCTTATAAATGATAAATGAGGAAATCTGTACGTTATCATTGCCATTTACTTAAATATATCAGCAAAAGATGATTAAAACTAAAAATTAATTAATTTTAAGATAAAAATTAATTATTTTGTTTCATACAATCTTTTCAAAAACCCCACGTAAACAACATTGACAGCGCCTTTGGCGGTGACTTCGGGAAAGTGCATGCCTGTCAGATCCCTGGTAGATCGTCGGTAGGGTACCACGGGTCCAGGTTATGCACCATCTTTAGCAGCTTGTTCTGCTTTACCTGGAGTCGCTTTCGGTGCAATTTGGCGCAGTTGCCCCAGACCGCAGCAGCACTTGACCACGAGCGACTTGTTCTTGATGCTCAGCTTCGACCGGCGATTCAGCAGGGAGTAGAGCGCTTTGGAGGACCGATCCACCTTCCCGATGATGTAGTTCACGTGCTTATCGTACTTTAGCTTCTTATCATGCACCACCTTCTCGTAGAACTTTCGCGTCTCGTTCTGCCGGAACAGCTGCTCCATTTCGGTGCGATCGCGATCTTCCGGCTGGCGCTTTTTGAGCTTGAAGACCGTTCTCTGCTGTTTCAGCGCTTGTTTGTATCGCGACACGTTCTCATCAGTTGCGGCTCCGAGTGATGCGGACGCTCACATCTCCGTTGACGATCTTGACGTCCCTCTGCGGGCAGCTGTCGAACTTCTGCTCCAATTTCGCGCTTCCTTCTCGGCAACGAGTGATTTCTCGTGTGGGTTATGTACGTTGAAGATGCGATAGTTGAAGAAACGGCCTTTAATCCTCAACCGTTTATTATTCGTTATTTGAAACAAATAATAATAATCCTCAACCTACACATCCGGTCGTTGTTCGGCTCCCAATCTATCACACGACTCCGCAAAAAGGAAGTCAATTTGGGATCACCAAGCGTTAGTCGACCAACAAGAAATAAGCAGAAAGGTTTTTCACGTCGCGTCGTGGTTCATCCTTCTTCTCAATACATTGTTCTTACATACGCAGCCAAAGATCGCTCAATCGATCTTTGGGCAACTTTAATGAAAATTCTTCAACTTATCAAAAACAGTACGTACTCTTCTTATTGGAATAAACATTTAATGTTGAATCAGAATCTGATAAAATGTACTTATCCTCACACACACACACCCACACACACCTCCCTAGTTCTCCTGGAACTGCTCCAGATCGTAGATCAGCGTCTGCGACACCAAACACTCGGCCGGCTCGGGACAGATCCCGATCAGAATGTCCGCGTGCGAGTAAAACTCCTCCTTCAGCGAGATCACGATCGTCTGCAGGTTGGTGCACTTTTCCCGGATGTACGACGCCACCTTGCCGATGTTGGTGTTGTCCAGCGCGGCGTCGATCTCGTCCAGCACGAAGAACGGCGCCGGCTGGAAGCTGTGAATGGCGAACAGGAGCGCGAGCGCGGCGATTGTTTTCTCCCCACCGCTGAGATTGCTCATCGGCTGGAAGCGCTTGCCGGGGGCGACGCAGTTGTAGTTGATACCGTCCAGGTAGGGCTCCTCCGGGTTGTCCGGACCGAGGTACGCCTGGGCGGCTTCGTTGCGCGCGAGCTGTTTGTAGATGCCGTCGATGGCGTCCGAGATGTGGTTGCAGCAGTTGGTGAAGAGCGTGCAGCGTTCGTTTTTGATCTTTTCGAAGGCGGCCTTTGCCTTTTTGGCCTTTTTGCGGGCGGCTTCGAACTCCTCGTTGGTGGTTTGGATCTTTTCCGTCACTTGGTTGAGCTTTTGCATGGCTTTGAGGTTGGGGGTTTGGATCTTTTCCAGGGTGTCGAGTTTGGACTGGAGTTCACGGGCCAGACCGTCGCCCACCTTTTTGACCTGGTCCGGTTCGGACGGGTTGGTCAGATTCTTGGGGAGCGCGCTGTAGTCGATTTCGATGCGAGCTTCCCGCTCGTAGATCGTACTGAGTGGTGTCGTTTCCGAATGGTTGTCCGCGCCCTGCTGAACGATGTCTTCCATGTTGCCGCGCCGCATCGGAATCTCGATCGCGTCCATCTTGCTCTGCATCAGCAAGTTGTGCCGCTTGTTTTTCATCGTTTCGATCTTGGACTCGATGCCGGAGATTTGCTGGTTGATCGCGGCAACCTCCTTGGCGTGCTGCTGCACGTCACGGCGCGCCTTAGCCGTTTCGTCGTCCATCCCGTCGACGGCGCCCTTTTGAGGTTCTTCTCCGCCTTCATCTTCTCGATGCGCTCCTTGTCCTTTTCGATCTCCTGCCGCTGGCGGGCCTCCGCCTGCTTGAACGTCTCCAACGAGTCTTCGTCGTCCTGGACGGCACGCTCCCAGCGGGTCACGTTCTCTGAAAATTACGCAAGCAAAGTGAATATACAAAGAAACCGCCGGAGAAGATCCCAAACTTACTCGACGTGTCCTTTGACCGCTCAAACTCCAGGTTGTTGTTGATCCGATCGATCTGCTGTTCGTACTCGGCCCGCTTCTTGGCACGATCCTGCTGCAGCACCAACTCCCGCTCCTCAAACTGACGAATGTTCGCCACCCCAAGGCGCGAGCAAAACTCCGCGTACACGTCGTCCTCCACGTTGTTCATGCTTTCCTTGATCTCCTGGATCTTCAAGTCTCGCTGCTGCATGCGCCGCTCGATCTCGCTGACCTTCGGCCCGATAAGATCCAACTCGCGCTGCAACTTCTCCAGCTTGGAGTCGTAGTCCTTGATGTTCTTCTTCGACGCCTCCAAATCGTTCTGGCTGTACTTGAGCCGATTCTCCAACCCCCGGATCTGGCTCTCCACCGTCGTCAGTTCGCCCTGCCGGCGCGTCTTCTTCATGACCTCCTTCAGCTCTTCGGTGATCTTCTCCTTCTGCGCCTTCAACTGCGCCATGTGCTTTTCGTCCCAGCGTTTGGCTTTGCGCGCCAAGTCGTGACTTCCGCCGGAGATGATGCCGGACTTTTGGTAGAACGTTCCGTCCAGTGCCAGCGCATCGTACCGACTGCGGTCGATCTCGTACGCCACCTTCATGGCGTCGTCCGGGGTTTCACAGACGAGGGCGTTGTTCGTGGCGAACAGGACGGCCGGTTCGATCTGCGGCGGGCTGAACTTGAGCACGTCGTAGATCAGCTTCACGTTGCGCGGATCTTCAATGTTTCGGAGGCGCTCCTTGAGGGGCTTCTTTTGGAGATAATCCAACGGGAGAAACGTCTCCACGTCCAGCATCTTCTCCTTCAGGATCTGGATGCAGCGGCGGGCGGTCTTTTCCGAATCCACGATGATGGCCTCCATGTATTTGCCGAGCACTTTCGTAACGGCCACGTTGTACCGCTTGTGCGTCGGCTGACACATGTTGATCATCCGGTCGTAAACGCCCGGGACTTCCTGCTTGAACAGTTCGACCACTTCCTGGCGCTTCTTGCGGCGTGCGTCCTCGTGCTTGTCAATCTTGGCATCGCCCAGCTGCTCGCGCACGTCGTCCAGCTCGATCTGAAGCTCCTGGATGCGCTCCTTCGAAGAGCCAACGTCCTGGCTAAGTTCCTGCTTCATCCGGTTCTGCTCCTCCAGCGAAGCCTTGCTCGCCTTGATGTGATCGATCAGCTTTTCCTGACGTTTGATCGCTTCGTTCATTTCCGACTCGTACTTTTTGTAATTTTCCTCGACCTGCGCCTTCCGATTTGTCTCGCTGTCGAGCAGATCCTGGTCGGACTTTTGCTCGCGGTTCACCGAGTCCAACTTGATGAGATACTTCCCGGAGGTCGCATCGGCCTTCTGCTTCAAGCGATCGTACTCCTGAACAAGATTCTGCTCCAAGTGAACGTTACTCCCGCGCTTCTTGGACTCCCCCGCCACTTCATCCTCAAACGCGTTCAGCTTAGCCTCAATGGCACCCAGTTCATCCTCCAGCTTCTTGATATCCGCCTGGTGCGCCTCGTCTGCTTTGCGCGCCTGCTCCAGCGTCTTCATCGCACTGTCCAGCTTCTTCTGGGTGTGCGCGACCTTCTCCTTTGCCTTGATAAACATCGGATGCTTCTTACTCATTTCGCTCTCGACCTCGCGGATCTCCTGCTCCGTCTTGGCCAACTCGCGCGCAATCTTGCCCATTTCCTTCTTCTTCTCCTTCAGCACCTCGTCCGCTTCTTCCTTCTTTTTCTCTACGATGCCCAGCTCCTGCTGCTTGCTCACCAAATCTTCCCCCAGCCGTTTGTTCTCCTTCTCGTTGTGGTACAAACGGTAAAGTTGATACTGAACCTGCTTCTCGGCGTACTCCTCCTTCAACCTCGCGTACCGATCCGCCTCCTGCTTCTCCAGCTTGGCCTCCTTCCGCTCCGCCGCAATACCCTTCTTCTTCTGGTACGTAAACTGCGTTTCCTCCTCGGCCATTTGCATCTCGTGCTTCAGCTTGTTGTATTCTTCCTTCAGCAAGCCCGACCCGCTTATCTCCTCAAACAGTGCCGTTCGCTCCTTGGCGTTCTTCATGGCAATGCTCTCCACCGCACCCTGAAACACCAAAAAGTTCTTTGCCTTCACGTTAATCCCGACCTGCTCCAACTCCTGCAGATAGGTGTTCGTGGCCACGACGCTCCCGTTGATCCGATACTCCGACGACGACCCAATCACCGACCGCTGAAAACTCTTCTGCGTCTGCTCCCCCTCCCCGTCCGTAATGATAAACTTGGCCATCACCGAGGCCCGGTTCGAAATTGGCCGCCCAATCGACGCCCCGTGAATCAACTCGTTCAACTTGCGAACTCGCAGGCTGGTCGTCTTCTCCCCCATCACAAAGCTGATCGCGTCCATAAAGTTGGATTTTCCTAAAAGCAAACACAGAAGAAAAAAAAAGTCGAAAATTAGGCCACGGAACAAACCCAACCCAGCACCCCTCCTCCTGCTCCTCCACCACCCACTCACCCGATCCATTCGGCCCGATGACGGCGGAGAACTTCTTGAGCGGGCCGATCGTGACCCGGCCGCGGTACGACTTGAAGTTCTCCACCTCGATGAACTGGAGAAAGGCGGACGGCGTCATTTTGGCACGGTTTTCGTGCCGTTTACGCGGGTTTTCACTGGGAAAATTGCGATTTTCACTAGCGTTTTTTTTTCACTGGACAAACAAAACTTGGCAGAAATGGCGTCACTTTTCAGTTCGTCGTTTGCGCCTCCTCACTCCCGCACTCAAAACATGCACGCAAAACGGACATTAGGTATAAATTCCTAATTTTTAGGTATAATCGAACCTGACTGCAATAAGGTATTTTATTACTAATCGGCTATTAGTAATAAAATTACTAATAGCGTTTTAGTACGAGAATTCCTATATTTTAGGTATAATTGTAGAACCAAAATACCTAAATTTTAGGTATTTTCTGGAAAAGTGAGGCAACCAAAATAACTAATATTTAGGTATAATCCAAGATGGCGGAACATTATTATTCCTAATTTCTAGGTATAAATACCTAAATTTGAGGTATTTTCTGGAAAAGTGAGGGATCCAAAATTACTAATATTTAGGTATAATCCAAGATGGCGGACCATGATTATTCCTTATTTCTAGGTATAAATACCTAAATTTGAGGTAGTTTCTGGAAAAGTGCGGGATCCAAAATTACTAATATTTAGGTATAATCCAAGATGGCGGACCATGATTATTCTTTATTTCTAGGTATAAATACCTAAATTTGAGGTATTTTCTGGAAAAGTGAGGGATCCAAAATTACTAATATTTAGGTATAATCCAAGATGGCGGACCATGATTATTCCTTATTTCTAGGTATAAATACCTAAATTTGAGGTATTTTCTGGAAAAGTGCGGGATCCAAAATTACTAACATTCAGGTATAATCCAAGATGGCGGACCATGATTATTCCTAATTTTTAGGAATTAATATCTAAATTTGAGGTATTTTCAGAAAAAGTGAGGGATCCAAAATTTCTAATATTTAGGTATAATCCAAGATGGCGGACCATGATTATTCCTTATTTCTAGGTATATATACCTAAATTTGAGGTATTTTCTGGAAAAGTGAGAGATCCAAAATACTTATATTCAGGTATAATCCAAGATGGCGGACCATGATTATTCCTAATTTTTAGGCATAAATACCTAAATTTGAGTTTTTAGAAAAAAGTGAGGGATCCACAATTACTAATATTTAGGTATAATCCAAGATGGCGGACCATGATTATTCCTTATTTCTAGGAATAAATACCTAAATTTGAGGTATTTTCAGAAAAGTGAGGGATCCAAAATTACTTATACTTAAGAATAATCAAAGATCAAATTAGGTATTAAGTATTATCCAAGATATAAGGCTTTCTAGTCAGAAATTTACCAATACATTCAAAGTATGTTTACATTACAGCTGGACGATTGTTTGCATCAGGTTTCCTATCTTTTTCTAGCAAACGTTTTTGTCAGGCGACTTCTAGCTGGTTTTTTTTATTGACCGCCCGATATGTCAGCCAACATACTTCGCAGGGCTGTAACAGCTCGAGCTCGATCATTGTTTGCATCAGGACACTGTGACGAGAAGTTCATCATTTTTGAGTTAAATTATATTTTTTTCACTGGGCCTAGAAAGCCTTATATGCAGGCAGAAGAAAACAATGGTTTATATGATATTAATATTTTTATTTACATCAAACACAACTATTTCATAAATGTTCACACCTAAAAATAAATATTAAAATTTTAATTAAATTTTAATTTTTAAATGTATCTAAATTTTTAATATAAAATATAATTTTTTTTTATATTTTGCTTTTTTATGTTTTGATTTTTTATAGTTAAATATTTTAGTATTTTAATATTTTAATATTTTAATATTTTAATATTTTAATATTTTAATATTTTAATATTTTAATATTTTAATATTTTAATATTTTAATATTTTAATATTTTAATATTTTAATATTTTAATATTTTAATATTTTAAAATTTTAATATTTTAATATTTTAATATCTTAATATTTTAATATTTTAATATTTTAATATTTTAATATTTTAATATTTTAATATTTTAATATTTTAATATTTTAATATTTTAATATTTTAATATTTTAATATTTTAATATTTTAATATTTTAATATTTTAATATTTTAATATTTTAATATTTTAATATTTTAATATTTTAATATTTTAATATTTTAATATTTTAATATTTTAATATTTTAATATTTTAATATTTCAATATTTTAATATTTTAATATTTTAATATTTTAATATTTTAATATTTTAATATTTTAATATTTTAATATTTGAATATTTGAATATTTGAATATTTGAATATTTGAATATTTGAATATTTGAATATTTGAATATTTGAATATTTGAATATTTGAATATTTGAATATTTGAATATTTGAATATTTGAATATTTGAATATTTGAATATTTGAATATTTTAATATTTGAATATTTGAATATTTGAATATTTTAATATTTGAATATTTGAATATTTGAATATTTGAATATTTTAATATTTTAATATTTTAATATTTTAATATTTTAATATTTTATTATTTAAATATTTTAATATTTTAATTTTTTAATATTTTAATATTTTAATATTTTAATATTTTAATATTTTAATATTTTAATATTTCAATATTTTAATATTTTAATATTTTAATATTTTAATATTTTAATATTTTAATATTTTAATATTTTAATATTTTAATATTTTAATATTTTAATATTTTAATATTTTAATATTTTAATATTTTAATATTTTAATATTTTAATATTTTAATATTTTAATATTTTAATATTTTAATATTTTAATATTTTAATATTTTAATATTTTAATATTTTAATATTTTAATATTTTAATATTTTAATATTTTAATATTTTAATATTTTAATATTTTAATATTTTAATATTTTAATATTTTAATATTTTAATATTTTAATATTTTAATATTTTAATATTTTAATATTTTAATATTTTTATATTTTAATATTTTAATATTATAATATTTTAACATTTTAATATTTTAATATTTTAATATTTTTTAATTTCAATATTTCTGGAGTTTTTTTTTGAAAAGGTCCAATAAACCAAATTTCCAGTTTTTGCTTTTTGGATGTTTTTAGAACTGCCTTGAGTCAGGGATATTGAAAACCACCCAAAAAGCAAAAACTGAAAATTTGGTTTATTGGTCCTTTTCAAAAAAAACTCCAGATTTTAACTTTTAAATTAGGTATTTTCCAAGAGCTATGCAGGAAGAATAATTTTTTTAAATTATATAAATTTTTTATTTACATAAAACACAAATTTTTCATAAATGTACTTACCTCAAATAAATATTTAATGATTTGAATATTTTAACATTATAATTTTGTATAATATTTTATAATATGTTAGTTCTTTAATATTTTAATATTTATTTATTTTAAATATCAGTTATTATTTTAATATTTTAATATTTTTAAAACTTCAACATTTTAATCTTTAAATATTTGGAATTGTAGAATATAAGATTGGATTTTTTGGAGTTTTATAATGTTTGGAATTAGAGATTTTTAAAATTTTCTCTCTCTCCCCTCTCTTTCTATTTTCTCGCTCTTCCTGTTCCCTGCTATCTCTCTCTTCTCTTCCTCTCAATTCAACTTTTTCTCTTTCTCTCCTACCCTCTCTCCCTTTCTTTCTCTCCCATATTTTCTCACCTCTCTCTTTCTCACTTTCTCTCTACCTCTCTTACTCTCTCCCCTCTCCTACTATCTCTCTCCCTTTCCTACTATCTCTCCCTCTCCTACTATCTCTCCATCTCCTACTATCTCTCCAACTTTATCTCTTATCTCTCTCTTTCTTCATCTTTGCCCCTCTCACTCCCACTTTCTCTCTCTCTTACTTTCTATCTCTCTCTTCTACCCTCACCCTATCTCTCTCCCACATTTTCTTTCGCTCTTCCTCCAGCATTCTCTCACAAACTCCCCTTTCTCTCCCTTTTCTACTTTCTCTCTCCCTTTCCCATTTTCGCTCTCTTTCACTCCCTCTTCTCTCCCACTTTTTCTCTCCCTCTCCTCTTCTCTCACCCACTTTCTCTTTCTTTCTCTCTTTCTCTTCCTCTACCCCCACCCTCTCACTTTCAATCTCTCATATACACACGAGCACACACACACACACACACACACACACACACACACACACACACACACACACACACACACACACACACACACACACACACACACACACACACACACACACACACACACACACACACACACACACACACACACACACACACACACACGAACACACGAACACTTTCACAAACGCATACATACACACACCCGCAACGTCCAACCAAATCACAAAAAGATAGATTTCATTCCCACAATCGCCACGGTCGCACAATCCCCACGGTTGGGGTCCGTTTATACTTCCCTTTCCAGCTCTTCCGCAAATATCCGTACCGAGATCCGTCCTCCAGAGCACGAGAGGGAAGAGGCGGTTATTTTAATTCCGCCGGGAGTTGAAGGATCCGTCCTCCTCCTCCTCCTCTACCACAAACACCCGAGCCACACTTCCTCTAATAAGGATGCTCCGGGTTCCGTTCTCCGTGCAGAACCGGAGAACTACTTTTCTTCTGCACACTTACCTTGCCAAAGTTCCGAAGTTTTCAGCAGCACCGCGGAACACCAACTCACAGCCACGAAATTATTTTGTTTTGACTTGTCAAAACGTGAATCGCAATTTTTGAACTAAAAAAAATACTAAAATTCTAGAGTAAATTTTCAAAAGGTCCTATGTGCAAAAACCTCAATCTGAGTAAATTAATGTCAAAGTTTTGCTGGACATTTTTAAATCCCATTTAAACAAGGTTGGGTATTTTTCAATTCTAAAAACGCACAAATGGACCTAGAATGATGCTTTTTATGTGTACTTAACGGGAACTATCAACAGTCTTGTTTAAACTTATTTCTGAATAAATTTGTTGCATACGACCTTTGAGTGCATATAGGACACGCTTCATAGAACTTTTTTTTGCCGATAGGATTTCCACATTGGAGCAAATGTGTGCAGCATTGCACATAGGACTTTTCATAATTATATTTAAATCTCTATTTAAAAAGAACAACTTTTTTATAACAACTATGTTCGCCCAATCCTCGCCCAACGTGCACGGTTACTGAAAATCGCACTTTTGGGAGTTCAGAAATCGCACTTTTGACAGTTCGCTTAAACGAACTCAAAAAAGTGTGATTTCGCGAACTCGAAAAATGGTAAAAATCGCCAAAAAACGAGTTCAGTTATGCGAACTCCCAAAAGTGCGATTTTGGACTTAGCGAAATTTTTGCAAACTTTTTGAAACCTTTCATCATTTCATTTTG
This sequence comes from Culex quinquefasciatus, assembly GCF_015732765.1. Classification (NCBI taxonomy): domain Eukaryota; kingdom Metazoa; phylum Arthropoda; class Insecta; order Diptera; family Culicidae; genus Culex; species Culex quinquefasciatus. The sequence continues at coordinate 31,836,349 of NC_051861.1, forward strand.
ACATTTCTGTAAAGTTTTCTGGTTAGAGATGGATCGCGGATTGGAACCATTGGAACAGGTAAGTGAATTCCGTTCGGAAAATGATTGTTTCGTCGGCAGAGGTGGCCAAGTGCAGTCGGTTCCCCGGAGGCCTGGTTTTGCAACGGATTACGGATTCCTTCAAAGAATTCATTCCCTGGAAGACGGATTTGTTGACTGTGTTTTGTATGAGAAATCCGTCCACCGGTAGACGAAATTCCTGCCAAAGTTGGCTAGAGGAACTCGTCCACCGGTAGACGAAATTCCTGCCAAAGTTGGCTAGAGGAACTCGTCCACCGGTGGACGGAATTCCTGCCAAAGTTGGCAAGAGGAACTGGTCCACCGGTGGACGGATTTCTGGGCAATGTTTTGTAGGAGGAATCCGTCCACCGGTGGACGGAGTTCTGGGCAATGTTTTGCAGGAGGAATGTGTCCACCGGTGGACGGATTGCCTGTCAAAGTTGGCAAGAGGAACTTGTCCACCGGTGGACGGATTTCTGAGAAATGTTTGTAGAAGGAATCCGTCCACCGGTGGACGGAGTTCTGGACAACTTTTTGCAGGAGGAATGTGTCCACCGGTTGACGGAATTCCTGCCAAAGTTGGCAAGAGGAACTGGTCCACCGGTGGACGGATTTCTGGGCAATGTTTTATTGGAGGAATCCGTCCAACGGTGGACGGAGTTCTGGGCAATGTTTTGCAGGAGGAATGTGTCCACCGGTGGACGGATTCCCTGCCAAAGTTAGCAAGAGGAATTGATCCACCGGTGGATGGATTTCTGGTCAATGTTTGTAGAAGGAATCCGTCCACCGGTGGACGGATTGCCTGTCAAAGTTGGCAAGAGGAACTGGTCCACCGGTGGACGGATTTCTGAGAAAAGTTTGTAGAAGGAATCCGTTTACCGGTGGACGGAGTTCTGGACAATTTTTTGCAGGAGGAATGTGTCCACCGGTGGACTGAATTCCTGCCAAAGTTGGCAAGAGGAACTGGTCCACCGATAGAGAAGGAATCCGTCCACCGGTGGACGGAATTCCTGCTTAAGCTGGCAAGAGGAACTGGTCCACCGGTGGACGGATTTCTGGGCAATGTTTTGCAGGAGGAATCTGTCCACCGGTGGACGAAGTTCTGTGCAATATTTTGCATTAGGAATCCGTCCACCGGTGGACGGATTGACTGCCTTAATTGGCAGTCCACCGATGTACGGGTTCCTAACGCAAAACATTGCCCAAACCCAAAATAAGGATCTGAAGTATTATAGGCACGGATTAGCCTTCCTCGAACCGGAATTCCTGGCCCAGGGTGTGCGACAAAATTGGACGAAGCATTCCATACTTCCGTACTGTATTTATCACCATCTGCAACAGATTTTACCGTAACCATAGATTATTAATCAAGTAGATGTCCCACTAGGAATTTGCTCCATATACCCAGTTGGCGACACCCCTTTAGCGCTCTGCGCGCCACCACAGTCAAATTACAGGTACTAAATTGCTAAACAAAATCGTAGCACTCTTGAACTTTTCAACCAAAAATTTCATGGCATCAACAAGTGTCACTTATTTTGTTTTGCTTGTTGGTTCGTAAAACTGTTTCCATGATAACCACGGTGGTGGTGGCTGTTGTTTGTTAAATTTCGAGAAGCTAAAATTTCGACACTTCCGGGAACCGATGGTCCGCCAATGGTAAGAACAACAGCAGAACCGTTCTCTGTTTTGATTTGAACAACTTTGTTATTTTTTTTTATCTTCTCAGTTTGAAAACAAACGCAGTACCGTCAGGAAATGTAGTACCATTGTCGGTGAGCAGCAACTGGTTGCGCCAATCAATGGGATTCTTGTTACTCGATATGAACGACCGGAAGTTAACAGCGAAAATGGCGATAGCATGGTTGAAAAGGCCACATCAGCGGTTACCACCCCCTCTGTCGTGCCCCACAACCTGTAACAGACCAGCCCCGTTCCCCCCTTCAAGATATGTACCGTGAAAAAAACAAGATCTATAAAAAAAATAAGATGTTTTATTCCCAAGAATTTTATATTTATATCAATAATATAATAAAATAAAAATTATAACTTATTGCGCAGCATTACAGAAACATTGGGCCCTTTGCTATCGGTTCGGGGAATGATCTCAAGGTGCGTGGACGTTCCGGTCGCAGTCTTAAATTTGTCCGGAAGTATGACAGCATCGACTGTCCAGGCTTCTGATTATAGCATCGGGTACAAAGTCGCACCGCTTCACCATTGTGTTTTCCGGAAATTTACGTAGCTGAGAAATTCAAAACAAGCTTTTTGATGGAGGATTATGTTTGTTATAACTTTATTTCTCACCTGCCTTTTTGAAGAGCACAAAACTTCCGTTCTATTGACCGGAAAATTCTAACGCCGACATAATCTGCACCACCAACTTTCGATGGAACTAGGCCAGCTGCTCGAAGCGGCAGAAAACGGCGCAGCCAGCAAATTCCTAAAACATACGCGAAGCAAAGAGAACGCATAATGCGCTGTACGTCTTTGTTTTGACATTTCCTAGAAACAGCAGTTGCTAGTCGAGAGTTGCTTGGATATACCCGCTGAGCATTGAACTGAAACTGGGGAGGATTTTTTTTCAATCGTTCCCAAAGGGTAGGTTAGTACCTGTGAATTGCCACCAGGTGTAATTTTGGCGTGGCGGTAGTGTCGCCAGCCCTAACAGCGGAGTGGCGTATCTATATATATTTAGTCTATGCCGTAACCAAGATGCGCGATCGGTCCAGTACGCACTTCGGACGTGGAGTTGACCACCATAATGGTTACGATAGAATTTAGTCTTTGCTAAACCTATCTGAAGTTAACTTTCTACTATTTTACATCATCTCTCGAGATCCGGCGGAACCTTTGCCACTGAAGGACGAGCTGCTGTTGGCGGACGATCCACTGTTTGCAACCGAAGTCAACTTGATAATACTGGAGCTGCAGATGCTAGGCGAAGAAGAACTTCCGGAACATGTGCTTATCCGGTCGACGAAGTACTGCCCAAGGCCAACAAGCTGTGCTTTTGCGCTGAATTCGTCGGCAACGACTGCTCAGCGCCAAACAGGACAAAAGCAAACACCGTAAGAAAACATCCGCAAGCTCTTCGACACGGCGGCCGCGCCCGATCTAGACAACCCGGTCCTCGATGGCACCACTGTTTCTTACTAAACCAGACAACCGGAGCAGAACTCCAGGATCAAGTACATCGATTATCAATTGCTGGTATGATCCGTGACGTGGCGGAAGCATATGAGCCAGGATACGCCTCAAGCGAGCCTTGTCTTCCTCGCCATACTCGGACTTGTTAGACGATAGCTCCATGTTTCGGTACTCGCCGAACCCGTTGGCCTCGCTGGTGAACGCTTTCCGTAGCAGCAGTACCAGCGGCTCTTACGGACATCTGTCGGCTAGTGCGCTGGGACCGGCGATTGGAGTTCACGCGGCCATGCCTCCATGGCTTGCTGCCGGGTCTACCCGGACATCAACCGCCTAAAGCCAGCATGTTCTCTTCGAACCATCCGCTGCATCCGGGACATTCTTTGACCAAGTCACAGGTAAGAAGCTTCTTCAGTGGATCTTCCGGTCAATACTAACGTTGAAATCCCTATTTCCAGCAAATCACCGATCTCTCTAGCAAGAAGCAGGAACAGCCAACCTCCTCATCTAACCAGTGATACGACAACAGGTGGACAGCGCTAGCCATGCTCAGCAGACAAGTCCCACGGTAAACGTGTACCAAATATATGTCCCCGTGACGCGACGTATTGAGCTTGTCTAACTCATGGTTTCTTCAATTTCAGGTCACCGATCTACCATACGCCCTTCGGGAAATTGTTGACCTCGATGGTCCGGCCGCAGTGACAGCTGGTGCTCGTACTACCGGAATTCCTCGGAATCGGTTCAAGAACCGCATCAACTACAAGGGTTCTCTGATGAGTAATCCGCTGTCCAACATCCTAGAGATCAAGATCCAGCGCCACTTTGGGCTCGTCGGGCTTAACCGGCAAATAACCGATCTCAAGATGGAACCGGGCATGACTCCGTCATTGCCCCTCGCCAAAAACAACTGCCAGATGACGGATTTGGGAGGTTTGCAAACTCCGCCGCCGTAGTGCAACGATGATGATGAAGTGCCCGCCAAACCGGAAAATCTGCGTGCCCTGTTGGAAGTGTGTTGATTTTTGTTTGATGATTATTCCGGGTTGAAAACCGTTTTTCACAATTTCTAAGAACTAGGTTTAGATTACAATTATGAAGTATTGTATTTATAAACATAAAAATAAAACAATTTTCGATCCTTTTTGTAACTAAAATTTAATTTCAACATAATTCCAAACGAAATTCCAAAAAGCGCCCGAAGATAGGCAACATCCGAACCTATGAAATATTTCCCCATGCTCGAACTCGGCAAATCATGAAAATCATGATTTTGCCAGTTCGACCCACTTTACCAAAAAAAGTGTTATTCGAGTTGAACTCCAAAAATCATGATAATTACCATTTTTTTGGTTTTATTTGGTAAGCGTGTGTAGGCAACAGCTGATTGAGAGCATGAAGTGTTTCAATGCTTCCAGCGTGAGAGAGAGAAACCGTTAGGAGAGAAAAACAACCAACCCGCGCTCTCGTAAACCTAAACGTAAACATCTGTCGGATAGGTGCTTGCAATTTAACTTACACGACAATGTAAACAATCTTTGCCTGGGTAAGGATAGGACTTTTCGACTTTTTATAAAAGTTGAAAAATTGATGGTTTTTGTTAGATTTCGTCCGATTTTTTCGGTAGGCTTAAAGAGTAGCCAAAACTGCATTGAATAGTGTATTTGGGGCGAAGATTCAGCATAATAAAGGTGAGTAAATTGCAATTTTCTTTTTGTTCTGAGGCAGTGTATACGAAACGATTTTTTCCAGAATCATGACGAAGTGCTTCGTACCACTTTTCCCAAAGCACCAGATTCGGCACGAACCCAAGACGAAACGCAGCCCAGATGGCAAGGTATCCTTGCGGGCCCGGGAGTCCAACACAAACCGGACCCACCCTGGTGGAGCGGACTCTTCCGAATCGACGGAAACGAGCAAGATCACCGAGAACAAAGACAAAACGATTCCGTTTCAGGACGGTGCAAATACTTCCTGGGAACCGAAAGTCAAACGGGTCAGAATCGGCGCGGACTCTTCCGAATGCGGTCAAGAAAAATCGGAAGCGAGCGAAGATGCAGAGAACTTGAAGAAGACGGATGCAGACCATAACACTTCCGGGAGGCAGAAAATCTCGTTTAACCGGATCCCAACCGACAAGTGGGTTAGACGGAGATGGTTGAAATGGCTAGGACAATACTATTTTATTAATACCAAAAACGTGTTTGTGTGCTCCGATCATTTCACACCGGATTGTTTTCGAACCCCTGTCGGAGAAAAGGCCCGGAAACGGTTGAAATGTAGTGGTATGTGTAGAGCATCATCTATAATCATACATTCATTGCATAATTATGTTTTTACAGCTATTTCCAGCATCCGAACGCCGTCCAAGACCTTCACCCGACTCCGCGAACCGTTAGAATCAAATTCGAACAAGTGCAATATTATTTGCCACAATGAATCTAGCACCAGTCGAAGTAAAACCGGATGCAGCTCTGATGATTCTGGAATTTCGCTGGATGTGTCGACGGCGGCAGATGTGTATTCGAACCCGGAAAGTGATATCATCCATTCACTACAGTGCCGAATTGCACAGCTGAAAGAAGAGAATGCCCAATTAAAGCGTGAAGTTGAAAATCGTCTAGATGAGAAGCAATTTTCGGAGAAAATTAAGAGTATTCTCTCGCCTTTCTTCGCGGAAAATCAGGTGGACAAGTTAACGGGCACAAAAAAGCGTGAATTGGACACATGAAGAGTTGGGCAAAGTTTTCACCTTGCAGTACTTCAGTGACCCAGCGTAGGTGCCTTAGGGATTACGCTGCGCGGATCGACATGCGGCAAGAATTCCTCGAGTAAATATTTCTAATGATGAAAGTACAAGCCCCTACGATGACTCCCTGGAAACGCGTTGCTATTCTACTGTATGACGAGTTTTCATCCCGTGAAATGTACGAGTATGACCGAAAGCACGACGATGTGCTTGGACCACATAAGAAAGCGCAGGTATATTACTCAAGTTAAAGTTATCAAATAAATCTAACTGTATTTTTAATTCATTTAATAGGTGATAATGATTCGCGGTCTCTTCGCGAATTGGAAACAAATCCATTTATGTGAACTTTGACGTTACGATGACTAACAGGATTCTCATGGAAGCGGTCCGAAAGGCGCACGATGCGGGGTTCGATGTTGTAGCTGCAACTTCCGATTGTGGGGGTGGAAATCAATTCGTTAACCTGGCTGAAAGACGAACATTTCTGACCCATCCCATAACGGGAAACAAAATTTTCTTGTTTGCGGACGCCCCCCACCTCCTCCTCCAGTGTCCGAATCAGATCAAAATCACCATTACGACAAAGAAGAAGAGGACGATGAAGACACAACGTTCAATGAACTGCTCCGCAACGAAGACCATCGCTTTACGAACGATTCGGACGGGTTTGAGTTCGTAGTAGGTGCTGTTGCTCGGAAGTTTCGAACAGAGTTTCCCTACGTCGTTGACCTCACGAGCAAGTCTAACGAAGAATTCGTTAGACTGACGGCCTTCTCACTTCTGGACCATGACTACGCTTACCCGAACAGTTACGTTGACCATCTTTCGCAAGGTGGACTTGTGAAGCCCTCTGCAGTGTTCCTCGATCAAGCTGAACAGTTTGAAAAAGCTTTTTGAGCATTTCACCAGGGCAAAATACGGGCCGAAAAAGGGGTGGCGCGATTGACCAAAATCATCAAAAATAAGTTTATCGACGTACCAGAGACAATCTACTTCATTAAGCTGCGCACCTTTATTAGAATCAAAACTTTAAATAGAATGTTAAAAGAAGCAAAAGCCGCGAAACTCTCCGTACAACGACTCCAGAAGGCGAAGAAAACTCTTAAAACTACCGAACAGAAGAAATATTTGTTGTGATATGTACTGATCGTTTGCAACTCAAGCAATAAATTGTTGTGTTGCACAAGATAACTTTTTCGATCTTAAATTTCAAACTCTAGGTCATTTCATTTTGATACCGATAAAGAAGACTTGGCAGTCCGAATCCAGCAATCCGTTTTGTCCTGCCGGTATCCGGAATCGTTTCTTCTTGGTTCTCGGCGATCTCGCTCGTTTCTGTCGAAGAGTCCGCTCCACCAGGGTGGGTCCGGTTTGTGTTGGACTCCCGGGCCCGCAAGGATACCTTGCCATCTGGGCTGCGTTTCGTCTTGGGTTCGTGCCGAATCTGGTGCTTTGGGAAAAGTGGCACGAAGCACTTCGTCATGATTCTGGAAAAAAAATCGTTTCGTATACACTGCCTCAGAACAAAAAAGAAAATTGCAATTTACTCACCTTTATTATGCTGAATCTTCGCCCCAAATACACTATTCAATGCAGTTTTGGCTACTCTTTAAGCCTACCGAAAAAAATCGGACGAAATCTAACAAAAAACCATCAATTTTTCAACTTTTTACAAAAAGTCGAAAAGTCCTATCCTTACCCAGGCAAAGATTGTTTACATTGTCGTGTAAGTTAAATTGCAAGCACCTATCCGACAGATGTTTACGTTTAGGTTTACGAGAGCGCGGGTTGGTTGTTTTTCTCTCCTAACGGTTTCTCTCTCTCACGCTGGAAGCATTGAAACATTTCATGCTCTCAATCAGCTGTTGCCTACACGTTGCGTGAGAATTGGGCGAACAGAAGATTGCAAAATATTTTTATTTTAGGGTTTCATAAAAACGACTTATAAATATTTTCCAATTAGCAAAATAAACATGTACATACGTCATTTTGATATGGGTGTATATGCATCATGATTATTAAATTATAAAAATGGCACGTAGGTCGATTTGCTAGGGTTCTATGTGCACGTTTGACTCGAATGCACATAGAACTCCCAAGTGGTAAAACGACCTATATCAATTCGGTGTGAAATTTTTGAGAGTGGTTTTAGGTTGTTTTGTATTTTATCAATAACTTGAAAAATAAAAGGCTTTTAAGAAATTGGATCAGCGGATGGTCTAGTTTCCGACTTGCAGAATGTCATGCAATAAATAACTCAGTTTGCTTATTTTGTCGCATAGGACCTTTTGAAAATTTACTCTAGAATTTAGGAATTTTTAAGAAGTACTTCAGTGTTCTAAAAAAATCCTAAATTTTAGGAAGAAAAAAATACTAATTTTTAGGTATAATTTGACAAGCTAGAACATAAGTTCAAAAAATACTAAAAATTAGGAATTTATACCTAATGTCCGTTTTGCGTGTGTCAAACTGGAGCCTGGCGGGCACCTGGCGGCGAGTAGTGAAGTTTTCTGAAGGGTTTGAGCAACACTGAGGAAAGAAAATACTTTATTTCTATGGATATTGTCGCCGCAGCACTAAACCGAATTGAGCGAGTTTAACTCTCGCGACGATTTTTTGTCGCGAAATATCTGTCATACACGTTTAAGCGGTTTTGAATCAGTGTGGTAGGTTGTTTTGTTTTGATTGCTTGGCATTGCTTGAATTATTCAAGTATAAATTGGAGATTTTACGCTGATATCAGCGAAATAAAGGAGAAATGAAAACAAAAAAATAAAATTATTGAGTAGAATCTCATGTTCCGATAAATTAGGAGCTTAAACTACCACACGAATCGTTTAGTGGGGTTATATAATGAATTTCAATTGATTCCCAGATTCAGAAGGAGAGGCAGAATACCAAGAGTGCTATCTGGCCTCGAAATTCGTCGACAATTTGGTTCGTTACGTCCCGTCAGAAATGAGCTGATCTGGATGCCAAGTCACCCTTATTAATCCTAAAAGCACCTTGCACATCCTTCTCAGGCTGCATTTCATGCCATGGTCCATCCAATCCACATCCATAGAGCAAATTCCGGCAATACTTGGGGTCGGTTCTGTGATTCTTGTTGGTCGCGGCGCTAGTCGCTTCGCTACTCCACTCGCGACAATTCAGTTTGGTGCCGCGGCGAAATTTTGTTTTGGTTTCGAGAGTGACATTTGAGATACACTCAGAAAAGAAACAACATAAAATAGCTTCGCAAGACGGAAATGACTCGCGCTGTTATTTCGATTTATTTCCGAAATCACAATACGATACGATGCATGTCATTTTTAACATTTTTAGCCATGGCATGTATAAGGCTTTCTAGTCAGAAATTTACCAACACATTCAAAGTATGTTTACATGACAGCTGGACGTTTGTTTGCATCAGGTTTCCTATCTCTTTCTAACAATTTTTTTTTTGTCTAGCGACTTTTAGCTGGTTTATTTGACTGACTGCCCGATATGTCAGCCAACATACTTCGCAGGGCTGTGACAGCTACAGCTCGATCCATGGCTTTCTACCTAAGGTACTCGCGATTGAGTGTGTAGTAGTGCGGTTGTCAAAATCGCTATCTCTGACTCTCTCACTCCACTGACACTGACATTGTTTATGTTTTGGTTTTCCTGGCACGGTCCATTGTTCTTTTGTTATTGTTTTGGTTTTAGTGGCACGGAGTCATGCACTCACACTAATGCAAAACAAGATGACGAGTACCTTTGATATACAGCCTTGAGCTCGATCATTGTTTGCATCAGGACACTGTGACGAGGAGTTCGTCATTTTTGAGTTAAATTATATTTTTTTCACTGGGCCTAGAAAGCCTTATTGCGCTTATAAGGCTTTCTAGGCCCAGTGAAAAAAATATAATTTAACTCAAAAATGACGAACTCCTCGGCACAGTATCCTGATGCAAACAATAGGTCTATTCCCGTACTGCAGAATTCTGCAATTCTGCACAAAAACGGCAGCAGAGCGTTCCCGTTCTTTTCTGCAACAAAAGTAACTTTACTCTCAGGCAGAACTTCTGCAGTGAGAGAGGTAGAAGTTGCAGCAAATCCGTTCCCGTCGAGGTTCCCGTCACGCACGGAAATTATGTTAGTTTGAATCAACAAACCTGTTTGTTAGAAACACATATCTTGGTTTATGAAAGCAACAAACCAATTTAATAAATTTAACAATCCCATATTATTGATTCCACAAACATTTTGTCAGTTTGGCAAACATGTTTGTTGCCTTTTATTTGATTTTTCTCAACGTGTACTGAAAATTTTGAGTGTATATTCTTCACCCTCACTGAATTATAAAGATGGCCGAAGTAAAAAAAGACGCGAAGTGTTTTCTTTGTACGGCTTTAAAAAAATAATGCCGAAGAATGTGGCAAGGTCGTAAGTATTTATTATCTTCAGCATTGAATATTGACCATAATGTGTTTTTTTTGTGAGTGTCGTGAATCAAATATAGGATTACTGGTCCAGTTCCAGCGAAGCTTCCTGGTTTCCTGCTGTTAGCAGGTTAGAGGTCTTTTTTATTTTAACAAAATGTCACTTTGATCAAATCTGGAGTAACATTTGAAAGGGGCGGTACGACATTGCTCTTGCGGCCTTTCATTACACGCGTTTAAAGGGGACGAAAGGCCGTAAGAGCAATGTCGTACTGCCCCTTTCAAATGTGGCTCCAGAAATAATGCCACATTGAACTATGCTCAAGGATGTTTATTCTAAAATATTTGCTTATTTTTTCATTATTTTTCCCACATTAGATGACGTGACACCATGGAGTCAGTGGAGGATTTTCTTGGCTGCAGTTGCTGTACAACAGTGTTATTAGTGGAATATCGAGTGATTATTTTCGTTAAATTTTAATGTAAAATGCTTACTGTGCAAAAAATAAATAAATAGAACATAAACAAACAACACTGTCTTTAAAATAAAGAATAAGACAAGAAGAAGAAAACGTGTTAAACCAGATTATCAGTTTAATAAAATAGTTTATTCATTCGATAAACATGTTTGTTGAACCATCCCTCATGATAGTTGATAGATTGAAAATGTCATTTTGGGCCATAACAAACATGTTTGTTGGATCGACAAAAATTGTTGGTTTGATGTGGACAAACATGTTTGCAGGCCCTGAGATGACTATCATGTTTGTGGAGTACACCCAACATTTTGCTAGGTTTACAATCGGATTTTTCTGCGTGCTCTCTTCTCTTTCTTGCTGAAAAGTTACTGCAATTTGCACTGGTAAACAGCATTACACTTTTTTCAGTTCTTTTTTACACACTTGTATGGGATTTTCCAGTTCAAGTATGATTACACACTTTCGTGTAATCATACTTGAACTGAAAAATCCCATACAAGTGTGTAAAAGTGAACTGAACAGTGTGTAATGTTGATTATCAGTGTGGTGTGATGGATGTTGACTACACGCTTACATAAAATCTGCAAGTTGGGTGAAATTAAGCATTTTATTACACGCAGAAAAATGTTTGGTCTTTATCAAATATTTAGCGGATCAATTATTTATATTTCCTTGCATAATTAGGACACAGAATACGATGCTGGAGCAGACGTCGGAGTAGTCGAGCTTCCATGCAGCTAGCCGTGGACAGGATTTCAGCAGGGCAAACCGAAGGTTGCCCAGTCGCTTGTGGAGATCAGCAGTGGCAGAGCCGACGAATTCTCTGATTGTTCGCAACCATTACGAGAATCGTTCCGAAGCGAACCGAACCGGATGTTGGTTGTCCTGCTGATGGCGCTAATCACCTTGTTTCATAAGCCGCCAGTTGTGCCAGCTAGGTATGTTCCCATCTAACTAATTTAGAAATCAAATTAATTTCAAATTCATTTTATTTACAGCGCAGCAGCCACTCCGTAAGACGCTTTCGGCCATGCTTCAGTTCACGCTGTCATTCCAGGTCGATTATTTGGATTTGTTCCTCGATCTTCTCGCAGGCCCCAAACCGGGAAAAAAATGTTCGGCTGAACGATTCCTGCGTATCCTCCGTGACCTAAAGTACAAAAATGTACAAACTTGACTATTCTGCCGACCCGACGGCACCGCGGCGTGAACCTGGACGAGCTGCTGACCATGAAGTGAAGACCAGGGGGGCTGAACTGTCAAAATTTCCCGTAGCACTCATCCAAGCAATATGGCCGCCCAATGTTATTGTTTTGAAAATGAAATTGGTGATCGGCTTAGAAAAGTTTTCGGATTATCGGTGTATCGAAAGGTAATTAATCAGCAAGGTAACTTTTCAATAGCGCAAGTAAATTAACCAGCAATCAATGTTTCAGGTGTTTCCGGCAAGCGAACCATGGATACAATGTTTTCGACGCTCCTCCCGTCTGTGTTGCCCTTGCACCTGCATCCTGCATCAGCCGTACACAGCTTGAAGAGCACTTCCGGGGCGAAAAGGATTAAAGTAACAGAAGCTGCAGATTCAGTCCTCAGGAAGCGTTCGGAACTTCTCGTGCCTTCTGTCTAAACATCTCGGCCGCGTTCAGAATCGCGCAGACGTTCATTGATAAAACCAGCCATTTGCCTTCTGTTCAAGTGAATCTCGTGCTCATTCGACACTTGCGGGCCACCTTACAGCAACGCCCGAAAGAACTAGCTGTGAACAGCCAGAATCACCCGGTGCACCGGCAGCATCTCGTCCTCGACGAAGAACGTCACGTCCGAACGTACGACATGCACAGTGGAGGCTGAATCAAACAACGCTAGAAAAAATCATAAAAAGCATTGAAAAACACTTCCCCGGCTTTTTCACAACAATTTCAATAATAAAAATCATAAAAACATTGAATTGTACTGTTTTTATTATCTCAATCTCTTAGTAAATCAAAAAAAGTATTGATAAAGAGGGAAAATGTGACCAAAGTTCAACTTTTCTGGTTTTGTACCTCAATGCAGTTGAGTAAAAACCTTTATTTTTGTTTTATGTTGCTCAATTCAATATTAAAACTGCCTAAACCTGCCTAAGCAAAGTATAAAACTAACTATGCCGAAAATTCTGTTTGATACTTATTATTCCTGTGCTAAATCCTTCGAATCGTCACTAAACCCATTGAAACACCCAAACATTTTATTCACGAGCTCTAATTCTTCGAAAAATAGGCAAACAAAAATGATTTATAAATTGAATTTCCAACAATAGAGCGTGACAAAACGTGTAACATTTGCCCTATTTTAAACTTTTTTGGGGTAAACGATCCAAAAAGTGGGTACCAGGCTGGTTCCATAACAATAACGCTGCGTTTGTATTGGTTTGACAGTTCGTAGAAGCCCCCTGGTGAAGACCGACATTCGCGACGTTCCGGAGATGGTTCCACCGTTTGTATCTACGACGACAACTGGACCATAAGGCAGTCTGCTGCCGAAGAGCGTGTACAGCGAGCAGCAGGTTGAACAGACTTTCCGGTGGGGGATATTGGCTCGAATTGATTTGAATTAAATTTATTGTGAATATATAATTTGGAAATAAATAAACTTGTTTTTCAATCTAAAAGTTCAATCGAAATTTAATTTCTCTTAATAAGAATCCCCAATAAAATCTGAAAACGCCCAAATATAGGCAATAGGCAATTTTCACCCGGTGAAACATTTCAATTTCGATTTTACACGAAATCCAGTTCGACCCCTGTTACACGAAAGTATGTAATCGTACCTGAACTGAATTTCGTGTAATCGAACTCGATTTCGTGTAATGCCTATCCTCCGTGTACCCAGGCAAAATTTTTGCTGCTTCTCTCCTTGCAGAACTTCTGCAAAAGAGAGAGATGAAGAGAGCGAGCTGAAAAGTACGGGAACGTGCTGCAAAAAAGTGACTTATGCTGGCTGCAGAATTCTGCAGGAGCTGCAGAAATTCTGCAATTCTGCAAGTACGGGAATAGACCTAATGATCGAGCTGTAGCTGTCACAGCCCTGCGAAGTATGTTGGCTGACATATCGGGCAGTCAGTCAAAAAAACCAGCTAGAAGTCGCCTGACAATTTTTTTTTGCTAGAAAGAGATAGGAAACCTGATGCAAACAAACGTCCAGCTGTCATGTAAACATACTTTGAATGTGTTGGTAAATTTCTTACTAGAAAGCCTTATTGAGAAAATATCAGTTTTGGTGACTTTCTTGTGGGGTCTCAAAGGGAGCGTTCTTTTATTACGTAACGCAGTAGGGGAGGAGGGGGGGTCGGAGGCCGTGTTACGCTCCATACAAAATTTTTAAAATTTGTATGGGAATTTTGTTACGAGGGGGGGGGGAGGGGGTCTAAAAGTCCGATTTTTCACGTTACGTAATAAAAGAACGCTCCCAAAGATACGAGCGCAATATTGGCGAATAAATGAAACATGTCCAAAGGCTTTGACACTTTCTTCTCCGCGCAGCTCGAAAAAAAATGCAAATAAATAGATTAGAAAAATGAAAAAACACAAATTCAAAGCATAAAAATTCAAATAGTTAAAAAATAAGTGATTCAAAATGTTTTAAAATAAAAAAAAACTTAATTTAAAAATTCAAATGGGAATAAAAAAGTCTAAACATCAAAAATTCAAACTCGACTGCAGTTTAAAAATTCAATGAAATTATAATTTGAAAAAAGTCAAATAAAGACTATTTCAATTTAGTAACTCAAAACATCAAATTTATTATAACTCCAGAGCAACATTTGAAAGGGGCGGTACGACATTGCTCTTACGGCCTTTCGTCCCATTTAAACGCGTGTAATGAAAGGCCGTAAGAGCAATGTCGTACCGCCCCTTTCAAATGTTGCTCTGGAACTAATAATAAAATGCTTGATTTCACCCAACTTGCAAATCTTATGTGTAGCGTGTACTCATCATCCATCTTACCAACTTGCAGTTACTTTTCAACAAGAAAGAGAAGAGAGAGCTTGCAGAAAAGTACGGGAATGCTCTGCTGCCGATTTCGAGCAGCTATTTCTTGACCCCTTTTCTTGGGAGGTGCGTATTGGCCCTCAAAAATGGATTTCTTTCAAAATAATCCTAAGACTGGTTGCAACGCGAAGTTTTATAATTGTTTCAAATTGCGAGCAGTTTTAAATTTTTAGAACTGGCGGAAATGAAACTAGAACACGGTGCTCGCAACGCGCTGATCTAAATGTTGTTTCAAAAAAATGCTTTTAATTGTGTGCGTATGATTATCAACACAGCATCATAGTGTGTGTGTAAGAATACGTGGATATCTCCATATATCTGATTTTTTTGAAACTGAGTTCTATTCCAGTTCCAAATCGTCTCACGTTTGAAACAAACTCGTCGAGCAGTTTTATTCCGGTTTCAAAATACTGCTCGAAAAATAAAACTGCAACTCCGCGTTGCGGGTGGTCTGTTTCAGTTCTATTTGAAAAATGAAACAGCTAGAACAAAGTAGAGCCGCGTTGCAACCAGTCTAAACAACAAACTATTGAATAAAACTTATGATTTATTATGTCCTTAACGTCTAGCATTGATAAATGATTGAACTGCAATCTGCACAGTGTGTTAAAAGCATTTTAATTCCGTTCCACGCAAAAATGCATATTTTTAAATTTTTGATTTTCCTTTATGTTAGTGTGTATATTGCCAAAAACGTTGCTTCCGGTCACGCCTCAATAAAAACAAAACAATCACTCAGCTGCCACCGGCTTCTCGACCAGCTCAAAATCCCCCTGCTCGGCCGCGTGCTGCCTCATCTGGGCGATCGACGGAAACGCCTGGCCGACGATGGCACGGAACGCATCGTCGGTGCTCATGAGCGGTTCGTTCGAGTGCTGCAGCGCGCGGACGGCCATCTTTTCGCCCTCGCAGCTTGGATCGAGGCCGGTGAGTTCCAGCGGTTCCGGCATGCCGAGCGCCGAGTGGGCGAGCACGAGCCGCTGCGAGATGTTGACACTTTCGGCGGTAAGGTCGAGCAGATTGGCGGAAGGAAGGGTGAGGTCTTTTTGGTTCGAGAGGAACTTGAGGTTTTTGAGGATGTCGATCTGGAGTTCGCGCGCTTTGGCGGTCAGCTCGAGCATTTCCTTGTTGGAGGAGAGGAGAAGGGCGTTCTTCTGGAGGAGGCTCGTTTTCCACCGGGCGAGCTCTTCGACCATGAGGCTGCTGGCGAGGAACTTGCTGCGCCAGACTTCGCTTTGACCGGCGAGAAATTCGATCTGTTCACGGTCTGAGGAGAGATTTTCGGCGGAATTGAGCAACTTTCGCGCCAGGTGCAGCTTGTCCTCGGTTAGGACGTTCACCTTGGTTTGCAAATCTTCGCCGACGGCGGCGACGAGTAGATTTTTGAGTTCCGAATTGACCTGCGCTTGAAACTTGAGCTGACTCTGGAAGTAGTCGCGTTCCTTGCGCAAATCTTCGATTTGCTTTTCGTACTTTTGCTTCTCGTTGTCAAACTCCTGCTTGGCCACGACCTCGCCCTTCAGCAGCTCCTTGCTCGTCATGGTGGACATTTGCGAAACGAGCACGTTCAGGTCCAGGTTGTTCCGATCCGGTCCGACCTTGACCCGGTTTTCGTTGTTTTTAAACGGAATAATCGGATTGACGGCGCCCTTGTACGGCTCGAACGGGACGAAGCGCGGCTCGCGATTTTTGAGGCCACCCGTGCGGTGTGTTTGCACCAGCTTCGGAACCAGCGCGAAGATCTTCCCTTTGGGCACGGTTGGCCGCAGCGAGGCACCGCCCGTCGTGGTGACCAGCTCCGTTGGACGGTACACCGGATTCGATCCGGAGTGAGGTAGCAGGCGTTCCAGGTCAAAGTTGATGGGAAGATTCAGGGGACGTTGCTGCTGCTGCGGTTGGGTCGTCGTCGTCGAGGTCAGTGCGTCGTGTTCCATGCCATCGCCTTGCGTCCGAGCTGCTGCTGGTGGGGAGGGAGAAGAGGAAAAAAGTGAAAGTTGGCAAAAAATACAGTTTTGCTTGCGAAGTGGATTAACAAGTGCGCAGTTGGTTTATGCAACTTTTGCCAGACTTAAAAAAAAACGTTTCAAAATAATTCTTCAATTTCAAATTTGCTGAAATTTATGCTGAGCAAACTAAAAATAATCACGACTGCCTCACCTGTGTCCATGCTGCTGCTGCTCGGACGGAACGTCCCACACACCAAAGATATGCAATCGCACAAATGGCAGCAATCAGTAGCTCAACAATGACGACGTAACGGGGCCGAGTTCTTATCACTAATTGCAGTGATAAGCGAATAATGTTCTTTGCACCTTCGGAATTTGCGATGTCTGGCTGCGGATGGACGACGTTGAAAAAGGAAAACAAAACACATAATCAGCTGATGACAGCGAGAAATGTCAGATTTCGTGGGATTGTCCCCAAATTACGTAGGTAAGGTCGCGCGCCTCTGGCGGCGAGTAGCGAAAAGTTCGTAAAATTGGGTTAATTTTTTTAAAGTGGTTAAATTCGCTTTACCGTGTTAAGTTATGTTGACAACAGAGCAACATCACCCGTTCACAACATAATCGGAGTTGATTAGGGAGGTAAGTGGGTTTCGCACACCGTTTAAGTGAGTTTAAATGTGCTTTAATTTATTTGAAAAGGTTTAAGTTTATAGACTACGATGTATTTTTGTTGATTCCAATCATTTAACTTTTTCAGTTTTCTACTAAAAGGATTAAGTCTTGTTGTCAAGCTTAAGTCCCAACTAAGTTGCATAACCACCGGTGTAAGCCATCCCCCAATCAAAGCCATGGTAAATAAAGCAAGATCCTTCGCAAGCTACTCTCCTAACCAACCCTTCAAACATTCCAGTTAACCCGAAACCTGCCGCGAACCGTTCCGTCGGCCCTGTTCCGAGCCATGTCTTCTTCCGCGGATCGCACCGTCCTCTGCGAGGAGTTTGGCCCGGACAAGGGCGTCATCACGCTGAACCGCCTCAAGGCGCTGAACGCCATCAACCTGGACATGGTGCGGCAAATCTACGGCGCGATGCGGTCCTGGCAGGGCCAGAAGAACCTGGTCATCGTGAAGGGCGCCGGGGAGAAGTCGTTCTGCGCCGGTGGGGACGTCCGCTCGCTCGTGGAAGCCGGCCCCGTTCCGGAGTCGAGGAACTTCTTCCGCGAGGAGTACAATTTGAACGCGCTGATCGGGTCCTACAAGCCGGATTACGTGGCCATGATCGACGGGATCACGATGGGGGGCGGGGTTGGGTTGTCCGTGCACGGCAAGTACCGCGTGGCCACGGAGCGAACGATGTTCGCGATGCCCGAGACCGCGATCGGCCTGTTTCCGGACGTCGGCGGCGGTTACTTTTTGCCTCGTCTCGACGGCAAACTTGGCCTCTACCTAGGCCTGACGGGATTCCGCCTTAAAGGCAAGGACGTGGCCAAGGCTGGCATCGCGACGCACTACGTCGAGAGCAAGAATCTGGAAGCGCTCGAGAAGGAACTGCTCGCGAGTAAAAACAGCTCGGACGTTGCCGCAACCCTGGACAAATTCAACGTCCAAGATAGTTCCGAGTTTGTGCTGGCGAAAAACCTCAAACAAATCAACGCGTGCTTCAGCGGTCCCACGGTGGAATCGATCCTGGCGGCGCTCGAAGCGGACGGCAGCGAGTGGGCTCAGTCGACGCTGAAAACCCTCGCCAAAATGTCCCCGCTGTCGATGAAGGTCACCAAGAAGCAACTCGACCTGGGTCGCACCATGGACCTGCGAAGCTGTCTGAGGATGGAGTTCCGGATGGCCGTCCACTGCCTCATCGATAGTGACTTCAAGGAGGGCGTGCGAGCGCTGTTGATTGACCGTGATCAGAGTCCCAAGTGGAAGCCGACCACGCTGGGCGAGGTGACGGAGCAGCAGGTTGATCGGTTCTTTGGCGCGCTGCCCGACGGCGACGAGCTGCTGTTTGAGGATGAGGTGAAGGCTAATATGTAAAGCTTTTGGAGAAAATTGCAAATTTATTATCTACCTTCCGCAAGTGCATTTACTAGTGTGATAAGATGGAAATAGTGTATTTTTCCTGTGCAAACGCGTAGCGTTGGAATAAAATTCATGAATGTTGTTAAATCGTTTTTTCCTAGTTTTAGAATCTAACTTTTAAAAATATGTACCTTATGCCTTTGAATCAAATTTCAGTTGAAAGGTCCTCCAAATCTCTTAATTGCAAATGTAGGGGAGTGTGGGGTAATTTGGACACCCTAAGGAAATTGCTCTGCTACGGGCTGTATGGATATTTTAAAGGAATGTGGATGACACCAGAGGATAATAGATACCATATTTGATAGAAAAATGTCATTCATTTCGATAAATTTTGTTGAAAAACCCATTTTTATCGCAAAAATTAAAAGGTGTCCAAATTACCCCCACATTTTTGTGTGGGGGTAATATGAACACCCCTATGGGGTAATTTGGACATGCCTTGTGGGGTAATTTGGACATGCCGGGTGGGGTAATATGGACATACCTTGTGGGGTAATATGGACACCTTTTGTGGGGTAATTTGGACACATGTTGAAGAATAAGTTTAACATTTGATTTTTTGAGCATGTTTGAAGGATAACCGGGTTTTATAATTGCTTTATATTTTGAAGTGTTGTTTTGCTCACAATATTTCATAAAAGGTTTAAATAATGATTTTGTGATACAACTATATTTCAATAGGAAGACAACAAATTGTTCAGTGTAGTAAACATAATTTAATCATTCTTTCTGAAATGATTTAAACATTGATTCTGGATTAGACACAAGTATAGTTTTTAGTCATTAAGGTATCGTTTAGATTTATATAAATCAATCTTTATATAGAACTAATAACCCTGAAACTATCCATATATTTTTTTATTTTACATTCTGTGGCCCTTCAAATTTAAATAATATTATAAACCAGCATAGAAATTAGAAATGTCAAAGAAATTAATTAAAAGCAATCCACATTAGAGTCTAGTTGTACGCCAAGTGTACAGTAATCAGATTTTCATCAATTCGAATATTGGAATAAATTTATCTAAATTAAAAAAAGGGGTTTTGTGAAAGTTCTCATTGTCCACATTCCTTTTTGAGTGTTTTGACATTTTAAATCCCTCTAAATTTAACAAAATCCCTTTAAAAACTCAACCAACCTTGAAAGTTACTTTTTTTTACCTGACAGGTAGACTTTCAGGTACCGTCAGTGGGGGTGACTATGGGTCAAAAAACGATACACCTCTCGTATTTTCTTAATAACAAAAACAATTTAAATAACATCGAAAATCTTTCAACGTAGATTTGTTCTTAGATAGTTTACTAACATTTTCCCCAAAATATGGTGGATTTTGATGAACACTACCTTAAATGCCTATTGTTTGAAAATTTACCCAATCTCACCCCTTAGAGGGGGTGACATTGGGTCAAATGAAACTAAAATGATGCTCAAATACAACGATATGGTAAAAACAAGTCATCCAACAGTGTTTCTTGTTAGAGGGAATCGTATTGACACGCTACAGTGTTTGAAGTGGAGATTTTCAAACATTTGGGTAGTTTTCGAGCAATTCTAACAAAAATATTAGAAAAATGATTTTTCGAGAGGTCATTTTTGGCCAAAAACGTACCCCAACTTTAGACAGCTGCCAAAATAACAGGATTTGTTCTAGGAACGAGATTTTTTCAGCGAAGTCATCTTAAGATGTCCCCTACACAACCCTTTCAACAGAATTCATTTTCATTGAGAAGAACCTGAGAAATGGTAAAATCCGTCAAAAATCACTTTGACCCAATCTCACCCCCCAGACCCAATGTCACCCCCACTGACGGTATGTCTAAATTACCCCACAAGCCATGTCCAAATTACCCCCATAGCATGTTCTATCATAAATTGCAATTTTTGATGAAAAAAATGGATAAAATGCACAATTTTTATACGTACATATCTCAGGCATCGTCCAAGCAACCCCCTTAAACAAAAATTTACTTCTTTTTTGCCATATAACCCCTGCAAAACCTTATTTCCCAACCCTCAAATATTAGAACTTAACGCGGGGCCAACCGGCCTTTGGAATCTTTTACATATTATACCAAAACTACTTAACATATTCCAACTTTTTTGGTTTATTCATACTCCTAGGCCATTACTAGTACTAGCCTTATCACTTAAATTGCCGTTTTCACTTTATATCCGAAGAAAACGTGATTTTTAAAGGGGTGTCCAAATTACCCCCACTGTCCATATTACCCCAAACTCCCCTACATTGCACATCCTGTGGCTAGCAGAACTGTTAAATTATCCAGATTTTTAAGCGAAGATGGCGTCACGGTTGGAGCACGTCTGAAATGTCAAAATCACGCAGTGTTACCAACGTTACAAAAAAGTGTGCCATGGCCAAGGTAGGGGAAATATACCCATTTTAATCACACTAATGGTACGTTCGTTTGATGGCTAGTTCCACACTGAGTGCCGCACTCAGAGCTGTCAAAGTGTTTCTTTGAAGAAACTCGCGCTAGTTCCGCACGAGTTTCGCCGCCATCTTGGAACTGAAACTCTAGTGCCGCACTCGATATTTTTTCAGTTTCATGCGAGTTCCAAGCACACTGACAGATGACGTTCGATTGAACCAAAACTGACACCGACGAGTGCGGCACTCAGTGCCGCACTAGCTGTTCAAACGAACGTACCATAAGCCGTTCGACCAATTCTCGATAATAGAAATAGGCTGAGAAAGGGTATAGTTCCCCTATGTAGATTAGATAAGGTAAGGCGGGAATTCCCAGCTGCCAAAATAGAGTTATCTACGTGCGCATGTATTGCGTGTACGTACACGAAAAAAAGTGAGGTTAAATTTTGTACCGTCCAGCAAAACAAATGGCGTGCTAGTGTGCGTGAGAGCGGGCTTAGATAACTCTATAGAGTAATCTACGTGCGAATGTATTGCGTGTTTGTACACGAAGGGTTTCTAGGTTAAAATTTGTACCCGCCAGCAAAAACAAATGGTAAGCTAGTGTGCGTGAGATCGGGCTTAGATAGCTCTTACACACTAGGCTTAGATAGCTCGCACACTAGCTTGTTTTTGCTGGCGGGTACAAATTTTAACCTAGAAACCCTTCGTGTACAAACACGCAATACATTCGCACGTAGATAACTCTATAAGGAGATTTTCAGAAAAGTGAAAATGTGACCATTTAACGGGTAAATTTCACCGGATTTTTTTCTGTGGGGTGTGAATCAAAACACGCTTTTAAAACACAAATGTTTTTTAAAATAAATTCAACTAAACGCGTTTTTCGGTTCAGTTTGGCATGCTTAACAACCCCACATTCCCGACGTAACCAATGTAACCATATCTAATCTACATACTGTCGCAGATAAGGCGTGTACATTATATTGTTTCGTAGAAATAGCTTTGAATATGAGAATTAGTGCGAAATATTTTAGAGAAGTCATTTATGACCATTTGCATTACACTCAACCCCCGGTGGTTGGTCACTTTTTCCTTTGACATTTTTTTAGTTTGTACCCCGTTGGTTGGTCAAAGTCAAACTAAAAATGGACGAACTGCCACTTTTTACACGGCGCTCACGCACACTATCAAAACAAACGTTTGGTAGTATGTGTGAACTTCGTGTAAAAGGGGTGTCAAACTAAAAAGTGACCCCGTTCGTTTGACAACAGTTGGTGTCAAACCAACGGGGTTTGAGTGTATTAGTGCCGAATTTCGGACGAGCGACGACGCACACGAAGTGAGCAACATCGGTGTGCTTTTAAATAGACCAGCAGCGCGTGTGCGACTGTATTAGTGCGTCGCAAGCGTCGAGTGTAGACGGCGCAACGCGAAGCGTTGGTGTTGAAAGAGAGAAAGCGATACGAACGAAAGCAACGATTCTGAAGAGCGTTGAAGGCGCGCGACGCGCGTGGTAGGAATGAGAGGGTTTTGCGTGTGTCTGTGCACTTCGGATCGTTGGTAGCGGGAGAGGATCTTTGATGCATCGCAGTTTTCAGAGCGTGGTCTTTAGTCTGGTGTTTAGTGTAGAAGCGAGCAGTCTTGTTTCAAGTGGTGGGTGGTGGGATCTTGAAATAAAGAGAATACTTTCGCTCGGGTTAGGTCAAAATCTACGACACATACCTTGTGCCATGGCATGACAGACACACTTTTTTCTCCTTATGTTGGATAATACCACTGCGCGAGTTTGATGTTTCGGGCGTGCACCATTTGTAACGTTATTTTCGCTTTGAAATCTGGATATTTAATACACTCAACCCCCGGTGGTTGGTCACTTTTTCGTTTGACACTTTTTTAGTTTGTACCCCGTTGGTTGGTCAAAGTCAAACTAAAAAGTGACGCACTGTCACTTTTTACACGGCGCTCACGCACACTATCAAAACAAACGTTTAGTAGTATGTGTGAACTCCGTGTAAGAAGGGTGTCAAACTAAAAAGTGACCCCGTTCGTTTGACAACAGTTGGTGTCAAACCAACGGGGTTTGAGTGTAAAAACGTTACTTATTCCACCTAAAGGTTATTGGCGAGGGTGAATATCTTCATTTACTTTGTCTTTAACATCAATCCCTTCCCTACTAACCCCGAGAAGGCTGCGGGTAATCGGCTCCCCTCTCACTAACATTTACACACAAGATCCTCTGTAATTGGGTCCTAAAATGAAGCTTAGATTGCTGATATTATTGTTTACAGCGATAAAGCTTATTTTTCTGAGTACAATGGCCCTTTGTACGAGCACAAAGAGTTTAAAATGGATTTTTAAATCAATTTTGAAAAATTAACCTCGCGGTCCTTCTTGACAGAAAAGCTCCTACTTGACAGCTCGTTCCAAGGGGACCATAGTTGATCCATCGGAAAAATGTTGTCTAGTCCAAAAAAAATTTGCATTTGAACAGGGGGGTGGTGTCAGAGTAAAGGGATACTCTACTCGCCCATCACCATAATCTTGCAATAGTATTAGTGAGTAGCCCCTGTCTGAAAACTAGCCCCCGCATTAGTGTTTGTGAGTAGCCCCTATCTGAAATCGCCTGCTGATGTATTGGTAGGTGAGGCCTACTGTTTACATCTAGCAACGTCAAAACGGTCAAACTTTATTTAAAATGGAAAATTGTTTGCAGCAGCGCGGCGAAAAAAAAAATGTGTTCTTGCGAAATCATTAGGTGACGGAAGTGTCGCATCTACCACCTAATGTCCGTCGTGGTCCGGAAAACGGTGGTTCGTTCAAGATGGAGCACTCTGAATGGTTTTTTGAAGCCGAAATGTAAAACCTCAACCTGCTCGACCTGCACCACTGGCTGAGGCTGATGACGGTTGTTTCGATCCAGATTCGCTGACGGATTGGCTTTGAGGGAACCCGTACTTGAAATTGTCCTCTTTTTAGCCGAAATTCTTGTTATGTTGTCATTTGAACAAAAATCAGAGTGGATCGAAACACGCGGTTCGGTTTGTTGGTAAAATTTGAGGAATTTGACAGATGCGTATTTTTTTTGTTTTCTTCTTTATCTTCTCTTCAGCGTCAGAAGTTTTGGTTTCAAGAAAATGGCCGTCATCACAGGGGCCTGCATTTGAATGAAAAAAAGTGATCAGAAATGGTTTTTTATCGTGTTTTTTACCGTTGTACATAAGAATTGACATAGGGCTTTAGTACCCAATTATTAAGTCAAATGTAATTACAAAAGCCGACTTGGTCCTAACCAGGTCCCAGTACCGAAAAGAACCTAATAAAAATAGTTTTATGGAAAAAAAATCTTCATTTAGAATTGCATCATTCCCCCTTTAAGGCTGGTGTGCTGATCGGAAGGAACGCAAAACTCCATATTAAAAAAAGCCCAAGAAACGGTCAAGGAAAGGGTCACGAAAAGATTTTTTCTTAAGCGGTATATGCACTTCGGAAGGAACCGGTCAAGAAAAAAATCAAATGGGCAGCAGCGGCAACTAAAGCAAGCCAGAGAGGGTGAAGAAAAGCCCCAAGAAATCGCTCCTTCTCCTTTGTTCTGCAGTTCGTAAAGCTGTTTCTTGACCCCTTTCCTTCCGATCTGCGTACTAGCCATAACACGTTCAACAAGAATTAAGCTTCATTACTCCCCAGTCGGAAATGTCGGGCGCAATTCTGGGGTTCGTCTGGGGGCTTGCGCTGGCCATCTGGCAGAATTTCCCCCAGATTTGCTTCAAATTTCTGCCATGATTTCTGGCGAATATGACGCAAACCGGTCGTGCACGGTTCAACCGATTGAACCCTTGATTGAACCGGTTGATTTTTGTGTGAGACAGCTATCCCACTCAGCGCGTTCCGTTTGAATTCCGTTTAGAATTCCGCTTGAGCGAAAAAAGTT
Source organism: Culex quinquefasciatus (assembly GCF_015732765.1). Taxonomy (NCBI): domain Eukaryota; kingdom Metazoa; phylum Arthropoda; class Insecta; order Diptera; family Culicidae; genus Culex; species Culex quinquefasciatus. The sequence goes on from NC_051861.1 coordinate 31,861,547, forward strand.
CGATTCGAATTCTAAACAGTGTTCGTTTTAGATTCTAAACCGCATTCCGTTTCAAACGCAACAACCGGTTCCGTTTGAGTTTTCGCCCCAAATCGGTTCAAGCGGAATTCAAACGGAATGGACGGGTTAGTTTTGACAGCTGCTTCTTCTTCTTCTTGTTCTTAATATGGTGATTTTCTTTTTTGTTTTGGTTGAATTAAAATTCAACCAGAAAAAAAAAACATTTTGGAATTTTGTTTATACTTTGAGATTATTTTTATTAATTCTATTGTACTTAAGTCAAAGTTTTGAATTATTAATAAAAACACGTGTCCCAGCCCCAAATTCCCCATTTTTAATAATCTTTTTTTCGCAAAATTACATAGGCTTTAGTGAGTGAGATGATGTGAAATTCGTTCTGCTGCTGGACATCCGCGACTTGGAGAGTCGCATCGGACGATTCGACTGTTCTGCCGGGATAATTCCTTCGTCTTCGTCTTGGCCGCCGTCGATCGTATAGGACGAATTCGTCGACTTGGTCCGTTTGGTCCAGGTGAGACTCGTCGTCGTCGCACCGAGGTTAGGGAGCTTGGCAGGCATTCCACGATCGTCGGTAGCAGGATCGCTGACATGGTGCTGGTCGAGTTCTGTCGAATCGGTGTCCACTGCTGCAGCAAGTAGATTTTGCTCGTCGCCTCCCCCGGGATGTTCTCAACCGCAATCCTGACAACTTTGTACCATGCGCGCCTGGGTCATGTTTTCGAACGGGCAAGCCGCGTTACTGCTGGCGCCGACACCGTCAGGTGCGTTTGGTACGACGGCGTCACTCTCCGGAGGCGGCACGAGCAATTACAATTACGCCGCGACCAATAATCCACGATTGGGCAAAATAGAAGGACAAGCAGCAACTTTAGAAAGACAGCAACTGCTGATGCTGTTTTGTTGTTTGGAAAGTCTTCGGGTGAAATTTTCTTAGCCACTAGCGGTGCCCTCGCTGGGTGTTGTTGAAGCGGTGAATTTGTCTGCAAAAGAGATAAACAAAGAACGACGATCGTTAGAACATGCTGTTGACGACTTCCAACATCCCACTCGAACTCACCCGTCGAAAGTACGATCTCCAGGCCCACCAGCTAGACCGACAGCATCGTGTCACCATCAGCACATAGGACAGGTCCGACCTTAGGCCTTCACATTCCGCAGCTGGCTGGTTCCAGTGGCCACAACCCTCCAGCGGGCGCATCGAGATCGGCCGTTTAATTCAAAGTTGGCCAACGTTCAAATCGAGGAACACCCCGCGATTGTCCACCTGTATTGAAAATATTTCAAAGTTGGTTTTGATTATAAATAAAAAATTGTAATAAACTTACGTGTGCTGTGAAAAAAATCGTGCACGCGTGCTTCCGCCGAAGAAGCGCCTCTAGGCCAGTCCGGCCAAGGCTAAATCGGCCATCTCGGCCAAAGCGTCCCAGCCACTGGCGTCGACCAAGGCAGAGTTCGGTGCCGCCAACAGCGCCGGGAATGTGGACCCCAGAATGAGAACCCCGACGAAGGTTGCACAGGTTTCGGCTCTGGTGGCCTGTCCCAGCATTCGCAAAATGTCCATGGACCAGATCAAGCTAAACTTAGCCGGAACGCGAAACTGACCAAGCCGGACAAGCTGGACCGGATGGAGAAGATACGGCTGGAACAGACATAAAAGAAGCCGGTTCCGTCGAGCCAGTGTAGGGCGGCCAGGAATCTGAAAGAGGAGTTATTGGGTGAATGGTCCGAATCCTTAGAAATGTAGCGTAACTCACCAGGTGGCTAGGTGGCCAATGGTGTTAGAAATGACAGCTTCCATGTATTTGAATATGGGAGCTCAGGAAAACTCAATTTTTAAGCAATAAAATGATTATTTGTGATAAAAGTATTGAATGATTAGGTGCACAAAATGTGTCTAGAATATTATTAAAATAAAAACTGTTCAAAAAATTTGCAATTGAGATAAGTACACCATTCGATTCAGCAGGAATTTTGGGCACCAAAAATATATAGTTTTCGTATGTTAAGTGTTTTATTTTAGAAGAAAATTAACAAAAAGTATGAAAATCGAGACATTTAGTATGGGAGCTGTCAAATCTCTCACCATCAAAAAGCAGCGTTGAGCTTTCGCTGGATTTGTCTATTGGCTCAAACGGAATCTAAGCGGAGTCCAACCGGGGATTCCGTTTAGAAAATTTCGAAGCAATTTTCGAAGCGGAATTCGAAGCGGAATGAACCCGTCAAGCGGAGAACGGTTTGATTGGGAGATCTTTCACCATGGTGCAGATTCGTCTGACGTTACGCAAAACTTGGCTATCACGCAAAACGGACATTAGGTATAAATTCCTAATTTTTAGTATTTTTTGAACTTATGTTCTAGCTTGTCAAATTATACCTTAAAATTAGTATTTTTTTCTTCCTAAAATTTAGGATTTTTTTAGAACACTGAAGTACTTCTTAAAAATTCCTAAATTTTAGTATTTTTTTTAGTTCTAAAATTGAGATTCACGTTTTGACAAGTCAAAACAACATAATTTCGTGGCTGTGAGTTCCCGGTCGGAAAATAATCTGGTAAATTTGAGTGTCTGGCGCAGGCGGACGTTTGTCGTGCAGTTCAGACACACTTGGCACACTTCTTTTAGCCAGGTTTTACGTGACGCCCGACGAATCTGGCGAAAATCTGGCGGAATAACTCACAGCTGTCTGGCACAAAAACCAATCGGTTCAATCGGTTGAACCGTGCACGACCGGTTTGTTGCATATTCGCCAGAATTCTGGCAACAATCTTGGGCCAGTCGGGGGGGAAATCTGCCAGACGTCTTGCGCAGCTAAGCGCAGTGCCCAAGACAAAACGCCCGCCAGGCGCCCCCCGTTTCTGTCTGGGTTGGTGTTCCGCAGTGCTGCTGAAAACTTAGGAACTTTGGCAAGGTAAGTTTTGTGCAGGAAGAAAAGTGGCTCTCCGGTTCTGCACGGAGAACGGAACCCGGAGCATCCTTGTTAGAGGAAGTGTGGCTCGCGTACTTGTGGAAGAGGAGGAGGAGGAGGACGGAACCTTCAACTCCCGGCGGATTTAAAAAAGCCGCCACTTCCCTCTCGTGCTCTGGAGGACGGATCTCGGCACGGATTTTTGCGGAAGAGCTGGAAAGGGGAAGTATAAACGGACCCCAACCGTGGAGATTGTAAGAATGAAAAGTTGTATCGAGTTTGAGTTTGACGAACCAATTTTTATCTTTTTGTGATTTGGTTGGACGTTGCGGGTGTGTGTATGTAAGCGTTTGTGAAAGTGTTCGTGTGTGTGTGTGTGTGTGTGTGTGTGTGTGTGTGTGTGTGTGTTTTTTTTTTTTTTTTTTTTTCATTCCTCAGGTAGTGTGGGGTTGGGAAAACAAAAAAAGAGTTTTCCCGACCCACTAAACCAGTCCTTGAACGCCGTGCCCTTGACCCCCGGGACCACCTTTCGGTATAACTTCGGGGGGAGGCGTTGCATTTTCTGCACTAGTCTACTTACAGGATCCATGCCGGGTGCTAGAACCATTTCCTGTCCTACATACATATGAGTCCATGCGAGGGTTTAACCGCGCCCAAGAATCGCGTTGCTTTTGATCGGCTAGTCATATGCAGCCCTCTCCTTGGACCATCGAGACGTGTACCGATTTGGTAGAGCCAACCGTCATAACGTGCTCTCCTTCACAGCCACACTCGTGGGTTCTCGACTCCTGTGACCATCGAGACGTGTACCGATTTGGTAGAGCCGACCATCATAACGTGCTCTCCTTCACAGCCACACTCGTGGGTTTTCGACTAGGCTCCTAGTCGTTCCTCCTCTGATCGTCTCTCCATTTCCGCTGGAGAGCCGAAGTGATCTGCGTCACCGCTCCGACGACCGCATTCCACTTGGCGATGTCGCTGCACATTCTTCGCACCACATTATCCGGGCTGGTGTCCGCTCCGATAATGGCCAGCATTTCGCTTCGCGCTGCCTCGAAGCGAGGGCAGGCGAACACCACGTGCTCCGGTGTTTCCTCGCAATCGACGCAGTCCGGACAGAGAGGAGACTCTGCATGTCCAAACCTGTGCAGGTACTTCCTGAAGCAGCCATGGCCCGACAGGAACTGTGTGAGGTGGAAGGTGACCTCTCCATGCCTTCTGCTCACCCACGTGGATACGGACGGGATAAGCCGATGCGTCCATCTGCCTTTCTCCGTGGTGTCCCACTCACGTTGCCACCTTGCCAGCGATTCGGCTCTCGCAGCTGTGTGTGTGTGTGTGTGTGTGTGTGTGTGTGCTCGTGTGTGTGTGTGTGCTCGTGTGTGCTCGTGTGTGTATGAGAGACTGAAATTGAATGGGTGGGGGTAGACGAAGAGAAAGAGAGAAATAAAGAGAAAGTGGGAGAGAGAAGAGGAGAGGGAGAGAAAAAGTGGGAAAGAAGAAAGAAGAAGAGGGAATGAAAGAGAGCGAAAATGAGAAAGGGAGAGAGAAAGTAGAAAAGGGAGAGAAAGGGGGAGTTTGTGAGAGAAGGCTGGAGGGGAAGAGCGAAAGAAAATGTGGGAAAGAGATAGGGTGAGGGTAGAGGAAGAGAGAGATAGAAAGTAAGAGAGAGAGAAAGTGGGAGTGAGAGGGGCAAAGATGAAGAAAGAGAGAGATAAGAGATATAGTTGGAGAGAGAGTAGGAGATGGAGAGATAGTAGGAGAGGGAGAGAGATAGTAGGAGAAGGAGAGAGAGTAGGAGAGGTAGAGAGAAGGTGGGAAAGAGAGAGGTGAGAAAATATGGGAGAGAAAGAAAGGGAGAGAGGGTAGGAGAGAAAGAGAAAATGTTGAATTGAGAGGAAGGGAAGAGAGGGATAGCAGGGAACAGGAAGAGCGAGAAAATGGAAAGAGAGGGGAGAGAGAGAAAATTTTAAAAATCTCTAATTCCAAACATTTTAAAACTCCAAAAATCTTATATTCTACAATTCCAAATATTTAAAGATAAAAATGTTGGAGTTGTAAAAATATTAAAATATTAAAATAATAAAAGATATTTAAAATAAATAAATATTGAAATATTAAAGATATATTTATAATATTATACAAAATTATAATGTTAAAATATTCAAATCATTAAATATTTATTTTAGGTACGTACATTTATGCAAAAGTTGTGTTTTATGTAAATAAAAATATTAATATCATTTAAAATTATGTTTTGCTTCTGCCTGCATAACTCTTGGAAAATACCTAATTTAAAAATTAAAATATTGAAATATCATAATATTAAAAAATATTAAAATATTGAAATATTAAAATATTAAAATATTAAAATATTAAAATATTAAAATATTAAAATATTAAAATATTAAAATATTAAAATATTAAAATATTAAAATATTAAAATATTAAAATATTAAAATATTAAAATATTAAAATATTAAAATATTAAAATATTAAAATATTAAAATATTAAAATATTAAAATATTAAAATATAAAAATATTAAAATATTAAAATATTGAAATATTAAAATATTAAAATATTAAAATATTAAAATATTAAAATATTAAAATATTAAAATATTAAAATATTAAAATATTAAAATATTAAAATATTAAAATATTAAAATATTAAAATATTAAAATATTAAAATATTAAAATATTAAAATATTAAAATATTAAAATATTAAAATATTAAAATATTAAAATATTAAAATATTAAAATATTAAAATATTAAAATATTAAAATATTAAAATATTAAAATATTAAAATATTAAAATATTAAAATATTAAAATATTAAAATATTAAAATATAAAAATATTAAAATATTAAAATATTAAAATATTAAAATATTAAAATATTAAAATATTAAAATATTAAAATATTAAAATATTAAAATATTAAAATATTAAAATATTAAAATATTAAAATATTAAAATATTAAAATATTAAAATATTAAAATATTAAAATATTAAAATATTAAAATATTAAAATATTAAAATATTAAAATATTAAAATATTAAAATATTAAAATATTAAAATATTAAAATATTAAAATATTAAAATATTAAAATATTAAAATATTAAAATATTAAAATATTAAAATATTAAAATATTAAAATATTAAAATATTAAAATATTAAAATATTAAAATATTAAAATATTAAAATATTAAAATATTAAAATATTAAAATATTGAAATATTAAAATATTAAAATATTAAAATATTGAAATATTAAAATATTAAAATATTAAAATATTAAAATATTAAAATATTAAAATATTAAAATATTAAAATATTAAAATATTAAAATATTAAAATATTAAAATATTATAATATTAAAATATTAAAATATTAAAATATTAAAATATTAAAATATTAAATATTAAAATATTAAAATATTAAAATATTAAAATATTAAAATATTAAAATATTAAAATATTAAAATATTAAAATATTAAAATATTAAAATATTAAAATATTAAAATATTAAAATATTAAAATATTAAATTATTAAAAAATTTAAATATTTAAATATTTAATTATTGAAATATTAAAATACTAAAATATTTAACTATTAAAAAATTAAAACAACATTAAAAAACCAAAATATTTATAAAAAAGATAAATTTAATATTAAAAATATAGATGGATTGAAAAAATAAAATATAATTTAAATTTTAATATTCATTTTTAGGTGAGAACATTTATGAAATAGTTGTGTTTGATATAAATAAAAATATTAATATCATATAAACCATTGTTTTCTTCTGCCTGCATATCTCTTGGATAATACCTATTTTGATCTTTGATTATTCTTAAGTATAAGTAATTTTTGATCCCTCACGTTTATAGAAAATACCTCAAATTTAGATTTTTATACCTAAAAATTAGGAATAATAATGGTCCGCCATCTTGGATTATACCTGAATATCAGTAATTTTGGATCCCTCACTTTTCCAGAAAATACCTCAAATTTATGTATTTATACCTAGAAATAAGAAATAATCATGGTCCGCCATCTTGGATTATACCTGAATGTCAGTAATTTTGGATCCCTCACTTTTCCAGAAAATACCTCAAATTTAGGTAATTATACCTAGCAATAAGGAATAACCATGGTCCGCCATCTTGGATTATACCTAAATATTAGTAATTTTGGATCCCTCACTTTTCTGAAAATACCTCAAATTTAGGTATTTATTCCTAAAAATTAGGAATAATAATGGTCCGCCATCTTGGATTATACCTGAATATCAGTAATTTTGGATCCCTCACTTTTCCAGAAAATACCTCAAATTTATGTATTTATACCTAGAAATAAGAAATAATCATGGTCCGCCATCTTGGATTATACCTGAATGTCAGTAATTTTGGATCCCTCACTTTTCCAGAAAATACCTCAAATTTAGGTAATTATACCTAGCAATAAGGAATAACCATGGTCCGCCATCTTGGATTATACCTAAATATTAGTAATTTTGGATCCCTCACTTTTCTGAAAATACCTCAAATTTAGGTATTTATTCCTAAAAATTAGGAATAATAATGGTCCGCCATCTTGGATTATACCTGAATATCAGTAATTTTGGATCCCTCACTTTTCCAGAAAATACCTCAAATTTAGGTATTTATACCTAGAAATAAGGAATAATCATGGTCCGCCATCTTGGATTATACCTGAATATCAGTAATTTTGGATCCCTCACTTTTCCAGAAAATACCTCAAATTTAGGTATTTATACCTAGAAATAAGGAATAATAATGGTCCGCCATCTTGGATTATACCTGAATATCAGTAATTTTGGATCCCTCACTTTTCCAGAAAATACCTCAAATTTAGGTATTTATACCTAGAAATTAGGAATAATAATGGTCCGCCATCTTGGATTATACCTGAATATCAGTAATTTTGGATCTCTCACTTTTCCAGAAAATACCTCAAATTTAGGTATTTATACCTAGAAATTAGGAATAATAATGGTCCGCTATCTTGGATTATACCTAAATATCAGTCATTTTGGATCCCTCACTTTTCCAGAAAATAACTCAAATTTAGGTATTTATACCTAGAAATTAGGAATAATAATGGTCCGCCATCTTGGATTATACCTGAATATCAGTAATTTTGGATCTCTCACTTTTCCAGAAAATACCTCAAATTTAGGTATTTATACCTAGAAATTAGGAATAATAATGGTCCGCTATCTTGGATTATACCTAAATATCAGTCATTTTGGATCCCTCACTTTTCCAGAAAATAACTCAAATTTAGGTATTTATACCTAGAAATAAGGAGTAACCATGGTCCGCCATCTTGGATTATACCTAAATATAAGTAATTTTGGTCCCCTCACTTTTCCAGAAAATACCTAAAATTAAGGTATTTTGGTTCTACAATTATACCTGAAATATAGGAATTCTCGTACTAAAACGCTATTAGTAATTTTATTACTAATAGCCGATTAGTAATAAAATAACTTATTGCAGTCAGGTTCGATTATACCTCAAAATTAGGAATTTATACCTAATGTCCGTTTTGCGTGTAGAATAAGTGTGCCAAGTGTGTATGAACTGCACGACAAACGTCCGCCTGCGCCTAAGCCTGCGCCAGACACTCAAATTTACCAGATTATTTTTCGAGTGGGAGGAAATTAAATCGGTCAAAAAAATTGTGTTGTTTCCAAGTTGTTTCCGTACAATAGAGTTATCTACGTGCGCATGTATTGCGTATACGTACACGAAAAAGATTGAGGTTAAATTTTGTACCGCCAGCAAAACAAATGGTGCGCTAGTGTGTGTGAGGTCGGGCTTAGATAACTCTCGATACGAGAAATTAAAAGTGAGAGTGTGTGCAACATGGAGTTAAACTTTCTGTGCAGTTGCTGTGAAGGTTCCCATGGCACATCGAAAATTTTAACTCCATGTTGCACGCACACACTCTCACTTTTAATTTCTCGATTCTCTGGGTCACCCTGCAATCTTTCGTGGTGTGCGTGTGTTGACGCGCAGTTTTGACAGACGTCAAAGTCGTTCTTCCATCAGTCAGTTTTGAAAGGAGGAAAATTTGAGCGACCACACAGCAGAGTTTGTGTTGTTTCCTAAATTTTGTGAGATTTTATCGTGCAAGAAAGCCCCGTAAAGGTGTATCCGAAAGCCTGAGCAGAATCTGTGATATCAGTACAGCAGCACACCCCCCCTCGTTAAAGACTTTGCCACACACCGACCACCAGCGCGGACATTTCGGGAGCAAAAATGACCAACAAGTACGATGCGTAAGTGTTTCGCCATTTCAGCAGCAAAGGGGGGGAAGAAAGAGGGAGCTGGATTTTCTAGGTTATAAAATTCTCGGCGGAACCATTTCCGTGTTGTTTATCTTTCCCCTTGTTTCAGACTGAAACCCTACGGCAGCGATAGCGATGACAGCGGCGACGAGGGCACCGACTTTGACGTGGACAAACTGGAACCGCTGGAAGTGGGCCCCGGGGAGCACAAGCTACAGTACACGTACTGTCTTTGGTTTGGGAAGAAGGGTTCACATCGGGCGGCGGTAAGTTGAGAAAGGATGAGGAGGATATTTTGGTTTCGACGCTGAATGGGATTGTTTTTTTTTTGCTTGCAGGAATACCAGAAATCGCTCCACTTTGTGGGTCGATGTGCCAGCGTCGAGCAGTGGTGGACGCTCTACTGCCATCTCATAAAGCCTACGGTGTTGAAACCGTTCCGAAAGTTGCATCTATTCAAGGTAGGTACTCTTGTTTGGGAGATTTTTTGCTGTTGAATAATTATGAACTATTCTTGTAAAGCTTGTGGAACAGTTAACAGAGAACATGTAGGGCAAAACGGGAGGAAAAGTGCATAGAAAAATATTAGCAACAGCCTAAACAATTTTTGATTTGTTTTCCAACTCTCAAACCAATGTTAGCAAACGTAGGCCATTAGGTCATTACATTATTCAATTCAATTCAATTCAGTTTATTTTTCAGGTTTAGCTTTGAACATCAAGTTAGTTTAAGATCTAAATAGAGTTTTGGAGGATCCTTGCAGCTATGTCTAATAGTCATGTATCTTTAGATGCCATTAATTTTATGTTACAAAGTAAGCTTTCAACAGGAAAACACATCAAACAAAAACCTGTTTCTCTTGCTGATAGAAGGGGATAGTTAGAGGAAAATTGGGGTTTCTTACAAACTAGATCACAGAGATTACGGCACAAGGTTGACGATCAAGTCATTTTCTGACATTGAGCATCTTGTCCAGAAATTGCGAAGTAGGCGGGAAGTCCACGAGTCCAGCTCTTCGACTCCCGAAGCGTCCTCCAGCTCGGCAGTTGGGAAGTTGAATGGGAGATCCAGCATCATTTTGAGCAGCTTGTTTTGTCGAACTTGGAGTTTCTTTCGCCGAGATTGAGCACAGCCGTGCCATGCTGGGAAGCCGTACGAAAGGGTTGGGCGGAAGATCAATTTGTACAGCAGGATCTTGTTTCTGCTGCTGAGTCGCGATCGTCGGCTGACGAGAGGGTACAGCATTCTGGTGAGTTTGCTACATTTCTCCAGAGATGCTGCGACGTGCTTGTCAAACTTAAGTTTGGGGTCAAACTCTAGTCCAAGATATTTGACTTGTTCCGACCAGGGGACGGCGTGGCCCATCGACACGACCTGCGACTGTGGAAGAAAGCGTTCACTTCGCCTCCGGGTAAAAAAGATGGCTTGCGTTTTTGCAGGATTGATCTTGATCTTCCAGCGCCGCTGGTAGTCTTCTAGCTTGTTCTGGGCCGATTGCAGCTTCTCGATGATGATTTCTGGATGCTTGTCGGCGGAGGCGAATCCCGTGTCATCCGCGAACATGTAGTACTCGACGCCGTTCACCATCACCACGTCCGACGTGAAGATGTTGTACAGGATCGGGCTGAGTACAGCACCTTGGGGGACCCCGAAAGGAATCAGCTGGGGACGTGATAGTTCACCGTCGACGATCACTTGGAAGCTTCGGTTTTCAAGAAGGAGTGCAAAAGTTTGAGGATATATTGCGGAAATCCAGCTAGCTTCATTTTGTGCAGAATGGCGTCCTGCCAGACGGAATCGTACGCCTTCTCAACGTCCAAGAGTATCATGCCCACTGATTGGCCACGAGCGAAGGACTGCTGGATGCTCTGCGTAAGACGCACGAGTTGGTGATTTGTCGAGTGCCCTCGTTTGAAGCCGAACTGTTGTCGGGGAATGACAGTACGACTTTCAAGGTGGCTCTCGATACGGGACAGAATAACACGCTCGAGGATTTTACTCATCGTTGGCAGAAGGCTGATTGGGCGATAGTTCGAAGGGAGCGTTACGTCCTTGCCCACCTTTGGAATTCCTCTGACAATCGCATGCTTCCAGCTACTCGGAAAATAGGAGAGCGCAAGACAAGCGTTGACGATTTTTGTAAGCACCACAATCCCTTTCCGTGGCAGGCGCTTTAATACGATGTTCCCCACCTTGTCCAGACCAGGCGCTTTCTTTGGTTTTAGCGACTGGATTATCCGTTGTAGTTCTTTCGGGCGGACGACAGGCGCAGCGGCCGTCGTGCTGTCCGTAGCGGTGATGTGAGCTACTGATTCTTCAACTTGGGCTATGACTGACGGTTCGCTGGGTAAGGTGTTACGGTGAGCGTTGGCGAAGCTATCCGCCAGCAAGTTTGCCTTTTCCGACGGAGCAGCAACAAGGGAGTCGCCATTCTTCAATGGGGGAGTGTATTTCACACTGTTGCGAAGAGCCTTGCTGATTCTCCACATGTCCTTTGCGCCGTTTTCCAGGTGCCGGATGCTGTTGCTGAAGTGCTGGTTCCTGGCTATAGTACATTCGTTGCGGATCCGCACGTTAAGTGCCTCGACTATGTCCGCGAGAAGCGGATCACGAGTGCGGAACCATTGCCGTCGTCGGGTATTCCTCAGCTGCACCAATCGTCGAGTGGACTCGGCAAACTCGGCCTCCTTGTACGATCGCACATGAGCGGTCGGAACAGCAGTTGATTCAGCTTCGATAATAAACGAGGTGAACATCGCAATGCACCTGTCTATCGCTTCAGGGCTCTCCAGATTCGTGACCAGCGGGGAAGTCAAGTCGATTTTCTCATTCAGCACTCTTTGGAACACCTGCCAGTTTGCGCGAGAATAGCAACGCGTAGCAGGGCGCGTTTGGTTGAAAGGTACACTGATGTTTACATCAAAGCGCACCGGTAGGTGATCCGACGACAAATCGTTGACAACGGTCAGCGAAGACATGTCCACGAAGTTGTTGGACAGGACAAGATCCAGCGTGGAAGGCCGACGACCTCCTTTGGGATGGTAGGAGTGGGTCAGAGGGGCGTGGATGAAGAAGTCGGATGAGCTCGCCCGGGAGGCGAGGATGTTTCCGGCTTTGTTTGCTCTGAGGCAATTCCACTGGCGATGGCGAGCGTTCAGGTCCCCCGCTACAAAGAATGGAACCGTTCTCCTCACCAGTGTGTTGATGTCCCGCTTGAAAGTCGTCCACGTTGAGCCACGGTGAACTCCCGGAAAGTAGACCGCGATGATGTGGACCGGTTGGGCTGCGTTTAGTATCTCGATCCCGACTGTCTCGATAGCTGAAGTGTTGATGTCAAGAATCTTGAAGTGGATGTCTTTCCTGATGGCAATCAAAACACCACCGCCACGCTCGTCGTCCTGGTTTTCTCGGTCAGCTCGGACGCATCGATAGTCAGGATGGAAGAAAGATTGTTTTGGTTTAAGCCACGTCTCCGACACGGTTGCTATGTCGATGTGGTGTCGGGAGAGAAAGTCAAAGAACTCGAGTTTCTTCGGCAGGACCGACCTGCCGTTCCAGTTAACAATTTTAAGTTGGTTGAGATTAGCCATGGTAAATATACTTGACCATCAGCTCTGCAAGAGCGTTGAACTGCTGCAGCTTTGAGCGACATCCACTCAAGCGGGCGAACATGTCCCGGGCGAGAGCCAGGAACTCGGAGATGGAGAAAAGACCTTCACCTTCAGCGTCGACATCTGGTGCAGGAGGCAAGCTTGTTGCAGACACTTGGGCATAGGTCCGATGGCCTGCTGGGAAATTGCTGGTTCTTGGACCGGACCTTTGTTGACCCAGGCTCGGAAAAGCTTCCCGAGACGTATGATTTGGTGCAGGTTGACGAACCGGTTTCTTCTTCCTCTTCTCCAACTCATCCAGAAACTTTTTCCTAGAAGGGCAGCCTTGGAAGTTGGCAGTATGACTGCCTCCACAGTTGGCACACTTCAGCTTGGACTTCGAGTTGTTCTGGTCGTTCAACTCCATCTTCCTTGGCAGGCTACACACGTCGGTGAGATGCTGGCCGCCGCATTTGACACATTTAGGCGAGAGGTAGCAGTGGGTAGACCCATGGCCAAAGCGCTGACATCGGTGGCACTGGGCCACCTCATTCGGCCTCCGGGAGTAGTACCTCCACGAAACAACCACGTTGAACAACGCCTTCGTTTTTCGCAGATCCTGCAGCTTCGTCGACCCGCGATCAAAATACAGCAAGTAGAGTGCATGTTGGTCAACAGCAGACTTAGACGATGACAGCACTTTTATGTCTCGTGGGAGTATGTTGACTCTGGCCAGTTCTTCCTTGACATCCTCAACCTCTGCGAGTGGTAGCCCAGAGAGCACAAATTTGGACGGAGCTTTTCCAGAAGAGTCGTGGGTGAAAAACTTCACGTTCTTACTCTTCAGTACCGACACTGCTTTGTCGAACACCTCTTTCGACTTAGTCAAAAACTGCACAGACGTCCGGGTGTGCTTGAGTAGAAATGCCTCGCTCCTTGGCAAACCGTTATCGTTCAGCAGCTTGAAGACATCGCCCACCGAGAGGTCCATCACGTGGATTGGGGGGAGTCTGACCTTGGGAGCTTTCTTTGCTTGTTCCACTCCGTTTTGCCCGTCACCGTTGTCGTCGTCATCGAGTATATCGAAATCATTCCGCAAGGGAATGAATGGTGGAATTCTGTTGTTGCTGGTGTTCATCGTGTCGTCGATCGGAACTCCTCCGCCACCGCCCGGTACGGCGGGCAGTCTTGTTGAGATCGGGTTCAGCGGTATGTCTTTGAGCAGACCTTCGTCGTACAGGCTCAGTTTTTGTGAGGTTAAGTTCACTCCTCCTCGGGTGGAATTCTTCTGGATGGATCCTACCGTGGTCCGGGTGGACGCATCCTGTGTGCCCTGGTTTAGCGTAACTTTAGGTTTCCCCAGGATGACGAATCGCGGAATTTAGCAGCGATCGCGTCGAGAATTCGCAAAAAAACAGCGCAGCGCGAGAATGCTTGTTTGTTGTCATCCAAGTAGGGATGCTCACCGTCATTACATTATTCGACGACATAAATTTTTACCAATATATTATCGTTTATTGAAAATTCGGCTACATATTATGCCAACACCAAATACCATTTTAGTGAAATTTAAATTTCAGGAAATGCATTGAAACATCCTCTATTACCCGGAATCTAGATTTTGAAAAAGTGGCTAATAACCCTTTTTTCGATTACTAAATTTTACTGATACCGTCGTTAGTACATCGTTCAATAGAAAAATACTGAACCCTTGAGTGAGGTCCAATCCAATAACTGTTAGCCGGCATCGAAATTATGGAAAAGTATAGTTCATATCATCTCGATCTTGAGTATTCGGTGGTGTTAGCCAGTACTTACTAAATTTCGACTTTCTTTGTGATAGCTGACAGAACACTCCAATCGTTTTCACCACAACATCCTGACTTTGACATTCAACTTTCGTTCGTTTCGACCTCCCTCTAGAAATACATTCGCTCAGAGATCGGTCTTTTGACATTCTACCGAGATTTCGATCATCTCTCCCATGATCGCATTCAAATGACTTCTGTCACCACGCAGCAAACACAAGAAAGAGAGAGAGAGACGAAAACGAGAGAAAGAGAAGGAGCACGAGGTTTCGTTCGGGCGGCTGCTTGAGTGGTGCTCATTTTTCGTTCGTTTCGTCTTTGTGTTTTCGTTTACCGACCGTTGCCAAGCAATGACGATCGTGATAGGCGTTTTGATCGCTGACAGAGAGTGTTATTAAATATCGAGCAGACCCATTCAGTGGCAGATCCCTTTTCAAAAAATGGCGATAGCCTTCGCGCTGCTTCCCGTTTATGGCTTGATTGTTGAGGAAATTGCAAACCTCTTTTTACTCCTTAGCTTCCTACACCTGGACTGAACGAGCTAACCTCTTGGTTAGACCGGGGCCAACATTTACTTCCCCGTCCGACGGAAGGCGTGATCAGACAAATCTCGTCTCGAAAAATGCCACCGGCAACTTCTGGGATCGAACCCAGTCCAACTGGGGTGAGAGGCAACCACGCTAACCACTACACAAATGTTTGCCTCATTTCCCATTAAATAATACAAGATTTGCAAAATATTCACCGTTAAGTTCCCAATTCGCAAAAGTTGTTAGGACTCCAACATGTTTTCTCCCATTTCACTTGTTGTTCCAAAAAGTTTCTCAGCAACTGCTGCTGTCAAATCGTCTGTTTGACAATCCGCTGATCGCAGGGGGCGAGCGAGAAGCAAGATAGGAAAGTGCGGTCAAGTTTGAATTGGGTCCTAAAATGAAGCTTAGATTGCTGATATTTTTGTTTACAGCGATAAAGCTTATTTTTCTGAGTACAATGACCCTTTGTACGACCACAAAGAGTTTAAAATGGATTTTTAAATCAATTTTGAAAAATTAACCTCGCGGTCCTTCTTGACAGAAAAGCTCCTACTTGACATCTCGTTCCAAGGGGACCATAGTTGATCCATCGAAAAAATGTTGTCTTGTCAAATTTTTTTTTTGAGTTAAAATGAAAAAAAAAAAAAGATCAGAAATGGTTTTTAATCGTGTTTTTTACTGTTGTACATAAAAATTGACACAGGGCTTTAGTATCCAATTCGGGGTGGAACGTCATTTCGTCAGTGATAGTAGTTTATGCAACTAGGTGCATAAAGAAGATTTGTTTAGCACAAATCGTACATAAATACGACAAGTGCTGAAAAAATCGAGTTTTGCATCAAGTTTTTTGAAATTCTGAAAAAAGAGAAAAAAAAAAATTGGCGTCCAAGAGATTGGCCATCTTATAAGTACAGTAGTTGTTCGGTAACTGAGCGTTGTTTAACTGGGCCGTAGCCCAGTTAGAATGCAGACAAACGTCAAAAAACCAAAACAAACCGAAATGACCGAGGGGTTAATGGATGCAAAAATCATGTTAAATAAATGAATAAACTTTTTTCAAACATTTATACAAATCAATTAAAGAAATATGATAAGTATGCATTGTAAATAAATCTGAGTAGTTTTTATTTTTATATTTCTTCTGGAAAATATTATGCATTGATGGTCTTCTCGTTATTTTTTGTTCAGCCCAGTTAACGAGCAGCATTTGGTGACTGGGCTACGTTATCAGCCCAGTTACCGAACAAGTACTGTATACTTGTTTTCCGACTCAGTACCCTGTGAATTCTGAAATAGTTTGTTTTGTCATATTTTTTCCAACCACCGTCAATATCAAATTACAGTAGTTGTTCGGTAACTGGGCGTTGTTTAACTGGGCTGCTTTTTAACTGGGCGCTCGATAACTGGGCCGTAGCCCAGTTAAAAAGCAGACAAACGTCAAAAAACCAAAACAAACCAAAATGACCGAGGGGTTCATGGATGCAAAAATCATGTTCAAAAAATAAAAAACTTTTTTCAAACTTTTGTTTAATTTCAAGTTACAACTAAAGAAATATGAAAAGAAAGCATTGTAAATAAATTTGAGCAACTTTTATTTTTATATTTCATCTGGAAAATATTATGCATCGGTGGTCCCCTCGTTATTTTTTGTTCAGCCCAGTTAACGAGCAACATTCGGTAACTGGGCTACGTTCTCAGCCCAGTTACCGAACAACTACTGTATTTTTTTTCCAAGATCTGAAGAAGGATGAGTGAGTTCGAAACCGATTCTGATTGTCTTATCGACATTCCGGGAAAATCGAAGGCGCAGTATAAAGCTACCTAAGCGTCCAGATTGGCTAGTCAAGAATCGTGTTCAAGCCACTGACGATAAGTGCTTGCTGTCCGGATGGCTATCGCCCGAAAAGGTCAAAAATCCGCACAAAAAAAATCATGTTTTTGAAGGAAACAGATGACTTCATTAATTTGGCTACAAAGTTAAATTCAAGGTTATTACGGACGGCGCGGATTTGCTGGCTAATTTTGCTTAGGTGCGGATTTCGCGCGGATGTGAAATTTGGTAAATATTTAAAATAATTGAGAGTGATAAAATTACTTTCAAGTAATAAAGAAAAGTATTATCAGGGAATCAGGGATTTTTTTTTAAATTTGCTTCGATTTCTGTTACTGAAACAAAATTGAGTTTTCTTCCGAAAATGTTTGTTTGTATGTTCTTAATAAAAAACGTCAAAAAAATCTTCATTAAGAGATTATTTTTTAAATTTATTGATGAGGATTTCTTAAACATATTTATTACTACACTCAACTAATTTTTACATTCAAAAATGAAAGCTACAATATTCAAAACTCGAAGATTCAGAAATTAAAAATATTTTTGAGTTTTATAGTCTTTAGTCTATAGAATACAAATATGCAAATATGCAAAATTGTATAAATTTATAATTTAAAAAAAATAATTCAAAGCTAAAAAAAATTGGAATTCACAATTCAAACAAATTAATTCAAATTTAATTTAAGAATTTAAAAATTTAAAGAGTTAAAAATGATGAATTCTAAAAATTAAAAATTAAAAACGACCAAGAGAACAAAAGATAATACATGCTCAAATTCTTAAATTCTTAAATTCTTAAATTCTTAAATTCTTAAATTCTTAAATTCTTAAATTCTTAAATTCTTAAATTCTTAAATTCTTAAATTCTTAAATTCTTAAATTCTTAAATTCTTAAATTCTTAAATTCTTAAATTCTTAAATTCTTAAATTCTTAAATTCTTAAATTCTTAAATTCTTAAATTCTTAAATTCTTAAATTCTTAAATTCTTAAATTCTTAAATTCATAAATTCTTAAATTCTTAAATTCTTAAATTCTTAAATTCTTAAATTCTTAAATTCTTAAATTCTTAAATTCTTAGATTCTTAAATTCTTAAATTCTTAAATTCTTAAATTCTTAAATTCTTAAATTCTTAAATTCTTAAATTCTTAAATTCTTAAATTCTTAAATTCTTAAATTCTTAAATTCTTAAATTCTTAAATTCTTAAATTCTTAAATTCTTAAATTCTTAAATCTTAAATTCTTAAATTCTTAAATTCTTAAATTCTTAAATTCTTAAATTCTTAAATTCTTAAATCTTAAATTCTTAAATTCTTAAATTCTTAAATTCTTAAATTCTTAAATTCTTAAATTCTTAAATTCTTAAATTCTTAAATTCTTAAATTCTTAAATTCTTAAATTCTTAAATTCTTAAATTCTTAAATTCTTAAATTCTTAAATTCTTAAATTCTTAAATTCTTAAATTCTTAAATTCTTAAATTCTTAAATTCTTAAATTCTTAAATTCTTAAATTCTTAAATTCTTAAATTCTTAAATTCTTAAATTCTTAAATTCTTAAATTCATAAATTTAAATTCTATTCTTAAATTCTTAAATTCTTAAATTCTTAAATTCTTAAATTCTTAAATTCTTAAATTCTTAAATTCTTAAATTCTTAAATTCTTAAATTCTTAAATTCTTAAATTCTTAAATTCTTAAATTCTTAAATTCTTAAATTCTTAAATTCTTAAATTCTTAAATTCTTAAATTCTTAAATTCTTAAATTCTTAAATTCTTAAATTCTTAAATTCTTAAATTCTTAAATTTTAAATTCTTAAATTCTTAAATTCTTAAATTCTTAAATTCTTAAATTCTTAAATTCTTAAATTCTTAAATTCTTAAATTCTTAAATTCTTAAATTCTTAAATTCTTAAATTCTTAAATTCTTAAATTCTTAAATTCTTAAATTCTTAAATTTTAAATTCTTAAATTTAAATTCTTAAATTCTTAAATTCTTAAATTCTTAAATTCTTAAATTCTTAAATTCTTAAATTCTTAAATTCTTAAATTCTTAAATTCTTAAATTCTTAAATTCTTAAATTCTTAAATTCTTAAATTCTTAAATTCTTAAATTCTTAAATTCTTAAATTCTTAAATTCTTAAATTCTTAAATTCTTAAATTCTTAAATTAAATTTTAAATTTTAAATTCTTAAATTCTTAAATTCTAAATTTAAATTCTTAAATTCTTAAATTCTTAAATTCTTAAATTCTTAAATTCTTAAATTCTTAAATTCTTAAATTCTTAAATTCTTAAATTTAAATTCTTAAATTCTTAAATTCTTAAATTCTTAATTCTTAAATTCTTAAATTCTTAAATTCTTAAATTCTTAAATTCTTAGATTCTTAAATTCTTAAATTCTTAAATTCTTAAATTTTAAATTCATAAATTCTTAAATTTAAATTCTTAAATTCTTAAATTCTTAAATTCTTAAATTCTTAAATTCTTAAATTCTTAAAATCTTAAATTCTTAAATTCTTAAATTCTTAAATTCTTAAAATCTTAAATTCTTAAATTCTTAAATTCTTAAATTCTTAAATTCTTAAATTCTTAAATTCTTAAATTCTTAAATTCTTAAATTCTTAAATTCTTAAATTCATAAATTTAAATTCTTAAATTCTTAAATTCTTAAATTCTTAAATTCTTAAATTCTTAAATTCTTAAATTCTTAAATTCTTAAATTCATAAATTCATAAATTCTTAATTTAAATTTTAAATTCTTAAATTCTTAAATCTTAAATTCTTAAATTCTTAAATTCTTAAATTCTTAAATTCTTAAATTCTTAAATTCCTAAATTCTTAAATTCTTAAATTCTTAAATTCTTAAATTCTTAAATTCCTAAATTCTTAAATTCTCAAATTCTTAAATTCTTGAATTCTTGAATTCTTGAATTCTTAAATTTTAAATTCTTAAATTCCTAAATTTTAAATTCTTAAATTCTTAAATTCCTAAATTCTTAAATTCTTAAATTCTTAAATGCATAAATTCTTCAATTCTTAAATTCTTAAATTCATAAATTCTTAAATTCTTAAATTCTTAAATTCTTAAATTCTTAAATTCTTAAATTCTTAAAATCTTAAATTCTTAAATTCTTAATTCTTAAATTTAAATTCTTAAATTCTTAAATTCTTAAATTCTAAATTCTTAAATTCTTAAATTCTTAAATTCTTAAAATCTTAAATTCTTAAATTCTTAAATTCTTAAATTCTTAAATTCTTAAATTCTTAAATTCTTAAATTCTTAAATTCTTAAATTCTTAAATTCTTAAATTCTTAAATTCTTAAATTCTTAAATTCTTAAATTCTTAAATTCTTAAATTCTTAAATTCTTAAATTCTTAAATTCTTAAATTCTTAAATTCTTAAATTCTTAAATTCTTAAATTCTTAAATTCTTAAATTCTTAAATTCTTAAATTCTTAAATTCTTAAATTCTTAAATTCTTAAATTCTTAAATTCTTAAATTCTTAAATTCTTAAATTCTTAAATTCTTAAATTCTTAAATTCTTAAATTCTTAAATTCTTAAATTTTAAATTCTTAAATTCTTAAATTCTTAAATTCTTAAATTCTTAAATTCTTAAATTTAAATTAAATTCTTAAATTCTTAAATTCTTAAATTCTTAAATTCTTAAATTCTTAAATTCTTAAATTCTTAAATTTAAATTCTAAATTCTAAATTCTCAAATTCTTAAATTCTTGAATTCTTAAATTCTTAAATTCTTAAATTCTTAAATTCTTAAATTCTTAAATTCTTAAATTCTTAAATTCTTAAATTCTAAAATTCTTAAATTCTTAAATTCTTAAATTCTTAAATTCTTAAATTCTTAAATTCTTAAATTCTTAAATTCTTAAATTCTTAAATTCTTAAATTCCTAAATTCTTAAATTCTTAAATTTTAAATTCTTAAATTCTTAAATTCTTAAATTCCTAAATTCTTAAATTCTCAAATTCTTAAATTCTTGAATTCTTGAATTCTTGAATTCTTAAATTCTTAAATTCTTAAATTCCTAAATTCTTAAATTCTTAAATTCTTAAATTCCTAAATTCTTAAATTCTTAAATTCTTAAATGCATAAATTCTTCAATTCTTAAATTCATAAATTCTTAAATTCTTAAATTCTTAAATTCTTAAATTCTTAAATTCTTAAATTCTTAAATTCTTAAAATCTTAAATTCTTAAATTCTTAAATTCTTAAATTCTTAAATTCTAAATTCTAAATTCTTAATTCTTAAATTCTTAAATTCTTAAATTCTTAAATTCTTAAATTCTTAAAATCTTAAATTCTTAAATTCTTAAATTCTTAAATTCTTAAATTCTTAAATTCTTAAATTCTTAAATTCTTAAATTCTTAAATTCTTAAATTCTTAAAATCTTAAATTCTTAAATTCTTAAATTCTTAAATTCTTAAATTCTTAAATTCTTAAATTCTTAAATTCTTAAATTCTTAAATTCTTAAATTCTTAAATTCTTAAATTCTTAAATTCTTAAATTCTTAAATTCTTAAATTCTTAAATTCTTAAATTCTTAAATTCTTAAATTCTTAAATTCTTAAATTCTCAAATTCTTAAATTCTTAAATTCTTAAATGCATAAATTCTTCAATTCTTAAATTCTTAAATTCATAAATTCTTAAATTCTTAAATTCTTAAATTCTTAAATTCTTAAATTCTTAAATTCTTAAATTCTTAAAATCTTAAATTCTTAAATTCTTAAATTCTTAAATTCTTAAATTCTTAAATTCTTAAATTCTTAAATTCTTAAATTCTTAAATTCTTAAATTCTTAAATTCTTAAATTCTTAAATTCTTAAATTCTTAAATTCTTAAATTCTTAAATTCTTAAATTCTTAAATTCTTAAATTTAAATTCTTAAATTCTTAAATTCTTAAATTCTTAAATTCTTAAATTCTTAAATTCTTAAATTCTTAAATTCTTAAATTCTTAAATTCTTAAATTCTTAAATTCTAAAATTCTTAAATTCTTAAATTCTTAAATTCTTAAATTCTTAAATTCTTAAATTCTTAAATTCTTAAATTTAAATTCTTAATTCTTAAATTCTTAAATTCTTAAATTCTTAAATTCTTAAATTCTTAAATTCTTAAATTCTTAAATTCTTAAATTCTTAAATTCTTAAATTCTTAAATTCTTAAATTCTTAAATTCTTAAATTCTTAAATTCTTAAATTCTTAAATTCTTAAATTCTTAAATTCTTAAATTCTTAAATTCTTAAATTCTTAAATTCTTAAATTCTTAAATTCTTAAATTCTTAAATTCTTAAATTCTAAAATTCTTAAATTCTTAAATTCCTAAATTCTTAAATTCTTAAATTCTTAAATTCTTAAATTCTTAAATTCTTAAATTCTTAAATTCTTAAATTCCTAAATTCTTAAATTCTCAAATTCTTAAATTCTTGAATTCTTGAATTCTTGAATTCTTAAATTCTTAAATTCTTAAATTCTTAAATTCTTAAATTCTTAAATTCTTAAATTCTTAAATTCTTAAATTCTTAAATTCTTAAATTCTTAAATTCTTAAATTCTTAAATTCTTAAATTCTTAAATTCTTAAATTCCTAAATTCTTAAATTCTTAAATTCTTAAATTCTTAAATTCTTAAATTCCTAAATTCTTAAATTCTCAAATTCTTAAATTCTTGAATTCTTGAATTCTTGAATTCTTAAATTCTTAAATTCTTAAATTCCTAAATTCTTAAATTCTTAAATTCTTAAATTCCTAAATTCTTAAATTCCTAAATTCTTAAATGCATAAATTCTTCAATTCTTAAATTCTTAATAAAATCATACAAATTTGGAGGTTCGATTTTTATGAGTGACTCTTTGGCGAGAATCATCAAGTACAAACTGTGTTAAAATTCCAAATCCATAGATTTATGAACTTTTAAGATTTTCAAATTTATAAATCTTATGATCATTTTCATTCCATAATTTTTTGATTTTTTTTTATTTTTCAAATTTATATTTCAAAATGTTTTAATTAATATTTAGAATTTCTCTTTTTGCCAAAATTATTGTTATGGCTTTGCCCTCTGCTAGCAAAAATAAATTTGTCCATAAAATTTTCGGCGTTTCAAGAATCTGCGTTCTGAGATTCGGCCTCATGTGGCTATTCTTGATATAAAATTGCATTTATTGAATACAATTTTATTTCCTTTGATGGATCTCTTGATTTTTGCTCCAAAATATTTTTTTAATTCATAAAAATAAAATCTCTTGTATGTTTGTCGCGAAATTATTTTTGTTAATATGGCGCGGATTGGGTTTGAGGCGGCGCGAATTTGGCGCGGATTTTTTTTTAGACTGCTCCGTAACAACCCTGTAAATTTAATGAGAGTAAAAAAAAAACCTAGTTAAACCTAATACCAGGAAAAAAATCACATGGATTCAAAACAGTGAAAATTTTAATGACAAGACAAATTGATAGTTTCACCACGGAATTGCAAAAATCGATTAAGATATTCGATAATTCGTAATTATTAGAAATCTTTTATCTCTGACATGAGATATCGACAACTGAAAATAATTTACAGTACATAACTTGGTACAGAACGTAAAATTTTGCTAAGTGTAACGACCGAATCCACCAAGCGTCCCTATTCATCGGTGAACCCATTTTTCGCTCCTCTCTTTCCCCAGAGTGGCATAAAGCCCATGTGGGAGGACCCCGGCAATGTGCGCGGCGGCAAGTGGGTCATCCGGTTGAAAAAAAACAAAATCGACCGCGCGTGGGAGAACGTCTGCATGGCGATGCTGGGCGAGCAGTTCCTGGTGGGGCCGGAAATCTGCGGCGTCGTCCTGTCCACGCAGTTCCCCGAGGATCTGCTGTCCATCTGGAACCGGACGGCGACGGACACGACCAGCACGAACCGCATCCGGGACACGTTACGAAGAATCCTGAACCTACCTCCGTCGACGCACATGGAATACAAACCGCACTGCGATAGTCTTAAGTACCTCTGAAGGCCGCCTCCGCCACCGTCGCCGTCGTCGTCGTCGTCGTCGTCGTCTCCGTTATTCTGTTGATTCGCGACTCTCTCTATCTCTCTCGTTTTTTCCCTTTGTAAATTTTGTGTAAGAGAAAACGTCTTGATACCATCAATAAAAAGAAAGAAAATAGCTAACTGAAAGCAGCTAGGAACTGAAGTAAGAAAAAAAGGCGTTGACTTATTAAACTTAACACAAATTATGCTGAGCATAAAAAAGAAATGAATTGTACCGACACAGCCCAGCTGGCGGCAAACTGAGCAGAATAAAAGTTCTTTATTTATTTCCTTAAAATTGATAGAGAAATGTCTTTTCGGAAAAAAAATACACAATTTTCACAGGATTTTTGCCACCTTCCCTTGTTAGCTAGATTAGTCTGAAAAACGCGTAACGATGTCCTTCCTCCGCTGGGTTGTCGCTGGTCTCGAAACGGAAATACAGAGAAAGCAGTTTTGACAGAAAGCGTTGAAAGTGTTTTACTGAAATATCACACTTCTTGAAAGGGTTTCAAACTTTGTCACAATGAAATGTTGAAAATATGTCGGCGTGCCTTCCGAGTTAAGATGCTATGAAAAACTATAAGAATCTATCAGAGTACGGGAATAATAACTGAGCCAAAATGGAAAAAAATATCACCCTTCCACTGACATTCTAATATGCTTACACGCATGGGCCATTGAAGTTTGAGGTCCTAAAACTGCCGCTCGAATCTAGTCCGTCCCATATCTAAAAATATAGCAAGCCGAGAAAAGAGCATTAAATTTTCAAATTTGTCCCGCCCATAAAGCTACGTGTTAGAATTTTTCGAAAAAGTACATTTTCTACGGGTTTCTGGAACAAAGCATTAAATTTTATTGGTTTTTCTGATAGGTCACATTTGACGAAATTACATATGGGACGGACTTGTTTCGAGTGGCAGAAAACTTCTTGGAATCTTAAGGAGGTATTAGACTACGAGAAAAAAAAAACAAACAAACTCGCACATTTTGACCGTTTGTCTGCGTTGTTTGTTCACCAACATTTGTTTGCAGAAACTTGCACACATTTTGTCTTGTTTGCGAGTTTGGCAAACTGACAAACGCTAAAAAGTGAGAGTTTGTTTGCCATAGTGTACTTACTCCTTTGTTCTATTCATTGCATTTGAAAAGTCTTTTGAACCACTTAAAATTGTGCAAGGAGTAAAAAAAAATATCTTCGATAATATTTTTTTTTGAATAGGTCCTATAAACATATGAAATACAATGGCTTATGGGTCCTTAAAAAAACTCTCGATATGTAATGTTAAATTCAATATAAAAACATGAAACACATAAAAATAAAGCAAAAAACTAATTTGGTGGTAAACTGTCACTTTTTACACGGGACTAACACGAAAAAAAAATATTACTAAGGTGATAAATATTAAATTTTCATAATATCACTATATTTTGTATGGACATTTTTTTTAACAATTGTTTATAAATTTTTAGGTACGTTCATGTATTTATTTCCCAATAAAATATGTTGTTGCAGCAATCCGTAATTTTTTCCTTCCTAAAAATCCATATGGTACACTTGCCCCACCTGAACATGATTTTTTAAAAGCTCTCAACAAAAATAACCAAAAATTAAATCATACTTTGTAATAGGTACATGTCATTGGTAGGGACACTACTGATCTAGGAAAAATAGCATTTCGATAAAATGAGCCTTAAAACGAACCGTAAGCCTTATTTTGTCCTTTCCAAATATTATAAGAAAACAAAGGTTTTGAAAAAAACTTCATTAAATCTTATGCCCCGTGGCGTTTACGTCGTTTTGGCAGTTATGTGGTTGTAAAATCAGCTGATTGCATTGCTAGCTACAATTTCTCATACTGGAAATAATCAAAATTGTAAAAATGACGGCCGTACGAGGGATTGTTCCTCTTGCCCCATATGGTCGTCTTGTCCCACCTTCCCCTACTATCATACCAAACGTTTGGTAGTGTGTGCAAGCTCCGTACAAAGAAGGTGTCTAACTGAAAAGTGATCCCGTTCGTTTGACAATAATTGGTGTCAAACCTTCGGGGTTTCAGTGTACTGAGTTCAAGTAAACAGCTGTATACTTCAAGCAAAACATTGTAAATGGGCCAAAGCCGAAGTGTAAACAAAGAGTGAGTCTGTACTAGGGACCTACATAGGGAAATGAAATGTTGCGGGAAAAATTTCAAACACCCAAAGGCATTCAAATTTAAGGTTGAAAAACTTGTAGTTTTTCTTTCGTGCTGGCACTTTTTTATACCGAACAAGCACAAACATAACAAAAACTACCAGATTATTATCAACAACAGTTTTACAATACTTGTAATTGTTGTAAGTCTCGTTTTTTTGCCAAAACTATTTTAAATTGATTCCAACCTTGTTCTTGCATGATCTTGTTGCTCGATTGGAACCTCGATTTGACAGTTCGCCTCTCCATATAGGCTCTCTAGTCTGTACTGCTCGTTTCTAATGTAAACATTTACTGACGTAAGCAGGTAAACAGAAAAATCACGTTTTTCGATGTGAATTTTCAGCCAATATTGGGATAGAATCTCCAAGGAAATGATAGAATTTACCATCAGCAACACAATTCACGTGTTTTTTCAGATATTTATCGTTTGAATTGCGGGAAATTTGAAAATCAAAAACCCAAACAATGATTTGTTATGGGCTACCCTTTGACAGCTAGTGCTTTTGTTGTGGGCTCTTATTTGACAACCGTGCTAATGTCGACTGTTGTCAGTTTGCTTAGGTCGGAATAGGGTTGCCATCCCCCCTTAAGCAGGACAGCCTGTTTGTTTACACTTCGGCTTTGGCCCATTTACATTATTTGGCTTGACTTTAAAAAAGTTTCCAGTTTATACACGCAGAAAAATCAGGAAGATGCTGTGTCCTATCCCTCGCCTAGATCAGACCAAAATCCACGATAAAGCTGTCAGACCAAGACTGTCAGACCAAGACTGTCAGATCAAAGAGCAAAAAGTAAACAATCTTGGTCTTCAACGTAGGTGCACACAAATCAGGAAAAGAAAATTTGAAACAGAATTTTATTTTTTCAATTCAATGACTGGTTTTGGACTGCAAAATTGAATATACGTCAGAAAATGATTAAACAGTGTGGCGGCCTGTACACCGACAATTAAATAAGCTGTTAAAAGCCTTATTGATCGCGTTTTCGGTTTACACCTGAACAATCTTGAAATTATTTATACGGATTTGTGATTTCTCTCTTTCCATCATTCCCTTGAGAAAAATATGTTGTAGAATCAGCCTGTACGAGGTTTGATTCAACAAAATTTTAGTTGAATATTGTGCGATCAGTTCCTAGCTGGACTCGGTCACAGGAAACGACCGGCGACTCAGTGACCGACGAAATAGGCGGCGGGCCAGATGCGGGCATAAAAATGTCAAAATCTCTTCCCCCCTCACTTCGTCTCACCATCCAGCTGCAGCTTTGTTGACAAACAAACGGAGCACGCGGTCGCATGATGGCGGCATCGATCCAGAATTGGGGGTGATCATGTGATTAAAAATGAAAGTTTTTCAAGAAAAATAATATTTTTCCGACGGAATAAAAAAATTGCAAGCATGTTCAAACAATTATTCCTTATGTCGGAGAAGTGATGAAAAAGCAAAATTTTAATCCATAATTTTTCTATAAATTGAATTTTTTTCACTCTAACTAGGAACCCCTAGGTCTATCCACGACCATTTCCAATGACCGTGAGAAGATGCCAGAAAATCCAACTACGAGCTAAATCCACAATATAATCAACGCCGATTTTGCGTTGAAACAAACCTCAATTCGGCAAAAATCTTTTTTTGCTTTGAAAAAGTTACATTGACGTTGAGTGTTGATTCAACAAAAATCTTGATTTTCAAATCTACAAAACGTTTTGTGGATTCAAATATGCCTTATTTTTCTGCGTGTAAGTTAATCTTTAGTGGGAACAATATCGAGCCAAATTTTAAGTAAAAGTAAGTCTAATGTCGGGTAGCAAATTTGAAATAGTGTATTTTTTATGGGATGACAGATTGTCAACACAAACACAATAAAAGATTATGTGGATAACAATACACTAACCCGCTTCAAGTGAGTTAGTAGATGTTCGGTTAGAATAAGGCTTTCTAGGCCCAGTGATTTTTTTAAAAGTTGATTCAAAAATGACGAACTTCTCGTCACAGTGTCCTGATGCAAACAATGATCGAGCTCGAGCTGCCACAGTCCTGACATATCGAGCGGTCAGTCAAACAAAATCAGCTAGAAGTCGCTTGACAAAAAACTTTTGCTAGAAAGAGCTAGGAAGTCTGCTGCAAACAAACGCCCAGCTGCCATGTA
Source organism: Culex quinquefasciatus (assembly GCF_015732765.1). Taxonomy (NCBI): domain Eukaryota; kingdom Metazoa; phylum Arthropoda; class Insecta; order Diptera; family Culicidae; genus Culex; species Culex quinquefasciatus. Next base: position 31,889,934 of record NC_051861.1, read on the forward strand.
AACATACTTTGAATGTGTTGGTAAATTTCTGACTAGAAAGCCTCATGCTTTGTTGAAGGAATCGATGGTCACAGAAGGGTAAATTTCGGATAAATAACGAGACCGTCGATTACTTTCAATTAGAAAAATGTTTTTACCCTCTTGAATTTATTGTATACTGTATATTTTATACACGAGTAACTAAAATTAATCAATAAAATTACTTCGTTTTTTGTTTTTCTGTCCTTACTTTAATTAAAAACAAAGTTCTATAAAATTATCTTGTCGTTATGAGGTAGATAACAATTCATCCAAAACTGTTTTTTGTTGTTGTTGCATTCTTTCGCACTCGGTTTTGAATGTTTACATTTTTCTTCTTCTTCTTTCTCTCAAACTTGTCAACTGTGTGAGTGTGAGTGTTTTAAAAACAAACAAGGTTTTACATTAGCGTGTTGTTTTAAACAAAACAAAGGAACAAAACGGTGCCGCTTCACTCGCTCATCTCATCGCTTTCTGTCTGTGTGTGAGGTCTACGCCTTCGTGTGTGAGTGAAAACTAACCGCGCGTTAAGTAAAAATAATAAATCATTTAACAAACAAAAAGAAAATGCACATGTCGTTGTTCTACACACTATTTATTTGTTCTTCAACGATACTTGTTCGATTCGTTTCGCGTTTGTTTGTTGTTACTCTCTATGAAACTAGGCTTTATTTAAGTATGAAACAAAACAACAACAGTTGTTCCATGTTCTGTTTGATTCGATTGTTCTCTGGGTTTTGGATTTATCTGTGTAGGTTAGGTTCGGAGGAGGAGGAGCAGGCTTTGTGTAAAATAAATAAAAAAATCTTTCTCTATGAAGTTTTAAATAACACTTTTTTTTCAATAATCACTGTACCACCATTTTATGTATATTGTTTTTTTTTGTTTATGTATAAATATCGTGATAGAGAGTGAGAGTTGCTTAAACTGAACCGGTTGACGGCGAATAAATACTTTACGTTTTCTTGTGTGGAAATTTTCCGTTTCAGAACAAAATAAAAAGGAAACGAAATTAACAATAAAAACAACTTACGCATCGCTGGTGGAACCGGTTGACGGAAACTATATATTTATATGGAATGTGGATGTGTTTGTTTGATGCTCACAGAAGAATCGGTATGGTGGTAGTAGTGTGAGTTCTGTTTATCACTTTTTTTACGTTCGGAAAGTGTCGGTAAGTGTTTGTTTTGTATGTGTATGTGTGTGTGAGTGTGGCTATTATACATCTAAAAAACAATAACTGAGAAATGCTTTGGCTATAGATGTATTCGAGTGTGGCGAGTAGTCGTAGTACTTGCGAATCTATTTTGTTTTATTTTATTTGGTTTACTAACGTTTGCTGTCTGCTGTGTATTGGTGTGAGTGAAGTGTGTGTAAGAGAAACTGGTCTATTGATATTGCTACGAGTATTAGTGAGAGCTAGTGGATGATTGTGTCTTGGCTGATATGTTTCAGGTTGGCCTACAGAACAATGGGTCGGAGTTGAGTGTGGTTGTGTGTGTGAGTGTGTATAAAGTTATGGAGATTGTTTTTACTGATGATTGTGAGTGTATTTGTTAGAGTTATATGTATGAAAATAAATAGAACAAATGATATAATGGAGTGCATTGTAAAATGGTAACTGTGTTCAACTATCGATTAAATTTAGAGTTAAGGATACCTAAAATATATTATGTAAAAATTGTTATCTACATTCATGTTGACGAAACTCAATATTTTTAACCTTTTTTGTTTACAAATATAGTGTTCGATTCGAGAGTTGCGCTTTTCGATTTATATTTGCGTATTTTTGTTTTGTTATAACAATGCTTTTTTCTGTCAAAATAATGTTCGTATCGCTTCAAGCCGCAGATCATTGAGATTTCCGAATAAAACTAGTGGGAATTTTGCCTAAAAATCTGTACCGAATGTTGTTGCCAAGCAAAAAAGTTGATTTCGTGATAGCCGAATTATAAGCACCGTTCACAAATTGCGTAACAATTTTGTAACGACAGCGAGAGCGCGCATGTTTGTAAACAATGGTAAAATGGAAGCATTTAGTTAACAGTTTGGGATAGCTTCTGAAATGATCAAAGGGAGTTATGGAAGAGTTTTTTGGCTAAATAAAATAATCTGTAAAAAAAACCCGAAGGAAATGACAACAAGGTGAGAATTGTTTATATTTGAGTGTTGAGAGGTTATGTTGATATTCCGAAAAATACGCTAATTAATTTTCAGAAAGATTCTTGAAAGCTTCCAAGATTAACGGGGTTCATTTCTGGAGTTTTTTTTTTGAAAAGGTCCAATAAACCAAATTTTCAGTTTTTGCTTTTTGGGTGTTTTTAATATCCCTGACTCAAGGCGGTTTCAAAAACACCCCAAAAAGCAAAAACTGGAAATTTGGTTTATAGGACCTTTAAAAAAAAACTCCAGATTTTCGGTTTGATTCCCTTTTTTGCACGGTGCTGTCACACACACCAGCAAATGTTTTGTTTTGATGATGTGGATGAGCGCTTTGTAAAAAGTGACAGTTCGTTACTTATAAGTGCGACAGCGTCAAACCAAGGTAGATCAGATAAGATAAGGCGGGTATATCCAGCTGTCAAAATAGTTAGCACGAAACCTTGATTTTATTTGAAGATTTTCAGAAAAGTGGAAATTTGACCATTCTCCGGGCAAATTTCACCGGATTTTTTGTAGGATTTTTAAGCATGGCAAACTGAACCGAAAAACGCGTTTAGCTGAATAATTTTTGTTGTAAAAGCGTTTTTCGGTTAAGTTTGGCATGCTTAGCAACCCTACAAAAAAAATCCGGTAAAATTTTCCCGCAAAATGGTCAAATTTTCACTTCACTGAAAATATTCATATCGACGGAAACATTTCAAAAGGCATCATGTCCATTTTTACACTTTCTGGGTTATTGCATATTCTGAAAGTACTCCTAATAAGCTACCTCTCCACCAAACATGAGCAAAAGTTACTTCGGTGAAGTCGGTTTAACAATGGTTTTAAACAAAGTAACATAAATAAAATCTCTGGCATCATCAGTGCCTGTTTATGTAGCCCTGTCAACCTGTCAAATAAAAGACTACATGAACCTCGTGATGAAAAAAAAGCATCATGAAAAAGACACCATGTAGGGGAACAGCATCTAATTCCAGCGTGCCTCTAATGTTGGCAGGTCAGAACTTTGACATTCAATTAAAGCTAATTAAAAGCGTTTTCAACTGAACTCGAGTGATAAATAGCTCAATAAGAAGTGAGCAAGCAAGATTCTATCAAAAGTTTTGCAAAATTAGTTGTTTAAATAGTGAAAATCAGCAAATTGGATGGAGTTAGGAGCGAGTGCTTAACCTGCCAAACATACGAGGATTTCCCCTACATTTGCCGACGAAAAACGAATCAAAGCTTCCCCTCCAATGACAGCAGGGTGATATAAACATTGGTGACATATAACTTCTATTATAGAAGTTATGTTTGTTTGTTTTTTTTTTTTAATATATTGACCAGGGGGTAGCGAAGAAGACGCCATCTTGGAAGTTCAGAAAACAAACACTGACAATCAGTACACTGATAATCAACATTACACACTGTTCTGTTCACTTTTACACACTTGTATGGGATTTTTCAGTTCAAGTATGATTACACGAAAGTGTGTAATCAAACTTGAACTGAAAAATCCCATCCAAGTGTGTAAAAGTGAACTGAAAAAAGTGTAATGCTGTTTACCAGTGTATTATACATATTACTATGGTTACACGAAGTGTGTTATCCTGGTTGAACTCAAAAGTCCCATGCAAATGTGTAAAAGCAAACTGGAAAATGTGTAATGCCGATTCTGAGTGTACGGGCGCACTGTATAAGGCTTTCTATTCAGAAATTTACCAACACATTCAAAGTATGTTTACATGACAGTTGGACGTTTGATGCATCAGGTTTCCTATCTCTTTCTAGCAAAAATGTTTTGTCAGGCGAATTCTAGCTGGTTTTTTTAACTGACTGCCCGATATGTCAGCCAACATACTTCGCAGGGCTGTGACAGCTACAGCTCGATCATTGTTTGCATCAGGACACTGTGACGAGGAGTTCGTCATTTTTGAGTTAAATTATATTTTATTCACTGGGCCTAGAAAGCCTTATTGTCGACCAAAAGAAAAAAAGCAAAAAAAGGTAAACAGAAAAATCACTTTTTTAGATATGAATTTTCAGCCAATACTGGGATGGAATCTACAAGAATATGATAGAATTTGCCATCAGCAACACAATTCACGTGTTTTTTCAGGAATGTATCGTTAAAATTGCGGAAAATTTGAAAATTAAAAACCCAAACAATGATTTGTTATGGGCTACCATTTGACAGCTAGTGCTTTTGTTGTGGGCTCTCATTTGACAAACGTGCTAAGGGAGCGTTCCCCCCCCCCCCCTCGTAACAAAATTTCCATACAAATTTTAAAAATTTTGTATGGAGCGTAACACGGCCTCCGACCCCCCCTCCCCCTCTACTGCGTTACGTAATAAAAGAACGCTCCCTTATGGCGACTGTTGTCAGTTTGCTTTGGTCGGAATAGGGTTGCCATCTCCCCGATAATGACGGAATCAATGTGCTACTGAATATGGATGATCAAGTATCAATAAAAGCAACGTTTTTCATCGTTTGTTATTATTAGAACACATTCTTTTGCTTTTATATTAAAATGGGAATTGAAAAATGATGCTCAACATTCAAGTGCGTTTTTCCCAAAACGCACAGTTTGATACTTTTTGAAATGATGCCGTCGATATATCCTCCGAGTTTCGTGCTAACTAACTATTTTGACAGCTGGAAAACTCGCTTTACCTTACTAACCCACATACCTTGGCGACAAACCAACGGGACTTAACCAAAGAAGTTGTTGCACGCTCATCTAGAACAACTCATTTTAGAGTTATTTTAAATTAGATTTATCGCAAACTTTACCTGCTCCAAAATGATTTGTTAAGCTTGCGTTTGACAACACTTTACCTGCAAGCTTGTTGGCCTTGATTGTGTATGACACATCAAAGTAAGCAACATTTAAGGTTAGACACAAACTGACAAATTAATAATGATCGGCACAAACCTAACAAATGTATTAATTGAAGTGTGTGGGTGAAAATTGTATGTGTAAATCTAGTATTTTTCTTAATTCGCTATTGATATTGCACTTGTTTAACGGAGGGGCTATCGTTCAAATTGTTGTCATTTCCGTGTTTTTTTTTTGACGTTTGGTGTACAACTGAATGGCACTATTGTAATGAATGTGTAAGTAACAAACTGGAAATTTTCAACCAATTTTGGGAGAGATGGGATTAAAACAACTTTTGTGCAGCAGCTTCCGCAGGGAGACACATTTTTGTTCGGTTTCTCTTTTCTTCTTTTTTGTTGTGTTATACTTTTCTGTTTGTACAAGCAAGGCACGTTATATACGTTTCTTTGCCATCTGTAGATTTTTTTTCTGGATTCAATTCTAGCCCTGTTCCATATGTTCGGTTCGTGTAACTCGTATCGCGCGCGGTTGCCAAATTTAGTGTTTTACAATCTGCTCTTTTCTCTTGTTATTTTTTCTGTTTTACAAAAATAATTGTTAAATTTACTCTTCTTTTAATCGCTTCGCCTTTTTTCCAAAAAAGCTAGCTTAACATTTTGTTTCAACTTTTGCCTTAATCACAATCTCTCGTTTTCTGCTTCTCGTTAAGTGTTAGATAGCCGTTTCGAAATTTAATTTCGCATTTATAATTTTAACGCCATCAATGCAAACTGCCTTACCCTAATTGTTTTTTTTTATAATAGATTCTCTCGATTTAGATGCCTCCGTCAATGTCCTTCTCGTTAAAGTATACGTGTCGCTTCCTTCGCGTCTCGAAAAAAGCTGTGGATAATTTAACAGTGTATTTGTAAAATAGCCGTGTTTTATTTGAAACTGAAAAGAGGGACAACTAAACTCTAACTTTGCTCTCTTTTGTTGTGTGCTTCATCTGGTTTCGAATTTACCCATGTTGTGTGTGTGTGTGTTTCATATAATAGTACTACTATTCTCTTACTACTGTTTTTAATAGGTCAACTTATTCCTACTGTTCATTTCAGGTACCAGATTGTAATATATATCTTATACTTACATTTTTATGGATTTTCTTGTTTGCTTTGCATCTTACAATTTTACGTAATACATGTGTGAGAGTGCTTTCTGTAGATGTGTGTGCTTTGTCCAGGTTCGCTTTTTGTCATGTTTGCTCACAGCGAACGACGCACAAATAGGGAACGCGCAAAACATGTTTTTTGTTTTCGCTGTGTTAGTGTTGGTTTAGAGCTAGAAAAGAGTGTGTGAGTTGACACTAGAAACAGAAACAAACAAACCGGGCTGTGTCACACAGCTCGCGCGTCCATTCACGGTACAAATTAACCTCTATTGCGTTTAGGTACGTCGAGTTTACAGTTATGATCGTGTGAGAAAGATGACCCTCTGCTTCGCAGCGTCTTCCGGAAAGATTTAGTTGATGAATTATTTACAATTAAAGCAGAACGAATGACTCTTAATGTTCTAAACAGATAATTTGCAGCGAATCGTGTACGTGTTTAGCGCCATCTTTTGGAAAGCCTCTTTTAATAGTATAATTTTGTTACAAGTAATAACGTCAAATGTTACTTATGGTTCGCGTTGATTCCGTTTTGGCAAAGAAATGCACAAATTCGAATGTTAACAAGCTTGTTTTAGTGAGTTGAAATGCATTTTCATCTAAACCTTCCTTTTAAATCACTCAGTTTTCTTCCACTGGTTGGTTTGACATTGATTTTTATTAAACCATCGGGGCCAATTTTTAGTTTGACACCCTCTTTACACGGGGCTCACACACACTACGAAACTTTTATTTTGAAGGTTGTGTGTGAGCTCCGTGCAAAAAAGTGTACTCAAAAGTGTGTTACGGAGGTAACTGTCAGATTTGGGTGTGCACTCAAGATCAGAACAACCCATCAAAGTGTACTTTTTACCTTTTTTGAAAAGTTCACCCGTTGTCACCCTTTTCAAAAGGGTTCACTCCGATATCATCAAGAATGAGTTTTGAAGTTTTTGTTTCGTTGTTTTGTGGAAAATTGTCAAAATAGTACACTCAACCCCCCGGTGGTTGGTCACGTTTTCGTGTAACACTTTTTTTTAATTTGTACCCCGTTGGTTGGTCAAAGTCAAACTAAAAAGTGACGAACTGTCACTTTTTACACGGCGCTCACGCAAACTATCAAAACAAACGTTTGATAGTGTGCGTGAACTCCGTGTAAAAGGGGTGTCGTTCGTTTGACAACAGTTGGTGTCAAACCATCGGGGTTTGAGTGTAACGTGTTATGCAGTAAAGCGAAAGTTTTTGTTTGAGCTCAATCAATTTGACAAAGTCCACAAGCTCAAAGGGTGGTTGGCATCCTGTCAAACTTTTGGCTACATTGGACACCGGACATTTTATGTTGATATTTTCGAGACATCTACTGTGGATTTAGTTGATATCTTGATTTTGTGGCATCTTCTCACGGTCGTCGGAAACGGTCGTGAAGCCCAGAGGTTCTCAATTGGTGTGAAAAGGATCAATTCAAAGAAAAATCATGGCTTAACATTTTGATCTTTTATCACTTCTCCAGCATCATTAATAATTGTTTGAACATTCTTGCAAAATTTTCATTCAGTTGGAATAATAAAATTATTCTTGAAAAAAAAAATCGTTTTTAACTAAATCATCATCCCTAATTCTGGTTCGATGCCGCCATCATGCGACCACATGCTCCGTTTATTTGTCAACAAAGCTACAGCTGGATGGTGAGACGAAGTGAGGGGGAGAATGCATCTGACCCGCCGCCTATTCCGACGGTCATTGAGCCTAGACCTATAACGGGAATGACTCACTGTTGGCTACTTCAATTAGGTTTTACGCCGACTCGATTTTTAGGTTAGAAATTTGACAGCTTGGCTGCACTGTTTACATTTTTTGCCCGTGTGTCTCAGTAAAATGTGTGTGCGTGTGCGCTCGTGACGTCACGCTGTAAAACCTAATAAGGTGTTACGCCGACTCCATTTGGAGGAGGCTAGAAAGAAGTGCACACGAGCTGTCAAATGACGTCACGGTGTAAAACCTAATTTTGTCAACGTGACATCTAGTAGACATCAACATGCCCGTCGTGACTGGACAGCTATGAGAGGCATCTTACCTTCCAGCATTTTCAGCTTTGATGCAATCAAAGTAAATACATTTTCAGGTAAGGTATCTGTCAACCACAAGGCTGTTGTTACTCTCTTTAAAATTTTCTTGTCAGTTTGAGATACATTCCTATGCCAAACTAAATCAACGCGAACTCTTTCATCCCTTGAACCTAAATAAACCCAAACAAAATATTATAAATTTAGAAAAAAAAATAAACACACACAGTGTAAGTATAGTCATCTTACTCCTTTACGATAATGGCGATCACATGCGTTGTTGCTGTAGGTTTCGAGAGGGGGTCGATTAGAACATGTTGATTGTGATGATGATTATGATGTAGTTGCTGTTGTGCGACGCTACAGGCGACTGACACTGGCAACTAACCGTTCGGACCGACGATCGGCCGCCGGAAGTTCCAGCTGGAGGCGTGCTGCTGGTGCAACGGTTTCGAGCTGAGCCCACTCTCGGTCAGCAGCGCCGACGAGTTGTCCAGCTCTTCCAGATTGTCATCGTCCTCTTCGTGGTCATACTCGACGATGTCCGCCGCCACCGCCACCGGATCGTGGTGACTCCGGAGGGCCGCCAGCTGATGCCGGCAGTCGTTATTGTGCAGACTGGGACCGCGGCCGGCACCGTTGTTGTTGTCGTCGCCCTCCTCCGAAGGGGAGCTCTGCCGGACCACTCGTACCGTTAGCTGGCCGGTCACGGGTAGTTCCCGTGACGCGGAGTCGTCGTCGTTCTGATCACAGTTGGTTGCGTTGTCGTCACCGCCGTCGTCCTCGTCGTCGTACTGCTCTACACTATTACTATCTATTGTTAAATCTAATAATCTACGTTGGCTACTGTCGAACAGTGAAGTGTTCAATACGGCCGATGGAGCAGCGTGGTGGTATCCATCCGCTTGTTTGCTGGTTTTGGAATACTGAAATGAGAAACAAGTTTGATGTTCGTTGATTATATTCTGTTTTGAACACCCCTATCTGCCATTTTGTCAAGCATCCCTCATCGTCACAATGGTCTTCGTTGTCCAAATTTTAGGAGATTTTTTGTAAACCACAACAATCGTGTACGATTGACAGGTAAGACACATTAAATAACACGAAAGGTCGTAAAATAAAAAAATCGAAAAAAGACTGCGCATGTGAGTACACTACTATTTTACGGCTTGGACGAGGAAAAAGGATCAGCAAAAAAAAAGCTGTGTGTAAGATAACAACATACCGAATTTTGGAAACGAACAAAGCAATGACCATGGACAACGAGAACAACCAATTACACCACAAATCACGCCGAAGAGAACACTGTGGCAGCCAGCCGTTTGTCGGAGGACTTACAGTCAACTTAAAAGTTATTGAAAAATATTGTTGTTGAACTTTAAAAGAAATACCTAAACGAGATAAAAGCCAGCAAGAACGTTACGGCAAGTGGACAGATCAACACACTTTCTCAACAACAGCGCATGTGTCTTGTTTCTAAAAGAGCAAATTGATCATATAAATTTTGGAACCGGAAACGCAGTTCTGACAAGGCCGCCTACTGAGCCAGAATACGAAAAATCACAAACAGTCAACAAAAAGTTGAGATCCGGAATAAGTGAGTTAAAATCCAGATAAGCTAAGGTTGGAAGCCGTTTGACGGATGAGGTGCTAAACGCTAAACATCAAAGCATTTAAGTATCTCACCTGAGGATTCTCGGTTATTCGCACCTCCGCTGGGGTCACGCTGAAACACGTGCCAGGAAAGGAGACAGAAGCCGCACCGAGGCCACCGTTGGCCGGGTGATTGCTCCGGTGCACGGTGGCCACGTAGGGGTGATTGTACTGTACTGGTAGTGGCTGCTGCTGGGGAACAGAACAGGACGATATCGTCGGGGAGCCGCCACTCGAGCCGGCCGAGTTGGCGGAGAGGTTGGACGCCGACGAGAGCGACGTCGAGGTAGCTGCGGAACTGGGCGGAACCGGGTGCTGTTGTTCCGCCGGGTGGTTGTTGGGTGTAAACATAGAAGTGGTTGTTGTTGTTGTTGTTGCTCTGGAGGAATGTTTCGGTTGCAGTTGGCTTATTGGATCACCCGTACTGAGTCCAGCTTCCGCGGGAGCACGTGGTTCGCTGTGCTCTTCGGCCGCATTGAGATAGCTACTATTGGAACTACGATAAATACTATTACTGCTAGTGGCGATAGACATCTGAGGTTGTTCCGCGCCTGGGACAACGTGGTTACATCTACTAGTGTTCAAGAGTGTGCTCAACGGTGTGCTGGTACCGAAGACACCTGAGGATACTGTTGGTTGAGGGACTGGAAGTGGCGAGTTCACTTTTAGGGAAGAAATGTTCGAGTGAGGCAAGAGTCCATTTCTGGGGTTGGAGGACAAACGGTGCGACTTTCCGTTGGCAGAGCTGCTGGCGACGTTCGAGGTAGTGTTGGCAGGCCCTCGAACGCTTTCCAGCGCGTTGATGATCTGCAAATGCTGGGGTTGTTTGTATTTGCCGTTCGGTATTAATACTGGTAGTTGATCCGGCGTCCTAATTAGCGTTTGCATCTCGTGGATGTCGGCGCTGCAGTTGGTTGTGTGGTGCGCCTGCAGCGCCATCGTTGTGGTGTTCGCTGCATCCTGGTTCCTATGCGTCTTCTTGCAGTTCCGTCTGTGTATAACCAGCAGACAACAGAACAGCAGGAAGAACACGACCATCACCGTGCCGATCGCGATCTCCACCCACGGAACGGGATCTGCCACGGGTGGTTCCGGAGTGACGACCACGTAGTTGAGAAGATTCACATAGATCGGTATGCCCATTCCGGTGCTTCCGATAGCCCGAATGGAGATGTTGATCTTTTCCTCTGCGGACACGTTCGGAAAGTGAAAACGTCGTGCGTCCACCGTCAAATTCGCCGTGTAGTGCACGTTGTCTTTGTCTATCCACGTGACCTGGTAGCCTTGAAGCACTCCGTTGCGATTCTCCGGTGGACCCCACGAGAGTGTGATTCCGTCCTTTCGCTCCAGCATGTGGTTCGTCACGGGTCCGGGGACTGCAAGAATAGACGAAAATGTGAATAAAGGTTCTTTTTTTGTAGGACCTTCTCCCCCCCCAAACGTACCATCCTGCTTCGTCTGAAAGTCCAGCACGGCGCTGATAGCCTCTTTGGAGTGACACGGCCTGAGGAACGCCTTGTACAGCGTGAACGGAAGCAAACCCGCCAGGTTGTAGTGCGTCGCATCCTTCGGACTGAAATACAATTTGACCATTAGTATGAGAAGCAAATGCGTTAACGGTTCCCGCAAGCGAGGAGCAACAGTCTCCGTACGGACTCACATGTTCAGACAGTTGACCCGGTTCGAGCCTCCGCGGATGACGACGTCGTGGTTGACGTTCTTGTAGCACAGCATCAGACACCGGTTGATCGCGTCCGTCGCGATGAAGCGGCTCCAGGTGAACTGGACACTGCGCGCGTCAAGATGCTCCGTCTGGAAGCGGTTGACCGTGTCCGGAGGACGGTGGGCGGCGTCGATCTGAAATCGGGATAATTGAAGTATTTTCACTAAAGTTGCTTCCACCGCGCCACTTACCGTCTTCCACTGGATGTATCGGTAGTCCTGCACCATCGGCTCTCCGTCGGGGCTGACCGATCCCAGAATCCTCACGACCAGCTTGTTCGTGTTGGGGATTAGCACGCCCGTTACGTTACCCGGCACTTTGATCTGACTGATCGATACCTGACGAATCCGGCGACCGGGCTTTCCCGACTCACCGCCGGCACTTCCACCCGCCTTCTCCAGATCCATCTGGGTACCGGTCAGCGACTCGAAAATCTGCTTGGGATTCTTGCCAATGTCGAACGCTCGACGGCGACGCTTGATACCGCTGCTTGCGCTGTCCTCCGGTATGTTTTCAAAAAACTGCGTGAAAGTTACGTTGACGGGGATTAAGAGCGGAGCGACCTCCTCGTGGGTGATGTAGTCGTCGAGGATCTGCAGCGTACCGTTTATATGATCGGCCAAGGCGGGCGCTTGATCTGTATCGTCGACCTGCTTGAACTGTATGGTGAGAGCGGTTGGTTCCACGTTCGGGAATCTTGGCCACCAGATGAAGATTCCGTTTGGGAAGAAGATCGACAGGACCGGGACGCCTTGCGATGTGCACTGAAATCCTTTGGACAGCTTCGACGGAATGACCTGCTCCTTTCCGGATGGCCCTGAACCTCCAGCGTCGGCTACGTTGTTCACGGAGCAGGCTCGCAAGTACACGGTGTAGTTGCGGAATGGAGTCACTGCCGGTCCGGTGATCTTCAGACTGTTGTTGGTGATCAGCTGCGTCGGTGGAGAGCTGTACCAACTGTACGGGTCATCCGACGCTAGGTAGTACATGGCGTACTCCGTGTTGATGTGCTGCATGCCTCGATCGAACCGGACGTACAAGCTGGTCGTGTCCACCGGGTAGCACTGGATGTTCTCCGGACGCTTGTACAACCGCCGGTACTTGTCTTTATCTCGGATCGACAGGTACATCGAGATGCTAGCTTCTCCAGCTTCGTTCTTCGCGATGCACTGGTACAGACCTTCGTCCTCCGGGTCGATGGTGTTGATACGAAGCATCGGATAGTCGTAGTGAGCGATGTAACTGTTCTTGAGCTCTCGACCGTTCTTGAACCAAGTTATCTTGGGCTTCGGGTTACCGCTGACGGTGCTGTTGAACGACATGGACGCCACAACTGACGAGGTCACCGAAGTGATTTTGCTCAAAAACACCGGCGGAACGAGTACGGTCACGTTGAACAGCTGAAAATCGCTACCGACTGAGCAGTTGTACACCCCGTCGTGTTTGTCCATCGAAACATTTACGAACACCAACTGGTATGTGAAGTTGACCAAGCTGATCGGAATCTTGCCCTGCCGGGGTGTGAATGTCCACCGCGGTCGACCCGCTTCGCTGGCACAGTTCAGCTTCAGTGTTGATCCCGTTCGGACGTGCTGGATTTGCTGTTGCATTCGCGGCAGCAGACGGTCCACTGACTTCACGCTGGTTGACGCTGGTTGAACGTTCACCACATAGCTGTAACTGCGAAAGGCTTTCGCCGCAAAGTTGTTGGTCGCATTGCACCGATATCGACCGGCATCGGAGAGGCGCACGTCGGCCATCAGCAGACTGCCGTTCTGTAGCTGGTAGTACCTGTAATGGAAACAAGTGTGATCTAATTAAAGGCTTGGCGGGTGTCAATTGAGTTCACTGAACAGCGAGCTCAGCGGGATTAAAACGGTTCAAAAGAAACCTTTTACTCGCCTGGTGTCTTGCGCGCTCTGAGCGTAGTTGTTGAACAGTATCTGGGTCTTGTTGACCATCCAGGTTACGTTGGCCGGTGGATGGCTCACGAACGGACAGTGCAGTACGAGCGGTTGCTGGGCGGCAGCCACTACGGTGTTGTTGTCCGAGATGATCGTACTGTGCCGCTCGAGGTAAGCGATGGTGACCACCGATTCCGTCGACATGATTGTTCCGGCGGCATGCCGCGTCAGGTTCGCTTTGCACCGGTACACCCCAGCGGAGATGTTGCTAAACTGGCGGTTGTACGGTATCTTCAGCGTTCCATTCGGGAACAACCGGAAGCCTTTGTGCGACTGTTTGTGGTTCTGGTTTTGGAAGGCCGTGCTGAAGAACTCCAACCCGTTCCGGAACCACACGTACTCGATGAGGTCGTCGTCGCTGTAGAGCGCTCTTCGATAGCGCTGTCTTCTCCTTCGCTGCCGTCTCCGCTCGGACTCTTCATCGTACTCCTCATCGTCATCCTCCTCCTCCTCCTCGTCATCCAGATCGTTATCTCGGTGCCGTGGGTTCACCGGGTCGTGTGCCAGGCTGGTCAGATCGAGCGCCGCGTCCTCGTACAGACCACCACCACCGGCGGCGACGACGTCCTCATAGTCGCCGTCGTCCAGCTCAGCGTCCATTTCCGAGTTGGACCAGTCATTGCGGCTGTCGACGTCAGCCTCGGCGTGGCATGGCAAGTACACGGGGCTGTTCTTGGTCGCCGTGATTACCACCTGGGCCGGCGGGGACACCGTGAGCCGCAACCGGTCCGGGCCCGGGCTGTTAACGAACGCTGACACTGCGAAATAGGGTAGAGAGAGAGGGGATTCGATTAATGCCGGTGTCGTGAAACTGTATAGCAGTGAATTTACACATTTTTGCAAGAATTGGTTGGTCAACGATCTAAAGTTTCCGTTATTCGAGCCCAATTCGATCCAAAGAAATTGTCAAATTGATATTTTTTAGCTTTCTTGCTTTTTATATTAAGATTGAAGGTGACTTTAATTTAAAAGTTGCCATGCTTTAAAATCAGACTTGTTAAACTTAGCTTAAATGTGTCTCACTCAAAAACAAGGAAACAGTTCGGTTACTCTCAGGTTCATTCTAAAAAAGTTTACTCATTCAAAACAACAAAAGTGACACTTGCTGGAACCAATCCCGTAATCTTTGATTTAACAGATGACTCCCTAGTTTCGGCCACCCTAGTCGTGGTAAGAAGTGCTTGAATGCCGATTGTCGAGAGCATAATCCTCCCGGTGTTACCATTAACCTCTCGAATAACAGTGAGTCCATTTTACTCTCGGTCAATCCTTCTTTAAAAAATAAAAAAAAACTAGTTCGCAATTTGAGGATGGCTTCTACACGCCACTAAACACGTGATAGGGTCAATCCGTATTGTTGTCGCTAGCGCTCATCCTAATTTGTTGTACCATCCTTGCATCCGCACAAATTACTCTGCTGTTGGGGTAGGTTACTACGATCGACGCTGAGAGAGATGTACTGTTGTTGTAGGGGGAGAGGGGGTAATATGCACCCCTGGGGCAAAATGCACCCCCTGCTTTTCTTGGATTTGGAAGAATTGTTCGGGAAAAAATCATAGAAATTGAAAGCTTATTATTGCTAAACAATGCTGGAAAAAAATGAACTTTGTAGTATAAAATCAGCTTAAGTTATTTGAAAAACATTATAATGTTGTGTTTTCATCTAATTTTCATTGAACTTTCGTTATGATTTTTGGACAATATAAAAAGCATTTATTGTTATTGTAAGTTTTTGAGGCAGATAGTTTTTGCCATAATTTTCATTATTCTGTAGATAGATGAGTCCAAAAACATCAAAAAATGTATTTTTAATTAAATTTTCGACAAAAAGCATAGTCGGGGCAAAATGCACCGCTGTGAAGCTCCTTTGTAAAAACAGTGGTGTCATCTAGTGGTGACTAGTGAAAACTGCTTTTACCCAGTGCATTTTTCCCCATGTTGTGGTGCATTTTGCCCCGTTGTTGTAGTGCATTTTGCCCCAATGTTGCGGTGCATATTGCCCCGCATGGTTGTTTGAAATGAATCAGAAATGTTTTTAGAATTTTTTTATTTTCGAACAATTTTGAGGTTTTTTAAGACTTTTTTCACATGGATGACAAAGAATAATAGTTGGTTTAGAACATCGGACATAATACTTCCACAGTACTGCTGTAATGGTTGAAAAATCACAGTTTTCCCTTAAGGGGTGCATATTACCCCCTCTCCCCCTACTGATCATTTTACGGAGAGCAAGCCTGTCTGCACTTTTGTTGCATGGCGCGTCAAAGCCGAGCGCGTGGGCGATCCTGCCTTAATCTTGAGAAATGTGTTAAAAAGGCGTATAAAATAATACAAAATCAACCAAATTGAAAAAAAAACAAAAGGTAGATCAAACAACTTCTCGATTGATACGACCTTTCGAAAGATTCGCCCAGAGTACACTGATCGTAGCCGGAGGAGCTGCTGCACCAAAGAGAGTAAGGAGAACAGCCTTGCGAGTGCTCCAAGTCAAAGCCAATATGTCAATACCATTCACCTGGGGGTGATTTATTGAGCAAATCAATCATACAAGTATATTATGCATATATATCCAATATCCATATCCCAACACACACGCACACAGAGTGAGTGCAGCGTCATGGACGTACTCACGTTGCGGAGTGTAGAGCTTCCAGCAGCTGGTGCAATGCACTCATGGTGCCGGTGGCATTGTAGTATGTTTGTTTTCTGGGCTTTGCGTTCGGGGAGACAAATCTTGGGCGAGAATAAAAAAACCAAGTCGTAAACGTAAAAGGCATGAAATGCACATTTTAGATACGTTTGTATAGATTTTTGTGAATGAAATTTATTTTTTATACGTTCGATAAAACTACCCTCGTTAAATTCTTTTTTTTCAGTATTATATTTAGTCAAAAAGGCGTCATTTTTTATTGAACCATGTAAAAGTTGAAAAAAAAACTTAACTTTTTTTATAAAGCTAAACAATAAATTTTCGTCACTTCAGTGCCAATTTAAAAAAAAAAAAAAAAGATTCAAAATTCCTTATAAAATCCCAATGGTATAATTTCTTGAGTATTTTTAATTTGTAATTTGTTGCTTTATTGGATACAATAACTTGTAGTGTGTACTTTTCGTCAAGTGAAGGAAGGAACTGTAGGATTTTACAATAGAGCCAAAATTAATGGACTAAAAACAAAATTCATCCCTTTCCTAATGCGCTTTCAAAAACGCTTTTAAAGTGAAATAAAGTGTTTTTTTTTTACCTTTTCAAAATAAAGCTCCAAAATTGTACAATTCTCGGAATAGTTTTCAAAAAGACACGTAAGAGCCATTGGCAAACAAAGCCAAAAACACTCAGTCGCAAGCCAGCGACAAGTTAAGACGTGTTTTGCTCGTGTTGTCATCTCGCGTGCTTGGAAGTTTTTGACGGATGGAGGTGGAGGAATCCTTCGAGGAGGAAGATTTTCGTCCCGTCCGCGGGAATCGGAAGCGGAAGAAGTCCAGCGAGGTCACTGAAATCGGCATCGAAGGAGAAAAAGTTGAGAAGACCCTGCTCAATAGCAACAAATTCAGCGCGCTTTCGGGCGACAAAAACAACAACAATGCCAGCCCAGCAGGAGGAGGAGACGCGGTTCCAGCACCCGGCCAGTCGGCAAGTAAATAAAAGCAACCACCTTTGGTGGTGAAGAATACCACGGATTTTTACAAGCTCGTGGCGATAGTGGAAAGTTGTAAATTTGGAATTCTACACCCACGAACGGCGGAGCGAACGAAATCATCGGGTAGTTCTTCGTGGTTTACCTGATGAACTGAAACCGGACGAGGTCAAGTACCTGCTGAAGAGGGATCTCAAGCTAGACGCGCTGGAGGTACATGCCATCAAGCGGAAGGAAAAGTCCACCGTGGACGAAACTCCGTACATTGTGGTCTTCCCCAAGGGATACACCAATCTGAAGAAGCTCTCTGCAATGAAAGTTGTGGCAAAAACTATCATCCGGTGGGAGGCCTACCGGAACAAGCGGCCGAACGTGACCCAGTGCAGGAACTGCTTGCAGCTGGGTCATGGAACCAGGAACTGTCACCTGAAAGGCAGGTGCAACAACTGTGGGGGTCCCCACAAGACGGACGAGTGCAAAGTCCAAGAAGCCGAGCCGAAGCGGTGTGCCAACTGCTCTGGAGCCCACGAAGCCACGGACCGCAGCTGCCCTAAGCGTGCGGACTTCATCCGGAGGCGCCAGCAGGCGTTGAAACCGAAACCGCCGGCAAGGAAGGCGGATAAGCAGAGTCCAGCAGTTCCGGCGTTCACGCCGGCGGAGTTCCCTCCGTTGCCGGGTGCAGTCCCGGACGGAACATCGAAGGATCGCCCTCGCCCCGCAGGAAAAAGCCAAGGAAGCAGTGGCTCGCGAGACGGTGGAGCCACGAAGGAGGAAGCCGGGGAGGTGCTCTACAGTTCTGCTGAGCTGTGGGGCATTTTCTCCGAGTACATCGGCAGGTTCAAGACCTGTAAGACCCGCTTGGATCAAGTAACCCTGGTCAGTTACATGATCTCCAAGTATGGAGTTTAAGGAGTTGTTTTTTTTGTTGTTATGTATTAGTTATTTAACGATCCTCGGTCCCAACCTGGTCACAGCACCTAAAAGGACCTAATAAAAATAAGTTATGAAGAAAAAACAGCCAAAAACAAATTTCAAAAATGCTTGAGATTGTTCATCTACAAGTCCTTCAATCGCCCTAAACTTTAAACAAATGAAATATTGTTTCAATTTGGAAGAATCCAAAATAAGTGTCGGAGGTCACGGTGGCTCTTACGACTTTTTGAAAACTCACCCGAGAATTAGCTAAATTAATATTAAAAGTGTTTGTGTGCGCTCATTTATGAATCACATGCACAGTAAGCTAAATAGAATTTTGAAAAGTTCAAAATTTGTTGGTTGATTTTTTGTGTAATTTTAACTTAATTAATGCGTTAAAAAGTTAAATTTCCATGATAAATTATGCATAAGAAAGCTTTTTATCTGGTCTACAAATTAATTTTAAAGAAAGTGATAAATTTGGTAATTTTGTTAATATTTTTTTTGTGTGGTCAAATAATTGTAAAATATGTTCACGGATATATGAAAGACCAAAGTTGTTATGTTCATCCCCAGACAAATTTAGCCTATTTGGTTAAAATTAAGTTGCTCTTGTGTTGATTAGAAATTTGTATTGGATTTTGAACGTTATACTAAGAAAAAGTTTCATATTTACCCTTCTGAGCAATTCCAGCTCAAATCAGGAATTTTTCTGATACTTTTGTACCCGACCCTCTCCGATTTCAATGAAACTTTGTAGACATGTTATCCTAGGACTATATAAGCCATTTTTGTGCATATGAAGCAAATAGTACTCGAGAATAACATTTGAGAAGGGCGTAAGGTATTTAAATATTTTTGTATTCTGTAATTTAAAAATTACTGTATCTCGAAGCCGTTGCGTCGTATCAAAAAGTGGTCAAAGACAAACTTGTAGGAAATTGGACGGGCTTTCTGAAAAAAATACACTGAAACAAAAATACACGCCACATCTATGAGATTTTTTGATTTTTAAGTCTAAAACTTAAATTTGAAGGTGATGTCACGATTTTTTTTTTCGTTCAATTTTTTTTTGAAAATAGCCTAAGATATTACAATAAGACTCACGAAAAATGCGGGATGGAGCAGCTCACATAAAAAATACAAAAATCATTTACTGAAACTGTTTTTTTTCAAAAGTGCTCTAAACGTCAAAATTTTCAAAAACCGAACACGAGAGTCGATTCTCCAGACAATTTTACATAAAAGTCTACATATTGACCATTGTCCTAAGTCCAATCCTTGTGAAGTTACAGCGGTTTTAAAAATAAAAATGTTGAAAAAATAGGGTTTTTGATGGTTTTTGGCAATTTCTATATGACAGACTTGATTTTTCAGTCTCGAAAATATTTTACCGGAAAGCTCATCCAATTTTCTATAAGTTTGTCTTTGACCCCATTTCAATTGGATGCATGGGCTTGCAGATATAAGCTTATTTACTATCCAGGTTACTACACTACACTGAAAAATATTATGTTTTCAGTCATGAGCAATGTAATTAGCTTATATCTGTAAGCTCAAACATCTAATTGAAATGTGGTCAAAGACAAATTTATGGGAAATTTGACGAGCTTTAAACATATTTTCGAGACTGAAAAATCAAGTCTGTCATATAGAAATTCCGAAAAACCGTCAAAAAACCTATTTTTTCAACATTTTTATGTTTAAAACCACTGTAGCTTCACAAGGATTGGCCTTAGGACAATGGTCAATATGGAGACTTTTATGTAAAATTGTCTGGAGAATCGACTCTCGTGTTCGGTTTTTGAAAATTTTGACGTTTAGAGCACTTTTGAAAAAAAAAAACAGTTTCAGTAAATGTTTTTGGTATTTTTTTAGGTGAGCTGCTCCATCCAGCATTTTTCGTGAGTCTTTTTGTAACATCTTAGGCCATTTTCATAAAAATTTTGAACGAAAAAAAATCGTGGGCTTGCCTTCAAATTTGACTTTTAAACTTAAAAATCAAAAAATCTCATAAAAGTGGAGTGCTTTTTTCTTTCAGTGTATTTTTTTCGGAAAGCCCGTCAAATTTCCTACAAGTTCGTCTTTGACCACTTTTTGATACGATGCAATGGCTTCGAGATACAGCAATATTTAAATTACAAAATACAAAGATATTTAAAACACTTACGCCCTTCTCAAATGTCATTATCGAGTGTAACTGGCTGCATATACATAAAAAATGCTTATATAGGCCTAGGGTAAGATGTCTACAAAGTTTCATTGAAATCGGAGTGGGTCGAAAAAAAAGTACCTAAAAAATTCCTGTTTTGGGCTGGAATTGCTCAATACTAAAAACGAAACAAGAAAAACATAAAAGAAGAGAAGTAGAGTTTTTTGTAGAACAAAAGCTGCTCAAAATGAAAACCTAACCTAAAACCTAAGGCACTCTCCAGGATCCCTTCGAAAGATTGGCTGCGCTAGGGTCTGATTAGATTAGATTAGATTAGACCAAAAGCTGCTCAAAATGACCTCCTAAACACGGGAAAATAGAAAAAAATCGAAAAAAAATTGTTAAAGAAAAAATCGTTAAACTTTACCAAATGATTTTATTCTTAAGTGAAGTTGTAGGTTTTAAACCGGGGAACAACTTTGCAAAACATTATAAAGCGCTGGGTATCATTCGGTAATTTAATTAAAAAGGTACTTAAATAATCGAGCTTTACATTTTAAAAACATAGCTGAAAACACTTATAGACCAAATGAAAACTTTGTGTGCTGATTTGAAGGAAGATAACATAACATGAAATCATGATTCGAATTCCCGGACGCTTCGAAACCCGGACACCTCATCTTGTTTTTTCATTTTTTTGTATATAAGTTCGCATTATGAATGCCAAAACTGTATTATTTAATGAATTCTAACATCAACTTTCATTAAAAGTTTGTATGAACGCTGTAGTCAATGCCAAAACAATTATATAAAATAAAATTATAAGTTTATCAAAAATGTGAAACATTTCACTGAAATATTTCATAGGCGTCCGATACACCGAGGAGGCAAAGCAGAAATTTATGGTTTTGATTTCCTTAAATTCTAGCAATTTTGTATATCAAATATCGATTGTTTTGATGTTAAAAGCTTATTTGAGACCTAAAGATTGCCTTTCATTAACATTTCTAAAATTCTTATGAAAAATTGCTAGAAAAGACATATTTTGCACGCATTCTCCTCAAACTGACTGTTTATACTATAACCTGATGATATTTCTACATTTCCAACTTGATACATGATTTTTTGTCAGCAATAACAAAAATGATAGTGTCCGAAGTGTCCGGATTTCGAATCATGACGTTATTATAACATATATTACAACATATATAACAGAATTCTGAGACATGATTTTTTGAGTAAAAAACACCGGATTTCGGTATATAAATCGAGCCATGCTTCTTCATCGAAATGAGTTTCTAATGCATTTTGCTGTAGACGCATGGTGCTTTATGCGTCATAAATGTACCGTAACATTTTATTTGTTAAATAGATCTTTATTGGAAATAGCAAAAAACTAAAGGAAATTTGAATCGAACATTTGTTGGCCCCTGTAACTAAATGAACAATAAACAAACCAATGTTTGCATGTACACTAGTTTAATTTTCGTTTGAGTTATGAAATCGTATTTTTTTTTCAAGCAAACCCAAATCAAAACGCTAAAATCCGAAAATTCTCCAAACAAGCACTTCTCGCCATTTTCGCACAACGGTGCGAAAGAAGACTTCTTCAGCGAAGCAGAAGAATACAAAAAAAAGTGGCTCAAAATCAACCCAACCAAAAGAGTGCCCAATTTCGCACCAACGGTCGTGCGTAAGCCACGCTTGAAGATATTTATTTTTATAACTGTTCCCACTAAATAGCGGATTACTTCCGCAAAGTAATTGTTGTTCTGCTCTCGCATTTTTTTTTCTTCTTTTTTTGGCAAACGCACTTTTCTACTTTTGTTGCTACGCACCACCGATCGCGAGGGGAAAGACTTATTGGAAAATGCGTGGATTTCGCAACTCGCGTGGTCAGAAGAAGCAAAAGGTCGAAAGTGCAGAGAGCTGATGAAGTTGGTGGTCAGGAGGATAACGAATCCAATTATTTGGCTGTTTTGCGAATTCAGTTGGAAACGGACTTAATTCAAGCAGGGGAAATTCTCGTAACTTTGGCAGGTTAAGCGCTCGCTCCTAACTCCATCCAATTTGCTAATTTTCACTATTGAAACAACTAATTTTGCAAAACTTGTGATAGAAACTAGCTTGCTCACTTCTTATTGAGTTATTTATCACTCAATTTCAGTCGAAAACGCTTTTAATGACCTGTAATTAAATGTCAAAGTGCTGATATGGCAACATTAGAAGCACGCTGAAATTAGATGCTGTTCCCCTAACTGGACTTTGACGATGAGTAAACGGTTTTAGTTTTTTTTATGTTAGTTCGTCACTAGAGTCACTGTTAAAGCACTGGTTCATATTTGTTGAATGAATTTAAAAAAATATACTTTCATTTAAATTTATTTTTGAACTTGATGTGTTTTGAAAACCATTAATTGGGTACTAAAGTCCTATGTCAATTTTTATGTACAACGGTAAAAAACACGATTAAAAACCATTTCTGATCACTTTTTTTCATTTTAATGCAAAAATTTTATTTGACAAGACAACATTTTTTCGATGCATCAACTATGGTCCCCTTGGAACGAGCTGTCAAGTAGGAGCTTTTCTGTCAAGAAGGACCGCGAGGTTAATTTTTTAAAATTGATTTAAAAATCCATTTTAAACTCTTTGTGCTCGTACAAAGGGTCATTGTACTCAGAAAAATAATCTTTATCGCTGTAAACAATAATATCAGCAATCTAAGCTTCATTTTAGGACCCAATTAAATCGGGGAAGGTGGGGTAAGACGACCATATGGGGCAAGAGGAAAAATGCCCGTGTATGTGTGAAACCAGGCAGTTGTTTTTCTTGCCCCATCTGGTCGTCTTGCCCACTATCCCTTACATTGATTTATTAGAGTACCACTATCGAAAAGAGTTTTTTAAATTTTAAATTCTAAACAAGAATACATTTCTAAATGTATTTACACCTTTCTAGAAGTAAACCTTTTTTACAGAAATTAAATTATTTCAAGATTAAATTTAGATCAAACCACATAACATAACTAAAGATTTTTTTGACTTCAAAAGAATTTGAACAATACCCAGTTCGACGCCGTCGTGCTATCTTGACGTTCCGAGAAAAACGTGTTTCAATTTTTGACCTTGAATAAACAAAAACGAGACAACGCAATGTAAACAATAAAAAAAAACACGTTTCGTTTGGTTGACCATTCTGTGCATTGTTCTGAAGTTTGGTTGAATTTGGTTGCAAGAGTCCCGAGTTATAAAGTTATAATTGAAAATGTTTACGGTTGTTGAGTCAAACGCGGTCTGACCTCAAATCCCTTTGACCAATTGTCGCACTTACATCAATTTTCAAGCTGTGTCAAGATAGCACGACAAGATTGGGGATCTGTGAAGGCTGCTCAAAATGGCGTTCTTAACTCAATTTGGCCCGAAATGAACGTGTGACAAGTTAGCTCGCCGGCGACGAGTTACCTAACAACAAATTTTAATAAGTTTGGAATTAAAATGTATTGTCAGTAAATATGACTTAAAATGGGGTTGCCAAGTTGTTAGTGTTAGTGAAATTTCACGATTTCGCGGACAGCGTGAAATCCGTGAAATTTGGCTTTTTTCGCGAAATTCCGTGAAATTTGTTTGTTTGTGTGAAACTGTAACAAATTTTCTCAAAATGATTTATCAAACTCAAATAGGAATAAAAAAAAACTATTGAAATTCTGTAGAATTAAGCGAGTGAATACTCTTGTTTAATTACTAACATAGGGTTAGTGATTTTTGACGATTTCGTGAAATTCGTGAAATTTATCAATTTTCTCAAATATTTGTTTTTAAATAGCAACATCATAAATAATTCATCGATACAGACTATTTAAGCAATTTTTATTAGATCTCAATTGAAAAGCTTGATATGAACCATTTGAATAATTGTTCAAATTGTTCAGTTTTTTAGAAACTTACTAAGTTTAGTAACATTTTCATTCGCTGTAATAGGGGAAATTCTCGTATGTTTGGCAGGTTAAGCACTCGCACCTAACTAACCTAACCTAACAGCAAATTGGATGGGCTGATTTTCACTATTTAAACAACTAAATTTGCAAAACTTTTGATAGAAACTTGCTTGCTCACTTCTTATTGAGCTATTTATCACTCGATTTCAATTGAAAACGCTTTTAATAAGCTTTAATTGAATGCCAAAGTTCTGACCTGCCAACATTAGAGGCACGCTGGAATTAGATGCTGTTCCCCTACAAATTCTACTGCTGTTTTATTTGAAACTTTTTTTTCGTAAAATCGCGATAACTCGTGATGTTTATAAGCAAACCCCTTATGTCTGTATATCAAAATTTTTGTAATTGTCTGCTCTACAACTTTGTAGAACATTGTTACACTCTAAAAAATAACCCTGCAAAGTTAGAAAAAACACGAAATTTTAAAATGAAAAATTTTGTTCTAAATGAAAAAAATGATCCTTCTGGGACAATGTAGATTCGAAAAGTACATTCAATTTCCCATAAAATGACATGTTCCAAAAATTTTTACAGTCGAGTAACGCAAAATGGGAGAATTTTTAAAACTTTTTTAGTGTTTTTTTCGATGAAAAATACGTTTATTCGGAATTCTGAGTACGCCATCAAATTGGGCGTCTAATTTTACACAAAAGTCCCTTTGACACCAAATTTCTATCTCATCACCGTTTCAGGCTGCAAATTATTGAAAAACACCTCTTTTTTCGC
Source organism: Culex quinquefasciatus (assembly GCF_015732765.1). Taxonomy (NCBI): domain Eukaryota; kingdom Metazoa; phylum Arthropoda; class Insecta; order Diptera; family Culicidae; genus Culex; species Culex quinquefasciatus. The sequence goes on from NC_051861.1 coordinate 31,914,891, forward strand.
ATGTTCAAAAATGGAAGGGGTCGTACCGCCCCTCCGTCACGAGATATAAAAAAACGGACCTCGGATTCGTGATCAGGGACAAAAGTTACCCCTTAGGACAAAGTTTCACGCAAATCGAAGAGGGGTCGGGGCAACTGCTGTGTGAGTTGGCGGAGAATTACCCAAATTTAAAATTTAGATATGTGTTTTTTTTAGAATCATCGCTTCCACGATTGTAGAAGAATTCTGGCAGAACTCTAAGCTTTTGCATGGAGGAGAATTATATCTATATTATGATTCAGGAATCAGTTATATCTAGATTGTTAAAGCACTCTTAGGGAAAAAATTCAATTCAATTTGGTTTTATTGGTGAATAATCAAGATACAATGAGTTATTTTGAAGTGCATAACAGAGTTTTGGAGTTCCTTACAGCTGTGTGTTGCATCATAATCCATTTAGGAACAATTATTTCTTTAACTAAGGCACTAGCAAGAGTAAGAAAAAACTATAAAAAAAACTTACAGAAATTGCAAAGGAAAGGGGATAGAGGAAGAGTAAGCTTATATCTAGATCACAGGTAATTTATCCTTTGTAGATGTGTTTGATCATCAGTTCCCCAAGGGCCAGGAATTGTTCCGCCTTGTTCCGGCAGCTCCGAAACCGTGTCATCATCTCCCCCGCGAGAGCAAAGAACTCCGGCAGGGTGAAGAGATTTTCCCCGGTGACTTCTTGCTGGGCCGCATCGCCGCTACCGGCAGCGACCACGCTGGCGAACGAACGCCCCCATCCAGGAGGGATCGCTGGGTTGTCCGCTGGAACCGTACGCTGTCCAGCTGCAGGAACGGCTGCGCTCGTACTTCGCTGAGGAGGGTGGGACGCTTTCTTCTTCCTCTTTTCCTGCTCCTCGAGATAGACCTTGCGCGCGACGCATCCGCGGTAATTGCCGGTATGGTTGCCGTCACAGTTCGCGCACTTTACGCGCGGCTTGGTTTGTTCTGCCTTGTCCCCCAAGTCCGCCTTTCGTGGCAGTGCGCACGCCTCCGAGAGGTGTGACTCACCGCACTTCACGCAGCGGGGCCGGAGGTTGCAGTTCCGCGAGCCGTGGCCGAATTTCTGGCAACGGTGGCATTGCGCTACGTCCGTCGGGTTTTGGTGTAAAACCGCCAGTTTACCCAAAACCGTCCAACGTCTTAGTCCGCCGCAGGTCTTGGATCTTGACGGTGCCGCGGTCGAAGTACAACAGGTACAGGGTATGCGTACCCGTGACTGTTGTCTTTCGCGAGAGCACTTTTATCTCCCGTGGCTTTATTCCGGCGTTCGATAGGTGTCGCTTCAGGTCGGCGATCGGACGGTCTTGGTAACCCTGCAGGACGACCTTAACAGGGGGCTTCTCGGGGTTGAATGTGTAGAAGTTGAAGTTGCTACGCTTCAATTCTTCAAACACCAGGTCGAAATTCTTTTTGGTCAGTGTGATCACTTGCACTGCCGACTTACCGATTTTAAGACAATATCCGAGGCCTTCCAGCAACTCGTCAACATCGTCCGCTAACGTGTCCAAAACAAAAATTGAGGTGGTCTACGTTCCGCTGGAGAGTTGTTCTTTTTGACGTCGGCACTTTTTCCGTGCACGACCATCATCGTCGTCGTCGTCGTCGTCGGTAGTGCTGCTACCGTCAGAGTTGTTATTTTCTTCGTCGTCGCTCAGCATCTGGAACTCGTTCCTGATGGGGATGTTGGCGGATGTTGATGTGCCACTGGTCGTGGCACCGGAAGTACCGGAACGGGTTCGCACTGGTGATCTTGGGACATATCCAGGATGTAGTAACTTTTTGTCGATGCCTTCAGCGCTGACGCTCCCCTGCGCGACGGCGGCCGACACGGCGTTGGTTTGTTTACCTTTTTGCACACGGCCGGTAGACGAACTTCGCGGGTTTTTCGAGGCCGCACTCGAACTGCCACGGCCACGGCCGGCCTTTGGCATGCTGGAGAAGCAAACTCGCGGGTAACCACAATCAATTACGGCGAAAAAATCGAAAAAACGATGGAGCACTGAGCACTAGCTGCATGCTCTCGTGCGTACACGGAGGGAGCTGGTAGGGAAAAAATGTTTTGAAAAAATCCAGGAATTCTGAACAGACGTAAATCATTAAACATATTCCGTTATAAAATCCATTAATCACTCATAACGAAATTTATGCTAGTGTGCAAGCATTATACTGATTTCAGTTTCAAGCACCTATCGAACGCATGTAAAGGGAGGGTTCTTTTATTACGTAACGCAGTATGGGGGAGGGGGGGTCGGAGGCCGTGTTACGCTCCATACAAAATTTTTAAAATTTGTATGGAAATTTTGTTACGAGGGGGGGGGGGAGGGGGTCTAAAAGTCCGATTTTTCGCGTAACGTTATAAAAGAACACTCCCTAAATCAGTTTTGGTGAGTTCAAAGTTGCTATGGTGAGTTTCGGAACTTTCAAACTGACCGTTACATTGTTGATCCAGATCTACTTTCTCATCCATGTATATTGTAGTATAAAACACCTAAAGTTTTTATGTGTAAAATTAATAGTTTGCCTTTAGAAACGTGATCCGTTCATGAAAGCTTTTTTTAATCTTGATAAAATTGGCCTTTTTGCAATTCTAAAGCCTTCCAAATCCCCACAAAAGATGCGTACAGAGGAGGTGATCGTGCAGATTTACGACCTGCGGTCCGGCAAAAAGTTGCGTTAGCTTTTGCTGCAGGTTGACCGAAAAAGTTCGTTGAACTGCTAGTGCCTGCGTGCGCGATTTCTTCAGCTCTTCGGCAAGCTAGCGCTACGCACTCTCCTCCTCCATCATCATCATCATCATCATCGTCATTTTCGGGTGTTCTTTGTGCGTTCGGCTCATCTACGAGGTTCAGGTCGCCGGCCGGCATTCACCTCACCAAATGGTCCGGATATGGGGAGGAGGGCCGCCCGCACGCACAATGTAGCAGGGGGGAAAAAGAGTATTAATTATGCGTGAGTCGAATTCGCATTCCATTATCTTATTATTATTGTTGTTGCTAGTCGTGGTGTTGTCCAAAACGCACACAGCCTCACCAGCTCGCCAGCTTGGATCGGTCAGCGGTCGCAAAAAGGTGCGTAAACTCAATCTGGTGACGGGAGTGTGCATGATCAAATGTTGCTATGATTTCGTAAATTGTATTATTGTTTATCAAGGTATCACCGTATCCAGGTGAAGCGAAGAATTTGGAAATAATCATACAATTTGGATATTTTTGCTTTTCTGCTCTAAAATACCTGTGTTCAGCTGCTTACAATAGAGTTATCTTCGTGAGCATGTATAGCAGTGTGTACGTACACGAAAAGAAAGCGAGGTTAAATTTTGTCCGGCCAGCAACATCAACATAAAGCCCTACATCCCACTGTTGAAATTATATCGTGCCCAAACTTCGGCGTCTATCGAACTGCGAAGTTTGCTTGGATTTGACGTATAGGTGACGATGCTTGAGAGGAGACGCACGGTAAGAGGAAAGCTCTAAAAAGCGTCTAATAACCGGTCTCCGCTCTTTTTTTTTCTCCCTCCCAACAGCGAACGCAAAAACATACCTCTCTCCCTCCCCAAAAGTGCGTAAGATCGAAAAATGGCAAACACAATAGAAAAGAGGTGAGCTGTAAGAAGCAAAATGAAGAAGCGAGCCAGAAAAATAGTTGAATTGCAGCGTTCTCTCGAAGAAAGAGAGAGAGATGGTTGAGCTCAAGTTCGAGTTTTACGCGTGTGAAGCGGAAATTCCAACCAACCAAGACCGAAAAGAATAGATAACCAACCAATAACATCTTCTTACAATACGCTACAGCAACAACAACAACAACACCACCACCAACCACTTCTGGCACACGTGGAGAGATTCACGCGCGTTGTTGGTCGTGGCTGATTTTCGGTGAAATATTTTGCCCGGTTGAACGTTCGGGAGCGAACTTGGGATTTCCCCAACCGACCCAACGGGTATGGATAGATATCGGATGGAACTAATGAGTAAGCGTGTTGAATGTTGAGAGCCGAATTGAAAAAAGTATATTTCTTTGCAACCAGAACTTTTGATATTTTTTCAAAACTTTCCAAAAACCACAATAATTTTTAAAATTAATAACAAAACAAGCGTCTATTTTATTACATAACTCCTAAGTTGCAATTTTTTTTGTAAACATATTTTTAAAATGTCGAAAGAGTCGATTTTGGCTAAAATTTTATTTAAAAAAATCCAAATCGTCCTAACCTACAACTTTGCAGAAATGTGTTACACCTGAACAATTCTCTACAAAAACAGCCATCTTTTTTTTTGTTTTTTTTTGTATTTTTTATTTGCCTAAAATTTTGTGGGTAGGTACCCTGTGACCTGTGACCCATGAAAAACAATTGGGTGCTAAAATGAAGCTTAGATTGTTGATCAACAATCATGTTTATTAAAATCAACTGCCAAATTTTATCGAGTCAACACACAAATTTGATTGATTCAATAAACACCTTTATCCATCCAACCATTATGTTATTCAGTTTGACAAACTGGTTTATCGTTTGTGCGTTTCTTCTTATAAACGTGTAGGAAATTTTACTGTGTACAATCTGTTCAATATTCTGCTTTCAAGATGGCGAACGGGCCAAAAATATGAAAATATCGTGATTTTTTTATAAATTATAAATCGCGCTGTTAAGAAGGCGATCGAATCTTTGTATTTATCATGACCATTTTATTAAAGGTTCTATTTGAAGCTATTATCAGTAAGTATTCATACATTTTTCAAATAAATTATTTATATTCTAACTCATGTCTTATCCATTTTCAGTAAAAAAGTGACCTCTTTTGAGGATTCATCAAGTTGCTCGAATAGGATTTTTTTTTTCATTTTTCCCATAGCTGTGGATGCCGGAGGGAGCAGGTCTATCAGGTAACTTTCTTTTTTTTTGCTTTTTTGACAAAGTTAATTACTCAAAATTACTCTCAGGTTTTGCCCATGTTGGCAACTGCAGCGATGATTCTCCTGCTCCGGAACCGATTAAAAATTAATGAATGTTAAGTTCTTGCTCAAAAGACTTGAATAAATGAAAAACAATTTTTTGACTTTGATATATTCAACAAAACAAAACATTACGGTAAAAAGATGGATTGAATCAACAATCGTGATTTTTCAACCAACCTATCATGAGAGTTCCTTTGACAATCATGTTTGTTGGTTTGATAAAAGCGATTATAAAAATTACAAACAAACAATGTTTTAATGACAACAATCTCGTTTATAAACCCCACAAACATGTTAGGTTGAATCTGGCAAACATGTTTGCAGGCCCTGAGATGACAAACATGTTGGACAATCGGATTTTTCTGCGTGTGTTTACAGCAATAAAGCTTATTTTTCTGAGTACAATGACCCTTTGTACGACCACAGAGATTTTAAAATAGATTTTTAAATCAATTTTGAAAAATTAACCTTGCGGTCCTTCTTGACAGCAAAGTTCCTACTTGACAGCTCGTTCCAAGGGGACCATAGTTGATCCATTGAAAAAATGTTGTTTTGTCATTATTATTTTTTCTTTGCATAAAAATTGAAAAAAAAAGTGATCAGAAATGGTTTTTGATCGGGCTTTAGTACCCAATTGTCATCGGTTCGTCCATACTACAAAAAGAAAATGACAGCTGTCCATACAAAAAGGGCATGTAAACATTCAAAAATCTGTATCTTGCAAAGAATGGTTTTGATTGATTTGAGTTGCATTGTTATTTTGATTTTGGTTAACCGCGGTTAATTTTCTTGACAATTCGTTGGCGTCGAACTGTCAAAAACTGATCGCGGTGGATACTTTTCTACCACAGTTTTTATTATGTGATTAAAGTGGTAGATGCTTTGGTGTCTTGAGTGCCATCTTTTAGGGTATGGTTCAGCAAGGGCAAAAACGAAGCAACACAGTTCAGTTTGAGGTAAAAAGAAATAATATTGTGGTTGTGGTACTGGTAGTATATCTCGTTGGTCCTCACTGATTCTTACAACTTTACTTAAGACACCAAAACTATCACAAAAAATCCTCGAGAGATACAGATTTTTGAATATTTACATGCCATTTTTGTATGGACAGCTGTCAAATTTTACAACCATCAGTTTACAGAACGATGCGAAATGAAGACTCGATGGAAATTTGTCCAGCTGTGGGAGAGAATCATGACAACGTTAAGCAAACAAAAACAAACAAAAGTCAAACACCCTTCAAAGCATCGTTTGTCAAAGAAAATCAAACGATTTTTAAAGCAAAAAGAATCCAAGGGGCTGTCGGGGAAGAGGTCCTTCAACCAAGAGAAAATATCGAAGAATGAGAGAATCGAAGTATGCAGTTTGAAGGGACTGAAGAATTCATCGGTACATGGAGCAATATTGATATCGAGAAGATCGACATCCAAATAATAGTAATAATAGTCGACTGTATTCACATTTTATTCAAACTTGTTTTTTTTCACCGTTTATTTAATGGTACGTTTCGTGGTTTAATTTTGCCAATGTTAAAAATTGTACATTTTTGATTATTAGATTTGACCGTAATTCTCACCTATATCCCTAAATAAATGTCAAACAAAAGAGGTAAAGTTTTCCGAAAGACTCAATGTTTCACAAAATTTCCTTCAAAAATTCGAGATAAAAATCTGAAACAGTTGCTTTTCTCCATACATTTTGACGATTTTTCTCATACAAACTTAAAGCGATTAGAGTGTGGGGTTCCCGTGGTCAGAATGAGCTCAAATTTGGGATTTGGCCTAGTGATAGTTCAACATTTGATTAAATTTGACCGTAATTCTCACTTATATCCCCTAAATAAATGTCAAACAAAAGAGGTAAAGTTTTCCGAAAGACTCAATGTTGCACAAAATTTCCTACAAAAATTCGAATTAACGAAAAAAACAAAATTTGGATCCGAACACTCACGAAAAGTAGCATTTATAGAGAAATTTTCCTGGCATAACTGGCTTACTCCAACTGGCACTGCGGTGGTGTTGGTAGCCACCCTTTGTTTTTTATTTGCCTTTGCTTCTCGCTCGGTTTTCTCCAGCCTTCGATTGGAATGGGTCGTCAAAATTGAAACGTCAAAAGACTTGGCGCGTTTGTTTTTTGGATGGCGCTTGCTAATTATTTGCATGTTTCGGGATTATTTTAAGCGTTTGAGGGTTTCTCGCGTGTGTCACTGTGTGTGCCAACAAAATGACGATAAATGGTCTCGCAAAATAGTAATTATGATCAAAAGTGCATTAAATTTGATCTTTTTGGCCAGTAAGTGGCATACATTTGCGTGCTTACTCGAGGCAATGCTGTTGCTGGTAAGTTTATAGCCTAAATAGTATTTTTGGAGCTTTCATCGAGCGTCAAACTCTCCATATGACGAAGATAGGTGTTTGATTGGAAAGGGTTTATTTCCCCTAAAAAGTATTTTTTATTGCAAACTGACATCATTCTTTACAAATGTGCAATAATTATTAATTCATCTTGGCAGTAAACGTCAATTGCATTCAATGACGTTCCAGCAAACAGCATGGTGCACGTTAAAACAAAAAAGAGCACAAATGCGTAACTCAGCAGCAACGGCCTCTGCGCCTAGTAGTAAGTAATAATGATCATCCGCCCATGCCCTCGTAATACACCCCACCACAACAAACCAAAACACACGGGGTTTTGCTGTTCAATAAATATTGCACCGCACCGTCCCACAACCGGCGCGGGAAGGATCTGCGGCCGTGCCGCATTTGTCCGGCCTGCTGTCCTTCCGCGTGGATTTCAATCTCAATTAGTGGTCCAGGCCCAAGTAGAACAGCTGCAGCGTTGTAAAGTTGCAATTCCCTTCGCAGCGCCGCCATGTGGTCATGTGTGTGCGTTCGCGCGATTGTTTATTTATTTCTTATAAATCTTAATTTAAATAATAAGACTAACCAAGAACGTTTATAAAATATTGACGATCGCGATCGTGCATATAGGAGAAGGGGCCCCAGCGTGACTAAGGTTAGGGGGTTCAGGAGGGACTAGGGTTTTTTGTTAACTTGAAAGAGTTTTAACTTCTACAAATTTCAAATTTCAAAGTGAGAGCGAATCTCTCAGGAAAAAAAATAAGTGAAAGTAGCACAAAACAAAAACTGCTTTGCTCCCAATTTTCATTTTTCATCTTTTAATATCAACAAAATTGACAGCTGCCCCCTAGCTCGTTGAAGACAACGTTGTAGTAGGCGTGATGTTATTACACGACTCTCTCGATTGAACTGTGAACGCCAGAGTGACAGCCACAGCGCGAAGAATTATCCCAGGTCGAGAGTAATGCATCCATCTCTGATCCTAGAGGGCACCATGCCGAAGCGTAGATTCCGTGCCGGAGCCAGCCGCGGCGGTGACCTCCATATCATTCAAAGTTGACACACATTAAAAAATATTAAAAATTGTTTATTTTATTACCAACGGACGGATTTTTGAACTGAAAAAATCTTAAATTTACAGAAAGAGCCATTTTTGAACCCAAACATTTTAAACTGTGGAACGCATTTAAAACCTCCGGAGAAGTTGTTGCTGGGGGTGGAAATGTGGAGCCTAACATTTCAAAATGGCACAAAACTTTTGTGAACAAAAGTGTATCCCTTTTACTCAAATGTCAGTTTGCATAAGGGGTGAGAGGGATACACTCTTGTTTACAAATGTTTTGTGCCCTAATGAAATGGAAGGCACGATGTTACCTTTTCTTGCTCTGTTTTGGACGTGGGAGTTACAGCGCCGCGCACTATTTTGCTTAATTATAATTTTAACGACCGACTAATCTGATAAATGTTGGACAATCAGACGGTGGCGGCGACTTTTGTCAGCACTGAAGCAGAAAGATATAGAGGGAAACTTGTGTGGTCCAATTAGTCTCGCGATTATCGGACTTTGGGCATTTTGAAATAAACAAAAAGTTTACATTTTGAGCTGTGATGGCCTTGGTTCGCTGGTGGAAGAAAAAAAGTTAAACATGACCAAGGCTATTGTATTTTTTTCAATTATCGTCGCCCCTTTTCAAAATTTTTCCATTAAATCAAGAGACAAAAATTAATTATCGACTCAAATTTAAATTATCATTGAAAAAACCTTAATGTTCAGAGCGATTCAAAAACGCTTATATACTATAGTTATGATCTTTTAGCAAAAAAAGTTTTTTTTTTATTTTTTACAAATTTTTACAAATCGGTAAAAAACGTCAAATTTAAGATTATTTTTTTCGTAAATTCATTGATATACTCAATCCCCGTTGGTTGGTCACTTTTTCGTTTGACAGTTTTTTAGTTTGTACCCCGTTGGTTGCTCAAAGCAAAACTAAAAAGTGACGAACTTTCACTTTTTACACGGCGCTCACGCACACTATCAAAACAAACGTTTGGTAGTGTGTGTGAATTCCGTGTAAAAGGGGTGTCAAACTAACAAGTGACCCCGTTCGTTTGACAACAATTGGTGTCAAACCATCGGGGTTTTAGTGTATTTTTTATATGTTCTTTAATTTTAACATTGGAAATTGAACCAATAGTTTCCGAGGTATCGTCAGTGAGGTAAGTTAACTAAATTTCATATTTGTCATTCTCATTCTGACCACGGGACCCATCCCTCAAATCGCTTTAAGTTTGTATGGGATAAATTGGTAAAATGTATGTTTTACCTGTGGAGGGTGCCAAACTTAAGCTACGGTAAAAAGCGTATTTTTGAAAAAAGTTCGAGATCTACTGATAACAAAATTCAACATTATTTTTTAACCTCATTAAAAATTTGTAATCAAATTGAAAAATTGGTCAATATTACAGAAAAAAGGTTATTTTTTGTTTTATTCCTTTTCAAAAGTAAAAAATTCACCAAAATATGTTTTGTAGATTATTGGAAATATCTTAACCCTCTACAACCCAACCCCGCCGAAAGACGAATTCAGACTTTTGTTTTATGTGACTTTGCCAATGTGTTTAAAAAATTTTCAGGGGTAAACTTTGGCTGTGTTTTTACTAACATTTCCTTTATTTTAAGTAAAAAGAAGTAGGTAGCAGTAATTTTGAAGTGTCCCAGGCTATGCTTCTACGTATTTTTGTTTAACAATTTAAATGATAATGGTGCCTTTGTAAAGCAAAAAATGTGAAAACGAGCAAAAAAAAAAAATAAAAAAATACTGTAAAACATGAAAAAATAAGAAAGCTAAAGTTGCTCAAAATGACCTCCTGAACACGGAAAACCAAAAAAATCGAAGCAAAAATTTTGGCAGTAGAGGGTTAATATTGGAGAATTTTATTCAATGACACTTGGTTAGCCTTCTTTCTGCAACGCATTCATTAGTTCAATTTTGATATCGAAAAACGAAATTCTGTGAAATTGTTTGGGTTTATTAATATGATGCATGAGTTTTGAACAGATCTATTTTTTTTTAATGTCGGCGCATCTCAAATGAAAGCCTAAAATTATTTAAATTAGATTAAACTAGCTGAGATAGGCACATCTAGGGAAGATAAAATAACCATACACAAGTGTAACATAAAACAACTCGCAATTTTTGAAGTTGATCTTGGTACAGTCATCCCACATATTCGGAACATCCACAAATTCGTAACACTTTTGTGATAATTTTTCAATAGCATGACAAATGCGTCTTTTCTGGCGACCCTACTATTTTTAGGACCTTTATTTGGACATTCTCTTGCTATTTCAGTAGTATGGGTAGTACTTTTTAAACAAAAAACTACATTTCAAGACGATTTTATTCCTAGCAGCAAAATACTGCCTCCAAATTGCCTGTCTCATAATTATGGGATGTTATTGTGCCTCCCACAATTGTGGAACACCTAAATTTAACTGATATTTTCATAAAAAAAGTTATCAGACCATTCATAAAACATTACTAAGCATGAGTTTTATTGGTTTCAGAGTGTGAAGTCGATATTTTGTAAAAAATAAGTACTCTTGGAGAGAAAAAAAGTTTGTTTACTTGATATAAAACGTAAAAATATACAGCCGGTATATGCATCAATCGAAAGTTCGCAAGAAAAGCTTACACATGAAGGTAAAAGCAAATCATTATGTTCAATTGTCGATTTTCCATTATTTGTTTAACATTGACCGATCTGTTCCGAATATGAGGGATGACTATACACATAAAAAAAAATCCCGATAATTCACTAAAATTCAAATCTGTCGACTGTTCAGAGTGTTCAGAGAGCCCAAATCTATCACACCTTGACGAAACTAAAGGGTTTACCGACCTCAACATTAAAGATGTCGAGTTTGGTTACATATGATTTAAATTTACATCCAATGTAGTGATATGTACATTATTATGTTTTCAAAAAATTAAATAAAAATTTGTAACCCATCACTTCAGATAAGTCAAGCAAACTCTCACTCGCAAAAAAGGCTCTACGAGTGAAAAAGTACAGAAAAAAGTAACAACAACAGAAAAATGCGCCCCAAAAAAAAAAAAGCAGAAAGACAGACTTGAACCGTGAAAGTGTGGCAATCGATTTGCTTGCAATAAATCTGTCACCAAAGAAAACAGACTCCACAGCAGCGCCACCATTACGACAGTGCCGAGAGAGTCTTGGAGGAGAGATATTCCATGCCGTGAGGCTTGATACGTTCGACACATTTAAGTCGGAACGTAGGGCAATTCGGGATAGGTTGACGGGTGGAATTCGCCAGCATTTTAATTTACATATTTTGAGAAAAAAATATACTTTAAGAATTTAAAGTTTCAAGAAATGAAACATCATTAGACTCCTTACCAAAACCGAGTTCAACTGTTCGCATCCGTTTGTCTGTGGTCCATCTGTTGAATTTGAACCACCCTGGGAGTGCATGTTACCTGAAGTCTGTCGCCGATAATGCATTGCTGTGGTGCAGTTTTTCCAAGCAAAGAGAGACACATTGCGCTGGTGAAAGGGGCCATCCACAAATGTCGCACCACAACGTACCGCTAGGGGATAAGCCTACGCAAATTTGTGTCTGCCATCACAGAGCTGGGGTGCCCCGTGGTAAGTCTACCAGGGAGGGGGAGAGGACCCTTTTTTGCCAGGAATGTTGTGGTATGTGCAATTAACAATCTATCGACAGCGTCGATCGCGAGCCTCCACCGATCAACCAAGTCGATACGGAGATCGGCGTTGGTGACACAACCTTGTGGTGAGAGTTGGACATGGTTTCACAGGAATGTTGAAGTCAACGATATAGTTGATATAAATTTTAGTAGACTTGATCTAGATCGATCTTACTTTTATGAAGATTTTGAAGATTTTTTGCCCCAATAGCTAAGATGTGACTTAAAAGATTCTTCAACAAGAAGGATGAACCATCTGTTTCCTAAACAGCCTTTTCGTTTTGTGAGCCTCAGCATTGACGTCAATGCTGGCGCAAATCACCCATTTTGGTATGTTCTCATAATTTAGCACCCTTAAAAATCTATTGAAGTAAGGCAGCCAGTAATTGCCTACGTTGGAAGAAGGCACGCTCAATGATCTCATTGATTTGTATGAGAAAAAACGTTTCTTAATCCACCATTAGGTGGGTGGTGCCTTCCTCACATTTACAAAGTAATAATGAAAATAAGTTTATGCCAAAAATACATACCTGATACAGACTTTTCCAGAAAACATGCAGACTCTCATTTGAAGCAATGTGGCAACCGTGCGTTTCGCATCTGGCGCGACTCTCGCACGTAAACAAAAAGACCCGGCCTTTTGAGGTTATGCAAAAAATCACCCTTTTTGTATCTACAAAAATCTTTTTCTTGGCATAACTTTTTGAATACTTTACTAAACAAAATAAAATTTAATAGGGTCTTAGGGGACCCCAAAACGAACAGAATAAGGCGGATCCGGCCAAAATCGGTTCAGTCAGTTCTGAGATAATCGTGTGGAAAAAAATCGTGTCTACACACATCCCCACAGACATTTGTTCAGAATTTGATTCTGAGTCGATAGGTATACGTGAAGGTATATCTAGGAGGTGTATTTAAGAAGTTCATTTTTCGAGTGATTGTATAGCCTTGCCTCAGTGAGGTGAGGAAGGCAAAAAGTTGACTTGATTTTGATGTTGTGCACGTTAGTCTAAAAAGTGTGTAAACTTGTCGCATCGTGTTATCAGGCTATCCCAAATTGAAGGTCCTCAAGTATCTCCACAAAAAAAAAAAAAGATGGAAATTCTTGTCTGTACCATCGAGCATTACTCAGAATTTCATGAATGCTAAGAACAACTGTCTACAACAGTCACGTCTCTATGCCGACGGCGTATTTCTTTAGCTAGTAATGTTTTAATTTTAAATTTTACCTCTAACGATGACGTCTGTTGGGCTCTGGAATTCGATACAAATTTGTTTTGGTAATAAAGTGATTTGAAATCTGGATGAGTATTGGAATTACAAGAAAAAAATATGTTTTAATGCATTCATTTTGGTTTAACTATTTGCTTGTGCCAGTGAATTCAAAAAGATTTTACATTTAATTCAAAATACTATTTTTTTAACACTTTTAGGTGTTTGTAATTGCTTAACTTTTTCTAGTACACTCCCGATTTTATATTCCTACCAGTTTTGGGGATAGTGGCGCAGTCCGCTCTTTTTGGCCTTGAAGGTAAATTTGACTACTTTGAAAGTCAGATTGTCTGATGCTGAGAAAGACGCAACTTCGTAGGTCTCTTCCACTTCAAATTCCGACCTGCTGGCCGGTGTATTTTTTGGAACACTTTCCTGTGCCTTCTAGATTGACAACGATCAGGAAATTCGATATGAGATGTCAACATTCGATAAACAATTAGCCTATTTCACGAATTTCGCTCAGAAAATCTTAACGGAACGCGGAAAGCCACCTCAAATTCCATTCATCAACCACAAGTGTGCATTCATCTGAGCAGGTGATTCAGGCGCAAACTGGGGCAGCAAAATGCAAAATGCTAAAACTGCAGGCTGCACCACCGGCGAGTGAATCAACGACCTTGATCTTTGCTTTGTTTTTGCCTCTCTGTTCTTCTTCTTCACTACTGGACGGAGAGCAAATTATGCATTTTTTTCAATTTTCACCGTACTTTCCTGTTCCGTGTTGGTTTGACGTTTTTCTTTTTGCTCGGGAGCAATTTAATGCTGTGATGAACGGAATGAATGAGGCAAAACAAAGTAGAGGAAAATATTCAATTTTTGTAATTTTGTCGATGAAAAATTCACGAAAACTTATTCACTCACTTTTGATTACTTGCTAGATTTGTCAATTTGACAGTGTTGAATAAGATGACGAGTCCTTCTGTTCCCCGAGAAGAAGAGATTCAGTATCCTCAAAAAAGTCATAGGGAACATCATTCTGAAAAACTTTGCTGAAAAGCACAAAGCTTTGTCTTCAAACGGGAAGTTTTTAGAGCCATTTTTGTGATTTAGGTTAAGGTGTTTATGAATAAAAGAGTTTTTTATTCATCAACTCAGGCTTTCGTTGTAGCGAGTCTTCTAAACATTTGTAGAGCTTATCAAAACACACATTTCTCTTCCAAGAGAGCGCAAATCAGACCTTTTGAACGGAAGTTATAGCCTGAATATGACGAAAAAAACGCCATGAAATGAAATGTGAATAAACATTCATGGAGTTTAGGAATTTGGTACTTTTTTTTATTTCATTGTATAGACAGAGAAACTAATGGAACATAATTGCTTTTTTTTATATAGGGAATTCATGGCTAAGTTGCATCCAAATAAAAAAAAAAAAGAAAATTTGTTTTGCAAAAAGGTAGAGTAGGGCAAATATACCCTTTTTAATCAAACACCTATCTTCATCATATTGAGAGTTTGATGCTCGATTAAAGCTCCAAAAATCCTACTTAGGCTATAAACTTACCAGCAACAGCATCGCCTCGAGTAAGCACGCAATTTTTTGCTATTTACTGGCCAAAAAGACCAAATTTAATGCACTGTTTATCATAATTTCTATTTTGCGAGACCAATTCTCATCATTTTGGTGGCACACACATCCACACGCAAGATGAGAGCTTAACTTGCGCTAACGTTTTCAAAGCGCTTAAGATATAAAATTGCTGCCAACTAGCGGCAACATGTTCTTTTGAACATTAGTTAGTCACTCACTTGAAAAATAATCCCGAAACATGTAAATAATTAGCAAGCGCCATAAAAAAAACCAAACGCGCCAAGTCGTTTGACGTTTGAATTTTGACGACCCATTTCAATCGAAGGCTGAAGAAAACCGAGCGCGAAGCGAAGGCAAATTCAGGACAAAGGGTGGCCACCAACCTCTATAAATGCTACTTTTCGTGAGTGTTCGCTTAAAATTTCATCAATTTTGGCAGCACTAAGCAGATACAAAAGAGCGCTGAAAAAAAAGAACTAAGCTGAAAATAAGAAAATGGGCGTGGCCCAATGCATTCTTGATTGATTAGAATACATTTTGGTAATATTTTTTTTGAATGCTTGTAAAAGGAATAGAATAACTTTTAGTGAAAGTGAAAATAAACAGAAATGTTCACAAAAAGTTGTTCTACTCGTTGGTGTACTTGGTTTTAGTAAATTTCAAGTAACACTCTAGATTATCCAGCACCATTCAAACACGACCGCTTATTAGACTTAAAGTGGGTACATTTCCCCTATTTCGTTGATAAAGTTTTATTAGTCGAGTAAAAAATAATTCAACAATTATTTTCGGAAGCAAATTTAAGAAACAAATTGTGAGCCACCCTAAACCCTTCTCAAAACAAAATTTCTCAAAAACAGAACAATTTTTCTAAAAAGCCAACATGATTTAGTTTTTAGTTTGCAAAAAAATACTGCACATTTAGCGGAGTCAGACGGTTTATCGACTAATGTGACATAAAAACGCTTTGTGAAAATCTTGAAGTTCATTTTTGAGAATTAATTTTACTGATATTACACCAAAATTTTTTTTGAGTTTCTTTCACAGTGAAACTTTTTTTGATGAAGATTTTTCCATACCTGTTTACAATCAAGCTTAATCGTTGTCATTACAACCCGCGATTCCTTAATGGCTTACAGTGATATTCCGATTATGTCGGTATTTTTTTTAATTACAGAAAAAAATGTTTCGCCCCTCTAAAGTGTGCCCTCAGGTGCCAATGTTGCAATATCTGTGCAGTAGCTCAATCATTTGTCATTGTTCATTGCCGCGGGAATAATTGGCTCATTAGGGAACGGCTCATCATCTCGACTCTCGGGACTGATGGAATTCTTAACCTTTACCTTACTACTGCTGCATGTGATAACACACGTCCTATGAATAGGTCCAATAACTCTGGAAGTGACATTTACCTGCAAAGAAGGAAAGCAAGAGCAAAAAGGAAGAATATTAGTATGATACTTTGCGTTATGCGGTGATTAATGATTGAGGGATAAGTGTATCGGGGTAAATTTACATACTGAGTGTTATGTTTTTTTTTCTTGCGACAGAATGGGCTGTAATCAGCGAAAATTTGTGTCACTGGATTTTATCGCTCATAAGAGCACGTTGTACGTGCCCCTTAATGTAGCTCCCATAAATATTGTAGACAAGTGAAATAAGACTCTATTCGCTGGAAAACCCTCACCAGGTGAACTGAACTGGACGATGTCGGGCGGATACCTCACACGAAAAAAAAAATGGAAGACTTAAATTACACACCTCGTTGGGCATCGTTCACACGCATCATTATCATTTGAATGTTGCACTTGTGCCCCTTGCAACGAATGCTCGCTCGCTACTCACGACGCCCAGATTCGTCAGAACGTGAAACTCTTCCCTAGTGAGAGAGAGAGAGTGAGAAGGAGAGGGGATTGAAATTTCAGCTGGGCTTTTGCGCGAAATTCACTCGTTTTTCATTCGTTTGCATTTCCTGTTTATGGCGGCGAGGTATGAATTAATGGATGATGATTTTTTTTTTGGTTTCTGGAGGCACTCAAAAAGCTTTTTCGACAAAACTTGGAGGAGCTCTGTTAGAAGATGAATGAAATTTTGTTTGCATATTTTAGATGGTTATGCTCATGCAAGCTAAGAAAAAAAAATTACTTAACGTAAGTGCTTCATTTTATATAGAGAGTTGTACAGACGTAATTTTGATACACAATCTAAGAACAATCCAACATATTTTTGTTTTTTCAGAAGCATGGTGCTGTGAATTTGATTGCTACACTAGAGGGACAAGAAAAAATTAAAATTTAGAAAATCTTAAGAGCTAGAGCCTGCCTCGATTCGTTAGGCAAAACTAAGAACACAGAGTAACCCAGAGGGAGCACTGGCATTTAATTTATGGTTGCGTTACGCGGTACATCGTGGTACATCCCCCCTTTAGCAACACTTTTGATTGTCGCGAGCCTCAGAGTGAACTGACGTTTAAGCGTTACTTTTTTATCGCAGCAACCAGGTGCAATCTTTAGTTGTCAAAATTTTCCATAAGCTCTAAATCAACAAAGAGATTTTACTGACGGCTATCGTGGATAGTGTCCCCACATCCGGTACGTCCGAAGTTTGCTGGAAAAGTTGGAAAAAGGACTTGGAACCACCGCCTTTCACCGGGTGGGCCAATGCCCGCCAAAGAATTAACTGTTTCGGATGCTTCATGCTGGCAACGCTGGGCTTTCTGTATCAGCTGTGGCTCGAACTGACCAGGTTCTCACTGGAGATGTGGCTTCGCGTAATTAATTTTAAGTTCCGATTCCAACAGAATTGTAGTGATATTTTCAGAAAACTAAACTTTCTTCAAAGTGAAAATTTGTGCGGAATTGTTTGGGACAGTTTCCGTGGCCTTAACATTTCTGACCGAATGCTTAGTCAGAACAATTTCTCTGGTCAGTTTTTTAAGAAACGACGTACCACTACACCCAAAACTGGGCAGCGGTTGTCCGAGAGAATAATGGCCTCGAGACGAAAGAATAGTGGTACCATTTACGGACACAGAGAACACAGCTCGAGATGGGCGAAAGAATTATCCTCTCGAGGTTCATTTGCAAAAAAAAGTTCATCCGTCAAAACAAAAAACCAAAAGTGTCGACTACGGGAATCGAACCTTAGACCTTTGACATACTAACCCAAGGACTTTACTGCCTCGGTCACCACAGCTTTTTGGCTAAGGAGTGGTCAGATGTCGATGTATGACACTTGTTGGAGATTTATTGTATCAATTAACGAATGAACTCATTTGTTATGGTGGTGTGAGTTGATAGAATTATTCCACAGAGTAATCCAGAGGACGCAGTCCAAACAAAAGTCATCGAATTTTGTGGCTCCGTTACTATTATACCCTTTGGAATTGCAGTGCCTTCAGGCGTTATGTTTGAAGCGTTACGAGATCAAATTTCATCAAAGTAAACTCAGGATTTTTTTAGATTTGTTTGTTTTGACATTGCTGAAGCGATTTTTGTGAGAATTATAATTTTATTGTTTTGTAGTTTAAATAATTATCTACATAATTATTCAAACTTCGCAATTTGAGTGAAAATCAAGAGCGTTAACATCGGCGTTCACATCAATTTTTTCATTAACTGTTTAAATGACGTAGCCATTGATCAACTTAAGAAATTTCCTCCTCCTTGATGGTCCTATGTTGTGTAGATCTGATTTCAGAACATCATTGCTGAATTCACACGGTTGCAACGCTAGGACATGTACTAAATTAAAAACGTTTCAGCTAGTTCCCCGCAATGGAGACAAGATGCTTCATTTGCTCGTCTAGTGGTGTGCATATGCTGTCGATGTTCTGTTTTTCATTGATCAGCAGGCAAAGGTCAATTTTAGCTGTTGAACTAATTAACTTGCTGATATAATAGTCCATAGTCTCGATAATGAGTGAAGTCAGGGAGAAACTACCTCTAAATTATAAATTAAAATAATCCAAATTAAGGAAAAGTTATCTTCCATTCATTATCACATATTTTTCGGTTGGTACTAATCGTCATTCACCGAGGACTGGTCATAGAAATTAGTTTAACCGTTAGTCACGTGAAATAACAACCAAACGTCCGGTCACACATGTAAATGGTTAGTTCCGACTTCAATAGGCCGGTAAACCAAAACTGCAACGTACATTCACAAAACGCACACTTTTATTGAAGAGAAATCTCAATTTTCTATAATCTTCACGAGCATTCTTTACATTTGAAAGTAAAGCTACCAGAATGTAGACAGAAAATGGGAAAAATTGGCAACATGAAAAATGCACCTGGTTGCTGTGATAAATAAGTAACGCCTCAAACGTCAGTTTGCCCCGAGACCTAACGAAAAGCAAATTTTTTGCTGAAGGGGGGATGTACCACGATGTACCGCGTAACGCAACCATAAATCAAATGCCACTGCTCCCTCTGGATTACTCTGTGCTAAGAATCTGTGCCAATTTTGAGCCAAATTGTTCAAGGTTTAGGGGCCTGCGAAAAAAAAAATTTCATACAAAAGCGTATTTTTAAAGTCGCTTAAAACTTGAATCGCTTTTTTTCTTGTCACCCTTTGCTACACCTAATTCTGTTTTGCACCTAATAACTTTTTGCCTTCCTCACCTCACTGAGGCAAGGCCTCACACTCACTCGAAAAATGAACTTTAAAAAAAAACTTCATCATCCCGGTACGAGAATCGAACTCACGACCTCTGGATTGGAAATCCAGCACGCCGTTAGTCGAAACCCATCCCCAACCGGTCAGTATTCCCAGTGAGCAGATTTACTCTTTGAAGGGATCTGACTTTGCCGAGTCAGACAGGAATCGAACCCATCACCTTCCGCTTACAAGGCGAAACCCGTAACCTCACGGCCACGGAAGCTCGGCAAACTTCTTAAATACGACTCCTAGATATACCTTCACGTAAACCTATCGACTCAGAATCAGAATCTGAACTAGAATCTGAACAAATGACTGTGGGGATGTGTGTAGACATAATTTTTCCACATGATTATCTCAGAACTGGCTGAACCGATTTTGGCCAGATCCGCCTTATTCTGTTCGTTTTGGGGTCCCCTAAGACCCTATTAAATTTTATTCTGTTTAGTGAAGTTCTTTTAAAGTTATGTCAAGAAAAGTTTTTGTAGCTACAAAAAGGGTGATTTTTGCATAACCTCAAAGGCCGGGTCTTTTTGCTGACGCACGAGAGACGCGCAGCATGCGTATCGCCCGGTTGCCACATTGCTTAAGCAGTGTCTGCGTCTCTTCTGAAAAAAGTCTGTATTAATTATGTTGCTGAATACATCATTTTGTCTCGACAAAGATTTACGCGAACCTTTTACTGAAATATACAACTAATAAGACATTGTTTACTAAGACTAGGGGGACAGCATGCGATTCCATCGTGCACCTAATATTGGCATATCAGCACTTTTAAATTCAATTAAAGCCCCCCCACCTTTCTTCTGGTAAAATCAATAAATAATTATAAAAAATAAAAAAATAAACTCTTAAATTAATTTGTAAATACAACCTAAAATACAACATGAATGTGAGGAAGGCACCAAAAAATAAAATATAACATGAATGTGAGGAAGGCACCAACCACCTTAAGGTGGATTAAGTAACGTTTTTAATAACTTTTTGCAACAAATCTTAAAAACACAGTTTCGGGAATGTTTTGGTAGGAATTGGATAGTTATTGCGCCTTCCACAGGAAAAAAAAAAACAAACAGAAACATTTGTTTTTCTCCCCCAAGTAACATTTATAAACCAACTAGCCACCGCCAAGTTTTATGAAGGTTTTATTGTAACATCTTGAATGCTAATAGTTTTATTTGGGCATTCCCCGCAACCAACAAGCAAGAGCTAATTAATAGGTTCTACCAAGGTTTTATGCCTTGGACATAAAACCGGGTGCAAATAAAAGCCGACTGGCTTTCAATAAGGTTTAATGAAAGTTTTGATAGAGGCTTGAAAACCAGACGGCAATGCCATGCCAAACGGTTTTATCGCATGATTTGTTAAAACCAAGGGTGTTGTAGCTGTCAAGTGCCATTAGGCATGTAAAAAGCTCACTTAAAACCATAAGCTCCTAAAAGAGCATTTATCGCGGCCAAATAGCAGTGTATAAATATGGCGCTAAACGCGTGCTCTGATTGAATATGATTGACCGCCATCTTGGCAGAAAAAAATGAAAAATCATAAATTTGATGAAAACACACAATTTTGATGAATTTGTGACATCGTTAGCATAGTCACAGAAGTTCAAACATAATTTGAACATTTTTTTGCAAAGATTAGCAATACAATATTTTTTTACATTAAGAGCGAGTTTTTCACCGATGTGAAACAGGTCGTATCGAGGTGCTCCGATTTGGATGAAACTTTCCGCGTTTGTTTGTCTATACATGAGATGAACTCATGCCGAATATGAGCCCTCTACGACAAAGGAAAGTGGGGTAAAACGGGCTTTGAAGTTTGAGGTCCAACAAACCTAAAAAATCTTAAAATTGCTCGCATTTCCGTAAAACTTCATCAATTCCAATTCTCTTTGATGCATTCGAAAGATCTTTTGAAGCACTTCAAAATGTGCTATAGACATCCAGGATTGGTTCGACTTTTTCTCTTAGCTTTTGCAAATTACTGTCAAAAATTGATTTTTTTAAAACCTTAATATCTTTTGGCAACAGCCTCCAACACCCATACTCCCATAGGTCAAAAAATAGGGAATTTCATGGACTATAAGCCTACGGTATTAACTTTTTGGCCAATCGCAGTTTTTCTCATAGTTTTTCGATTTTTCTAGAACAAACATTTTACAACGTTAGTTTTTGCCCTGTAGGCCAAGAAGACGGCACTTTTTGGTCTCAATTTTGTCATATTCGGAATCCTCGGTCAATTTCACGTAAGTTAGAAGTATTGGAGTTGTAATTTTGATTTAAAAAATAATTAAATAAAACGTTTTTGAAAAAAGAAATAGATCTTATTTACCCTATGATCAATACGTCAAATGCCGTATCAAGTAGGCGAAAACTTGTTTACCCCTAATCCGACAAAATTCTAAATAATATTTTAATTAATTCTAAATGGCATTTTTTCCAATCAAATTCAAAATTCCAACGCCTCAATCTAATGTAAATTTTTCTGAGGATTCCGAATATGTCAAAATTGAGACCAAAAAGTGCCGCTATGGAGGCCTACAGAGCAAAAACTAACGTTGTAAAATGTTTGTTCTAGAAAAATCGACAAACTATGAGAAAAACTGCGATTGGCCAAAAAGTTAATACCGTAGGCTTATAGTCTATGAAATTCCCTATTTTTTGACCTATGGGAGTATGGGTGTTGGAGGCTGTTGCCAAAAGTTATTAAGGTTTTAAAAAAATCAATTTTTAACAGTAATTTGCAAAAGCTATGAGAAAAAGTCAAACCAATCCGGGTCATTCCATCTCAACTGTGCACGAAAAAGTGCAAATTTGAAAATTACCCTCTCGATCCTGCTCAAATTTGGCAGATCTGTTGATACTATCAAAACATGTAAGAATCCCGAATTTCATCCAAATCGGACCACCCCCTCCATTTTTGTACCTCCCCAAAAAATCGACTTTTTGGCGATTTTTGACCAAACCTCCTAGTTTCAAACGGCGATAGCTCAGGAACCACAAATCTTAGAGGGTCGGTCTTAGACTCAATTTTGAAGGAAATTGGACGTAGAATCCATTTCCGTGATCAAAATGTTGATTAATTTATTTTTCTATCTGTATTGCGCAATTGAAAACATTAAACGGCCGTATCTCAAAACACCCCAACTTATTTTTTTTATTTGACCTCACCATCGTGTTCCCCGGCCAATTTTACATAAGAATCACTTATCGACAGAAATGAATATGTTTTGTTCCAGAGATTTCGAATTTTAATGTTTTGTGTTTTTGAGATTACCTACATCAGCTTCATTCGCCGCATCTGCTAGAAGCTCACAGGCGGGCTGATCAATAGCTGCTACCTGGTGTTCTGGGAGATGATTAATATAATTTATATTTTTATATTTTTACGCAAATATTTATTAAAATGGCTAATAGGGGAAATTCTCCTATGTTTGACAGGTTATGTCCTCGCTCCTAGTTCCGTCCAATTTGCTCATTTTCACTATTCAAACAACAAATTTGGCAAAACTTTTGATATAAATTTGCTTGTTCACTTCTTGTTGAGCTATTTATCACTCGATTTCAGTTGAAAACGCTTTTAATCAGCTGTAATTGAATGCCAAAGCGCTGATATAGCAACATTAGAGGAACGCTGGAATTAGATGCTGTTTCCTTACCTTGATCAATCTATTTTTGTGAAAGGAATATTTATTGGGTTATTTTGAATGCACCGTTTTTTTACGTGTTGCTAACCGTTTTAGAGTACCTTCGAGGCCATGACTAGGGCCTTTATCATGGGCGGTAGCAAAATAGTGCCATTCAGCAAAAACCCCAAAACCTGCTTTGTTATTGTTATTATTATTATTATTAAAGTTTATAATTGACACTTTACCATAATTTGGCAAATCTGATTTATGGTTTAAAAGATTGATCATATTAAATCAATTTTTATATTGTGAGCCAGCTACATTTGATTAAAAGATGATTTTGGTCAAGGTACAATTAATTTAAAAAAAAAATCCTTATACGTGAGGACAGCAGCCGTATTGTGTTCCAAGAATCCAAGAATGATAGAAAAAAAAACACTGTTGTTTGGACGGTGTCGAAATCATCGCAACTAAATTTGGGGAATAAGCCGCTTTGCAGCTGATCAAACTTTGTGATTTTCTTACATTTTTCAGTTTTATAGTTTCCAGAAATCCTTTTCCTATTCCTTGTGATCGTCCTTCACTAGAGTAGAACGTATCAACAAATTCTATTCATTTTAAGTAATATTTTTACTCAATAATGCATCGTGCACTTATTGTTCAGTGTTACTAACAAGATTAATTGCATTTTCCTGCTCGCTCCGTCGGAATCCAATTCTGCCCTTTACTGTGTGTCGTAATTACTCTGTCCTATGGTTTAACACAGAAATTCACTTCATTCTTTTTTTGAGCAGATAAACATTCGCGATTAAACTCCAGTTTCCTACAGTGTTATACAGTTAATTTTTTCCAATTTGATAAAGATTATTTATGATGAAATATTGTTTCAATAAATGACCAGGTAGCAGTTATTGATCAGCCCGCCTGTGTGCTTCTAGCAGATGCGGCGAATGAAGCTGATGTAGGTAATCTCAAAAACACAAAACATTAAAATTCGATATCTCTGGAACGAAACATATTCATTTCTGTCGATAAGTGATTCTTATGTAAAATTGGCCGGGGGAACACGATGGTAAGGTCAAATAAAAAAAATAAGTTGGGGTGTTTTGAGATACGGCCGTTTAAAGTTTTCAATTGCGCAATACAGGTAGAAAAAATAAATTAATCAACATTTTGATCACGGAAATGGATTCTACGTCCAATTTCCTTCAAAATTGAGTCTAAGACCGACCCTCTAAGATTTGTGGTTCCTGAGCTATCGCCGTTTGAAACTAGGAGGTTTGGTCAAAAATCGCCAAAAAGTCGATTTTTTGGGGAGGTACAAAAATGGAGGGGGGGTGGTCCGATTTGGATGAAATTCGGGATTCTTGCATGTTTTGATAGTATCAACAGCCCTGCCAAATTTGAGCAGGATCGGAGAGGGTAATTTTCAAATGCTGTTCCGCTTCAGATGGAATGACCCATCCTGGATGTCTATAGCACATTTTGAAGGGCTTCAAAAGACCTTTCGAATGCATCTAAGAGAGTAGGAATTGATGAAGTTTTGCGGAAATGCGAGCAATTTTAAGAATTTTCATGTGTTTTGGACCTCAAACTTCAATGCCCGTTTTACCCCACTTCCTTTTGTCGTAGAGGGCTCATATTTGGCATGAGTTCATCTCATGCATAGACAAACAAACGCTGAAAGTTTCATCCAAATCGGAGCAACTCGATACGACCTCTAGAACAAACCGAGCAGAATCTACAAATACTGCCTCTTAAAAACTATGATTACAAAATATTGATTTTTGATGAAGCGAGTTGATTTTTTGGCTCTATCTCCCCCACAATCATCAATAAAATTTTAACCGCAGCTGAATTTGAGCCACCAATTTCGAGAAATAAGGTTTGAAATTATTTTAATTACCTCCAATATCTATCATATCATCAACACCATTTTTGACAACCATCTCCACAATTTCATTTGGCAAAACGAAGACTTATTGTTTGCCAGAAAAAAAATCTGTTTGTCATAAGACGCATGAAATGACATTTTCCCTAACTCCTAATAAGGTTTTAACAAAGGTTTTATCAAGGCTTTAAGGAGGTTGTTAGGATTTCGTTGTAAAGCCTTGAACTCCTATGTGGGTTTTAAAAATAGGCCGTAACCAACTTTTGCGGAGGTCCTTTTGGGTTTTAAGTGGGGTTTATCGAGGCTCTGGGGAGTTTGTTACGACTAAGTGGTTTTAATGTTGGGTTTGGCTGATAGATTTTATAGCGGTTGTGACAGCTTTGATAAAGCCTAAAATGTTACTTGGGCCATACATGTTGTCGATTTTTGCCTTCCTCATACTAAGAAAAGGCTAAACTGCTATGCTGTAGCTATCTTGAAGAGCTCTTGTAGAACTCCTGGAAAAAAATGTTACTTGGGAGTTCAAGTTTAGAAAAGTACTTCAAAAGTTATATGCTAAAAAACAATTTCGGCTAAAGTTCGAAAGATTGCAAAAAAATGTGGTTTCTGTTAGAAAATCGGTCTTGTTATATTTTTTTAGAAAGGTATTTGAAAGACATTCCTAATGAGCCTAAAACATTGAAGATCTGATAACCTTATCTACCCTATATTTTAAGAAAGGTATTTGAAAGATCTTTCAGATGGAAAGAAATGAGTGATGAAGCTTAAATTACACCGACCAACAAATTTTCTGCGCAGGCTCAACTCGAGGGGAAGCATGAACTTTGGGGTCCACAGAAACACGTGCAGTTTGTTTTTTTTTGTATATTTAGAGAGGGCAAATGGGTTTTCTCCAATGTTTGTATGGAGAATTAGGGTGGGTCATCGCTGTTGCATACAAGCAAAAAATTCTAAGAATTATGTGGGAGTAGCGAACAGCACTAATTCTCCATACAAACATTGTAGAAAATCCATTCTGCCCTCTCTAAATATTAAAAAAAATCAAACCGCACGTGTTGGTCGGTGTAAATTATCCAAAGTTTTAGATTGTTAATGGGTTTTTAACTCCCAAGTTCGAGAAAAAGGGGGAATTTCCATACAAACTCCACCTCCACCTCCACCATGAGCTTTGCACAGTGAAAAAGTGTAATTTTGTAAAGCTGCAAATTTGCTAGTTGAATTTTATTTATTTATATTTATTTTTTGTGTACTGCCGCTCTAATCGTGTCCGTCCCATATGTAAAAACAGCAAGCCGAGAAAAACGCGTGTCAAAGTGGTCCCGCCCATAAGGCTACGTGTTAGAATTTCACGAAAAAGTGGATTTTCTCCGGATTTCTAGAACAAAGTACTACATTTTATTGGTTTTTCTGATAGTTTACATGATTTTGAACCAAACTGCATTATTACCTCAAAATTGACGAAATTACATATGGGACGGACTAGCTTCGAGCGGCAGTGTAACTTTGCCTCAAATAATTGTAAAAAAGTTAAATTCAACATAAACTGATAAAAATTTCAAGTTCCAGATGTAAAATTATACATTTTTTGACAAAAAATCTGTCACCATTACTAGATGTTTTACTACCATTTTTTTTCTGAGTGGTTTAAACATTTAAAAGTCGGTACAAGAAAATTTTCTTTTTTTGTGTTTATGTTCAGAATCCTTTAAAAATAAATAAACCTTTTCCCAAGTCTTTTAGCATCATCTTAACAGGTTACCCTTCGCCATCTCTTCAGCGATG